>NC_058096.1:174632500-175257500 GCF_020171115.1 Neogale vison | reverse complement strand
AGTTCAACATGTATCAAGACCCGGTTTATGTTAGGCACCATAGGAGGTAATGATAAGGCGCAAGGAGTCTCAGCCATGGGAGCTGCTGAAAAACGGGGATGTGAACAAATAACTATGTGCAGCTCACTGAACAGAAGTATGTCAAGGATAATCAAGTAGGACAGAGAAATAAGTGATTAACTGAAGAATCAGGAAAGGAAATACTCCACGGATATGGCAACATCTGAGATGTCTTTTGATGCACGGGTAGCAGTTTTGACAAATGAAGGGAAGGGATGTTAACAGACAGGGGAAGTAGCACCTGTGAGCAGTATGGAGGCATGAGACAGCTTTCTCCTGTATATGGGAAAACTCTTTTCCAACATCTTTTCTCAGTCAAATTCACAGTGTTGGCTATAGATTGACTCAAAATGTAGATCACTTTTTCCCAAAATGTAGGTCAACTTTTTAAAAGGTTAGACTGAGCTTTTTTAAAGTTATTATTCTTTTATTAATGCTTCATTTATTTAAAACATTGTTAGCACAGTTTAAGGAATGTACAGATTGAGAGAGAGATCCAGGAATTTCCCATATAACCTCTGCTCCACACATGTCTAGCCTCCCCAGGGATTAAAAACTCCCACCATGGGGTGCCTGGGTGGCTCAGTCAGTTGAGTGTCTTGGCTCAGATTGTGGTCCCTGGGTCCTAGGATGGAACCCCACGTTGGACTCCTTGCTCAGCAGGGAGCCTTCTTCTCCCTCTCCCTGCCCCTCTGCCTACTTGTGGTCCCTGTATCAAATGAATAAATTAAAAAATCTTAAAAAAAAAAAAGGCTTGCACCAGAGTGGTATATTTCTTAATAATTACTGCCCAGTGTCTGCAGTTTACCTGAAGATCCGTCCTTGGTGTTGTACATTCTGAGTTTGGACAAAGGTATAATGACATGTATCTATCATTAGAGACTCAGTCGGGACAGAGATGATAAAAAATAGGACAGACAGAACCTTTATTTTCCCTTACGCCCATCATCAACTCCCTTCTAGATCAGTTTAGGGAGAAGAATCTCTTTGTAAATGGGGAAAATGGGCTGCAATGTCAAATGATAAGTGGAGAAATGTAAAGTGGGAGAAGGTTTTCTTGGGATCAGTTCATATGGCAGAATATAACTCAATCCACATCCTTTTGAATTTCCTGAGACATTGATGAAGGGCTCTTGCTCACAGTATGTAGTGAAAAACTGTTGAATATTTTAGGCCATATTTTCCATGTGCCAAGCACTGTTGAGTGCTTTTCAAGTTTTAATTCAATTGATCCACTCAACAACCTGACTGTAAGAGCTGCTTTGCTTCAAAACATTTTGCAGTTGTAGGTAACACACTTGCTAAGAAGCAGAGCAGAGATTCCAACTTAGGCCTGATAGACTCAATTTCAGCCTGACAAAGATGAACTTGCAAGCCTCCTAAGGTAGCCTTGTTATGACCCCTTCTAGATGGCTGTCTTCTGTGGATCTTCAGATGGTAGTGAAGGATGGGTATTTATGGATACTTATGAGTCTCCTGATGAGAGAGTGATATTAAAATAGTTCTTTGTGTTGAATGAACTTAAAGCTGTTAAGTTTTGGTTTGGACTTTTTTTTTCTTCAAAGGATTTTTTTTTTTTTTTTTTGCTTTTACTTCAAAGACTGATTATATGTTCTTGAAATAGAGAGTGGAATATATATGCCCTAGTTCAGAATTCTTGGAAACTTTGTAAGTAATTGAAGTTACAGAATTACATTTTGTATTGAAAAAGCCCAATTTATTTAATCTGCTTACTGTAGTGTTCCAAGATAAGATTTGTCAGAAGGCTAAAAAGTCTTCCCGACCACTGGCAAATTCTTCTAAATGGATGCTTTGATTAATTATGATCCTTTCACTGATTAAACATCAGTGACTAATCTTCTCATATAGTGGGAAATAACCACTGCCATGATTGTTAGGAAATACAGGAAAAAGGATGCAGAGAATAACATAGAGTTCTGATTATGATATCAGATTATACCAGCTATTGTAACTGAGGTTTTTGAAAGCCTTGCAGTTTATTTAATCTGAGCTGTGAGAATAAATGTCTATAATAGCTATTTTGAAAAACCATGTAGTCTGTGTAATTGCACCAACTATGGTCAATATAGTAATAGGCATTTATGGAATATCTATTCCATGTGAGACGGTCTGCTGGAGGAAAGTGTCAGATGGAACTGCTCTATTTAGTTTTCATACAGGCTATGACTTTTGAACAGGTCAGAAGTTTTGGTTTTTTGTGTTTTTTTTTTTTTGTTTTTTTGTTTTGTTTTGTTTTGGTTTGGTTTTTGCAAACAAAATTATTTCAAATTGTAGTGAGTAAATCTAATTACTGGGCTCTCTAGGTTGGAAGGTAGACCATTTAGTCCTCCCCTCCCCAACTGTTGTTGAATATCCCTTAACCTGCAGCATTTCTTCTGAGCAGCTAACCTTGTCTTGAATACTTCCTGCATGAGTGTTATATGCTGTCGTAGCTCAGAGCATTTTCAAGTACTTTGGAACATTCAGTTTTCTTCCTGCAACTTCTACCCATTGATTCTAATTTTAGTTGTTCCATATTCTACTATCTTTAACACAGTTTAAGATCTTTAAAATATAAACCTTCAGGATAGAAACCTTCAGGATAGTCAAAGAAAAGAGATTCTTAAGCAAATTGAATGGGACTGAAGAACTCAGAATTATGCCCTATATTTACCCAGAAACAATGCTTTGATAAATATGAAAATATAAAGTAATTTTCAGAAATGGAAACTGATTTTGATATTTTGACTTGGATTCTGAGGTTCTTTAGAAAATGTGTACTTACCTCTTCAGTGTTAATTATTACTTCACCTGGGGAAAGGAAGGTAGTGGTTAATGGGATTCCAAATGCATGGTTTAGATTCCCATCCTTACCACTTAGTAACTGTACCATTTGTGGTGAGTTGCTTACCTCTGTGGGCCTCAGTTTCCTAACCAGTAATAACAGTACCTACATCGTAAGATTGTTGCATGGTTGTGACAATGTTTATAAAGTACTTAGCAATGGTCCTGGCCCATAAAAACACACTTACTGGAATCGTCGGTCAACAAATGTCCATTGATGACACATATATCAAGTATCTTATCTAAGGAGTGATTTCCCCCCAAGTTTTTATTTAAATTCTAGTTAGTTAACATGCAATGAAATATTAGTTTCAAGTGTAGAATTTAGTGATTCATTACTTAGATACATCATCTGCTGCCCATCATTACAATTGCACTCCTTAATCCCTTGACCTATTTCCCCCATCCACCTCCCCGCTCTTGTCCAGCAATCATCAGTTTGTTCTCTGTAGTTAATAGTCTTTTTCCTGCTTTGCCTCTTTCTTTTTCTTTTTCTCCCTGTGCTCATTTGTTTTGTTTCTTAAATTCCACATATGAGTGAAACCATATGGTATCTGTCCACTAAATGACTTATTTTGCTTAGCAAAATACTCTCTAGCTCCATCCATCTCATTGCAAATGGCAAGATTTCATTCTTTTTTATGTCTGAGTAATACTCCATATACATATACCATATCTTCTTTATCCATTCATAGATTGATGGACAACTGGGCTCTTTCCCAAATTTGGCTACTGTTGATGATACTGCTCTACGCATCACTGTGCATGCATCCCTCTGAATCAGTATTTTTATATCCCTTGGTTAAATAGCTAGTAGTGCAATTTCTGGATCATTGGTTAGTTCTATTTTTAACTTCTTGAGGAACCCCATACTGTTTTAAGGAATGATTCTAAAAATAACATTATGTGATAATATATTTTCTAAAACTTTCATTTCTCCATATATTTTTCTAGCAACACCGAAAGAAAATGATTTCTTTATGTTTTGGGATAAAAATCATTAGTTTACAAAACACTCTTTAGTTGCAAAATACTGTTGCCGAGAGATAATTTGTTAACTAAGAGAAAGATTTGTGAATTTTTTGTAGAATATACTCTCCAGTAGAGATGCTGTTTTGCTTTTACTACTTAATATTCTTTTTTTTTAATTTTTTTTTAAGATTTTATTTATTTATTAGACAGAGATCACAAGTAGGCAGAGAGGCAGGCAGAGAGAGAGAGGAGGAAGCAGGCTCCCCGCTGAGCAGAGAGCCTGATGCGGGACTCGATCCCAGGACCCTGAGATCATGACCTGAGCCGAAGGCAGCTGCTTAACCCACTGAGCCACCCAGGTGCCCTACTACTTAATATTCTTGACAGGTGCCAGATCCAAGATTCCTTCACTGCACTCATTAAAGGTTTTTTTTTTTTTTTTTCTTTGAATTATTTTAGGACAGGACTCTGCAATATGGCATTCATCGATCTTTTTTGTTGGTTGTTAGAAGACAGAACTCCTTATATTACTTATTTATGTCACCCTTCTGTAGACCCATTTGGTATCTAATTATTATCTAAGCACTTCTTACCTTAGAATAAAGTTCCCAGTCTAAAAGTTAGAAAACTAGCTAATACTTTTTGCCTTAAACCTGCATTATCTTGCTCGTCATCTCTAATCCATCAGATAATAAACAACAGGAATGACCAGTGACTCCCTTCCTATTTGCATTTTCTGTGTCCCAGTATTTGTACATAGTCCTTCATGCAATGTGCCTTCTGCAATTTTCTGCTCTCATAAAGAGCATTTTTCAGCTCTCAGTATGTAAGTCAAGATACTCATTGTATTTGGTACAGCACTTTTCGTGCATGGGTAAGTATAGTCTTTTGCTTCTTAACCTTTTCTGAAGAGATCTGTTTATCCTTATAACTTGACCACCACTTGTGTAAAATTCTATAGTACTCTTAAATATACCTAGGCTCTCCATTATGCTGTAATACTTACCAGCCTTTATCTCTAGCCTCCAAGGACTGTGCTCATGCAGAGTTACACCAACACCTCCAGGCATGTGGCCTCAGCCACCGAGCAGATCCTTCATAGCAAGTGACAGCACAACCCTCACTTGGAATTTATAGCTTGCTTCTCTATTTAACACATCACAGAAAAGATGCAAATTCATTCAACTCACAACGGAAACACATCCTATTTTTGAGCTGCCTATGCAGATAATATTCATCATTTCTAAACTAGATGTAAAGAATATAATGTACATATAATTTGTTTTTCAGCCAGAATTAAATCTATTTGAAGTTTAGCTTTTCTTTGAAAGAAAAACACAAGCTGCGAAGAAAATGTTTGATTGAATTCTAGTGCATAAGATTGATCCACATAGCAAAAGCTGTATTAGGTGCCTAGGATGTGCCATTGCTCTTGACCTTTTAAATACTTTGTCTCATTTTATCTTTACCATAAACATGGAAAAATATTGTTCTCTCTTTCTTTTCTCTCTCTCTCTCTTTTTTTTTTTTCAGAAGAAGGAGATGTGGTAGATTGGTTATGATCTTAATTTTTTATGCCTCCTATATCCATGCCCTATACAGTACAATTTGACAGCAACTTTTTTTCAATGTAAATTCAACTAATTAACATATAATGTATTATTAGTTTCAGAGGGAGAGGTCAGTGATTCATCAGTTGCATGTAACACCTGTGCTTTTTACATCATGTGCCCTCTTTAATGTCTGTTAATCAGTTACTCCCTTTCAACCATCCCCCTCCCTTTCAGCAACCCTCAGTTTGTTTTCTGTGATTAATCATCTCTTATGGTTTGTCTCTCTCTCTGATTTCACCTTGCTTTATTTTTCCCTCCCTTCCCCTATGCTCCTCTGTTTGGTCTCTTAAATTTCACATATGAATGAAATCATTTAATTGTCTTCCTCTGATTGACTGATTTTGCTTAGTATAATACCCTCTAATTCCATTCACATAGTTGCGAATGGCAAGATTTCATTTTTTTTGATGGCTGAATAATATTCCATATGTATACATGTATATGTATATATGTATATATACACCACATTTTCTTTATCTATTCTTCTGTTGATGGACACTTGGGCTCTTTCCAAGTTTCACTCTTGTGGACATTACTTCTATAAACATTGGAGTGCAGGGTCCCCTTTGGATACAAAGATACATTTGTATCTTTGGGGTAAAAACCTAGTAGTGCAATTGCTGGGTGATAGGGTAGCTCTATTTTTAACTTCTTGAGAAACCTCCATACTGTTTTCCAGAGTGACTGTACCAACTTGCATTCCTACCAACAGTATAAGAGAGTTCCCCTTTCTCTGCAACCTGGCCAACATCTTTGATAGCAACTCTTTTTTTATTTTTTTTTTTTAGTTTGTATTTTTTTTTTCCAATTTATTTATTTTCAGAAAAACAGTATTCATTATTTTTTCACCACACCCAGTGCTCCATGCAAGCTGTGCCCTCTATAATACCCACCACCTGGTACCCCAACCTCCCACCCCCCCCGCCACTTCAAACCCCTCAGATTGTTTTTCAGAGTCCATAGTCTCTCATGGTTCATCTCCCCTTCCAATTTACCCAAAAGCACATACCCTCCCCAATGTCCATAACCCTACCCCCCTTCTCCCAACCCCCCTCCCCCCAGCAACCCACAGTTTGTTTCGTGAGATTAAGAGTCACTTATGGTTTGTCTCCCTCCCTATCCCATCTTGGTTTCATGGATTCTTCTCCTACCCACTTAAGCCCCCATGTTGCATCACCACTCCCTCATATCAGGGAGATCATATGATAGTTGTCTTTCTCTGCTTGACTTATTTCGCTAAGCATGATACGCTCTAGTTCCATCCATGTTGTCGCAAATGGCAAGATTTCGTTTCTTTTGATGGCTGCATAGTATTCCATTGTGTATATATACCACATCTTCTTTATCCATTCATCTGTTGATGGACATCTAGGTTCTTTCCATAGTTTGGCTATTATGGACATTGCTGCTATAAACATTCGGGTGCACGTGCCCCTTTGGATCACTACGTTTGTATCTTTAGGGTAAATTCCCAGTAGTGCAATTGCTGGGTCATAGGGCAGTTCTATTTTCAACATTTTGAGGAACCTCCATGCTGTTTTCCAGAGTGGTTGCACCAGCTTGCATTCCCACCAACAGTGTAGGAGGGTTCCCCTTTCTCCGCATCCTCGCCAGCATCTGTCATTTCCTGACTTGTTGATTTTAGCCATTCTGACTGGTGTGAGGTGATATCTCATTGTGGTTTTGATGTGTATTTCCCTGATGCCGAGTGATATGGAGCACTTTTTCATGTGTCTGTTGGCCATCTGGATGTCTTCTTTGCAGAAACGTCTGTTCATGTCCTCTGCCCATTTCTTGATTGGATTATTTGTTCTTTGGGTGTTGAGTTTGTTAAGTTCTTTATAGATTTTGGACACTAGTCCTTTATCTGATATGTCGTTTGCAAATATCTTCTCCCATTCTGTCAGTTGTCTTTTGGTTTTGTTAACTGTTTCCTTTGCTGTGCAAAAGCTTTTGATTTTGATGAAATCCCAAAAGTTCATTTTTGCCCTTGCTTCCCTTGCCTTTGGCGATGTTCCTAGGAAGATGTTGCTGCGGCTGAGGTCGAAGAGGTTGCTGCCTGTGTTCTCCTCATGGATTTTGATGGATTCCTTTCTCACATTGAGGTCCTTAATCCATTTTGAATCTATTTTTGTGTGTGGTGTAAGGAAATGGTCCAATTTCATTTTTCTGCAGGTGGCTGTCCAATTTTCCCAACACCATTTATTGAAGAGGCTGTCTTTTTTCCATTGGACATTCTTTCCTGCTTTGTCGAAGATTAGTTGACCATAGAGTTGAGGGTCTATTTCTGGGCTCTCTATTCTGTTCCATTGGTCTATGTGTCTGTTTTTGTGCCAGTACCATGCTGTCTTGATGATGACAGCTTTGTAATAAAGCTTGAAGTCCGGAATTGTGATGCCACCAACTTTGGCTTTCTTTTTCAATATCCCTTTGGCTATTCGAGGTCTTTTCTGGTTCCATATAAATTTTAAAATTATTTGTTCCATTTCTTTGAAGAAGATGGATGGTACTTTGATAGGAATTGCATTAAATGTGTAGATTGCTCTAGGTAACATAGACATTTTCACAATATTTATTCTTCCAATCCAGGAGCATGGAACATTTTTCCATTTCTTTGTGTCTTCCTCAATTTCTTTCATGAGTACTTTATAGTTTTCTGAGTATAGATTCTTAGCCTCTTTGGTTAGGTTTATTCCTAGGTATCTTATGGTTTGGGGTGCAATTGTAAATGGGATTGACTCCTTAATTTCTCTTTCTTCTGTCTTGTTGTTGGTGTAGAGAAATGCAACTGATTTCTGTGCATTGATCTTATATCCTGACACTTTACTGAATTCCTGTATAAGTTCTAGCAGTTTTGGAGTGGAGTCTTTTGGGTTTTCCACATAGAGTATCATATCATCCGCGAAGAGTGATAATTTGACTTCTTCTTTGCCGATTTGGATGCCTTTAATTTCCTTTTGTTGTCTGATTGCTGAGGCTAGGACTTCTAGTACTATGTTGAATAGCAGTGGTGATAATGGACATCCCTGCCGTGTTCCTGACCTTAGTGGAAAAGCTTTCAGTTTTTCTCCATTGAGAATGATATTTGCAGTGGGTTTTTCATAGATGGCTTTGATGATATTGAGGTATGTGCCCTCTATACCTACACTTTGAAGAGTTTTGATCAGGAAGGGATGCTGTACTTTGTCAAATGCTTTTTCAGCATCTATTGAGAGTATCATATGGTTCTTGTTCTTTCTTTTATTGATGTGTTGTATCACATTGACTGATTTGCGGATGTTGAACCAACCTTGCAGCCCTAGGATAAATCCCACTTGGTCGTGGTGAATAATCCTTTTAATGTACTGTTGAATCCTATTGGCTAGTATTTTGGTGAGAATTTTCACATCTGTGTTCATCAAGGATATTGGTCTATAGCTCTCTTTTTTGATGGGATCCTTGTCTGGTTTGGGGATCAAGGTGATGCTGGCCTCATAAAATGAGTTTGGGAGTTTTCCTTCCATTTCTATTTTTTGGAACAGTTTCAGGAGAATAGGAATTAGTTCTTCTTTAAATGTTTGGTAGAATTCCCCCGGGAAGCCATCTGGCCCTGGGCTTTTGTTTGTTTGGAGATTTTTAATGACTGTTTCAATCTCCTTACTGGTTATGGGTCTGTTCAGGCTTTCTATTTCTTCCTGGTTCAATTTTGGTAGTTTATATGTTTCTAGGAATGCATCCATTTCTTCCAGATTGTGAAATTTGTTGGCGTAGAGTTGCTCATAGTATGTTCTTATAATAGTTTGTATTTCTTTGGTGTTAGTTGTGATCTCTCCTCTTTCATTCATGATTTTATTTATTTGGGTCCTTTCTCTTTTCTTTTTGATAAGTCTGTCCAAGGGTTTATCAATTTTATTAATTCTTTCAAAGAATCAGCTCCTGGTTTGGTTGATTTGTTCTATTGTTTTTTTGGTTTCTATTTCATTGATTTCTGCTCTGATCTTTATGATTTCTCTTCTCCTGCTGGGCTTAGGGTTTCTTTCTTGTTCTTTCTCCAGCTCCTTTAGGTGTAGGGTTAGGTTGTGTACCTGAGACCTTTCTTGTTTCTTGAGAAAAGCTTGTACCGCTATATATTTTCCTCTCAGGACTGCCTTTGTTGTGTCCCACAGATTTTGAACCATTGTATTTTCATTATCATTTGTTTCCATGATTTTTTTCATTTCTTCTTTAATTTCCCGGTTGACCCATTAATTCTTTAGAAGGATGCTGTTTAGTCTCCATGTATTTGTGTTCTTTCCAAACTTCCTCTTGTGGTTGAGTTCTAGCTTCAGAGCATTGTGGTCTGAAAATATGCAGGGAATGATCCCAATCTTTTGATACCGGTTGAGTCCTGATTTAGGACCGAGGATTCTGGAGAATGTTCCATGTGCACTAGAGAAGAATGTGTATTCTGTTGCTTTGGGATGAAATGTTCTGAATATATCTGTGATGTCCATCTCATCCAGTGTATCATTTAAGGCCTTTATTTCCCTGTTGATCTTTTGCTTGGATGATCTGTCCATTTCAGTGAGGGGAGTGTTAAAGTCCCCTACTATTATTGTATTATTGTTGATGTGTTTCTTTGATTTTGTTATTAATTGGTTTATATAGTTGGCTGCGCCCACGTTGGGGGCATAGATATTTAAAATTGTTAGATCTTCTTGTTGGACAGACCCTTTGAGTATGATATAGTGTCCTTCCTCATCTCTTATTATAGTCTTTGGCTTAAAATCTAATTGATCTGATATAAGGATTGCCACTCCTGCTTTTTTCTGATGTCCATTAGCATGGTAAATTCTTTTCCACCCCCTCACTTTAAGTCTGGAGGTGTCTTCGGGTTTAAAATGAGTTTCTTGGAGGCAACATATAGATGGGTTTTGTTTTTTTATCCATTCTGATACCCTGTGTCTTTTGATTGGGGCATTTAGCCCATTAACATTCAGGGTAACTATTGAGAGATATGATTTTAGTGCCATTGTATTGCCTGTAAGGTGACTGTTACTGTATATTGTCTCTGTTCCTTTCTGATCTACCACTTGTAGGCTCTCTCTTTGCTTAGAGGACCCCTTTCAGTATTTCCTGTAGAGCTGGTTTGGTGTTTGCAAATTCTTTCAGTTTTTGTTTGTCCTGAAAGCTTTTAATCTCTCCTTCTATTTTCAATGATAGCCTAGCTGGATATAGTATTCTTGGCTGCATGTTTTTCTCATTTAGTGCTCTGAAAATGTCATGCCAGCTCTTTCTGGCCTGCCAGGTCTCTGTGGATAAGTCAGCTGCCAATCTAATACTTTTACCATTGTATTTTACAGACTTCTTTTCCCGGGCTGCTTTCAAGATTTTCTCTTTGTCACTAAGGCTTGTAAGTTTTACTATTAGGTGACGGGGTGTGGGCCTATTCTTATTGATTTTGAGGGGCGTTCTCTGAACCTCCTGAATTTTGATGCTCGTTCCCTTTGCCATATTGGGGAAATTCTCCCCAATAATTCTCTCCAGTATACCTTCTGCTCCCCTCTCTCTTTCTTCTTCTTCTGGAATCCCAATTATTCTAATGTTGTTTCGTCTTATGGTGTCACTTATCTCTCGAATTCTCCCCTCATGGTACAGTAGCTGTTTGTCCCTCTTTTGCTCAGCTTCTTTATTCTCTGTCATTTGGTCTTCTATATCACTAATTCTTTCTTCTGCCTCATTTATCCTAGCAGTGAGAGCCTCCATTTTTGATTGAACTTCATTAATAGCCTTTTTGATTTCAACTTGGTTAGATTTTAGTTCTTTTATTTCTCCAGAAAGGATAGCAACTCTTAATAAGAAATAGGATTTCCCCTGCTGCTTGAATATGAACTGCCCTTGTGAGTTGCTTTGACCATGAGTATGTGGCAGAAATTGACAATGTGCCAGTTTCCGATCTGGCTCTCAGAAGGCTTTGCCTCTTTTTGCATTGTATTTTTGAACCCTGCTCAGATGTCATGGCAATAAGCCCAGGCTAGCCTAGTAGGTGATAAGAGATACATAACCAGTCCCTATCCTTGCCATAGCCGAAAGCCAGCCAAATAACCACTAAACATATAAGTGATATCTTTCCTAGAACACCCAGCCTCTGACCCAGCTGACCAGAGACACAGGATTCTATTATTAAAGATCAACGAATCATGGCCCAGACAGGTGGAACCACTCATGTATTCCTGGGTAACAATAAATGTGTACTATTTCAAACCACTGTGCTTTGGAGCAGATTGTCATACAACAATGGTTATCTGATATAGCGGGCTTTCTTCCTTTTATTACTCTTACTTCAGTGACCCAGTGCATTGATGCTGCTAATGAAAAAAGGGGACAAAAGTATTATTAAATGTTTCCTGACGTGCCACTCTGTGAGAACGAAAGTAAACTCATTTGGTCCTCAGTGAACGTCTTAGCTTCAAAAGAATCTTACCTCCGTTCACATATGAAGCAACTGTTATTCAGAAATGTTGCCTTACACCAAGTCAGCTGGGCCTTAAGTGGCAGTGCCAGCATCTGAGCACAAGACTAAAGTCCCTGTTCTTTCTTTTTTCATATTTCTCTTGCCCCCCATCCCTTTAAAATGATGATGTTTAGTAGTTGCTTTAAGAAAGGTTCAACTCCAAGTAGTCACTATTGGATGCTCTAGGAAGACTACAGAATAGCTGATAGATAATTATTATATATATATATATATATATATTTACTCGAAGAAGATGATTATTTTTTATTTATTTTATTTTTTTAATAATTTTTTTATTTTTTATAAACATATATTTTTATCCCCAGGGGTACAGGTCTGTGAATCGCCAGGTTTACACACTTCATAGCACTCACCAAAGCAAAGCACATACCCCCCCCAATGTCCATAACCCCACCCCCCTTCTCCCAACCCCCCACCCCCCCGAAACCCTCAGTTTGTTTTGTGAGATTAAGAGTCACTTATGGTTTGTCTCCCACCCAATCCCATCTTGTTTCATTTATTCTTCTCCTACCCACTTAAGCCCCCATGTTGCATCACCACTTCCTCATATCAGGGAGATCATATGATAGTTGTCTTTCTCCGCTTGACTTATTTCGCTAAACATGATACGCTCTAGTTCCATCCATGTTGTTGCAAATGGCAAGATTTCATTTCTTTGGATGGCTTCATAGTATTCCATTGTGTATATATACCACATCTTCTTGATCCATTCATCTGTTGATGGACATCTAGGTTCTTTCCATAGTTTGGCTATTGTGGACATTGCTGTTATAAACATTCGGGTGCACGTGCCCCTTTGGATCACTACGTTTGTATCTTTAGGGTAAATTCCCAGTAGTGCAATTGCTGGGTCATAGGGCAGTTCTATTTTCAACATTTTGAGGAACCTCCATGCTGTTTTCCAGAGTGGCTGCACCAGCTTGCATTCCCACCAACAGTGTAGGAGGGTTCCCCTTTCTCCGCATCCTCGCCAGCGTCTGTCATTTCCTATAATTATTATATTTTTGAACCCCCTACGTATGGGCCTAGCCCAGGTAGTAAAAGGGGCTAGTGGTCTGTGGTTTATGCTTTGTTGAACTGCTGATGTAGAGTATGATATGTTACTGACTGTTGTGTATCAGTTTTGCCTTTCTTTTGGCTTCTTACTGCTTTGGCTGGATTTCCAAATGCTGTGGAGCCCAACCTAGGCTGAGCCTTTCTGAGAATTCCCCTTGCATTTCAATTCAGGCAGATTCAACACAGGATTCTATTATTAAAGATCAACAAATCTTGCAGTTCCTGCAGAGACCCTCATGACTGTCCCTAACTCACCACCACCATCTCTTAAGAACATGATCTAAGGGTCTGTTCACAAGAGACATTTTTGGTCTGGAAAATTTTTCTCAAGACTCTGAAAGATTCTACTTAACTCGTTTCCTGAAAGTAGAGGTCTGGGAGCAAGAGACGTAGGGGTTAAGACTTTGTGTTCCTTTTTCCAGAATCAGGGTTTTCTTGCAAGGCTTTAATTCACTAGTTCTGCCCCCCTAAAATCAGAGCATCATACACTATACCAGTGGTCTGGATGTAACTTTTGATCACAATTTCAATTACTTTTGGCTGCAAGCAATCCCCCAGATTTTAACAAGCGTTCTAAGAGTAAGGCACTCTGTCATTTTATAAATTAATTTTCCATACCCAGTCAGAAATAATGCCCAACGATAGCAGATATCCACCATCCCCAGTTGTTTTCCATCAAATATCCATTAATTAGGAGTGGCAGAAATTTTTCAGCATGTATGGGTTTGGGTGTTGATTTTTCTCATAATTGAATTTCCTTTTAGTTTGACAATATTTTAGAGATAGCAGAGGCAGATCAAGGTGGTATGGGGTTGAAACTTATTGAAACTTAGAAGACCTGCTAAATATATAAAATTAGGTATAGGGCAGTTATAAGGATTTGTGCTAGTGAGGGGCCTCTGAGCTTAGGCATCATTAACTTCACAGGGCATTGTGGTCATCTAGAGGCATATTGGAAATCTACGGATATAGAGGGTAAGTCATACCATTCAATACTTGCTCAGTGCCTTCCTTGAAGGCACTGAGCAAGTCCTATGAAGAAGCGAAGTGAGCTAAGTGCATGCTCATTCATCCTGGAGTGAATAGTGGGGCCTGGACACCCTGGAGAAGACAAACCTATTTTTATTTTATGATTATATTTATTTATTTGACAGAGAGAGGTCACAAGTAGGTAGAGAGGCAGGCAGAGGGAGAGGGGGAAACAGGCTCCTTACTGAGCAAAGAGCCCAATGTGGGGCTCAGCCTGAGGAACTTGAGACCATGACCTGAGCTGAAGGCTGAGGCTTAACCCACTGAACCACACAGGTGCCCTGAAGACAAACCTTTTCTCAAGAAGGCAGGTGCTATTCCTCTTCAGCTAGCCGTGGTCATACAGGAATGAAGGCCCCGCATTGCAACATCCTCCACTTTTTTAAAGCGTCTAGACATATGGCATAAATTTTAAATCTGAAAGCTCCCAGTTTTAAAATGCTCCAAATAAACATGTCTGTTGTGAGTAAATTCAGCCCACTAACTTAGAATTTGTGACCTGTAAAATAGTTTTTTTTTTTTATGTTTGCAAGAAGACATAGAAAGTCATTTGAAATAATGAATGAGGGAATTACATAATTATTAATATATGGTTAGATCTTGGCATAAATTGAAGATCTAGTTATGAAGAACCATGTATCTCCATCAGCAACGTAAGTCTCCCACCTGTAACATTGATATAGGATTTAAAAGTCTGGTTTTTACGTTGCCTTTCTGGAAAATGTCAGTCTTGCTTCTGACTGCTTATTCCTTCACTCACACTCTCTCACATGGTTCTTCACACGGTGCTTGGCAGATACATAAGCAGCCAGCATATGGTTGTTAAATTAATTAAATAAAACATAATTTAGCCAAAACTTACTTCAATGTTGATGGTCTTTGCTTGATCTCCAATTTGAGAGAAACTTAATCAATGAACAAAATGGCACTTTTGATCAAAAATGATCAAATTCTGATCATTTGATCAAAAATGTTGAATTTTGATTTCTATAGGGCTTGTGAATGTAGGTGTCTCGGTAGATTACAAGTATCTAAGTGGTAGTGATATTAGTACTACTCATGATAGTAATAATAATGAGAACAACAATGAGTAAGTAACAATGCTTATATATGTGCCATGCACTTCGTTGAGGGTTTTGCACATACCTGTTTACTTTATACTCATTGTTGACATTTGCTATCTGTAGAGGAACTTATTTGCATGTTTAAATTAGGAATTTAAAAAAATATATGAAACAACTGAAAAAGCCATCCCATAAACCTGAGGTCAAAAAAGGAAAAGGATAGGGGCACCTGGATGGCTCTGCCCTCCCTACACCCCTCCCCATTCACATACTCTCACACTCTCTCTCTCTTTCTTTATCAAGTAGGTAAGTAAATCTTTTCTTAAAGATTTTATTTATTAGTATATACTTCATGTTAACAATATTATTAATCCCTCTTTGTCCCTTTTAATATGCTCTGTATTAAATTTTACCTTAATATTAAGAGTGCTATGTCTACATTTTCATTTTTTGTTTTCTTAAATCCATTTTGTGAAAAAAAAAAGATTTTATTTATTTGAGAAAAAGAGAGAGAGAGAGAATGGGCACGAGCAGATGGGAGAGACAGAGAGAAAGGGAGAAGCAGACAATCCGCTGAGCAGGGAGCCTGATGCTGGGTTAGATCCCAGGACCCTAAGATCATGACCTGAACTAAAGGCAGACGCTTAACCTACGGAGCCACCCAGGTGCCCCAGGTAAGTAAATCTTTTTAAAAAACAAAGGGAAAGGAAAACTTAAAGGAAAGATTATTTACTTTTCTATTAAACATACTCCATCAAGATATATTTGTTACCAACTCTGAGCTTAATGCTCAGCTAAACACGAGGTTGCAGGCTTGGGTGGACTAGCTAGTGAAGGTGTGAACAGATGAGATGCTGATTCTGAATTTTCAGAACTGTTATAAACTCCCATCAGCATGAAAAATGGGAGACTTAGGAAGCTGGTGGTACTTCAGTTTTGCCAACTGAGTAAGTCACATGGTCGCTCTAACCAGCTTTCCAGGGCATCCCTCCAGATTTCTATTTATGCACAGATGCATGCTTTGGTTGTTAGAACATTTCAGAGATCTGCCAGCTTTCGAGGGCCCCAGCTTTTTCATCATGCCTCAGGAGTAAGTTTCTCAGCCACGCTAACATATAGTGACAGTAACTACACCTATTTTTTCTGTATCACCTGCTGAAATTCTTGGTTTCTACCCATGGAACTTTTTTACATCTTGTGAAATGGAATGGAAGCAGCATAGTTATCTCTGAGAAAGCACAACAGGCATATGTACCACCAACTGAGCCATTAACTTATAATCCTTTCTGAGCTAAAAGGTTTTATCTGATTCCCTGCAGGATATATCTTAGCATCATGAGATTATTAAACAAGGGTTTCAACTTAAATAATGATTCTCTGACTAGCAAGAGCTAAATGGTCCAGAGGGATAGCACATGCTATTTATTTACCAGGAAAAAAAGCCATGGAGGTTCATAATATGGGATCTCTTACAGGGTGTACACCTCAAATTAGATGACCATGGTTGAGCACCATGTGGCAAAAGAACCTATTTGGTTTATCAGAAAAGATCAGATTTGTCATGGTCTTTCTCATCTTTAAAATGATGAATTTGTGCTAGAGGATGAATAAGACCTCTTCCAGCATAATGCAGTGTATTTTTCTTTGTGACACTGGATGTGCCCACATTCAATCTATGTCTCGCTTTCTGCTATAGACTTTTTGAAGGCCATTCCTTTTTGTTTGCAACTTCAGACAATTTTCTTGCACATAGGAATGTAATTATTGATTATTGAAGCCTGATGCTGGTTGATTATTGATTATTGAAGCCTGATTTGTTGATTCCAATCAAATGATGGAAACTTTAATGTTGATAGGGCCTTTAGACTCAGTATCTATCTATTTTGATGTGTTTGCAGTTTTAGGTGTAGAGTTTTCTTAAAACTGGGTGCTACCATCTAGATTATAGATGAAGTGATCCGACCCATTTTAGAAAGTTTTTTTAATGCACACTCATCTCTAATGATCCGGTGTGTCCCAGCGTTGTGTGTTCAGTGTGTCTCCATTTGTTAATTATGCCTTTCCTTTTGTTTCTTTTAGTGTTGACATAATCCATTTCCTATCAGGGTTATACAATAACCTGGATTGGACTTGGCTATTGGAATTTTGTGGCCAAAATTGACCATGTGGATTCATAAAGTGGTATAGATTAAAAATCCCTTAAAGATACCATTTTATAGCTTTCTTATTTAACATATGGTAAAAATGAAGTTTAGAAATATTAAATCATTTGCATAAGGCAATGCTTTCCAAACATTTTCATAGCGCTGCACAGATGGAAGATAATGATATGCCCATGACAAACTGAAATAACCTTTTGAGGTTGTTAGTAGGTATAGCCGACCACCTGAACAGCTCTAATGGCTGCAGACCTTTCTGGCCTTCCTAAAGCCTGAAAGATTAATATGTAAACACATTTTTTACTCACTTATGACATAATCTATAATTCATCATTTTCAAAGCTCCAACCTAAATTCAGCTGGCATTAGAGTTAACCGATAATCCAGTCTCTATCATTTTAAGGTAAAATGGTATATTGCCTCATGCAATATAGGCAAGATTGAGGCTTGATGCTTTGGATCAGACCTCACCTTCAACTCCTTAGCTCAAGTTGTCTCTTGTTTTATTGTATGTTGATCCCATCTTCAGGAGGTTGATCATCTCATGATGGCAAAATGGTTTCAGCAATTCTAGACTTTTCAGAGTTCTGGGATAAAATGCTACAAGAATGAGAAGTCTCTTTCCAGAATTCCTGTAGAAATTCTTCTGATATCTCATTGGTTCTGAATGAAACATGAACCTATACCCAAAGCAATCAGTTTGCTCAGGGGACTGTAAATAACTGATTTCTTTAAGCTAAAGTCATGCACTTTACTCCTGAGTCAGGATGAGCCTAAATAAAATAGACATCCCACAAAGTAAAAGTATAATTACCAAAAGAAGAGAGAATGGATGGCTGGTAAAATAATAGATATACTCTGATTTCCAAAACCTACATTTTCTGGTTTCTATATTACTATGATTTTTTATTACATTATTTTCAAGAGAATTGTAAAAAATGCTTTAAAAATGACTAAATGGAAATCCAGAACTGAAAAATGCAGTATTTAAAGTCATACACTTATTAAATGAGAGTAACATCTCGTTGGAAATAAGATTCTTTGATCAATCAGTTTGAGGAAAGATAAATAGCAATCATCTAAATGAAGCTCAGATTGACTGAAAAAAACTGAACAAAACCTCAATCACCTGTGGCATAACATCAAATAATGTGTGTGTGTGTATGTGTGTGTACACACACACATATACATATATACACACATATATCTTTGTATATGTGTATACACATACATGTGTATACATATGTATGTATATGTATATATACATATATTTAGACTCCCAATAGGGTTAGGAGATAAAAAGAGGCAAAAAATAACATTGGGGAGGGTATGGGTTATGGTGAATACTGTGAAATGTGTAAGCCTGATGATTCACAGACCTGTACCCCTGGGGCAAATAATACATTATATGTTAATAAAATAATTTAAAAATTTTTTAAAAGAGGCAAAAATATATTGGAATAAGTAACGGCAGAACTATCTTAAGATGATGAATAACAATTATTTGTAGATCAAAGAATCTTATTGAACCTCATACAATATAATGCAAAGAAAATCATATCTAGGCACACCACAGTCACATTGCTGAAAACCAAAGAAGATGAAACTTATCAAAAGTGGACAGAGAAAAGGGAAAAATGTAAAGAAAAATAAACAATGTCCCACTTATTGTGAGAAGCAATGAAAAAATCTTTAAAATGCTGAATTAGAAAAGAGAAAAGGAAAAACCATAAATCTAGAGTTCTATATCCAGGGGAAATATCTGTGATGGTTAATTTTATGTATCAGCTTGCCTAAGGGATGCCTAGATAACTGGTAAAGCATTATTTCAGGGTATGTCTGTGAGGTTGTAGATAAAAGAGATTAGCTTTTGAATCAGTGGACAAATAAAGAATATTAGCCTCACCAGGGTGGGTGGGTACTGTCCAATCCATTAAGAGCCTGGATACAACAAAAAGATGGGGAAGGGAAAATTTGTTCTATTCTTAAACAGATATTCACCTTCTCCTGCCCTCAAACACTGATGCTCCTGGTTCTCTGGCCTTTATTCTTGAGCTAGGACTTATACCATTGGCTCCCCTGGTTTTCAGACCTTCAGGTTTAGACTAGAATTACTCCATGGGCTTTTCTGGACTCCAATTTGCAGATGGCAGATCATGAGATTTATCAGCTTCCACAAACATATAAGTGAATTCTCTATCAATCAACCACCTCCTTCTTTTTATACACATAAACACACACACACACACACACACACACTCCTGTATGCTCATTTAGACAGACAGAGAGAGGAAGGGAGGGAGAGAAGGAGAGTGGAAGTGGTGAGACAGAGAGAGTGAGAAGTATGTCTCCTTTTGATCCTGTTCTGTTTCTCTGGAATACCCTGATTAATACAATATACTTTAAAAATAAAATAAATACATTTTCAAATATGAAAGTTGAGAGAATGAATCTCAACAATCCTACACAGGAGGAACCAACACAGAGAATTCTGTATATATGAGGAAAATGAAACATAATAGAAATTTGGATCTTTGGGAAGGTATAAAGAACACTAGAAAAGTAAATATGCAGACAAATAGAAATCATTGTTTTTTCCTATTCTTAAATTCTTTGAATTACATTTAAGTATTCAAACCAAAAGAATAGCAACGTGTTTAGGGCCTTATAACACAGAAAAATAAAAATTACAGTGTTAGTAAATGAATTAGTTATTTAAACATTTCTTAAATTGCAAGTGTCTTTGAGATAACATCAGAATAATAAAATACTTATAATAATTTGAACAAAATATGTATGTGACTTTTACCTTGAAAATTTCAAGACATTGCTAAGAATAATTAAGGAAAAATGTAAATAACTGGAGAATTATAACTTGCTTATATTTAGAAAGACTTAATATTACTAGTTCACCCTTAAGTGCATCTTAAACAAAAAACTCTTCCTTCTACATGAGAACTTGAACTTAGTATCAAGATGGAATTTGGTATTGGACTAAAGGGAAATTTAATTAGATAAAAAAATAATTAGATTTCTACAGAGTTTTCTGTCTCTGCTCCCCAAGAAATACGAAAAAGATGCAACATTAACCATATGATAAATGTGACCCCAGAATAGCATCTCGCTGGGAAGTAATATAAATTCCTGATAGAAAGACTTAACTTTTGATTTCTTTTAGTCAAGTGAATCCTATATATTGACATATCTCTTGCAGGAGTCCTGGAAACTAAATCCATGATATTGTTACAAGAGATACTGGCTCCTATGTGTGTAGGGCTAAGAAAGGTGGGCCTCACATCCACAGTGGGGATCCTGTTTCCTCTTCCCTCAACTGTCATCATTTGGTAGATCAAAGACAGTAATTCCTGGATGGTTATTTGTACAGAAATAAGGACTACATGCAGTAGGAATCCTGACCTGTGTACTGCTGCCAAGTTCTTACCTGACTTGAATCCTTGTGCATAGACAGGTACCAGCTGTGGACTCACGCCTTGTGAGTCTGAATAAGGTGTGAATAGATCTAAGACAGCTCCCTATGTCAATTCTCCAGCTGATCTGTAAATTCAATACAATTCCAGTCAAACTCCCAGAAGGATTTTCTTGTGTAGAGATTGTAAAAGCCAATTCCTTAGTTTATATGGAAATGTAAGTGATATGGAACAGCCAGTAGCCCAAACAGACTTGAAAAATGAGAACATGGTTGGAGGACTTACTATGCCAGATTCAAGACCTATTATACAGCTATAGTAATCAGGACAATATCACATTGGCATAAAAATAGAAAAATAGACCAAATCAATATAATAGAATCCAGAAATAGATCCACACATGTCAACTGATTTTCTACAAAAGTGTCAAGATAATTCAATAGTGTTAGGAAAGTTGGTGTATTTTGTTTTTTTTTGTTTTGTTTTGTTTTGGGTTTTTTTTGGTTTTTTTTTTTAGCCTAAGTTGCTTTATCAACTATATATCTATATTTTTTAAAAAATTCAACCTTATCTCTCAACATACATAAAATTAATCAGAATCATAAATGTATTATAAAACTTAAGACTATCAAGCTTTTAGGAAAACAAAATATGTGAGAGTATAATTAACCCTTGAACAACATAGGTTTGAACTGTATGGGTTCACTTACAGAGGGTTTTTTTTTCAGTAAGTACAATATAATACTATAAATGTCTTTTCTCTTCCTTATGATTTTTCAAGTAAATTTTCTCTAGCTTACTTTACTCTTTTTTTTTAACTTGAAACAAATTTTTATTACACAAAGGTTTTCACATAATTGGATATTTCTCTACTTTGTACACAATTATTCTTACTCTCCAGAGAAAGGCTGCTTCTTAACTTTTCATCTGGTGATGGCAAACACTAAAATCCTGATTTTAACAGAATAGTAGTAAAAATGCCTCAGTGATTTAAGTTGAAAGCAGTACATTGGTACATGGCTCTTGCACTCAGTTATCAGGAATGTATAATTGTCTTTTTATTCAAAAATACAAAATAAATTATCTGTAGGCATGGACAATGACAGCAGTAAACCATTATATGTTGTCAACTGAAACCAGTTACTGATGGTTATAGTGATTTTCTTAAACATCAGCCAGCCTTTTCTTCAGTCATTTCCTTCAGCTGACTTCTCTGAAGTTGTGGGTGAGGAGCACAGCGTGGGCTTCCTCTCACAGTTCATTAATAATGGTAAAAAGCACTGTTCTAGGAATCAGAAAATGCCACCTCCCCTACCCCCTCCCATTCTACCCATTCCGCCCATTGCTGGTTCCTTCTCTTCTTTAAGAATTTCGGTGACTGGGATGCCTGGGTGGCTCAGTTGGTTGGACGACTGCCTTCGGCTCAGGGCGTGATCCTGGAGTCCCGGGATCGAGTCCCACATCAGGCTCCCAGCTCCATGGGGAGTCTGCTTCGCTCTCTGACCTTCTCCTCACTCATGCTCTCTCTCACTGTCTCTCTCTCTCAAATAAATAAATAAAATCTTAAAAAAAAAAAAAAAGAATTTCGGTGACTACAACTTCTGCCGTAGTTAACAGAGAGTCCACTTCAGCAGCATCCAATAAAGCAGTTCTTACAACCTTCGTTGGATCAATGATTCCTTTTTCCACCATATTCACAAAATCTCCAAGCATAGCATCATAACCAACTTCTGGGGAACTCTGCAAAATTTTCTCAACTATCAATGATCCTTCCACACCTGCATTCTTAGCAATGGTCATTGCAGGAATTTTGAGTGTTCTCTTAATAATTTCTATACCAATTTTTTGATCTTCGTTAGTTGGAGTTAATGAATCCAAGGCTGGAATGCACCGAAGCAGGGCACAACCCCCTCCCAGAACAATGCCTTCTTCAACAGCAGCTCGTGTAGCATTGAGCGCTTCTATAACTCTTTCTTTTCATTCACTTCAACATCACGTCCCACCAACCTTCAACACAGCTACGCCATCTGAGAGTTTTGCCAAATGTTCATTAAGCTTTTCCTTTTCATATTCACTAGTTGTAATATCTAACTGCTCAATGATTTCTTGAATACATTTTTCAATTTGAGCCTTGTCACCTTTTCCTTTTAAAAGCATGGCATCGTCTTTGGTCACAATGACCTCTCCAACTTTTCCTAAATTGTGAGGCTGAACATCTTCAAGATTTAGAGTCAATCCTTCTTCCCCAAAAACTGCACCACCAGTAGCAATAGCCATGCCTTTAAGATGGTTCTTTCTATTGTCACCAAAACCTGGAGCTTTGACTGCCACAACCTGAAGACCAAATTTTAGCCTATTCAAAACGAGTGTACTCAGAGCTTCTCCATCAACAACTTCAGCAATTATGACCAAGGGCTTACGGTGAGCATTGGCAATTTCAAGAGCAGGTACAATGGACTGGACACTAGAAGTTTTCTTTTCACTCAATAGAACATAGGCATCCTGGAATTCACATTTCTGACCTTTTGAGGTATTAATAAAGTATGGAGAAATGTAACCTCGATCAAACTTCATGCCTTCAATAATTTCTAATTCATCATTTAGTGTTTTTCCATCCTTTACTGTGATGACACCCTTTCTTCCAACCTTTTTCATTGCATCAGAAACGATGTTGCCAATTTCTTTGTCTCCATTTGCAGAAATGGTAGCAACCTGAGCAATTTCTTCAGGGGTTGTCACGGGTTCAGACTGCTTCTTAAGTTCAGCAATTATGGCATCAACAGCTAACATCACACCTCTTCTGATTTCCACAGGATTAACACCTTTGCTAATCTTCTCGAAGCCTTCCTTGGCAATAGAGCATGCCAAGACAGTAGCAGTAGTGGTGCTGTCCCCAACCTCTTCATTTGTGTTATTGGTGACATCTTGAACAAGTTTAGTGCCAATATTTTTGTATTTATCTTTTAAGTCATTTGACTTTGCTACGGTCACACCATCTTTTGTCACTTTGGGACTTCCCCAACTCTGTTCAATAATTACTGTTCTTCCCTTTGGCCCCATTGTAATGGCTACAGCATCAGCTAAAAGGTCTACACCTTAAAGCATTAAGGCTCGGGCATCTGCACCAAATTTTACATCTTTGGCATAGGTCCGAGTGAGATGAGGAGCCAGTGCTCTGGACATAGGCCTAATTTGGCGAAGGACTGCGGGCAATTGAAGCATTTCTTCAGGGCAGTGGCAGAGCGTGCGCACGGTGAGGGAGGCTGTCGGAGAGGAGTGAGGGCTAGCAATACTGCAGTATATAACATATAATATACAAAATATGTATTACTTGAGTGTTTATATTACTGGTAAGACTTCTGGTCAGCAGTAGGCTAGTAGCAGTTGAGATTTTAGGGAGTCAAAAGGTATGTGCAGATTTTCAACTTTGTGGGGGGTCACTACTCCTAATCCCATGTTGTTCAAGGGTCAGCTGTATATATGCATGACTTCAGTGTAAGAAGAGATTTTGTTGGCATAAAAAGCACTAACTAAATTATAAAAGAAAAAAATGGGTAAGTTAAACTTTGTCAAACCTAAAAGTTCTACTCATTAGTAAGATAAGCTACATACCTAGAAGGAAAAAATATGATAGTATGTAAAATAATATATATACCTCATTTTTTTTATAAATTAAGAATGTCTGCATGCCTACAAATCAATAATAAAAAGACAAAGAATCCAGTAAGAAAAGGTCAAAGACTTAGTGAAAATTTCACAAAAGTAAGCACAAAAAAGAAATAAGAATTTGAAAAGTACTCGATGTCATTACCATCAAGAAAATGCCAAATAAAACTGCAATGAGATGCTAGCCTACAGCCACCAGAATGACTAAAACTAAAACTAAAAAAAAAAAAAATATATACAGTATCAATGTTGTCTATAAGCTAGAACTCTCATATTACTAGTGGGGAACATAAAATGGCAGTCATTTTAGAAACACATTCAGTAGTTTCTAATAAATTTAAGAGTCTCATGCTCTACTGACTGAGCTAGCCGGGCGCCGCTCTCTAATAAATTTAAATTCATACCTGGACTATAACCCAGCAATCTCACTCCTAGTTTTTATTTAAAAAAAAAAAAATGAATGCATGGGTCCACTTAAAGACTTGTGTGTAGATACTCATAGGACCTTTATTCATTATGGTCAAAACTAGAAGTCACTGAGATGTTCATGAAGAGCAAAAATGATATTGCAAATTGTGCTGTATTCATATGAGGGAATACTATACAGCAATAGAATTGAATTAATGACCAGTATGGATGGATTTTTAAAAACCTGTCCACTAAAGGAGGGCAGGCACAAAAAGAACATACTGAATAATTTCATTTCTGCGACGTTCTTTTTTTTTTTAAGATTTTATTTGTTTATTTGACAGAGAGAGATCACAAGTAGGCAGAGAGGCAGGCAGAGAGAGAAAGAGGAGGAGGCAGGCTCCCTGCCGAGCAGAGAGCCCGATGCAGGACTTAATTCCAGGACCCTGAGATCATGACCTGTGCCGAAGGCAGAGGCTTAACCCACTGAATCACCCAGGCACCCCTCTGTGACATTCTTGAATAGTCAAAGCTGTTATGTGGTGCTGAAAATCAGAACAGTGCTTACATTTGGAGGAAGTAGATTAATGGAAAGAAATTTTGGGGGTTAGAGAAATGCTCCTTTTTTGATTACACATTTGTAAAAGCTCACTGAAACTCAAAATCTGTGCATTTTATGACATGTAAATTATACTTCAATTTAAGAAAAAAAGTTGATTGAGAATGAAATTAACCATATAGGTTCGTTTTATCTGGCATAATTAGGTCGTTTTGAGTTCTCTCTTCATATTAGATAATTTTATCTTCAGATAATAACTCTGTCACTTTCTATGGGAGACCTTTGACCAGTGATACAAATATTCAATGTTTCAGATATACCATCAAGAGTAAGTCATCTATATAAAAGACTTATTTTGAAGACTAAATGACAGAAAAAGTGCACAATAGCTGAGACATGGGAAGTCATTAATAAAAGCAGTTGCTGATCTTACTGTTTTATTATGTTTATCATTATTCATAAATAGATATAAGATAGAGAACACAGCAGTTTAAACACTAAATGTATGAAAAATCCGGGATGAAAAGTATAGATAGATAGACAGACATAGACACAGACACAGACACAGACATAGACATAGACACAGACATGAGTATGGATATCTGGATATCAGTCTCAAGTCTAGGATTTTACTCTGGAATTCATATATGGTCTTCTAGAAGTCTTTAAAGTGAATTCACTGAATTATATGCTAAATATACATATATATGTGTGTGTGTGTATGTGTGTGTGTGTGTGTGTGTGTGCGTGCACGCATGCGCACGTGTGTGTGTAGATAGATAGATAGGTAGTCTGGGATAACTTGCCTGAGATTCTCAAAGGAATTTTGTGACTCCCTCCAAAAAAACCTCATTACATCTATTCACAGAATTATCTTTCCTGATGTGCTTTTGTTCCAGGCAGTTACCTGGCTCGTGAAAGTAAAAGCAAAAGGTCCCTAGAGCATAGATGTAAATGTGAGTGTGCCTTCTATAGATCTCTGCATTTTTTTCCTTGGGCTTTGTTTAGCTTTTACAATTCCCATCATTTCTTAGAGTGAAGGTAAATGAGAGAGAGGAAAAGAATTCTCAGTATTATTTTGGACAGAATAATTTTATGTGCTATCAGCCATATACCTAGAGACGATTAGAAAATGTGGGTAGCAATGATTTTGAATGTTTATCTTCAAAACCATTGTGTTACATAATTTTAAAAATTAAATATGGGTCAATAATATAGAAACTGACTCTAACAAGGGACATGAAATTAGATTTAGAGGTAAAAAAGAGCATGACTAAACAAATCACTTCTTAATCAGCCAAATGAAAAGTATTGGCATAGACAAATCACCACATTAGAATAAGGTTGCCTCCTGAATTTTCCATGTGAAAAAATTTGTGGAAATATACAAGGATTTTATGTTTCTATATTTGCTATAATAGAGATATAGTTGTGTGAGAGAGAGAACAAAAATAACACAATCAAAACAAGAGAGAGGTGTACCTCTGTTTCACTAATGCGACTCTATCCACAAGTCAGCAGGGGCCTAAATTAATGCTGTTTTTTTCTACAATGCCCAGGGCATTGCCCTCACCTGCAAAAAATCAAGATGTCATACCACTGTGTCTGCATAGAGGGCAGAAAGTAGGAAATGGGAAGGCCAGGGAACACTCTTTCATTTTAAGGTCATGGCCAGAGGTTGTTGACACTCTTAGGCTCATATCTCTTGGTCAGAAGTTAGTCACAGTATTCTTTGGGGCCAAAGGCTTAGCTGAATATTCTGCACTAAAAGGGGAGAGTAGATATTGATGGAAAAACTTACTTGGAACTGGATATCCCTAAAGAATCAAAGCTACAGAGAAGGGAAAAAAAAATCAGAAGTTTCCTTTTCCTTTATGCATTTTTTTCAAAGGATTGTATCATTCCTTCTAATTGCCAGTGACCATTATTGGGAGCCAGAATACATAATTTTTTTTTTCTTTACTGTTTTGGCAAGAAGTACTTAGAAGTAGATAAAAGAAAGAACTACTTTATAATGTTATTTAACCATAGAAATAACTCATATTAATAAGTAAGGATTCATTTAAAAACTAAACATTCGATAATATTTTAAAAATTAAAAATAATTGGCATACTAGAAAATATCTTTAAAACTCTTGGGGCACCTGGGTGGCTCAGTGGGTTAAGCCTCTGCCTTGGGCTCAGGTCATGGTCTCAATGTCCTGGGACCAAGTCCTGCATCGGGCTCTCTGCTCTAAAGGAGCCTGCTTCCCCCTCTCTCTCTGCCTGCCTCTCTGCCTACTTGTGATCTCTCTCGGTCAAATAAATAAATAAAATATTTAAAACTCTTGCATGATAGGCAATCAGGAACTTCGGAATAAGTCTAGTTCATTTATGAATGCATTAGATAGTGCACTTGATTATGAGTGAGAGATACCAATTAGGGAAGCTTAGGAAAAAGAAAGATGGAGAGAAGACCAATTTGGCTAACATGGAAATACAGAGTAAAAGTGGAAGATTATAATGGCAGAGAGGCTGACTCGGGTTAGATTGTGAAGTACCTTCTAAAGCTTGGTAAGGAGTTTGGATATTATTCTGTAGGCAATTGGGAGACATAAGGTGAATGTTATGTTATTAAGTCTTCACTAATGATATATTGAAAGGAAAGTAGCCATAGTTGACGCAGTTCAATAAGGAGCTATTAAAAGTTTGAACAACCAGGAAGAATTTTAATGCTTTCAAAGCAAGAAAAAAGGGAATGGTTCATTTCCTGAGAAAAGTATATTTGGCTAGGAGTCAAGAGAATTAAGTTATTCTCTCAAATGCCTGACCTTACATCGTTATTTTTGTCAGGGTATCAACATAATGGGGGGGAATGTTATCTTTTTAACAGAGATAGCATAGGAATATAATGAGAATACCTGAAAAAAAATACTAAATCCTGTTCAAATCCCATATGCTTAAGTAATTTGAATCATTGCTCTGAAATCACTGTAATACAGCAAACAGTAGAGAATAAAATTAAAGTTCTGTCTTTGGGCTATTAGAATCCTTATTTTTTTTTATTAACATATAATGTTAATTATAATGTTAATTTGCCCCAGGGGTACAGGTCTGTGAATCATCAGCTTACAGATTTCACAGCACTCACCATAGCATATACCCTCCCCAATGTCCATAACCCAGCCATCCTGTCCCTTCCTCCCACCCCTCAGCAACCGTCAGTTTGTTTCATGAGATTAAGAGTCTCTTATGGTTTCTCTCCCTCCCAGTCCCATCATGTTTCATTTTTTCCCTCCCTAGCCCCCATGACCCCCCCGCCCTGCCTCGCAAATTCCTCATATCAGAGAGATCATATGATAATTTTCTTTCTCTGATTGACTTATTTCCCTTAGCATAATACCCTCTAGTTCTATCCACCTCTTTTCAAATGGCAGGATTTCATTTTGTTAATGGCTACATAGTATTACTTTGTGTGTGTGTGTGTGTGTGTGTGTGTATCTATATATATATATCTATATATATATATGGCATTAGGTTCTTTTCATAGTTTAGTTATTGTGGACATTGCTGCTATAAACATTCAGGCGCATGTGCCCCTTCAGATCACTACATTTGTATCTTTAGGGTAAATACCCAACAGTGTGATTGCTGGGTCTTAGGGTAGCTCTATTTCAACTTTGTGAGGAATTTCCACTCTGTTTCCCAGAGTAGCTGCACCAGCTTGCATTCCCACCAACAGTGTAGGAAGGTTCCCCTTTCTCCACATCCTCGCAAATATCTGTTTCTGCCTGACTTGTTAATTTTAGCCATTCTGAGTGGTGTGAGGTGGTATCTCACTGTGGCTTTGATGTGTATTTTCCTGATTCCCAGTGATGTGGAGCACTTTTTCATGTGTCTATTGGCCATCTGGATGTCTTCTTTGCAGAAGTGTCTGTTCATAACCTCTGCCCATTTTTTGGTTGGATTATTTGTTCTTTGGGTGTTGAGTTTGAGCAGTTCTTTATAGATTTTGGATACTAGCCCTTTAACTGATATGTCATTTGCGAATATCTTCTCCCATTCTTTCTGTTGTCTTTTGGTTTTGTTGACTGTTTCCTTTGCTGTGCAAAAGCTTATGATCTTGATGAAGTCCCAATAGTTCATTTTCACCCTTGCTTCCCTTGCCCTTAGTGATGTTTCTAGGAAGAGGTTGCTGCAGCTGAGGTTGAAGAAGTTGCTGCCTGTGTTCTCCACAAGGGTTTTGATGGATTCCTGTCTCCCATTGAGGTCTTTCATCCATTTTGAGTCTATTTTTGTGTGTAGGTGTGAGGAAATGGTCCAGTTTCATTCTTCTGCATGTGGCTGTCCAGTTTTCCCAACACCATTTGTTGAAGAGACTGTCTTTATTCCATTGGACATTCTTTTCTGCTTTGTTGAAGATTAGTTGACTATAGAGTTGAGGGTCTATTTCTGGGCTCTCTATTCTGCTCCATTGATCTATGTGTCTCTTTTTGTGCCAGTACCATGCTGTCTTGATGATGACAGCTTTGTAATAGAGCTTGAAGTCTGGAATTGTGATGACACCAACTTTGGCTTTCTTTTTCAACACTCCCCTGGCTATTCAGGGTCTTTTCTGGTTCCATATAAATTTTAGGATTATTTTTCCGTTTGTTTGAAAAATTTTGATGTTATTTTGATAGGGATTGCATTAAATGTGTAGATTGCTTTAGGTAGCATAGACATTTTCACAATATTTGTTTTTCCAATCCATGAGCATGGAATGTTTTTCCACTTACTTGTGTCTTCCTCAATTTCTTTCATGAGTACTTTAAAGTTTTCTGAGTACAGATTCTCTGCCTCTTTGTTTAGATTTATTCTTAGATATTTTATACTTTTGGGTGCAATTACAAATGGGGTTGACTCTTTAATTTCTGTTTCTTGTGTCTTATTGTTGGTGTATAGAAATGCAACTGATTTCTGTGCATTGATTTTATATCCTGACACATTACTGAATTCCTATATGAGTTCTAGCAGTTTTAGAGAGGAGTCTTTTGGGTTTTCCACGTAAAGTATCTGATCATCTGCAGAGAATGAGAGTTTGACTTCTTTGCCGATTTGGATGCCCTTTATTTCTTATTGTTGTCTGATTGCTGAGGCTAGGACTTCTAGTACTATGTTGAATAGCAGTGGTGATAATGGACAGCCCTGCCATGATCCTGACCTTAGGGGAAAAGCTTTCAGTTTTTCCCCATTGAGAATGATATTCGCTGTGGGTTTTTCATAGATGGCTTTGATGATATTAAGCTATGTATCCTCTATCCCTACACTGTGAAGAGTTTTGATCAAGAAGGGATGTTGTACTTTGTCAAATGCTTTTTCAGCATCTATTGAGGGTATCATATGGTTCTTGTTCTTCCTTTTATTAATGTATTGTAACACATTAATTGATTTGTGGACGTTGAACTAACCTTACAGCTGAAACTAGGAGTTGGTTCTTTGGCAGAATTAATAAGATTGATAACCCCTGGCCAGACTTCTCAAAAAGAAAAGAGAAAGGACCCAAATTAATAAAATTATGAATTAAAAAGGAGAGATCACAACCAATACCAAAGAAATATAAACAATTATAAGAACTTATCATGAGCAACTATACACCAGCAAATTTGACAAGCTGGAGGAAAAGCTTGCATTCCTAGAAACATATAAACTACCAAAACTGAACCAGGAAGAAATAGCCTGAACAGATCCATAACCAGTAAGAAAACTGAAACAGTCATCAGAAATCTCCCAAAGAACAAGAGCCCAGGGCCAGATAGCTTCCCAGCGAAATTCTACCAAACATTTAAAGAAGAATTAATACCTATTCTCCTGAAACTGTTCCAAAAAATAGAAATGGAAGGAACTTCCTAACTCATTTTATGAGGCCAGCATTACCTTGATCCCAAAACCAGAAAAAGACCCCCTCAGAAAGGAGAATTACAGACCAATATCCTTGATGAACACAGATGCAAAAATTCTCACCAAAAAACTAGCCAATAGGATCCAACAGTACATTATAAGGATTATTCACCACAACCAAGTGGGATTTATTCCTAGGATCATTTTATGTTAATACTTGTTGTGAGATAGGTAACTTGTTCAGATGGTGGCAGTGCAAAAATATCTGAAGTACATTGGCCACCATGGAGTTCAGTTCCAAGAAATCCAGTCCTTTCAGTGAACTCAGTTGGTATACCCAATCACTGTAAGACAATTGCAAATATAGTGACTCCTCAAAACAGTCCCTGACAACTAAGATTTAAGGCCTTTACATCCACTGTATGCATTAAAAGTCATACAGATAACCTTTAGTCAAGTGAAAATTATTAAAGTTACTAACTCTTCCTTTTCTGCTGCTTGAAGTGAGAGGCCCAGAATGGATAAGTAAACTCCATCAGCCAGAGGACAATGCCCCCCATTTTTTTTCTAGCTACCTGAAATAATATGATTAACCAAGAGGGAACACAGGGAATCCACTCTACATGAAGCCCCCTATGCCCTTCATAAAAATGCATGGGAAATGGAAGAATTCTGACTTCCATTCACATTAAATTATAACTCTTCCTTGGGTTGACTTTTGATAGTGAAAGAGGGAAAAAAGATCATAGATAGGAAACCAGACAGGGAGAATAGAATTTGTTCTAGAAAGGCAGATGCATGAACTCGAAGCTCTCCTATATGATAAGGCTAGTCTGAGATGGTTCTCGTGTTGGCAGTAGAAATGGCTGCCTCAAAAGGAACAAGTTTTATTTCCCTGTTCACCTGTTCTTTCCCTTGCCATTGAGTCCTTTTGAACACATAACTCCACAACTTCTCAGAAGACCTTCCCAAATAGAATGGTCTGCGCCGATCTGAGATATGTGGATGGTCCACTGATGCTCTAGAATGGGAGTTCTTACCCTTTTGGGGAAGCTTACACTTCTGTGAGAATCTGATGGATGCTACAGAGCCAAGTGCGTAAAACCTTTGTCTGGAGGATGAGCTCAGATGTTGTTTGGGCTACTCAGAGCATTTAAATGAAATTAAAGTAATTGTCAACATTGAATATTTGAGAGATTTCTTATATATATTCAAGTTTCTAGTTGTTTTTCTTTCTTGGGGAAAAAAAGCCACACTGAAATAGTGCTGAACGTGGCAGCAACTGGCTTAAGCTGAGTGGTAGAAGACCCTTCTGATAAGCATGCATTCCTCACTTCAGAAGTTGCCCAACTGTGTTTTAAAATGTCAGCTTCATTCATTTATGTCAATCCCTTGTTAACTCAAAGTGACCTAGGTAGATATTTTAATTTATGACCTCTTGCTTATAGCCTACCCAAAGGAAATAATGATAATAATTAATAATGATATTCAAATTTATATAGTATTCAGCATTGCCAGATGCTGTTCTTAGCATTTTATTTTTTTAAATTTTTTAAAGATCTGATTTACTTGACACACACATAGACAGACAAGCAGGGGGAGCGACAGCGAGAGGAGAAGCAGGCTCTTGCTGAGCAGAGAGCCTGACGTGGGGCTTGAATCCAGGACCCCCTGGAATTACGACCTGAGTCGGAGGCAGTCATGTAAGCAACTGAGCCACCCAGGCACCCCTGTTCTTAGCATTTTATACATTTTCACTTATTTAATCTGCACAGCATCCTGTTTCTACTCCCACTTTATAGCTGAGGAAACAAGTCACAGAGAAGTTGAGGAATTTGTTCCAGGTTGCAGTGCTAGGATGTGGTAGAGTAAGCATTCAGGAGCAGGCATTCAGATTCTGGAGGTGGGGCTTTTAAACTATCCTGAATGAACTCTCAAACATACATTCATGAATTCACCCACCATTATTGGTGAATTGCACCTCTTTAAGGGATCCCACAAAGATTTCTTGGCCACTGGGTTATGGCCCTCTCAGAGAATGCTTCATAAATGCACACTTCAAGTTCATCATGTAGTAGATATTTATGGAAGCTAAAAATTGAGTTGTTTCATTATCCTATTGTATGATGATTGATTAAATCAGAACATGAAAACTGAAATTGTTTGGCATTTATGCACTTTAACAAATGATCGCTGCATAAGTATTGCTTAAAAAGGAGAATGTACGGTGAGTTTGTGCTAAGTGTAAGCAACATAGCTCTGCATACTGTTAACCCTGTGGGATGTGACCCATTTAGAGAGCTACACAGACCTCTGCCACCCATCCCAGGAGGTCAACTAGGCAAGTAGGAGTAGAGTGTTCCTTCCTTATGTATCGAGATTACTTTGTGAGGCTCTCTTGGGCACAGTTGTATCATAGCCCATATATAGCAAGGCTATATAAGGAGCAAGGCTAGCTTCATAGGCATGTAGCCTATACTCCCACAGGACCCCATGCCTAGAAAAGGCCCTTTGTTTGGTGCTATGCTCTGCCGTTGCCATCCAGAATGTATTCTTCTTCTTACTATTTTTAAAGGAAGTTCCCCCATTTTCATTTTTCACTGAGCCCTAGAATATTTTAGGGTAGAGCTCCACAATGGCAAAAATCTTTATCTGTTTTCCTTATTAGACCTTCAGAACACCCAGAACAGTGCCCTGACATTATAAGCAGTCAGTAATCATCATTTAAAAAAAAAAAAAAAGATTTTACTTATTTATTTATTTGAGAGAGAGTTAGTGAGAGAGATAGAACAGATCAGGGGTAGGGGTATAGGAAGAAGATTCCCTACCGAGCAGGGAGCCTGATGCAGGGCTCAATACCAGGACCCTGGGATCATGACCTGAGCTGAAGGAAGAGGCTTAATTGACAAAGCCACCCAGGCATCCCCCTCAGTAAACATTCTTAAAGAACGTTAAGAGTACAGGATTTAGGTCAGAATACTTTTTAAGAGCCAGATAGTAAGTATTTTTGGCTTTGCCAACTGGATGATCCCTATTGCAGTTACTTAACTCTGCCATTTTAGTATGGAAGCAGCCATGGCAACGGAGGACAACATGAGTGTGGCTGCGTTCCAATAAAACTTTATCTATACATGGGGTACCTAGTGGTTCAGTGGATTGAGTGTCAGACTCTTAATTTTGGCTCAGGTCCTGATCTCAGGATCCTGAGATAGAAACCCCTGGGGAATCTCCTAGGGATTCTCTTTCTCCCTCTCCCTTGGCCCCTTTCCCTGCTAGATCTCTCTCTCTCTCTCTTTCTCTCAAATAAATAAGTCTTAAAAAAAAAAAAAAGACACTTTATATAGTTAAGAAGTGGACTTGATTTGACCAGTAGGCTGCAGTTTACTAATCCTTGCTTAGAATCAGATGGCTCAGGTTCAAATCCTGGCTATACCATTTACTCTGTGACTTTGGGCCAGTTGCTTCACATCTCTAAGCTTCAGTTTATTTTTCTGTAAAGCCTGGATAATACAAATGCTGTGTTCATGGAGTGATTGTGAGTACTAAATGAGTCAGTGCACAAAAGACACAGCACAGTTCAACATGTGATAACTCCTTGAACTACTACATATACGACTTTTACAGTCATTGCTAACTGCTTGACTTTCAGACCCCTATGCATTCTGCAAATAATAAACACACAAGAGATAATTTAATCAAATCCTTTGCTGGATCAGTCTTGAGAAAAAAGCAAACATATTTTTAAATATCTCGATTAAACGATCTTTCTCTACCTTCCTTTGTAAGTCTTCATGGAAAGGAAGCAATGATTTGGCCTTCATAGAGGATCCATGTTCACTGGAAATAGTCAACTAAGAGGCAAAGGCCCAGCTTATTCTTTCAAGGGAACTACCATCTTCACACCTCTGTTTCTCATCTACAAATTGAAGGGGCTGCACTAGAATTCTGCCCTATGCCCTTTTTAAATTGGAGAGGTTTCATTATGTAGGTAATCAGCAGTTAAACTGGAACTGCATTTGGCTTTAATGCCCGTCTCCACTAGTTCTAGCTTGTGATGTTCCGTTGAGTCTCAAAAGGGCCGCTGCTTTTCCAGCTCCCAGAGTAAATGGTCTACCCAGTTTCTTCTTAGTTGCCAGAACTCTTCATGCATAAAATAAGGAATCAACACATTTTCTTATCAACCAAATCTGACTCTGAATTAAAGCTGATGCATTACAAAAGCACATTCAGAAATATTCCCATTTTAATTAGGTCCTTTGGCAACACCAAATATTTGCTTCAATATTTTTTTAGATAAGGATGAAAACCAAAGTGGCCTAAAAACAATCATTCTACTCATCCAAGGTGTTTAAGTCATATACGCTTTTTATATAAGGGAAGGTGAAGAGGTTGTTTGGGTGAAACTCATAACCGTAATAGTTGGCGTTCTCCCTTGAAGAAACTGTTAATGAGAACTACACAACCTTCTTGTAATTAACACAGATTTTCTCTGGGTTCCAGAGAGAACTAACCACACTAACCAGCGATACAATGTCATCCCCAAGTGGATTAAGACAATAGCCTCCCAAGGGGCTATGTGTTTCCACTCTTGTTCCCCTGCAGTCCGTTTTCCCATAGCACAAGAAACAAATAAAACTTTTATACAAGAAACATACAAAACTAGAATCCACACTCTGCTACTCCTCACCTCAAATTACTCCATTAGCCCTAGCAAAAATGCACATCTCTCCACCGGTCACAGATCTGATACAGATGTTCCTGCCTGGCCCACTCTGCCCCTCATTCATGATGCTGGCCTTTTCTCTATTTCTTCAACACACTATGTTTAATTCACATTGAGAGCCCCAGCTCAGCCATTTCCTCTATTAGAACAACACTTCTCCAGAATTTTGCATGCTTGTCTGCTTGCTGTTCTTCAGGGATCAGCTCAAACATCAGATAACAATTATCATACTAGAAAATTATTTGTTTTATTCATTAGTTTATAGTTTCCCCTGCCAGAAGGAAATCACTTTGAAAGAGGGGATTGTCATGTTCTGTTCAGTCCCTAGAACACTGCCTGATGCCATTAGGTGTTCACTAAATAAGTATTTATTGAATGGATGAATAAGAATGATTTCTGTTTGTAGTTTGTTTGAAAGAATGTATTTCAAAAAGCAGAATAGTTTTCCTGCTCACCATTTTATCATTTCAGTGTTAGAGAAAATGCTGGATGGTTATTAGCGTGTCTCTATGGTTTTCTATTGTTATAGTCAGAGTTTTTATAGTTAGGTAACCCCTTTGAAGTGCTGGCTATTCTAGCTATTTTAGCCCTCCCCCTACATACACACAATATAAGTAATGTCAAGTCCCTAAAGGAAGGTGCTCAGGTTCCATTAACTGAGCACCCACTATATCCCAACGACTATTCCAAGCGCTGGAAATGGAAAAAAATAAAATAAAATAATAATAATAATAAAAATAATAAAGTGGTGGGGCACCTGGGTGGCTCAGTGAATTAAGCCACTGCCTTCGGCTCAGGTCATGATCTCAGAGTCCTGGGATCGAGCCCCGCATCGGGCTCTCTGCTCAGCAGGGAGCCTGCTTCCTCCTCTCTCTCTGCCTGCCTCTCTGCCTACTTGTGATCTCTCTCTGTCAAATAAATAAGTAAAATCTTAAAAAATTAATAATAATAATAAAGTGGTTAAGTGTGGCACTTATCCTTTAGGAATTTATCATCTTGTAAAGGATAAAGATAGTTCAATAAATGTTTTATTGAAAATAAAAATTGCTGAGAAGACTTAAGATAGAGTGTTTAAATTTCTCACAGGTATTTGAGAAACCTTAACTAGGTAACTAGATCTCCAAAGACAAATAGCATTTGCCAAGAAGGGAAGAGAATGCCATTTTAGCTGAGGGATCTGTTTAAGCAAAGTTATGATTGTTGGGTGGACATGGAATTTTCTTTTCCATCCTGAGTGGATGGAAAATTCAGGTTGCCCCTGAATTAATTCTCAGATTCTGCCTTTTGGGGGAATCCTAAATGAGGGAGGCTTTTGAGGTAGGCTCATTGTAGGTGTGGGACCTTATAAAATCTTCTGTGGAGGGCAACCCTACCAGTAAGTAAATGACTCAAGAAAGCCATATCCTTTCATTTATTTATTTATTTTTTTTACATCATTGTCTCCATGTCCATCATTATATCCACCATCCCACCCTCAAAGGCATTCTCTGGGGATATCTTGATTACTCAAGATCAAAAGAGTTTTTTGATAAAGAGCAACCTAGCATATTAAGTAGCAGAGAGAATCTCTTTGAATGGCCATTAAAATCTGCTTACCCCATGCCAATTAACTTAGGAAACTTGGTGCCTCAGGAGTGGAGGTATCTAGAGAGCTCTAATTTAGCTTTGGCTCCTTTCTATTTCTCCCACAAATGTATCATAAAGATTGAGCCAGGTGTATAGTTTGCTCATGTCTATTATATGCATTTATTTATTCTGTCCAACTGACCTTGGTCCAACTGACATTGCTAGAAACCTAGCAATGTCAAGCAAATTTAATTCTGACTCATTCTTAACTAGGATAATGATGGCTTTTGCAAAACCATTCCTGTTAGTAGTGTTCCAGCTTTCAGCACTTCACATGTCCACCTCTTCCATAAATCCCACACAGTCTTGTAAACTTTTATTTACGTTTCATTCATTGACCCTCGTAAGAGATTCCCATAGTGAACAGTTAATGTCTATTACATGCTCATGCCCTGTTTCCCCTTCTTGTCCTAATTTGCTAACTAGCCATAAGGAATTGTAGGAATTATTTTCCAGTTACCTTCTCACACACACTTAGGAGTTTCCAGTGACTAAACCATCCATGTGTTGGGCGCTGTGCTAAGAATTTCCTTTAATCCTTATACTCTAACCTTAAGAGTGAGGTAGTATTTTGCAACATTTTTTTTTTCCCATTGAGAGTACTCGGCCCCGAAAAGTACAATAGTTCACAAATTACATCCAGCACATGACAATAGCCTGATTTGAATTCTGTTGTTTAACCACTATGCTATAGTGTTCCTGTACCAACATCCTTCTTTAAGTATAAATCTTACTCTCTCCCTGCCTTCTCATTATCCGATTTCTTGGCTAGTTTTTTCTTCTCACTCCACTTGCATGATATCTTCTAGAGTCACTGGAGATTGCACAGAAGCATACTCAAATCTAGAGTATAGAGGACTGTGGAATGGGTGACTGGGTTGAGAAAGTAGGCTTTATGTCTAGCTTCAAAAACCCAAAGGCCTAGAATCTAGGTAAGTAGATTACCAAAAAAGCAGGTGGAGTATTTTTTATTTCATAAAAGTAGTAAGGGTTAGTATGATCAACGGTAATTGGAGAGTTCAAATCCTTGTGAAAAGGAAGCTGTTATTTAATCCTGGGCAAATGGGCCCATTGTGGCTAAATCCCCTGCTCTCCAATGAAAGCCAGAAATGCAGGTCCTTGTAAAAAAGTTCCAAGTTTTGAAATGGGGCTACTAATTCGAATCTTTTAAAAACAATGTGTAAACAAACGATTCCTGCCGGTGTTTGGACCATGGACCACAAGTATATCCTCTTGGTTAAACTGTAGATCTATGAATGCTTGCCACAAGCCATCATATCCTTCTGATTTATTTCAAGGACACCTGTGCTGTAAATCCTCAGTGTGTTGCTGCCATCCCAATAGCTTGTAAAGAATCAAAAGGAAATGACAATGACAAAAGGGTAGCTGGGGAAAGGTGGTGGTCTTGAATATGCACACAGACACTGAAGGAACAGAAAGGAATGGTTGCATAAATGTGACAATCCAAAGCGAGTATCGAAAAGTCCAAGAATTTTGTAAAACTACTTTACTAGAGTCACTTAAGGTATGTGTGCAGAACATGTGCACCCTGCAGGATGTTCCAGTTGAATGCACTGGCATTGGTCTATTGCTAGGTTGGAGCCAGATGGAGAAGATAAAGCTGACAGTGTAAATGATCCGTTTGTGCTCACAGCCTTTCATACACTCATGTGAAATCTCTTTCCTGTCTCTTTTCTGCTACACCATTTGGCAAGCAAGGCAACACTAGTGAATTAGAATTCAAAAGCCTGTGCTGACTGCTTAATAAATTTTGAAATTTTTCAAGAATGTTACTTAATATGTAAAGTAGAAGTCTTCAACACACTCAAGCCGCATAGAAGAGCCCTATGCCTCACAAAATGGTTATAAACAAAGTGGATATCATGGAGAAATGTGGGTCAGGAATCTGTAGGGAAGTTGGTGGTAGAGGGGCTCAATAGCACTGCTCCCTGCTTCACTGTTTTACTCAGGAAAGGTTCTGGTCAGAGATTTTTATTTCCAACAGTTACAGAACATTAGCTTCACAAAGGCCCCTTGAGGTCCTGGGGTACTTTAATCTCATTTTGCTGATGAAGAGCTGAGACTCCAAGGGATTAACAGAGTTGCTAGGAGCAAAGGCTGAATCGGTTCTTTGCATTCCTAGGGCTGTGGTCAAGTGTATGTTGTGGTTATAAATACTGTAATCACTGCAGTCTCAGAGACTAAAATGTGGACTTCCCAGTTAAGTGACTTCTTGGAGTTGAAAGAGTACACTGTTCTGTAGCTAAGAGTTGCTGTGAAGACCAAGCATATGAAAAGTGAAAAGCACTTAAGATCAGGTGTGTGTCAAAATATATTAAGCTCACTCCCCTGGACTCAGTTTCCTCATCTTTGAAATGAAGATGGACTAAATGAGCAAATGTATTTAAAGCAGCTTGCATTAAAGCTGCCATGAGTTGTTAGTCAGTGAATAATTAATTGATTTTGAGTTAACTTTTAATAGGTTTATTTTCATTGGATCTCTATGCACCTTTTTCGATGAGGATCTATGTTTAGTGGTTAGTGGAGAAGCAAATATTTATATTTAACTTGCAAATCACTGATACACTTCTTAATGAATACCTTTTCTGGTTGAGTGGACAGCTGGATATTTGCAAGTTCATTCCCAAGGACTGGGTTCACATTCAAATTTACCCTATGCTAGATAGAATATCAAAAATGACACAGCCCATGTCCCTCTCTAATAGTATCTAACATTCTATCTATGAGCATGTTTTGAATAAAAGTTTTTCAGCTTAGAATTTTTATCTCATTTGGGGTGCCTGGGTGGGTCAGTTGGCTAAGCGTCTGCCTTCATCTCAGGTCCTGATCTCAGGGTCCTGGGACAGCAGGGAGCCTGCTTCCCCCTCCCTCTGCCCCTCCACCCTGCTTGTGCTCTGTCTTGCATTCTCTCTCTCTCCCAAATAAATAAATAAAATCTTAAAAAAAAGGAGAATTTTGATCTCATTTAACTTTAAGAAACTCTAATACTTATTCACCTTTGAAAATATTAAATGGGGAAAACAAAACAATGTGCCAACTTGTTTGCTTGTTTGGTTTTTTAACTAAACAAAATGATTTCTATTTTATTTTTCAACCTAGTGAAAACATCTAGCTCAGGATTTTTGGTGTAAATCCAATATAACTTAGAAAAAATATATTTATTTTATGACAATTTAAATAGAAAATATGCATTGTATCACATTTCAAGTTGCTGAATGTACTTGTACCTACAATCATAAAATCACATTCATTTTTTGAACTTGGATAATTCGTTTGTTTTTTTTCAACAAAGAGCTAACCATGTATCCTAAAATAAGTTTTATTCTATATTTAGACATGACTTTTACTTATTTTATATCCACTCAACTGGTCCTTTGACTCTGAGATTGCCTGGAGGTCCTATCAAGGTTTTCATAGGCCATTTTTTTTTCCAATTTATTTATTTTCAGAAAACAGTATTCATTATTTTTTCACCACACCCAGTGCTCCATGCAAGCCGTGCCCTCTATAATACCCACCACCTGGTACCCCCAACCTCCCACCCCGCCCCCCGCCACTTCAAACCCCTCAGATTGTTTTTCAGAGTCCATAGTCTCTCATGGTTCACCTCCACTTCCAATTTACCCAAAAGCACATACCCTCCCCAATGTCCATAACCCTACCCACCTTCTCCCAACCCCCCTCCCCCCAGCAACCCACAGTTTGTTTCGTGAGATTAAGAGTCACTTATGGTTTCTCTCCCTCCCTATCCCATCTTGTTTCATGGATTCTTCTCCTACCCACTTAAGCCCCCATGTTGCATCACCACTTCCTCATATCAGGGAGATCATATGATAGTTGTCTTTCTCTGCTTGACTTATTTCGCTAAGCATGATACGCTCTAGTTCCATCCATGTTGTCGCAAATGGCAAGATTTCGTTTCTTTTGATGGAATACACAGTATTCCATTGTGTATATATACCACATCTTCTTTATCCATTCATCTGTTGATGGACATCTAGGTTCTTTCCATACTTTGGCTATTGTGGACATTGCTGCTATAAACATTCAGGTGCACGTGCCCCTTTGGAACACTACGTTTGTATCTTTAGGGTAAATACCCAGTAGTGCAATTGCTGGGTCATAGGGCAGTTCTATTTTCAACATTTTGAGGAACCTCCATGCTGTTTTCCAGAGTGGTTGCACCAGCTTGCATTCCCACCAACAGTGTAGGAGGGTTCCCCTTTCTCCGCATCCTCGCCAGCATCTGTCATTTCCTGACTTGTTGATTTTAGCCATTCTGACTGGTGTGAGGTGATATCTCATTGTGGTTTTGATGTGTATTTCCCTGATGCCGAGTGATATGGAGCACTTTTTCATGTGTTCATAGGCCATTTTTGACTTCGTAACGGCATTTGGTAGTTTTCCATAAAGAGTGTGGTGTTTGCTGATATGATTCTTGTGTTGTCTGTTGTTTGAGGGAAACTAACTGTAACTATTATTATACACTTGGAATTTATGGTTGACAGTCTCTATTATTTATTTATTTGCTTGTTTATTTGTTTGTTTTTATAAAAGTGGAAATCGCTTCTTCGGAGAAAATTGAAATGTACCAATTGATACTGATTATAGAAACTTAAAAGTTCCAAGTTGTAGGTGTTATATATTTTGGCAACTATTGATTATATGCAGTCTACTACCTTTGGCTGGCAAGGGGAAAAGAAAGCTGGGGCTTGGGGGTTGGTTTTTCTTTCATTTGTTTTTTCATTTTTTTATTTTCCCCCTTTTTTAGCAAAAAAATGTTCGATAAGAGGATGAGTATTCTATGTCCCCTAATAAAAACATGCTGTTACCATAAGACCTTCTAGAAATGTTGATTTAATTTACTGGAATGGGCTAATGAGAAAATTGTATCAATTGGTATTCTAATGAGAAGTTGGGAGGCAGGGGGTTAGAATTGTACTTTTGTGATAGTTTAATTTTTGCAGAACCAGGGAAAGAATGGAGTAAGTGCCCAGTATTATAAATACCCCTTGCTTTTTTTCATTAGCCCTAATAGAGAAACCCTATCATACCTCCACATTTCTCAAGTGTCTTTAGCACTAATTTAGAGTCAAGGTTGTATCAAATATAATTTTTCAAGAAAGGTAAAATTATGACTCTCATACAGATATAAAATGAGCCCATTAAAAATTTTATTTAACTAATTATTAATGAAGGGAACCAAAGAGATATTAAAACCAATTCAGAGGAAAATCCAAAGAACAGACACATTTTAGATCAGGGATACTGAAATGTACTGTAAATGGATGCAAAATTGGCTCCCAGGAAGGGTAGTCAGTTGAACCTCCAACAGATAGAATATATTTGCATGTCTTTAGCCAAGAATTATTTCCCACTGCTATCAGTTATCTACAATTCCTGGAATTGTAATATAGCTCAAAGGCAATGAAGGGACAGAATCCCCACAAAACCAGAATCAGATAACCTAGAAGGAAAAGTGTTCTCTAAATAAGGCATAGTTTTCCATGAAAGCACAATTTGCATTACTATTATTTGTAGCGATCCATAATTCATTCTGCTCATGAAAATGAGTCTACAATTTAACAGAAAGCCTCTCCAGTGGGAACAAAAGGGGATTGAACAAGAAAACCAAAATGGTCATTCCTATATTCTTCGCTGCTTTAAGCATCTTTAAAGAAAATCTACCAGAACCGTGATTTTACTGACTCCTTTTTCCCCCTCAAACTAAGTGGTGCTCAATCAACTATTGCTGCATATTAAAACAGCCTGGGGAACTTTAAAAAATCTGATGCCTGGACCCAGCCCCAGACATCCAGTTTAATTGTTCTGGGTTTACCGCCTGCATCTTATATATGGTTGAGCTCCTTGGGTAATTCTAATAGGTAGCCATGCTAAGAACTAATGCACTGCAGATACGGGTATGACTTCTCAACTACTTCTATTGTGATGAGTTAGCCAAGGTTGCAAAACTGAAGGTCTTTGGGGGCCAGGCTAATGGTGTAAATGCAGGAAGATCTGTTCCTCTTATCCAGTTAAATTAAACTTGGTTTTGTTTTTGTTTTTGCTTTTTTTTCTGCTAGCTAAGGAAGATAGCATTGTGAAGAAATTCGTTCTCCAGGCTGCCATTTCATGACCTCTTGAACTAAGAATACCTTCTTACTCTCTCATGCTAACCCTCCATTCCCTCTATCTTCTGTGTGGTAATTTCTACACTTCCTTTAGATTACTGTTTCTCAAATTGTAGTGTGCGTTCAGAGTACATGGAGAGCTTGTTAATGCAACCAGTGGTGGGTCCCACCCCCTAGACTTTTGGATCTAGTAGATGTAGGATAAGGCTGAGAATTTACATTTCTGACAAGTTCTCATGTGACGCTGATGTTGCTCACCTGGGACTACACTTTGAGAACCACTGCTTTAAATCTTAGCTTGCTGTCATTTCTTTTCTGGTGGTTTGATAACTGGTTGGCTCTCCACTAGGCTTTAGCTAGACTGCACTTCATGAGGATAAATCTTTTGTGCTTGTGAACATCATAGTATTTTTTTTAATTTTTTTTTTAAATTTCAGAAAAACAGTATTCATTATTTTTTCACCACACCCAGGGCTCCATGCAAGCCATGCCCTCTATAATACCCACCACCTGGTACCCCAACCTCCCACCCCCCGCCACTTCAAACCCCTCAGATTGTTTTTCAGAGTCCATAGTCTCTCATGGTTCACCTCCCCTTCCAATTTACCCAAATTCCCTTCTCCTCTCTAACGCCCCTTGTCCTCCATGCTATTTGTTATGCTCCACAAATAAGTGAAACCATATGATAATTGACTCTCTCTGCTTGACTTATTTCACTCAGCATAATCTCTTCCAGTCCCGTCCATGTTGCTACAAAAGTTGGGTATTCATACTTTCTGATGGAGGCATAATACTCCATAGTGTATATGGACCACATTTTCCTTATCCATTCATCTGTTGAAGGGCATCTTGGTTCTTTCCATAGTTTGGCGACCGTGGCCATTGCTGCTATAAACATTGGGGTACAGATGGCCCTTCTTTTCACGACATCTGTGTCTTTGGGGTAAATACCCAGGAGTGCAATTGCAGGGTCATAGGGAAGCTTTATTTTTAATTCTTGAGGAATCTCCACACTGTTCTCCAAAGAGGCTGTACCAACCTGCATTCCCACCAACAGTGTAAGAGGGTTCTCCTTTCTCCACAACCTCTCCAACACATGTTGTTTCCTGTTTTGTTAATTTTGGCCATTCTAACTGGTGTAAGGTGATATCTCAATGTGGTTTTAATTTGAATCTCCCTGAGGGCTAATGATGATGAACGTTTTTTCATGTGTCTGATAGCCATTTGTATGTCTTGATTGGAGAAGTGTCTGTTCATATCTTCTGTCCATTTTTTGATATGTAACCTGTTTCGTGTGTGTTGAGTTTGAGGAGTTCATTATAGATCCTGGATATCAACCTTTTGTCTGTACTGTCATTTGCAAATATCTTCTCCCATTCCGTGGGTTGCCTCTTTGTTTTTTTGACTGTTTCCTTTGCTGTGCAGAAGCTTTTGATTTTGATGAAGTCCCAAAAGTTTATTTTTGCTTTTGTTTCCTTTGCCTTTGGAGATGTATCTTGAAAGAAGTTGCTGTGGCTGATATCGAAGAGATTACTGCCTATGTTCTCCTCTAGGATTCTGATGGATTCCTGTCTCACGTTGAGGTCTTTTATCCATTTTGAGTTTATCTTTGTGTACGATGTAAGAGAATGGTCAAGTTTCATTCTTCTACATATAGCTGTCCAGTTTTCCCAGCACCATTTATTGAAGAGACTGTCTTTTTTCCACTGTATATTTTTTCCTGTTTTGTCGAAAATTAATTGACCATAGAGTTGAGGGTCCATATCTGGGCTCTCTACTCTGTTCCACTGGTCTATGTGTCTGTTTTTATGCCAGTACCATGCTGTCTTGGTGATCACAGCTTTGTAATAAAGCTTGAAATCAGGTAACATGATGCCGCCAGCTTTATTTTTGTTTTTCAACATCTCCTTAGCGCTTCGGGGTCTCTTCTGATTCCATACAAATTTTAGGATTCTTTGCTCCAGCTCTTTGAAGAATGCTGGTGGAATTTTGATCGGAATGGCATTAAAAGTATAGTTTGCTCTAGGCAGTATAGACATTTTAACAATGTTTATTCTTCCGATCCAAGAGCATGGAATGGTCTTCCATCTATTTGTGTCTTCTTCAATTTCTTTCATGAGTGTTCTGTAGTTCCTCAAGTACAGATCCTTTACCTCTTTGGTTAGGTTTATTCCCAGGTATCTTATGGTTCTTGGTGCTATAGTAAATGGAATCGATTCTCTAATTTCCCTTTCTGTATTTTCATTGTTAGTGTAGAAGAAAGCCACTGATTTCTGCACATTGACTTTGTATCCTGCCACGTTGCTGAATTGCTGTATGAGTTCTAGTAGTTTGGGGGTGGAGTCTTTTGGGTTTTCCATATAAAGAATCATGTCATCTGTGAAGAGAGAGAGTTTGACTTCTTCATTACCAATTTGGATACCTTTTATTTCTCTCTGTTGTCTGATTGCTGTTGCTAGGACTTCTAATATTATGTTGAACAAGAGTGGTAAAAGTGGGCATCCTTGTCTTGTTCCTGATCTCAATGGGAAGGCTGCAAGCTTTTTCCCATTGAGGATGATATTTGCTGTGGGTCTTTCATAGATATATTTGATGAGGTTCAGGAATGTTCCCTCTATCCCTATACTTTGAAGCGTTTTAATCAGGAACGGATGCTGGATTTTGTCAAATGCTTTTTCTGCATCAATTGAGAGGACCATGTGGTTCTTCTCTCTTCTCATGTTAATTTGTTGTATCACATTGATTGATTTGTGAATGTTGAACCATCCTTGTAGCCCAGGGATGAATCCCACCTGATCATGGTGGATAATCTTTTTAATGTGCTGTGGGATCCTGTTGGCTAGGATCTTGTTGAGAATCTTAGCATCCATATTCATCAGTGATATTGTTCTAAAATTCTCCTTTTTGGTAGGGTCCTTGCCTGGTTTGGGGATCAGGGTAATGCTGGCTTCATAGAAAGAGTCTGGAAGTTTTCCTTCTGCTTCAATTTTTTGAAACAGCTTCAGGAGAATAGGTGTCATTTCTTCTTTGAAGGTTTGGTAGAATTCCCCAGGGAATCTGTCAGGTCCTGGGCTCTTGTTTTTTGGGAGGTTTTGATCACTGCTTCAATCTCATTATTAGATATTGGTCTATTCAGGTTGTCAATTTCTTCCTAGTTCAATTTTGGTAGTTTATATTTTTCCAGGAATGCATCCATTTCATCTAGGTTGCTAAGCTTATTGGCATATAACTATTGATAATAACTTCTGATGATTGTTTCTACTTCCTTGGTGTTAGTTGTGAGCTCTCCCTTTTCATTCATAATTTTATGAATTTGGGCTTTCTCTCTTTTCTTTTGGATTAGTGTGGCCAGTGGCTTATCGATCTTATTGATTCTTTCAAAAAACCAGCTTCTAGTTTCATTGATACATTCTACTGTATCTCTGGTTTCTACCTCATTGATCTCAGCTCTAATCTTGATGACTTCCCTTCTTATGTGTGGAGTTGGTTTGATTTGTTGTTGATTCTCTAGTTCTTTACGGTGTAGAGACAGCTGGTGTATTCTAGATTTTTCAATTTTTTTTGAGAGAGGCTTGGATGGCTATGTATTTTCCCCTTAGGACCGCCTTTGCTGTATCCCATAGGTTTTGGACCGAAGTGTCTTCATTCTCATTGGTTTCCATGAATTGTTTCAGTTCTTCTTTGATCTCCTGGTTGATCCAAGCATTCTTAAGCAAGGTGGTCTTTAGCTTCCAGGTGTTTGAGTTCCTTTGGAACTTTTCCTTGTGATTGAGCTCCAGTTTCAAAGCATTGTGATCTGAGAATATGCAGGGAATAATCTCAGTCTTTTAGTATCGGTTGAGTCCTGATTTGTGACCCAGTATGTGGTCTATTCTGGAGAAGGTTCCGTGTGCACCTGAGAAGAATGAGTATTCTGTTGTTTTAGGGTGGAATGTTCTGTATATATCTATGAGGTCCATCTGGTCCAATGTGTCATTCAATGCTCTTGTTTCTTTATTGATTTTCTGCTTCGATGATCTGTCTAATTCTGAAAGTGGCGTGTTAAGATCTCCTACGATTAGTGTATTCATATCAATATGACTCTTTATCTTGATTAACAGTTTTCTTAAGTAATTGGCTGCTCCCATATTGGAAGCATAGATATTTACAATTGTTAGATCATCTTGGTGGATAGTCCCTTTAAGGATTATGTAGTGTCCTTCTGTATCTCTGACTACAGTCTTTAGTTTGAAGTCCAATTTATCTGATATGAGAATCGCTACCCCAGCCTTCTTTTGAGGCCCATTGGCATGAAAGATGCTTTTCCATCCCTTCACTTTCAGTCTGCGTGTATCTTTAGGTTCAAAATGGGTCTCTTGTAGACAACATATGGATGGGTCCTGTCGTTTTATCCAATCTGCAACCCTGTGCCGTTTTATGGGTGCATTTAGGCCATTCACATTGAGAGTGATTATTGATAGATACGTTTTTATTGACATTGAGTTACCTTTGAAGTCTTTCTTTCTGTAGACTGTCTCTATATTTCTGTTCAATGCTATTCTTGGGATTTTTTTCTCTTTTATAGAACCCCCCCTTAATATTTCCTGCAGTGTCGGCTTGGTGGTTACATAGTCTTTTAAGCCTTGCTGGTCTTGAAAACTCTTTATCTCTCCATCCATTTTGAATGTCAGTCTTGCTGGATATAGTATTCTTGGCTGCATGTTCTTCTCAACATCATAGTATCTTTAACATTTGTATTGCATGATGGGCAATTAAGTATTGAATTGTGGATAAACTTTTTCTCATTAAGCATTCAGCTTAAAATGTAAATTTTTCTCAGTATACCCCCCTTTTCTTTATTTTCAATTCTTAATATATTATGTTACTTTCCAGCCATCTGGAGGTCTTCTCTGTGACACCTCAGCTTGGCTTGAGAATGGATTCTTCTCTAAGTTGCATATTCTTTATCTTCAAAATGTGATTGAGAACCAGCAGATTCAGCATCACTCAAAGCTTATTAGAAATAGAGACTCTTGGGCCCCTCTCTGGACTCACTGAATTAGAATCACATTTTAACAAGGGCCCTAGGTGATTCCTCTGCACTTTAAAGTTCAAAAAACACTTTTCTCTCCATCAGCCCAAGTGCATCTTCAGTCTCCAAAATCTGCCAGTTGAGATAGCTGCTTCCTGTTTTGTCAGGGCCTTCTTAGCAAAGTGCTTATCTAATCTTGTCAACACGTTCATGTTGTGCTCTTGGCAGCTGGTAACTGCTTCTCATACCCTTCCTCAGAGATCAGCAAATCGGTTTTAACAGGGTCTTTCCAAGTCCCATCTAAAAGAATGAAAGAAAGAGAAATCATAAATATTGTGACAGATTTGTGGAGAAGAAAAACCTATGAGGGAGCTTTAAATCATACACATGTTTTATGGAAGAAATCCGTTTCTATGTAGTTAGGATTCCGTCACTTAGTCTCACATCCCACCTTCTTATTTCTCCATTGTCGCATTTTTTGGTTGTTCATCCCCATCTCTTTCCTTCTCTCCTTCCATGACCCTTTCTCCTCTTCCTCTTGTATTATTAGACATCTGTATAACATCATTTTATAATGTAAACCATCTCATTTGGAGTCTCAACTTCCACTTAATGCAGGCACTCTCATTTTGCTCATGAGTAACCTAGGAAAGAATGATGCAGGCTTCTGATGGCCAATCCAGTGATCTTTTCTCTATAAATAGAGTTTGACCTAACCTAATCCCTGCTGAGCATGTATCCCCATTAAGTAGGACTGCATAGGGGCTGCGTGTTGTAGGTGAATGCAGAAATTACACACTCCACTGTATGTGAAATGTTTGTCATTATAACCACTACTTATGTCATGAAATAGATGTATATAAAATTGTCCCTTTATTGTGAAAATGTTGCCTGAATCTAAGAGAAAATGAACAATCTCTAAATTTTAGTATTGTCCTTCCAAAATCATGAATTCCATCTCCAACCTAGTTAATAGCAAAAGAATAATTCGTTTAATTTCTCTCTTGATAACCTGGCAAGACACACAGAGGTTGCTCAAAGAGGCATTGCATGGCAGTCTCCCCTAGAAAGGAGCCTCTCTAACACACAAACTGGACTTACTCTCCTTTGAGTACTTCCCATTCCTGATCTATCCCGGTACTTAGTATTACTGCACGCTCCATAACGATCTCAGATGAAAATTATCGCAGATTCAATGGCTAATATAGAGGACTAGAATATGCCTAAGAATTCTAGTTGTGAGGTTCTTTATGGGTAATTTTTCAGATTATTCCAGGCGATGCACAATGCCAGCTGATTATCAAGTCATCTTTTTGACTCAGTGAATTACAGCCCTACTCAGCCCTTGGAATTAGTGACACCTAAGTCTCCTTTGCCATTTGTTTGTTTCTTGCTTATTGTACAGTGAGAACCATCTGCACAATATCATTTATAGGAAAGTGCTTTGTGGGTACAGTAATATATTGTCATTATTATGCTCAATGACAATTTATCATGAATGTCCAATTACTTTCCAACTTAGTTAGGTTTGTGATAAGAGTTGGTTATTTTCAGCTTGAAACAAGAGCAATATTATAAGTGGTAATCAGTTGAGTCAAAGAAAGGGCACTTAATCCATCACATGACCAAACTTGTCACTGATGGACTGTTATCCATTTTACCCTTGTGCTAGTCAGAGATTTCAACTGAAATAGAGCAAATTGAAATATAAATTATATATACATATATGGACAGGTATATGTATTTACATGTAGAAATTTATTTTAAGGAATTGGCTCATGAAATTATGGAAGGGCTGAGAAGGTCCATGAAAGCTGGAGGCTTAGAAAAGCTGGTGGCTAGTTCAGTCTTAAGTCCAAAGGCCCGAGAACCAGAGAACGTAAGGAAATGAAGGTGTAATTTCTAGTCTGAGTGTGAGGGTGTAAGAGGAATAATGTCACAGCTCTGTAATCAAGCAGAAAGAGTGAGTTCTTTGTTTATTGCCATCTTATTCTATTCAAGCCCTCAAAGGATTGGATGAGCCCCACCCACATGGGGTGCTTTGGGGAGGGCAGTCTGCTTTACTTACTCTATTGATTCAAATGTTAATCTCATCCAGAGACACTCCCAGAAAGAATGTTTAATTTTGGCATTGCAGAGCTCCGTCCAAGTTGATGCACAAAAGTAATCATCAAAACTCTAGGGTCAGGTTTTAACCTCTTATTTTCTCTCTCATAAAGACTTTGTCCCTCCACACTAAACTAGGTAGGTGATTTCTATTATGTTGGATTTCATTGTCCAGACAATTTTCTAAGAAAACAAAAATCTGTGGGCTAATGTGAGATTACTAATACTTTATTTGCCAAGACCTCTCGAAACAAAATCCATTTCTATCTACTATTCACATTATTTAAAAAATATTGGCTACACTTGATCAACATTCCCATCCTGAACCAACCACTAGTGTCCTGGGGTATAGGTACACATGGTACCAGTCTAGCTGTCTAGACCTACATTAAGAAGAAATGATTGTTCCTATACATTTGAAATATTGTGTCTTCTATACTCAGAGGTTTTTTTTTTTAATGAATATTAAAAAGGAAGAGGATTATAGAGAACAAGATGAAGACAAAGAAAAAAAATAGATAGGAAGATGTACTATTGACACATTTTACATTTGTCATAGCTATTAACTAGGGAAGATGGTTGTGGTACCTATGTATTATATTTTGAATCTATTTCTTCCTTAGGCTACTATGAGACTAAGTAATAATTGATGATTTTTCAAGATGTTAAGTATTCTAAGTCTTATTTTATTGCTGAAAACAAATATTTCTGGCTTGATATTTTGTCTTCTAATATTTGCCTTTCATTTGTCATATCATTTTAATTTTTAAATTAGGTTTACAGTAGCATTTCTATATCATAGGGAGTTTGATTTAGTTAACATAATAAAATATTCTTAGAAGTGATAAAAAGCATGAAAATCATATTTAAGATATGCTTAAAACTATAGACTGTGTTTAATATAAGATACCTTAAAAGCAATTTCTGGGTACAGAATCTTAATTTATTAAGGATTAGTATTGGGCCCTCAGTTTTATTTTGTCTTTGACTTTAATTTTATCATGGCTTAGCTAAATTTAAGGTAGAGATAAAAGTGTGATAAGGCTCAAACTCTGTGATTTGTCTTATTTGAGCAAATCGATATTCAGGTAAATGAAAACATGTATTTAATTAATAGCTGCATAGTATGTTCATATTTTAAAGAAGTAATGTCATTGTTTTATTTCACTTGTTAAGTTTCTTAAGAGACAAGAACATCTGCTTTCCTTCTACTCTTCTTTCTTCTTAACTTATTCACTGATCATTTAATGTATATATTTTTGATGCATTTGTTTATTGATTTGACAAACATTTATTGAGCACCTATTTACACAGATATTTACTTGGTGTTAAGAGCTTAATGATGAATAAGATGTGATTGCTGGTATCAGCTATTTCCTATCTAATTGGTAAAACAAGTATATAAGCAAATTCAGAAAGTATAACAGTCATGATAAAGTATAGAATTGAATCTGCAAGAGCATTAAGATAAAAGAATTGAGGTATAATTAGAATACAGAGACTTCTCAGGTCTTTGCTTAATGGGTTAGGTACAAACTGAGTCTTTTCCAAGCAAATAAGAAATATCAAACACAGTTAGCTTTTTGGTAGGCCTAAGATTAGAAATTTCAATATTATTGAAATCTAACTGTGAAAATATCATGCCCCAAATAGATTATTTCTGTGGTCCTTTTCAAACCTGACAATTTATAATTCTAATATCTACTTTGGTGCAAAAATTAAATACTGCATGACAATGTTTTCGTTTTTCAGCATAGATAAGACATTGTATTACAGATTTACTAACAACTGAGTTGATATAATGGATTTGTTAAGGTTCATCAAATGTTAGAGTGACTTGTTAAATAAGGATATTAAATCATTTTATCTAAAAGCTTTATATTGTGAACAAATCTTCACTTACTCTAAGTAACAAACATGAGGCCATGCCCGAATCAGTTTTAACATGATGGAAGTCGGCAAATTTTGGCTTGACCATACCGCCAACATCTCTACTCACTTCAATCACTGTCCCAACTAAAAAATATAAAAAATATATATACATATGCACATATGTATGTATGCATGTATACAATATATACAAAATGTTGCAAAGGAGGATCCTCCTTTCCCTCACTGCACAACTAATTGTGTGAGAAATGGACATTTGACCAAACCCATATGCTGCAGTACTGAGAGATGGAGCCAATGAGCTTTGCTGTGGGCTCTAAGAGTTGGCACCACAGCCACCAGTAGATGTCTGCATGCTTAAGTTTGGAGGAGGCAGAAACTATGAGGAAGCAGGGGAAGTTCTCTGTGGAAAGGAGGGTTCAGCAGATGAATGGAAATCAAGAAAACCTAAAATGGAAGAGTAGATGAGGAATAGCTAAGATCTTCATGCCTTGCAGCTCCACTTTCATAAGACCCAGCTGAACAGTTTCAGTGGTACACATGCTTCTCTAGGACCCCATACCAGTGTGTGCCTCTGTATGTATGTCTGTGTCTGTGTGTGTTAGAGAGAAAGAAAACTTGAGTTGAATCACAGACCTTGAAACCAAAGTACCTGCTGTTCTCAAAGGCCAGTCAGGTTGTCCTTATGATTCTTCTTGCTGAGAGATAGGTTTGCCAAGTACATCGTCATATTTGGACTACTTCGTTTGCTTCTGAGAACAGTGTCCCATGCCCTTCCCTATAAAAACTCACTGTAGGGGCGCCTAGGTGGCTCAGTGGGTTAAGCCTCTGTCTTCGGCTTGGGTCATGATCTCAGGGTCTTGGAATCGAGCCCCGCATTGGACTCTGCTCAGCAGGGAGCCTGCTTCCTCCTCTCTCTCTGCCTGCCTCTCTGCCTACTTGTGATCTCTGTCTGTCAAATAAATAAATTTAAAAAAAAAAAAAAAAAAAAACTAACTCGAGGCTGGATGTCAAGATGGGAGGCTGGTGACTACAAGGAAACCTCTTGAGCTTGAATTTCTTCCCAGGCCTAGGACATATTTCCATCAGAAATGGGTGTGCTTGCTTTGTTAAAATAAAAGCTAATCTACTGTTTAATTTGAAAGCCAGAAATATTTAGCATTGTATATCCTCATTAATCATAAAAGGGTTTACCTACCCTTTATTCTTATGGGTGAAATTGAATCTACACTAGCACAACTTATTAAAAGGTAGCACTTTGAGCGAGTATATCAGGTCAGGATGAAAAGTGTTTGGTCTGTTGAAAGCAGTGCTGCATTCAAGTATGACTCAGCATACTTTCTGTGTGGTAGCTGGTTATCATGCCAACCCTGGGATTGGTTTTATCATTTGGTAAGTACAATTTTCTATTTCTTGGAATTGTGATAGTTATGTTCTATAATCATTAAATGAGTGAGCTCTGGAACCAGTATCCTAGATTCAAATCCTGGCCTCTCTACTGATTAGCTATATGACCATAGGCAACATATTGGATTTGTGTGTCACCTTGGGTATCTGCAGAATTAAAATAACAATGGGACCTATTTACAGGGTGTTGTGAGAGGTGAATACAGTAAAACATATAAAGCACTGATACAAAGCCTAGTAGTGCCCAGCACATACTAAGAGCTCAGGAAAGTTTTTATAGTTAAGTGTTTGCCATTACAAAATGCTTTATAAATTTTACAGCATTGTACATAATGTGGTGATGTTCAAACAAAGGTTTCTTGACGTACAAAATGATGTATTTTGGATTACTCTTCAAAACACCTACAACTGGCAGCTTACTAATGGGTTAATCTGTAATTTCTCTCTCCTTGTATAAGGACCACTTACATAGAAATGGTCTAGAAGTGAGTTCTCCTGCAGGACTGAGCAGGTATATGAAAAAGCTTTTGTCATCATTACCAGACTTGCAGGTACAGAGACTGCATTTTTTTCTAGGGACTTTAACTTGGCATCTTTCATGGACACTAAATTTACTCTGAAAAGAAAAAAGAAAAAGCATCTGTTCTTTTCTTGCTTGCAGAGGTAGTGGAGAATGGTTCTCTTTGGCACCCTCAAATTTACTTAAGCTCTATTTTCCTCCCTCCAAGCAGAGAATAGGTAAGATAATTGATGACACTTTCTGGTTCCATATATTCAGGTGCTTCTAGAGCAAAGTATGAAACATAGGGGAATTTTTGTTTTGTTTTGTTTTAGAATATAGTTTTGTTTTTAAAGATGTTTATTTATTTGACAGACAAAGATCACAGCAGGCAGAGAGGCAGGCAGACAGAGAGGAAGGGAAGCAGGCTCCCCGCTGAGCAGAGAACTCCATGCTGGGCTCTATCCCAGGACCCTGGGATCATGATCTGAGCAGAAGGCAGAGACTTTAACCCACTGAGCCACCCAGGTGCCCCTAGAATATAGTTTTTAAAAGAGAATAGGCAGAACTTTCCAGATTTTTTAAAAATTTATCATTTTATTCTATAAATCTAGTTCTTTTTATAGTTTACACCAGGTATTTTATATGACTTTGTTATCCAAACAAGAATGTTTTATAAAACCTCCTATTGTGCCTTATATTTCTTGTGTCTTATTAGTGAGGTAGATTGTCTCTAAACTGTCACAGAGGGGAGACCTCAATGAACTGTGACTTTTCTCCTCTATCCCCCTTTCCTTAGAAATTTTTCTTTGTCATAAATACTGATGGATGGGGCAATACTCACAAATCTAAGATCATTTTTTAAAGATTTTCTTCGTTTATTTGAGAGAGAGTGATCAGGAGACGTGGAAGCGCAGAGGGAGAGAGAAAAGCAGATTCCCTGCTGAGCAAGCAGCTTGACATGAGCCCGGATTTCAGGACCCTGAGATCATGGCTTGAGACAAAGTTAGACACAATCGCCTGAGCCACCCAGGCACCCTATTTCCAAGATCATTTATTTGAAGCCAGACATTTCCTTTGTGAAACTTCGTGGAATTCCTTTTACTAAAATTTTCTGAAGAAGGCTGGGGACTTTTTTTTTTTTTTTCAGGTATTCTTTACCACTCTAAATGTGAACATCTGATCAGTATCAGATTCAGGATCACCTTGGAAGGTGTTGGAAATACAGAATTTGGGGCCCCAGCCAAGATACACTGAATCAGAATCTGTGTTTTAAAAATGTACCTACGTAATCCCCACACTTATTATTATTATTATTTTTTTTTTAGATTTTATTTATTTTTTTGACAGAGAGATCACAAGTAGGCAGAGAGGGGGAGAGAGAGAGAGAGGAGGAACCAGGCTCCCTGCCGAGCAGAGAGCCCGATGCAGGACTCGATCCTAGGACCCTGAGATCATCACCTGAGCCGAAGGCAGAGGCTTAACCCACTGAGCCACCCAGGCACCCCCACATATTATAATTTGAGAAGTGCTACATTAAAACATGATTTCATGATCCCTGTGCTTATAGGATGTGTCTCTTCAAGCCAGGATAATGGACTAGATCAGTATTTCAAAGTGACAATAGATGTTAGAAAAAAAATTGTGTATCAGTTTCATATTTGCTGATATAACAAATTACCTTAAATTATTGGCTTACAATACAACGTAAGATATATTATCTTAAAATACTGGAGGTCTGAAGCTCAAAATGGGTCTCAGTGATCTAAAATCAAGGTGTCAAAAAGCTATATTCCTTCTGAACACTCAAGAAGAAGATATTCCTATGTCTTCCAGATTCTAGAGGCTGATCCCATTTCTTGGCTCATGTCCACATTATATCTTCAAAGCCAGTAGTCTAGCATCTTCACATCTCTGTCTGACTCCAATGACTCTGTTTCCCTCTTTCACTTACAAACACCCTTGTGAATATTATAGTCTCACTAGACAGCCAAAATAATGTCCACATCTTAAGATTAGTTGGTTAGCAACCTTAATTCCAATTGCAACTTAATTTTCCCTTTCATAAAACATAACCTAATCAAAGGCCTTGGGAATTGAAAACTGGGCATCTTCAGGGTGTCATTATTCTGCTTTCACAAATAGGATCCTTGACCTAGTAAATTTGGGTAATAGAAAATGTCTGTTCTGCAGGACTTCTCAAAGTCTTAAAATCACATTATGAAGGAGCACCTGGGTGGCTCGGTGGGTTAAAGCCTCTGCCTTCAGCTCAGGTCATGATTTCAGGGTCCTGGGATCGAGCCCCACATCGGGCTCTCTGCTCAGCGGAGAACCTGCTTCCCCCTCTCTCTCTATCTGCCTCTCTGCCTACTTGTGATCTGTCAAATAAAGAAAATATTTTTAAAAAATCACATTATGAAGCCCTGAGAATGTATTAAAATCACATTATGAAGCTCTGAGGATGAGATATACTGGATATACTGTGTAATAATCCCCAAATGTATTTGTCCCCATTACTCTTTTTTTTTTTTTTTTTTTTTTTTTAAGCTCTCCTAGACTTTGGGAAGTATGGGCCTAGATTTAGGACTAGGTTTAGGACTAGGTTTTCCTTATTGGACTTAATCTCAAATTACTGTAATGGTAGTCAGATTACTTTATTCTTCTGCTTTAATTCTGATTGGTATATTAAGAAAGTTACATTCATGTCTTAGACCAACCACTTACCCTTTCAGATTTTAATCTCTCTAATTCCAAGTTCTGAGTTTTGGGAAATGTTAATAACATGGATTCTAGAATCAGACAGTCTGGGGTAGACTGCTGATGCTGTAGCTACATGACCTATAAAAATGTATTTGATCTCTTTGTGCTTTAGTTTTCACATCTGTTGGGCAAGAGTAGAATCAACCTCATAAAACTGTGAATTTAAATTAGGTAATGCACATAAGATACTTGACACAAAGCCTAGCTCACATTAAGTACTTTTTTTTTTTTTAAAGATTTTATTTATTTATTTGACAGAAATCACAAGTAGGCAGAGAGGCAGGCAGAGAGAGAGGGGAAGCAGGCTCCCCTCTGGGCAGAGAACCTGATATGGGGCTCAATCCCAGGACCCTGAGACCATGACCTGAGCCGAAGGCAGAGGCTTTAACCCACTGAGCCACCCAGGGGCCCCATATTAAGTACTTTTGATGAGGGTTTTAATTTTTGGTTATTACTATTATCATTATTATTATCAATAGAAAATAAATGTAAACACTAAGGTCCTATGCAAATACGTAAATAACATAAGGAGAATAAGCCCTGTTCTTCATTAGGAATGTTGGTTTATTGGGTATGAAAGAGTACTTTTGATTCTAAAAAAGCACACACACACAAAAAAGAGGGAAATTCTAAGATTTACTGTTAAATACAAACCAGAGAAAAGAGTTTAGAGTATCATTTGGTTGAGTAAATAAGATTTAAGTATAAAGGCTTTGGTAAAGAGGCATCTTTGTGGCTCAGTTAGTTAAATGTCTGCCTTGGGCTCAGGTTATGATATCAGGATCCTGGATAGAGTTTAGAGTCAGGCTCCTTGCTCAGCAGGGAGCCTGCTTCTCCCTCTGCCTGCTGCTCCCCCTGTTGTGCTCCCTCTATCTGACAAATAAATAACTAAATAAATGAATAAAATCTTAAAAAAAAAATAAAGGCTTTGATACATTATATGGCAGAAATATTTTTATCATGAGTACCATTTCAGTTGACTATACAAATCTAGGCTACTTCAGCCAAATCAGTGGAAGATTCTTTCAGGTTCTACACATGGATTTGTACTGGCAGTTAAACATTTCCCAAAGAATTATTGATACACATAAAACACGTTAGTAAGTTTTCTTTTTGTTTGTTTGTTTGTTTGTTTGTTTTTTCTTTTGATAGAAATAAATTGGGCTCCTAACCTGGTATTTTATTTTAAAATTATAAACAAAACCCATTTATATGAAAGCTGATTCCAGCAACATAATAATCAAACCAATTCAGAAGATTAGGTCTTGCAATGAAAAGTGCTGTCTATACCTTTCTACAGTGGCAGTTCAAATATAACTGGAACTGCAGTGTCAGTATCTTTCCTGAGAGAGGAAAACATAATCGGGAATCTTAATTTGTCTCTATTGCAGCCTAATAACTCAATTAGGTTGTGATAGAAAAATGAGCTTTGAAGGAAGTTGAGAGAAACACACTAATTTCCCCAGGTTTAATTAGCTAAGTCGAAATCACAATACTCGTAATCACAGATAAACATAGTTACAAAATGCTGATTACCAAAGTACCAGAGTGGTTAGCTTCAGGAGTGAGGGGTGTGTGGTATATGATGTGTGTGATATGTGGGGGGTTTGTGTGTGTGTGTGTGGTGTGTTTGTGGTGTGTGCTATGTATGCCATGTGTGTGTGCTGCATATATGTGTGATGTTTGTGATATATGTATATGGTATGTGTGTCACTTTGTGTACATGTGCTCTCTCTGGGATCTTCACACTACTGCCGAGAACCAATGCTAACAGTCAATATGAATATATTAACAGATACAATCAGAAATATATAGACAGATATATTACCAAAATATCAGCACTACCTCACATAATTAATAGGATGGAATATGTCATCTCTTAGAATAGAGAAATCTAGTTTGGGAGAGGTTGGAGTTTAAAAGTTTTCTCCCCTTCCACCTCTTTATTACAATTTAGATGTAATCCTACTCTCAGTAGAGCACTGGCTAAGAATCCTAGGGCAGCTTTTCTTGTTCTAGCTCAGGTTTACTCTAAGCCACGGTCATTGTTATATGCTGTCTGTTATGAAATAATAGGATATTTGTGGTATATAATTAGACCTAGTTTTGAAATAAGGCTTAATTTACCTCCTGGCTGGTCTTGGGCAAATCAGCTTCTCACCTCTTCCTCCATGTATGAAACAAAACTACTATTTACCAGGGTCATACTTAACCTGTTTGACTCTCAAAGTAAATAGTTTTTAGCAACTTCTCTCTCATGTATGATAAAGTTATTTTCAATAATAATCATGAAGTGAAAAATAGTAATATTGGTAATGGGAAAATGCAAGTGGTAAAAATATTATTTTATTGCATTTCATATGTATATTCATGTTAGTAATAAAATTATACACAAATAAATATACAAAAATTTCAGGATAGGAGTTTGGAAGAGATAAATTTTAAATACATAATCTTTTTTAAAAAGGGAAAAACAGGTGCCTGAGTGGCTCAGTGGGTTAAGCCTCTGCCTTTGGCTCAGGACACAGTATCAGGGGACTGAGTTTGAGCCCTGCATCAGTCTCTCTGCTCAGCGAAGAGCCGGCTTCTCCCTCTCTCTCTGCCTGCCTCTTTGCCTACTTGTGATCTCTCTCTGTGTCAAATAAATAAAATTAAAAAAAAAATAAAAATAGAGTTGAGGGTCCATATCTGGGCTCTCAAAAAGGATGAATACCCAACATTTGTAGCAACATGGACAGGACAAGAGATTATGCTGAGTGAAATAAGTCAAGCAGAGATAGTCAATTATCATATGGTTTCACTTATTTGTGGAGCATAACAAATAGCATGGAGGACAAGGGGAGATGGAGAGGAGAAGGGAGTTGAGGGAAATTGGAAGGGGAGGTGAACCATGAGAGACTATGGACTCTGAAAAACAGTCTGAGGGTTTTGAAGGGGCGGGGGGTGGGAGGTTGGGGGAACCTGGTGGTGGGTATTATGGAGGACACGTATTGCATGGAGCACTGGGTGTGATGCATAAACAATGAATTCTGTTATACTGAAAAGAAATTTAAAAATAAATAAATAAATAAAAATAAGGAAAAAACATTATATCTCTATATTGGTTGGCTTGTTACAGTAAAAGTAATATCAGAGTTTTTGTTTGTAGGCTTTGACTTCTGTAAATTTGTCAACTACTTTGTAGAAGTCATTCTTTACCTATTGCATGTTCAGTGGACAACTTAGCCAGATTTGTCAATCTATATTTGTTCAAAGTTGATCAAAGAAAATTTTTTTATTAATTTTATTTTTAAAAGTTTCTTTTTTATAGGAAGCAACAGATACAGAATTTGGAAAATTCTTGAAGATAAGCATAAGTTTGGCCAAAATTCATGAAATTCCTATGTCATTGATATTTCAGAAATTGCCATAGCATCCATCCCCTTATTTCTTTGGAAATGATTTTTCAAATGTCTCCACATATGGAAAAAATTCTCCTTTGTCAACAACTTCATCTTAAATGCTTATTATATTTTATAACATCATTCTCTGTAAAAACAGGTAAAATGGTAACTGATGCCAATTATTGACATTAATCCACTGCTTTAGAATAATTAACAGAATCAAAATATTCAGTGTTATTTCTTCATCTTTGCAATCACTGTACTATCACTGATTACTGCAAATGCACTGTTTAAATGCAAGAATATGCAATATTGTAGGAGTTGGAGGGATGAACTATGCCTGACGTGAGCTTGAATGACTTACAGGCATTAGGAACTTACTCTTGAAATGAGAGTGTGTACTGAATCTGCACGTGTCAGAGGCCAACTGCATAATTTGGGTCTCTGGATTCACTTACATGTTGAATACAATGTTTGTTAAATGATACATCATAAAAATGGTGGTAATTTAGAATTTAGAACACACACACACACACACACACACACACAAAACTAAAAGTCAGTAGTAACTATAGCGATTTTTTAAAACTTGAACAAAAATTCACTCACCTTTGCCCTTCAAGCCCAATTTGTTCAAGTGCCTGTTTTTATAAATATCTTTTTAATTGACCACTTTTTAAATGTATTTTCTAGGGAAATTGACTTTTTCTGCTATAACAGAGTTGAGTAGCTATGACAGAGACTATGCAGCTTGCAAAGTCTAAAATATTTACCACCTGGCCCTTTATAGAAAGAGTTTGCTGACTCCTGACATAGATCAACCAAAGTTTTGGGGGCAAAAAGTAATTTTTTAACCTGTTATTTTTTAGAATTGCTCTGATACGGTTGTAATAAAAAGCAGATGACTTTTAATGGTTTCTTTTTTAATTCCCACTATAGACATTGCACATCTTATTGACTGACCAATCCCACTATGCCATCTTGGTTTATCTCAGGTTCAACCTGCAGTGTTTTATGTCATCTTACTGAATAAAGATTATACATGAGTACCAAATAGAGTCTATTATAACATAAACCTTCCATGTTTATCAGTATGCTTTCCCTTTCAAGAGCACAACACCATAATTTAGAAGGGGTGGTAGTCCACAAACATACAAGTAGTAAAACTGGGGATGAAATGTATGGCATAGTAAGCATACACTTGCAATATCTATATATAAACTCCTATATCCCAGAGGGCCAGGCTAGGTTAAGTATATATTCAAGGGCCTGCTGAAATTATAGATGCCTCTACTTTCAGGTAGTATTTTGCCTTTCTTGACTGCTGTGTGATATCTATCCCCTGTTGGTAAGCCAACACTAACTTTGGACGAGGACGAAAATAATTATTGATTCTTTATATATGATTACCTTTCTAGTTAGCATCTTTCCTTATGGATTTTTCCTTCTCCTATTTACCTCTTAAACTAATTCCTGAAGCCCAAGGGTCATTTTAGTGTGGATAAAGCTTTTGGAGCCCAGGTCCATATGGCATCTTTTGCAGGTAACATTGGTTGAATCTAAACCATGTGTGAATATAGCATATCCTTTAGACGTGTGTTCCTTTGGTTCCTTCAAGTTACAGCACCGTCATAAAGGTAGCAACCCGGATCTGATCCTAACCTCTAATTAAGATATTTGAATGAGACAAAATGTGTGCCTTCCCCTCTAGGGAATGCTCAGAGCTCACATAATCACAAAAGTTCATCCTAATTTAAGACCCATAGTCTCTGTCTCAAGGTTACATGTGTTTTCTTAATATTTTACAATAAACATTTAACGTTCCATTTATTAGAATGTATTTTGTGTAATCACATTTCAAAGTGCCATTTGTTATTTGTTGGGTCAGTCGATAATCCTGAGGATTTTGTCATTGCAGATTTCTCACTCTGGGTAGAAATCGTGTGATGGCTACAAATATTTATTCTACAACATCTTTTCTTGTAGGCATTGCTCTCATACCAGCCTGAAACTCAGTTTATCAGAAGCAATTTATTTCTAGGCCCAGCTTCTTCAGATCATTGGTTCTATTTTCATGCATGGTACATAACACTTAATTTTTAGGTATTTTACTTTATCTCAATCACCCTTTGAGAATATATGGGAGTCAAAGGTGAAAGTGATACCTTTTTTGGTGACCCAAAATATAAAGCTTTAAAAGCTGATCATATTTTCTTTAGTTATTCCTGTCTTTTTTTTTTTGGGATTTGAGGATATCTGCTTACATGCCTTCTCTTCTTTCAAGACTTGCAAATGGTTGATCAAATTTATATCAGGTCATTAAAGGTGTGATTTTATTTATTTCTCTTTTGAATATACTCTGAGAATGGAAGGTTTGTCATTGCTATTATCAACTAATAAAAAAAGATTATATCACAAAAGATAAGTATATTTGCAAATACAGTGAAAAAAAAAGTCATTTTGATTTAACACTAACAGCACCTTCCCAGAATAGAACCTTGTGTTTATCAGGTGCGGCTTTGGGTAAATCACCTGGAAGATGATTGTAGAGGAATTTGTTTCCTGATTTCTAGACAGAGAACTTAAGCCCCTCCTTGACTTAACCACTAGCATGGTTGATGTTATGGAAGGAGATTGATTTCCAGAAGAATCCTTTCAGTAAGCTCTTATCTCATTTGCAAATAATAAATGAGCATATCTGGAGGATAAATCTTCAAACTCTGAAGTGACCTAAGAACTCAGAAAGTATTGAATTTTCCAACTTATTGGCCCATTTTGTAGTATGATTTCTTGTGGGAATTCTCTAAAGAAAATATAAAGGAAGGGAACAAGACTTCTCCAAAGGCAGACCAATTGAAAGTTGAAGGAGTCTACTTCAAATGCCTTACTCTATCTAAGACCCTTGAAAAGTTCATGGAATTCATTGCTCCTTACTGTCAATAGCTCAGTTCATCTCCTGGGCCTTGGGAAGCATTTATACAAAGCTACCTGCTTTGGTCATATAGGTAAAGATTGTGCTGTTAACCAGCATCTTCATCTACCTCTTGTGATTAAAGAAGTGTCAGATGGCATAAAGCTTTAAGTACCACACTTCTCAATGAGTAGGGAAAATATTTTTTTCTGGGCTTTGTGAAAAATGGTGAGGGTGACACATTTCTAAAGCCACCAAATGTCAGATTCAGTGTGCTTCCACTTCTTTGGTTTGGACATAAATAAGTAGCAAGAATTATTTAATAATGATAGATGCTCAAATTCTTTAAACATGTATTTTATTGATATGTGTACTGTTCCAACTGTTAAAAGAATAACAGTTTGCTGTAGTACTGATATATCTTAGCAGAGATATTAAGGGGAAGAGGAAAGAGAGCTGTAGAAAAAGATATGAAAAGTAGCATAATTCTTAAAGTTCAATTTATCATTTACATGTAGAGGTCACTATTTCAATGATAGATAATCATATCATATAATTATAATTTTGTCATCCAGTGTGGCAAACTGCTATCCAAATCGATGGAGTTACTCATATAAAAGTAATGCTTTCTTTATATTTCTTTACAAAGTTGAATTATGTGTATTTAAACACATTTCATCAATCATGAAGACCAAGCCTAGAGATCTAAGTACAAATTACTCTTTTCCTATTGACAAGATAAGACTCAATCATTTTTTTTAATCCTCTAAGGATATACAAAAAGGATAAAATTGTTTGTTTGAAGATATTGGGTTAAAATATCTGGCACTTGATGTGGGAAACAGAGGCAGAAGAAAAATCATTAAATTTCCTTACTACCTACAGCCCATTGATAAGTCTTTGAAATAGGCTGAGTGACATTCCTTTGGGGACTCAATGGCCTCAATGCTAACATTTTTCTAAGGGCCAAAGGCAATCCTAGCCCCATCTTCCCAACCCCACCCCAACAAGGATCCAGTAAGTCTACTTTATTTTTTTAATTTAATTAAATATTGTTTGGTGTGTGTGTGTTCCAAAATTCTTTGTTTATACACCACACCCAGTACTCCATGCAATACGTGCCCTCCTTAATACCCACCGTTAGGCTCACCCAACCCCCCATACTCCTCTCCTCCAAAACCCTCAGGTTTTTTTCTCAGAGTCCACAGTCTCTCATGGTTGGTCTCCCCCTCCTATTTCCCCCAACTCACTTCTTCTCTCCGTCTCCCAGTGCCCTCCGTGTTATTCCTTATGCTCCACAAGTAAGTGAAACCATATGATAATTAACTATCTCTGCTTGACTTATTTCACTCAGCATAATCTTTTCCAATCCCCTCCATGTTGATACAGAAGTTGGGTATTCATCCTTTCTGATCGAAGCATAATCCTGTAAGTCTACTTTAACATATAAAAATTCCTTTAGAAATTTCCTTTATCTCTAAACCCCCTAAGAAAAATGTTGGCAATCATCCCCAAGCTTATGGCCCACCAATATACATCTGAAGGGTCTCATGACTAAGATTTCATTAGATGGTAAATAAATGACCTTTTTCCAAATAGCTAGCCCCCTTAGGTCATGAAAACATTGCTTCTAAACTTCCTTGGAGACTTACACTATCCATAAAGGCCCTCCCAACTTGAAAGTACATAATGGGCCACTCCTCATGACCCCAGTGCAGCTCTTTCTGCCCAAGGGTCCTGTCCCTGTGCTTTAATATATCCACCTTTCTGCACCAAAGACATCTCAAGAATTCTTTCTTGGCCATTGGCTTTGAACCCTAATGTCTTTCCTACATCAGCACTGATTCATTAAATGAAGAGACATTAATGTAAACATGTTAACAAAAATGTTTATTTTTCAGGAGAGTTTGATAGACTAGAGGGTCACAGGAGCTATAAGCATCCCATTTCTTTTATTTGATAGATTCATTGAGAGAAATATGATAGAGGAGAGAGTGATGGAGCAAATCTTATCAGAATTCCTGAGAGCAGGTAGGGAAATAGTTCTGGATTAAGGGTCAGGAACCCTCAGTTTTTTCCTTGGTACTCTATTTAGCTATGTAGTATTGTGCAAATAGGCTTAATTTCCAAGCTCCTGTCTCCTCATCTATAAGTACTTCCACCTCTCTCTATGTCTTATAATACTTGGTGATGTTTAAAGAAGAATGGATGAATTAAAAAAGCTTTGGACCAATAAAAAGGATTATTTTAGGGAAAAGATAGTAACCAATTCGTGAAATGACCAATGAAGAATGACATAAATCCCTTATTAATTTATTCATGGAAGATAATAGTATGGAAATGATTTTTTTAATTACTAGAGTATAGTACCTCAAGAAATACACACACAGATTACAAAGAATTCACAAAGCTAAGAACATATCTTTAGAACTACTGTCCTAAGAATATGAACTAGTTTGTGTGTGTGCACATGTCTGTTTGTGTACATGTGTGTATGCCTGCCCTAAATTTCCACTAAATTTGAATTCTCTGGCTGGATGGATTCCCACACAGATATGATATCCTATTACATCCTTGTTTTCAAGAGTTAAAATCAATCATGAAATTGGCCTGCTTCATTGCTCCATTTTGACCACACACCCAAGTGAGAACTGAACAAATGCAAACAGTAGTTCAGAAATATCAATCATGTTTTAGACTCATGAGTTGACCTCCTATTGTCCAGAGATGCATACTGGGACATACTTCCAGAGTTGCTGCTTGGAGACAAGTGACAATTGACTCTGACCCCCGAGCATGCTCAAGCCACAGGGAAAAGCAGTCAGTGGAAATAATCAGCCGATTTCTTAGTTCTTGTTCCAAGAAAGGAACAACTTGCCTTCTAAAAGCTTCCTGAGGGGTGCCTGGGTGGCTCAGTGGGTTAAACCTCTGCCTTCTGCTTGGGTCGTGGTCGCAGGGTCCTGGGATTGAGCCCCGCATCGGGCTCTCTGCTCAGCAGGGAGCCTGCTTCCTTTCCTCTCTCTCTCTGCCTTCCTCTCTGCCTACTTGTGATCTCTGTCTGTCAAATAAATAAAATTAAAAAAAATAAAAATAAAAATAAAAAATAAAAGCTTCCTGAATCAGAGCACTTTCTCAATTAACTCACTCACAACCTTCCAAGATGCCAGCTGTTGAGAAAAAGTAGTTCCATGTTGGGATTTTGGTTGTCAACTAAACTCGGAGGGTTCTCAGAGGCCAGCACAGTTCTGAAAGAGAATTAGAAAGAAAAGTTGTCTTATTAGTATGTATCCTCATGTGAACGAGTAGGATATTTGTCTTTTTTTTGGATTTCTATATCGCTAGCAACTAAGAGAGTGCTTAAAACATGGCAGATGATGGGGCATCTGGATGGCCCAGTCGGTTAAGCCTCTGCCTTCAGCTCAGGCCATGATCCCAAGGTCCTGGGATCAAGCCCTGCATTGGGCTTCCTGCTCAGCAGAGAGCTTGCTTCTCCCTATCCCTCTGCCTGCTGCTCTGCCTACTTGTGCTTTCTCTACCTCTCTCAAATAAAAAAAGTCTTAAAAAAAAATGGCAGATGCTTAGTAAATATTTTGTTTAATAGAGTGAATGAAGGCTTGGCTGTGAAAATGGAAAATAAAGCAATCCACAGGGCAACATCACCAGCCAGAAGATTATCAAATCAGGAATCAAAAAGCCTAATTGCAGAGCATCAGCTCTGGTGCCAAGTTGGTCAGTCACTTCCTGTTTCTATACCATTTTCACCATCTTTACAATGGGAGGGTTGTTCTAAGATCAAGTCAGCTAGAATATACATGGTTCTGTTCAAGATTGCTTCAAGCTTCCATGAGCTTCTTCTCAGGCAAAATGAAGCCACTGAAATTCCTGAACATACTTAACTGAGACTTGCTGTCCGACATCACTTGGCTGAAAGACGTGATGGAATAAGGTCCAATTACTGTGTAGAGGTAGCACATGAGTTCTGCTCCCTCCTCACTGGCAGGCCACAAACAGAACATTTCTTGCCCAAGCCTTGAGTGTCTTGTTACAAAGTCTTCTGCCATGCAACCCTAACCCCACCAGTCTAACTACTGCATTTTATCCTATGTTGCTCCAAGCAAGTTAATCTCTCCGTGCTCCCCAAAATGCTGTTTATACTCTGGCAGTTGAGCATTTTCTTGGGGTGTTCATCTGTCCTTGTTTCCTGTCTTCCTCCATTCCTTCCTCCCCCCTTCTCAATCCTGAAAAGGACAATAATATCTCAAATATTACATTGGGAAAATAAAAAGATTAAATAGAGAGTTGATGGCTAAAAAAAACAAGAACCCTGAAGTCCTAACTCCCAGGCTTCCACCAGGTATGCCTCCATCACCTTGTCTTTGCTCAACCCTCCTCCAATCCGGGGTACTGTTTCTAATTTCCATGGGAATCCTTACTCTTTCCCTTTGTCTCCCTCTCCTACCTAAAAGTTTCATCCACAAATACATGCAGGCACCACTCAGTCCCTTTACCCCAGCTTCTCTACTGCCATGGTGAGCCCTGGTCTCTCTTCTGCTTGATGTTTCCTTGAAATTCTTTCACTCTGGGAATTTTCTCCCCATTCTATATCAGGAGGAGAATTCTTAGAAGGCAAGGATAATTAGTAATGTATTCAATTGCAAATAACATAAACCTACTGCTGGTAATTTAAATAAAAAAGGTGGTTTGTATCAGGAAGTCCCTGAGTCAGTGGTTACTGACACTATTTCTTCTGCCCAAAGATGCATGACTTCAGGGATTCTGGTTCTAGCTTTCTGTTTTACTATTTTTACTGTGTTCATTTTCATCATTTTTCATGCTTTTCAGTGATGCCAAAAGGACAATAAATGTTCCAGACATGATATCCAAAATGCTGGAGGAAGCACAGACTTTCTTTCTCTCTCTCCCTCACCCCCTCTAACCCCACAGCCCCCTCAGTTTTAGTTGTTCAGAACTGTCCCCAGAAAAGTGCAGTCTGTTTCATGAGTAACAAGGTCATTCCTATTGGAAAAGAAGTTAGAGATTTGGAAAGAATAGGCACCTTTGATGGTGATCAATGATGGGTTGATGCTTGGGAATGGCTAGCTGACACCCCTTAGCACCAGGTATCTGTCAGCAAAGAAAGGGAATGGACAGTTGGGCAGTTTTATCCAAAATTACCTCTCCAGTTGATCTCTCTCTTCCCTTCATTACATATTCTTCCATTCTTCCACTGATGCCCTCTTCGACCCCCCAGATGTGAAACAACCCATGTAAGACTTAGTTCCCCCATAAGGCCTTTGATGATTCCTCTAACAAGATGTTTACCTTTTTTTTTTTTTTTTGCTTATATAACATTTGCCCTCCTCTCCCCCTCTTGATTTGGACAAGAATGCTGTATTATCACTTAGCATGAAGGTGAAAATTGTAGTACTTCTCTGCCATTAAATTTATGGTCTGGGATAAGTTACTAAACTTCAGAATGCCTCTGTTTCCTCCTGTCTAAATGGGGATGTTAGCCCACCTGCCTCATATGGTTGTATGACCATGGACTCTATCAGTAACGTAACACATTAGAATGGTCTATTACACATAGAATTCAGTGATTTCCAATCCTTCAACTATGATTGCTGTTATCACTGTTAAACTCTCTGGACTCAGTTTCTCCCCTCATAATGGGGAATTAGATGAGATTATTTCTCAGGCTCCTTTTCCTCTCATATATTATTCCTATAAAAAATCCTAGAGAGCCTTTCACACAACAGTCTCAATAAATATTTTCTAAATTGAATTGGCAGACCTAAATAATAGAGCAAATCATCAGTAGAACTGTATCATGTATAACCTCTGACAAGATTGAGCTGCAAATGTTAAATGGTTTCCTATTGCTTCTGCTTATTAGATGGAAAAGTATCCATTCTCATTTGAGAGAGAAAAATATTTCTAATGGAAGTCATTTGTGGTCTAAGTTCTGACGTTCTTCTTGCTGTTATAGATTGCTAGCTACCACAGGCAGACAGAAAACTGACCAGTTTCCAGCTTCAAATTGAGAAGCAGATTGATTTCCAGGACTCTGAAATTCTTTCCATTACCTCAGTGGCTTGTATCTCCCCCCTCAAGCCACTGACAGTGGGCTTTCTTAGATAAAGCTGGCAGGTCATGAATGGTGTTATCCTGTCTGTGACATGCCTCTTCATTTGCACCATTTATGATGAAACTGTTCATTTTTTCCCTATATGTTTACTCCCCACAGAAGTGAAAATTAAATTGGCAGTTGCAATGCCAACCTGCACCATAAAACTCTAGTTACTTTTCATGTGAGTTATGAAATGCCCCTCACAAGTGAGATTCTTAAGCTCTTGATATTGAACAATTATTTTTCTGGATATAGGTTACCTATACACTTTGGTGGCCACAATTACATCCGAGATGTTAACAGCAGGCAAGCTGAATCCACTGTGAGGGTCTAAGCTGAGAGACAAACCATAGAGAGTAAGTGAATATTCAGGAGGCAGCAGTTTAGGAAGAAAAGATGGTCACAGGTCAGAGGAGAATGTAGACTGCTGGGTTAACCACCATTGTTGAAAAATAAGCTAACTGATATCAGGACGCCTCAAGTGTGTGGGCGTGCATGTGCATCTGTGCAGACCATTTCATTCCTTGCTGGAATAGAAATAAGACTTGCATTACTTTCTCACAATGACACATTTCTAGCATGATACACTTTCGATTGAATTCTTTTTTTTTTAAAAGATTTTATTTATTTATCAGAGAGAGAGAGGGAGAGAGAGCGAGCACAGGCAGACAGAATGGCAGGCAGAGGCAGAGGGGGAAGCAGGCTCCCTGCTGAGCAAGGAGCCCGATGCGGGACTCGATCCCAGGACCCTGGGACCATGACCTGAGCCGAAGGCAGCTGCTTAACCAACTGAGCCACCCAGGCGTCCCTCGATTGAATTCTTGAGGAGAAGTCATGTATGTACAATATACCTAAAATTCCCAATCTACCACATTCCCTTACAAATCTGAAGCAAATGAAGTGACCAACTTTCTATGAGGCACAGCTCAAGCCTTCTAAGAACAGAAGATCAAAACAGCTTGTTTATCTCTCATCCTTTGTTTTCTAATCTTCTTTTTTAAGATTTTAGCTTTATGAAGATGTTCGCTCCCGTTAACATGTTAATAGCCAATTTCTCTCTTCTGTTGAGTTGTTTGATTTTGTACACCTGTGGGCAGTTCTGTATGATAGGGGGCGAGCAGCTCATTTCTGCAATCACAAAGCTCCATGCATGGATTCCTCCGGTGTGCACTGGGTGGGCCCCAAATCCGTGAGTGCAGACCGCCCCTCCACTAATCACATCGCCAAATGGAGTTTGCTCTAATTTGCTTAATCACTCAGCTGTAATTGAATCCTGATGGGAAGCTGGGTTTCCATCCAGAATTATTCCCCTTCTCCTGCTGAGAAGGTGGGTAAAGTAGCCATTACTTCTCCCTAGCAGCCGCAGGACAGTTTGTAGATGGTTCATTTCTCCATACTCCATGATGTTTTCCAGAGTTGGAGGAATTATGGCATGGAGACTGTAGTCCCAGGGATTTCTCCTGTTGTTCTCTCTCTCTGCATTATTGTAAACCTTGTAACAAAGCATTATGATCCTTCCCTTCCTTCCTTCTCCCTATCTCACCCTCCTAAGAGCTCTCTAAAAACGTTTGACTAGAAAATGTATACAAGTATGCTACGTCTGCCTAAGCTGGGTATATATAGCCAGTTTGGAGTGCCCAAGCCAGTGTTTCTTGGAACCTGCTCCCCTAGCCACCTGCAGCCATCTCACCTAGAGCAGTGTTCTCTGGCTGCCACCAGACTAGCAGCACCAGAATCACTGGAGAAGTTGTTAGAAGCACAAATTCACAAGCCTTACCAAACCCACTGAATGAGAATCTCTCCAAGTGGGGCCAGAAATGGGTGTTTTAACAAGTCCTCTAGGTGAACTAATGCCTAAGAATCACTTACCTAAAGCTCTTGCTAAAAATTCAGATTCTTGGACCTGCTGTACTACTTACTAAATAAGTGTTCCAGAGGTAAGACCTGGGCAGGTAGGTTGGTAGTTAGGTAGATTACATAAGTAGATGATAGATAGGTAGATAGGTAGATGTATACATATAGATGTATACCTCAAAATAATTCTAGATGTACAGAGGAGTTGCAAAGATAGAATTCCTCTCTACCCTTCCCTTCCCCAAGTTACCCCGAATATTAATATCTTAAATAGCCAGTGTACATGACTCAATGGAAAAAATACTACTACCTCAATTACAGATTTTATTCAGATGCTGCTAGTTTTTACACGAATGTCTTTCCGTCCCAAGATCCAATTCAGTTTTCAGTTTCTCAGTCTTTTATTTTGTGACTTTCACAGTTTTGAAGAGCACAAGTCAGGTGTTTTGCAGAATGGCCTTCAGTTTGAATTTTTTTATTTTTTCATGATTAGATGAAGGTTATGGGTTTGGGGGAAGACTAAAACACAAATGGAGTGCCCTTATCATCACAGGGATGACGTGAAATCAGCCAGCAGCACCTTATTCATTACTTAGTAGTGCTGTTAACTTAATGATCCAGTTAAAGTGATCCGCTGTCTGGAATTTCTCTACTCCAAAGTTACTATTTTTCCTTTCCTATATTCTTTAGAAGCAAGTCACCAAGTGTGGCTTTAACTCGAAGGTAGAGGAATTAATCGCCACCTCTTTGAAGAAAGGGGATCAAAGAAGTTGTAGGCATATGTTAAAACCACCAGAGTAATTAATAAATATTTGGGGGAAAAAAACATTTAAGCTATATAAATGTTCTGCATCTCCTTACAGTTTTTCACACTAACTTGAGCATCTATCGGTGCCTCTTTTGTGCAGCGTTATTAACTATCGTGTTCTCAGGGTGATATTGCATTTCTCTCATTCCTTCTACATTTATTACTTGGAATTGTTCTGTACAGAAAATTAATTCCTTCTCTCTTATTTATATATTTATTTAGTCTTTTTTTTTTTCAGTATGGTCTCATGCTGAAATACTGTATTCTATTCTTTGGATAATCATTTAATACCACCATTACTTATTTTATTTTTCATATTGTTCTAGCTTTGCTCACTGGACACACTTTTAGGTGGCACCTGTGTCCTATTGATGTACCCGTAACTTTCTTTTTCCTTTGTGTTCTTCTTACTTCCTGACACTCTAGGCTCATCTTGTGTTTGCCCTGCCCTAGCCTTAGAATCAGTCATTTCTTCAAAGAGAAAGAACCATCTTTTTGTTGAAAGGTGGGATTTCGAAACCAACACTGGGGTCCTAGGAGGGCTTGTTGCTCTCGACTGTCATTGCCTCTAAGCTCTCTCAGTGGACATTGTGTAGTAACCCATGGATACAAGCATCCATCTAAAACGTGAGTTTCCACGGATAGTTCAGACCCTTTCTGGCACCACATGGTTCATGCTAGCCTTACTTTCCTGCTTGTGCATAAATTCTTTACAGTGAGAACCCTGGCTCATGTTATCTACCATGCATTTACTGTTTTGTTCAACTCGAGCATGAAAAGCAGTTCCAGAATTGCTAACTCATATCCCTGCAGACAATATACAAATCAGAGTACCATTTTATGTTCAGTTCTTTTACTCTCTAGCTTTAGAGTTTCCAGTCAAAACACAATTTTTAAGTTACTTAGGTCAACTTATTTTCTATTCATCTCCATCAGTAAAATTTCCTCATATGTTAGTAATACAGTTAATTAATTTGTCACAGTCCACATTCCACTCTAGGATCCCCTGGCATCCTGGATGACTTTTTAAATTTTGCATAAGTCTGGTTATCATGGTGTGTTGTTTTTAGGGTTTTGTGGAGTCATGCATCTACTACCATAGTACCATACGGAATTTTTCGATTACCTCCAAAGTCCCTTTGTACTCAACCCCTCCCCTCAACCCTTGGATTCCACGGATCTATTTTCCACCCCTATAGTTCTGCTTTCTCTAGAAGTTCGTATGAACAGAATTACACAATATGTAGCCTTTTCAGTGGGGCTTCTTTCACTTAGCAAAATGCTTTTAAAATGTATTCATGCTCATCCTCAAATCAGCAGTTCCTTTTTGTTGCTGAGTAGGATTCAGTTGTAAGCATGTACTAGTTTGTTTATCTCTTTACCTGTTGACAGATGCCTTAGTTGTTTCCAGTTTTAGTGATTATGAATAAAATTCCTATAAACATTTGTGTGCACATTTGTGTGAGCACCAGCTTTCAATTCATTTGGATAAGTACCTAGGATTGGAACTGACTGCTGCTTGTTATGTTATCTCTATATTTAACATTTTGGGGTTGCCAAACTGATTTCCACTGTGGCTGTACCATTGTACATCCCTTCCAGCAATGAACAGACATTCCTATTGCTCTACATCTTCTCCAGAATTTGATATTGCTGTTTTTTAAAGCTGTTTTAGGAGGTATTGTAGTAGTATATCTTTGTGGTTTTAATTAATAATTCCCTAATGACTGGTGTTGAGCTTCTTTTCCTGTGCTCAATTGCCATCTATTTTTGTGCATGTGTCTAGTTAGATATTTTGCCTACTTCCTCTATTTTTCTATGGCTGAGTTTCAGTTCTTTATATATTGTAGATACCAGTCTTTGATTAGGCGTATGATTATCTCCCAGTCTTTGGCTTGTGCTTTCATTTTCTTAATACTATTTTTCATAGAACAAAAGTTTTAAATTTGCATAAAATTTGATTTGTCTTTTTTTTTCTTTATGGTTTGTGCTTTTGATCTCATATTCAGAAACTCTACAAAAGCTAAGACCACTGCAGATTTCCCTTTTTCTCCTTCTAAATGTTTAATAGTTTCATATTTTAGACTTAGGTCTCTCAATCCATTTGAAGTTAATGTTTACATGCAGCATGAAGTATTTGTCAAGATTATTTCTTTATATGAATATCACTTTTTTCAGCATCAGTTTTTGAAAAGAATATCCTTTCTCCACTGATTGCCTTTGCACCTTTGCCAACAATCAGTTGACTATGTTTGTGTTGGTCTATTTCTGGACCTCTTTTCTGTTACATTGATCTTAAGTGTCTTTCCTTTTCACAATCCCACACTGTCTTGATTACTGCAGCTGCAGGTTGGGATTGATAGTAAGTCTTGAATTTACGTAGTTCAAGTTCACCAATTTTGTTGCTCTTTTTCAATTGTTTTGACTACTCTGGTTCCTTTCATTTTTGGTATAAATGTTAGAATTAGCTATTGATACATATTTTTAAAAGCTTGCTGAGATTTTGACTGACATTGCATTGAATTTATAGATGAAATCGGGGAGAGTTTACATAAATGATTTTTAAAAATTTCTTTCAGCCATGTTTTATAGTTTTTAGAATATAGCTCCTTTACATATTTTGTTAGATTTATACATAAATACCACATTTTAGGTGATATTGTTAATGATTTTTTTTCCTTTAAAATCCTAGTTGTTCCTTGCTGATCTGTAGATATATCATTGACCTTTGTATTTTGAGTTTATATCCCACAACTTTGCTTAACTCACCTTTTAATTCTAGAATATTCTACATAGACAATCATGTCATCTGCAAATAGAGAGAATTTTATTTTTTTCTTTTGCCAGCTGTTTGTCTTTTGTTTCTTTACTTTTCTTTTTTGTTCCTTATTCCTCTCACAAGGACATCCAGTACAATGTTGTATAAGAGTTTTAAGATAGGACAAAATTGCCTTGTCATCTCTTACTATTAAATGTGATGCTTATTGTAGGCTTTTTGTAGATGCCTATTATTAGGCTTAGAAAGGTCTCATCTAATCCTGTTATAGTTTTTATCATGAATGTATATTGAATTTTTGTTTAGTGCTTTTTCCATATGTATTAAGATTATTATATGGTTTTTCTTATTAATTTAAACATATATAAATTATAATTCTTGATTTTAAAATAATGAATCAACTTTGCATTCCTAGGGTGAAATCCACTTGGTTATGTATGATATATTACAATTTACTGTATATTGCTGGATTTATTTTGTTAGTATTTCTTAAGAGTTTTGCAAGTATGTTCATAAATGATATTGGTCTTTTTTAAATAATATCTTCATCTGATTTGTGTATTAGGGTAATAGCAACCTTATGAAATGAGTTATTTTCTCCCCTTTCCTATTTTCAGTTAGAAATTATATATAAATCATGTTTTATTTCTTCCTTAACTGTTTGGTGGAATTTATCAGTGAAACCATGTGAGCCTGGGTTTTTTTTTTTTTTTAAGTGTGTGTCTGTGTCTATGAATTTGTTATCCTTAATATATATAGAACTATTAATATTATCCACTCTGCCCTCAGTTTGTATAGTTTGTGTCTTTCAAGAGATTCATTCATTTCATTTAAATTGCTAAATATATTGGTATCAAATAATTTATAATATTCCCTTACAACCTTTTGCTGTGGGATCTGTCAGTAAGGTTAGCCCCTCTTCTTCCTGACATGATAATTTGTGACTTCTTTCCTTTTTGTCAGCTTTGACTAGAGATTTATCTATTTTATTAATCTTTTCAAAGAAGCAGCTTTTTTTTTTCTAAGATTTTATTTATTTATTTGACAGACAGAGATCACAAGTAGGCAGAGAGGCAGGCAGAGAGAGAGGGGGAAGCAGGCTCCCCGCCGAGCAGAGCAGAAAGCCCAATGTGGGGCTCGATCCCAGGACCCTGGGATCATGACCCGAGCCAAAGGCAGAGGCTTTAACCCACTGAGCCACCCAGGCGCCCCTCAAAGAAGCAGCTTTTAATTTTACTGATTTTTCTCTCTTATTTTTTCTGATTTCTGTTTCATTGTTTTTTGCTCTTTTATCATGCCTCTCTGCTTTTTTGGGAGGGTGGTTAGTTAGCTCTCTTTCCCTCTTATTTCTTAAATAGATGCTTAGGTTTCTATTTTGGCTGTCTCTTATCTAACATAAACATTTGATGATTACCTATTTCCTGCTAAATACCACTTTAGTTGTAATCTATACATTTTGTATGTTCCACTTTCATTTTCATTTAGTTTTAAATATTTCAGATTTCCCTTGACAATACCTCTTTGACCCAGAAGTTATTTAGAAGTGTGTTTTCAAATTTCCAAGTGTTATTAATTTCTAGTCTGATTCTGTTAGGCATGGTGACATACTTTGTACAATTTCTATGCTTTTAAATTTGTTATTATTGTTTTTTTAATGGCCCAGAGTATGGTTAATGAATGTTTCATTTACACTTGAAAAGAATGTATACTGTTCTATTGTCCTATGGATTGTTCTATAAATGTTAATTAGGTCAAGTTGGTTGATAATGTTATTGGGAACTCTACATTTTGAAAAATGACCATTAGAGATTTTATGCATACTGAAAATTAAGAGCCACTTACAGAGAACTAACACTAATCAAGCTAAAAGTGTAATGGAGCTCAACTTTGGATTAGAGTTCATAGTTTTCTGTTTGTAGAAGCCTAGTACCATTCACCCAGCTGTCCATGCTTGAGGTGTAAGCTTGATAATAACTACCTCCCCAGCACATTACAAGAACAAGTTTATCCATTTGTCTCGGCCTCTAGGTCTTCTGTCCATTGGATGGATTTTGTTACCTTTCTACAAGTATTCCCTCTACCCCTTTCACCTATATCAGCCTTTTTTAAAGTGTATTTTATAAAATACTAGATCCAGGGGCTGCTACTAAGCAAGAGGTGAGGTAGTGAGGACTGTATCAATTGCTTAGTAAATTGCTACATGTTACCCTGTCTTGAAATTTGTAATGATAATTAATATCATCACAGATCTGAGAAGTCTGGAGTCAACAAATCTATTTTTCTATTTAATCCTCTTACATTCTAACCAAAAATACATATTACTAAATAACTTTAAGAAATTTTAATATGGGATAATATACATAAAACACATATTTGAAGGTTGGGCACATTGTATGTGGTCACTCATAGTTTGTTGCTCTGATTTACAGTCGTTGGTGTTCTTGCTGTTGTTTTATTTTTAGATTTATTCCATTGACTCTGACCTTTAAAAGTTGGGATGACTAAGAAGGTGAAAAAAGTCCTGGGAATGCAAAGACCAGAAAAGCCACAGAAATTCACCTGAGTTTTATGTCTTTCAGTACATTTTTACTGTAGTGTATTGATTGCAGTTTTCTTGTGGTTATATTGCATTCATTTTAAAGACCTTCCCCCACCCAGTTTGTCAGCCTAAATCTACCTCCCCACAATTGATATCACTGGTGTTCCTGGGCATCATTAGTCCTTTACAAGTGCAGTGCTAAGAAAATCAGGCTGTGCAATTTCATGGAAGGTGCACCAAGTATGAATAACGGCTCAGGACTTGGCATGATATCTTAAGGCTTCCTCATTCAGATCACCAAGGGAGTGCTGCGCACTCAGAATTCAAAATTCTCTCCTCCCCAGCTACTCACCCTGGTTCCTTTGGTATGTCTGAGGGAACTTTATTGACACTCTGCTTTCTTTTCTTAAACAGGTGGGCTCTGCATTGCACAGTCCGTGAGAATCCCCCAAGAACGCAAAGACAGAACTATTGACTTTGATAGAATTATCAAACAGCTCCTGGACACCCCCAACTCCAGGGCCGTCGTGATTTTTGCCAACGATGAGGATATAAAGTAAGGATGACTGGTGAAATTCATTAATATGCATGCTGCAACTTTAGGAGACAGAAAGATCAGGATACTGGCAGAGAAAGGGGAAAAGATAGCACAGAAGCAAATCTATAATTACACAGAGGCAAAGTCTGTTCGTGCTTTCTCCCTTACATGAGTAGTTAGAGCAAACCATGGAAGCAGCACTGTGTTGCTGTCATGTCTTCCCCCTCTATTAGCAAAATAAATGTATTCAATTACTTGTAAAAAGAGAAAACCACTAGACCTTTTAAAGATTCTTTTATTAAAAATATATCCAAATGTAACAGACTTTTATCCAAAAATGGTTCCTCTTAATGTAAAAGGAAAGAAAAAAAAAAGTCCTATAATTCTGGTTGTATTGCTACCGCTTTAGACCCAGTATGTTCCAAACCAACCTTGTCTACTAGTATGTCTCTAATTCATTTCTTCCTCTCTTTTCTTACCTCGATCCTCCCTGGAGTCAAAAATTCGACTGGAATCTCGACTCCCCATTTTTCCTCATTCTTTGCATTCTTGGCCAAGCCAGGCTGAGTTAACCTTTGTTTCTAGAAGATAACATGCCCAGAATGTGTTTCTAAGACAGAAACAAATGTGCCTGATTTCTTCTCTGCCCACTACCACCTTGTTCCAGAATATTTATTTATTTAAAATAAACAGCAACTACACCTGCTTAAAAAACTATTTTAAAAATCTAGGTTATAAAAAAAAAGTGCCATTCATCCTGCCCTTAGCTAACAAGTTCTCTTTAGATGCAATGGCTAATGACTAGGTTCTTGAATATTCTTCTAGAGACAGTCTGCATCTCTTTGCACAATGATGCATACTGTATGTACATTTTGTTCTCTTCCCTGCTAACCTTTACTTACTATTTTATCACGGATGTCTATGAAAGTCAGTACCTATCTCTTCAGTCTTTTCATAGCTAGGCATAATTTCATTTTACATGCATGTTGTCATTTATCTAAATGCTCCCTTATTGATTGACATTTGATTACAGACTTTTGCAATCATAAATAACACTGTGATAAACTTCCTTTTACAAAAATCTGTGCACCCAAATATAAATATACAAATATATCATATTAATATAAACATTCTATGCAAGAGTTGGATATATAATATTAATATAACACAATTATATGTTAATATGGAATTACATAATTTTATATATTTACTTATGTGTTTTTAACATAAATCCCCAGAAAAGACTTTTCCAGGACAAGGTGTGTCCCAATATGATTATAGTTTTCCAAAGAGTTTGTGCTAGTTTACATCTCCACTGATGTGAGCAAACTGTATGGAGTTATTTAGTATTTGTCTTAGATAAAATATAATACTTAATTTGAAGGTGGGTATCATTTATTAACAGAAAGTTTAAGAGCCCAGGCCATTATTGCATCCTGCTTGGATTACTGCATTGTCCTCATCATGAGCCTCCTAGTTCTGTGTGTCTCTCCTCCACATGCCCCCTAACTGCTGCCCCTGAATCCATCCATCATTTTCCCAGTATTCAGCTCTGATCACAGGTAGCAGGACTATTCAACTGAAAGCTAATGAAATCTGACATTGAGATAGGTGTGTGGTGTTTTACTAATGCCCACTGTGTCACTTTGGGAAATTGCCCCACAGTTGCCCTCTTCTGCTTCCCAACTTCTGAGCCTCAGCTCTTCCAAATGAAAATCCTTCTGAGCTCTTTTTGTAGTTATCCAGCCTCGTCCTACCATTCTTAACCTATTTCATTCCCTGCTCCTTCACGTTTTGTGTTTCCTCATTCCTGGTCTTTGTGTGCTCTCTCGCACACACCTGGAAGGCTTTTCCTGCCTTACTTTCTCATAATGGTGCTGTCTCTAGTGTGTCTTTCTGAAGGAAGACGTCTCTACACAATGCAGGTTTGGCATATTCTTCATAGTGAATGTCACTGATGTTATTTTACATCACTTGATCCTTTGCTTAGCGTCCACCTTCTCTGCAAGGCCCTAAGCATCTCTGGGGCAGAGCTGATGCCTCATTTAACTTCCTTCTGTATCCTCAGTTCCTATCATGGTGTTCGGTACAGAGTAAATGCTCAAGGAACAGTAATGAATAAATGAATGAGTAAAGTCACTATGCTAATGAACTCCATTTAATAATTTAAATATAAACTTCTCTGTGTGGACTTCACAATGCTTTAGAATGTGTTCCTAATTTAACATTTAGACCCCCCTTCCACTCACCCACTACCACACCCAGAATACATGGCTGTGGTCCCGCACAGTCCTGATTGCTCCTCCCCATGGCCTTTATTCATGGTGTTTTTTCTCTCCTTCTCCACTTGTTGAAATCATCTGTTTTTCAAAATCTAACTTGAACATGCCCTTCTCCATGAAACTGTTTCTGGTGACCCCTTAAATGTATTACTTCTCTCCTTAAAAATTCTCTAGTGTTGCTCTTAGGGCATTTTTCATCTACAGTTTGAGTTATAGTTGTTTAATAGATTTTGTTTTCATAATATTACTCTTGGGTCATTGTTTTGTTGTTGTTGCTGCTGTTTTGGTGTGGGTTTTTTTTTTTTTTTTTTTGCTTATATCTTATTCATCTCTGTTGATATCTTTCTTATCTCATAAATGCTTTTCATAAATATTTTATATATTTTCCAATATGTAATACATTGATAAGTGTGGCTTTGTGTTTATCTCCACATACATTGTACATGTCACATAGAAAATTACCACAAATAGCTCTGATGACTAATTTTTTTTTGATACTCCTGACTTGTAGGTCATGTGAAGTTTTAATTTAGGATGTAAAACTGCATGCAATCTGCACAATAAGTATGCTCATTCTTTTGTTTTGGGGTTTGTGTGCTGAATATTATTGCATACTGTGATTCATAGCAGTGATAGCAGAAATAGTTCTTGAGCACAGTGATAAAATTTAAGTACATATATAATTTCCTTCCAAAACATGATCTTAAATACATGGATGTCTGAAGAGTACTGTTAACTCACAGTGTTATAATTTTTTTTCAGAAGATTTACACTGTAAATGGGAAATTTGAGATTTTTTAGAACATTAACTTCAAATACTTTGTAAGAGAATGGCAGTGAGAAGACAGTAATGTCTATATTTTAAAGCTAAAATAAATGCAAAGTAGGTCATGGGTACCGATAATTTGGATTTAAGACAAGGGTGAACCCTTTTTCTGAAATACTTTATTCTGATTATAAAAATAATACCTAGCTACTGTATATCTACTGGAAAAAGGAAAAGGTTTTTTTTGTTGTTGTTGCTCTTTATTGAAAGGAGCCATTAAGTTTACTTTGTCTCCTGATTATCTAGAAAAAATAAAGGTTAAATAATTTCCTATAAAATTTATAATCCCAATACTCAGAGATAGCATAAAATTCTAGGTTAATGTTTGCCAGCACTTTTTTCTAAACATACATAGATTTTCCCCCAAAACAATCTCTTGCTTTTTATCTCCCACTTTTTGTAATTCACATGTCACTTTTGATGCCATAAGTATTTTTAAATGGTTTAATCTTGTTTATCATTGTCAATAAACCCACACTTTTCCATTTATATTAAAGTGAACATCCACTTTTTGCATTTATGTAGTTTTGTCTTTTTTCATGTTTTACTTGGCTTCTGGCCACCTTTGCAACTTCTTCAATCTCAGCAGTGTCTTCCAGGTGAAATATTAGGCTAACAATACATTGTATATTATCGTTATTTTTCTGTGTTCTCAGATGGTTTTACTCCTGTGTGTATATACACACATACAAGCAACATCTAGGCAGCTTTTTTCTTATATATGAGTTGGATAATCTCTTGCAGTTTTTTAAATTGATTTTTCTTTTTAACAAGTGCTTGTGGAAATCTTACTCAGTATATTCTGATTGTTTCCCAGTCTATCCTCCCTGTCATTTATTCAGACAGTTCCCTGCTGCTCTGCACTGAGGCTGTCTGCAGTAATGAACATATGTTTCTGAGAGAGTATTTGATCATTTCCTTTGGACAGATTAGTAGAAATCATATCTCTAGGTCAAGGGTACAAATAATTGATTACATTGATTTTTATTAAAATTATACATGCACATATTAAAAATTAAAATATGACTGGAAATACTTTGATGCAAACAGCAGAGTCCTGTCCCTTCAGACTTCAGACCTTTGGCGGACTGGTCAGACATCCAAGTTGCCATCCATTAGAGGGTCTTTCTATGTCAGTATATAGAATTCTTTTTCTAGGGGGGGTCCAGATTTTTCCAGAGAAGTTATTTTCTACCTCCGGTGACACTCCCTTAGTTTCTAACATTCTGTCAGCAGAAGTGTAGATTTCGTAGAGGATCTTACCATTTCAGTACTTAGTGGTAAATTTAACTTACCTTCCTTCCCTTCATCTTCAACTCACCATCTCTAACTCACAACCTTCTGGTATTTTGATGTTTACAATATCAGAACCTATTCCTTAAAATTTTATTACTAAATTACCGTTCCATTTTCTGCCTGGAAGAAAAAAAAAAGAAACCTAAGGTTTTGCTATTTTATATATAACCTTTCAACTGATTCTCTTTTATTTGGCCATGTACCTTTGTCATACTTAGTATCTCCAAGTCTTGAGAAACAAAGAAACCGCTACTCCTGTGATACAGCCCACGAAAGGAGCTTTAGTTGTAGCTTCTTCTGATCTACAATTACCTCTTATCTACTTCTTCTTTCAAAAAAAAATTTTAATAACTTTACTATGAATGATTAGTTTCCTTTTGTTTTATTTGCCTTGTTGCCCTTTTTATTTGTGTACTATTTTTATTTATGAATATGAGCTGTAAAATTTTCAAGTATAACATACATGTTTATTTTAATAATTTAAGACCCTTAATTTAGATTGGCCTGTTGCTTTCCAGAAATTATACACACCACCAGCAATGAATGTAAGCACTCATTTCTCCAGCCCCATGCCCAAACTCACAATCCAAACCAAACCAAAACAAATCTTTTGGCCAACATGAGAACCAAAAGTGATTATCTTTCCTTAATTTATATTTTTCTCCTTTCTAATCTGTATGAATATTTATCTCCAGCTTACTGGTTATTTATATTTCTCCTTTTTTATTTTGACTTTCAATGTTTCTTGTGTATTTTCCTCAAGCTGCTTTGATTATTTTTCTTAGTAGTTTTTAAGATTTCTTTATATAAGTAAGATATAAATCCTGAGGCATACTTTTTTTTTTTTTTTTGCCATTGACTACTTACTTTTTGAGAACTGGTAGCTTGCTTTTCTTCTGCTTCATTACTAATACATATATGTTTAGCAGCTGCTCCTTATCATTAATATAACGTCTCATGTTCTTTTTCACAGGCAGATCCTTGCAGCAGCCAAGAGAGCTGACCAAGTGGGCCATTTTCTTTGGGTAGGATCAGACAGCTGGGGATCCAAAATCAACCCACTGCATCAGCATGAAGATATTGCAGAAGGAGCCATTACCATTCAGCCCAAGCGAGCAACTGTAGAAGGTATGGTTTTTTTCAGTTGTAAAACGCACTAAGAGAGTGGTTTGTACCAGGAAGGATGGCTAAATCATGTGTCTCTTTGAGGGTTTGGTGTTTTTTACATAATTTAAAAATTATGCAGTATAATTTCAAACATGTAGCCATGAAATGCAAATTAAGCCATATATCTGGTCTGTTCTTTTGTTGATATTCCTCTTTTGAAGAGATCGTGTATTTTTATAATAATTAGCATATTTTTTTTCATTATGGCACCAGAGCTTTCCGAGAGAAGAACATTACCATTAATAAGTAAAATAATAACACAATCCAAGTGTACTTAAGTGAACTGCATTTTCTGAGAGAATATTTTCCCTTTGCAATGTATCCATTCTATAGCAGGATAACTACAGGGATCCTTTCCCTCTTTACCTTGTGGGGTTTCTTCCAGTGCCCACAATGGCAAAACATACCACTTCTCTTGGGCACTAACACCATTTTGTCTTCATGGGTCTCTTCTTGCTCTCTTTCTCTTTTTCTCACTTTCTCTTTCTCTTTCTTGTGCCTTCCTAAATCACTGCCCTCTTTCTTTTCCTTGTCTTCCTTGCTGCTTCATGATTCTTTAAGAGGAAGAAGGAGGAGAGGGTTTTTATTAGCATCCTTCTGATCTAACAAAAGTCGCTGATTATAATTTACATTTTCCTTTAATTTGAAAAGAAAACTTTTTCTAAAAGAAGATATTGTAAAGAAAAGGAGCTCCTCTGCTGCTGTTCTTTGTGTTTCTTTTCTGATGGGCCAGGTCTCCAAAGATTTCCTAAAACATGCTGGCTTTGCACATTAAAAAAGCCTCTATCCTCTTACTCAAAAGGGGATCAAATATTTGCATTTCTTTCCATTCTGTCTCCACTCCAATATAATTAATTATTCTCCTCAGAAGACTGCATGGTCTGTGGAGACCTTTTTAAACAAGCCAGGTTGTGGTTCTGTCACTGTTGCCTTTCTGTGTTATCTGGGGGAGATAAAGATCCCATGAGTCACCCATGTGTTCCTTGGGAGTCTTAGAATTCATTTCATTCCTCAGAACGTGTCCTGAGAAGATTGCTTATCTTATAACACAGACCAATGCACTTGCAGATGGGTTGCAGAAACAAAAGACAACATTTTAACTATCTCCACTCCTTTTTATTCAAAATTTTTAGTATCCGCTGTGTGTCTTGCTCTGTTACAAAAGTTGGAAAAACAAGATAAGGACAAAACTCTTAACTTCAAAGCATACAGGGCTGAGAGAAGGTGTCAAAAATAGCTAATGACTAGGTCAAATGAGATACTGTGTAAGCGCAGTATGGAATAGATACCACAGGGCACAAAGGAAAGACTGTGGAAGTGTCTCTCCAGTGGTGAGGGTGTGGTCGGGGATATTCCTGAGAGAAGGTAAAATGATGACTTTGTAGTTCATCCAGCAAGCAATGAGAGGAATGTCTTGTACTCCCAACCTACGGAGCAGGAACAGAAGAGTGAAGGACACACTGGGGTAATAGTAAATAATTCATTATGCAAAATAGTCCTGCATTATGATTCTGAAATTCTTAGAGTTCTTTAAAAGTGTTCCCATTTACAATGCATTGGGAGAACTCTTTTCTCCTCCAGATTTCCGGTCACTATACCATTGGCCCGATTGGCTCCTTTCTATCCTTTAGGTCTCTGCTGAGATATTAATTTTCCTTGGAGACTACAAGTGACTATTCCACCCCAGCTAAGTTGGAGTTAGAAGCCCTTTCTATTCCTTCTACAGCATCCTACATGACCCCTACCATTGTACTTCTTTAGTTGTCTCTGTCTGGAAACATATCTCTTATGCAATCTCTCCATTGTACCCCCAGCACCTAGAACTTGGCCTGCATATTGCAGATTTTTAAGTGGATGGATGTGGTTGGATGCTGGAATGGATGGAGGAATCACAGACTACCTCAGGTCCTCGCATAAAATATAGTAGAAAAATTGGCCTGAGTTGGATTATGAAGGGTCTGGAAATTATACTAAGGAATGTGTTCTTTATTCTGAAAGTTTGGGCAGCATCTGAAAAGTGGATGTGAGCAAAGAAAGTTCACTCAGGTGACTTTATGAAGAGGTGATGAGTAGGAGTTGGGTGAGAGCCAAAGCAAGCAAGAAAGGAGTAAGATCCTTCCTTCCTCAGCTGTAGATGCTGCATAGACATGGATGCCCATACTCCATGGTTACCAACTCCAGTTTCATGATATTTATGGAAATTACTATGTATCTTGAAGTTTTTAAAAATTTTTTGAAAAAAAATTCCTGCTATGTATTTATGTGTTTAGGGATACACAGTTTTCTTTCTTTCTTTCTTAGATACACAGAGTTCTTAAATCAGACACAAACAGCATCCTAAATCTGTAAAAAGAAATTTTACACACACACACACACACACACACACACATATATATATATATAGAGAGAGAGAGAGAGAGAGAATCCCAAACAACAAAATGAAAGAGAAATATTGTTAGCAATAGGAATATTGGGATGTGATTGAGCAGCAACTCTTTATACAAAACTCTCCATCCTTACCCAGATAGAAATGAAGACTTTTTGGTAGCTGGTGTGTGTGTGGCTTCTGTCTAACCAATATTGTCTATGTACATTATTACAAAGAACAGCATGGATTTGTTCACCCAGGAGATGAGACATCAAGACTGTGGCTGTACATTTATAGTGACACACTCCTGAGGAAGTAAAAAAAGAAATGCTTTCACTTGCACTAAGGTTTTTGAACCAAGCTATGAAATATCACAAATGAAAGTGATAATCAAGCACATTCTGTATTGGCAAATAAGTTTTCCTCTCCTGTCTATTTTTTTTCTTTCTGATGAATGTTCTGTATTGATTTCTAGTGCCGTGGAACATCCTCCAAATATTTATAACACTGCTATATCCCTGTATTTTTGTGTTTTATAATGCTATATGTACAGATGTAAACAGGAAGAGGCCAAGCAGTAATCAACATGATTCTTTTCTTTAGATTTATATTTTGAGCATGTTCAGCAAAGTTCTGGATTTTTGGCTGGTCTCTTCTCTATCTCCATGAATAATTAACAATAAATTGCTTTAGGCCAAATTGCTAGCAAGCACGCGGTCTCTGTGAAAGTAGTGCTCATCTTCTTTTATCTTTTATCTGTATTTATTCTTCATTTATAGAATAAAGGGCCTCTGTGTTTGCTAGCCAAGTGTGTTGTTCTTCCCCCTTTCAATGGGTGATGATAGGAATTGTGCCCGGGAAAGGTCAGCTGTGGCCTCGATGGCTGCCCGGCAGTCAGAGGATATCTGGAGAATGTCTCCACAACTTGGCAGTTTTCCTCCAGCTCCTGAGCCAAAACACTTCTGTAATATTTAGTTTCTCTGAATTGTCTGATGAGCCAAGGGATCCCTGGCATGTTTCTCTCTTCTGTTGCCCCATTAACTAGGATTCTCTGTCATCCTCTCCAGCCCCCAACAAATCCTCAGAGGAAAAAAAAAAAAATGCCCATGTTGCCTTCAACTCTTTGCTCTACAAAGTGCTCTGCTTCTCTGAGAATAGGCGTCCAAAGCATCCTCTAATTATAGTCAACAGGGATCATGGACCAGCATCTTTTCATCTCAGCCATCATCATTAACATTAGGGAGCTAGCGTAATGAAGGGTGGATTTTCAAAGCTAACTAAAATGGCTCTGACTATTGGTGATACTTTCAAATGGGGCTGCAGAACAGCTTGGTTCCTGAATTAAATCTGCAGTATATGTAGGAGAGACAAAAAGTGCTCTTGACCTGGCATAAAAAAAAAAAAACTTGGTTATTTCATGCTTTTTTAATTCAAGATTGAAATGAATTCTTTATTTTTCCTAAAGCCAGAGATCAAAGCTATGAAGAGCTGAACTAAAATATTTCTAGCTCCAATTTAGATGTGTCCTACTTTAGCCTTCCTTGAGTACCAGGAACATTCCACACATATCACAAGGTTTTGTTAGGGGAATGGGAGAAAACAGACAGGAAAGAAAGCATTGCCTTAAATCACAGGGCTATTTCTGAGAAACACTTTTTAGAGCTATTTAGAGCTTTTTAGAGCTATCACCTGTGTAATAAGAAAGAAGTAAGAGGATTGCCTGTTTGGTGTCATGGCAATTTCTTTATTGAATCTTTTACAAATAGTTTATAAACTCTAGCAGGGCATCAGGGACCAACCTAAACAGTGAGAAATAGCAAGTGACAGTCTAGACCAGGTCCCTGCTCCCATAGAGGTGCCTACTTAATTTAGAGGTGATAAGTGATGATGGAAAAAATATAAATAAGGAAATAACATTTTAGATCAATTTCCATATTTTTTCCATGGAAGACCAGTCTGTAAATTATGGAGATACAAAGGAAGAAGAGAGACCAGGACACAATGCAGGTCAAAACAAAGATCAGGAGGATGTTGGTGCAGGCCAGTGGCTTGAGCCTCTCTAGCACTCTAGATTCCTGGCTCATATTCTTATCAGATTCTTTCACTGGTTAAAACCCACTAAGGTTTCCCATTTCCCTATTTCTTACTGATCTGGAAAATAATTTTTTCTTCACGATAGATCAAATCATTAATCTTTTCAAAAGACTACCTAATTTTTTCAGCATTACTCTACCCTGCAAAAAGCAAGCTCATTGCTCTCCAAGTCCAAAATGTGTCACACACGCCCTTTACAGCAAGCACCAGACATAACCATGCTCACTGTAACACTTAGATCTAGAATCTGAACCTTGGAGGCAGTGCCTACAGCCCATGGGTTCCTTGAGATTAGCCATCTTTGCTTCTACTTCCTTAGCATTTACTGGAAGATCTAAGATATAGTAAACTTTTAAAAAGCTAAATTTGTCTTTTTGTCTCTTCTATGTCAAACTATCTATAACACCTGAATAGGCAAACAACTGCATTTTTATGGGAATTTAAAATTTTCTCAGGATGGGGAAAGATATGTCCAAAATGGTTTCTCTTCGACTTTGTATTCTAGGACATTTAGTAGAAAGACCATGTTCAGGAATTCCCAGGATCTCATTCGGAATCGCTCCAGGAATTTTAAAGTGGGTCTGCACACTTTTCCTTTTGCTTGCCTTTGGAGCACCTCTTGCCTTCTTGGTCTTCTTGCCTTTGTTTTCCAAGGCTGAAGAGACTTTCTGGGTAGGATCAGCACCATGGCTCAATTAGGTGACTTGTTAGGGTGTTCTAAATACAGAAGGGAAGCCTCAGCTCTGACTCCTCAGAAAGTAGGAAGCACAGATAAGGCTGCCTCTGTTTGTGTTAGACCTTCCAGTGGGAAGTTCTTTTCCAGACCATACTGTTTCTACTAATAGAACAGACTGAAAAAGAGAGGGCCGGCAGGTCACAGAGGTGAGAATAGGTGTATAAAGAAAAATAACATCTTATTTTTCATCTTGTGTTGTTTAAACTAGAGATTGTTGGCCTTGAGCAAGTGGTAAGAAATGTAAACAGAGACACCTGTAACCTGAATAACTATAGAGAGCTGAGAACAATTCGCTTTATGTGTATAAAGGCCCAGGTTTTGAGCCATGCTGTCTCCCATCTCCTAGGATAGATGCTTTCCTAGCGGGCTTCACTTAACTGGCTACCCATCATTTCCTAGCCAGTGAATATGGAAATCATCAAGAAAATACCCATTCTGTTTGCTGATATGCTGTCTCATGCCCCCAGTACCCTGAACACTCATAGTTAATAGTTGGATCTCTAGGATGTCTCACTGGTTGAATTCTTGGCTATAAAGAACTAGCTAGTTTTGATTCCAAATGTATTTATTGCAGAGATATGTATTACCATAATTATTTTATGTAATTAAAATTGTATAAACCAGTGAAGTAAGTGCAAAGAGAGTAAAAGAGAGAGCTGCTGTTTCAAAGAAGACACATTTTAATTCTTTGGAAAGAATTTATTTATTTATTTGACAGAGAGAGATCATGAGTAGTCAGAGAGGCAGGCAGAGGGAGAGGGGGAAGTAGGCTCCCTGCTGAGCAGAGAGCCTGATGTGGGACTTGATCCCAGGACCCTGAGATCATGACCTGAGCTGAAGGTAGATGCTTAACCCACTGAGCCACCTAGGCACCCCTATAAATTAATTTAAAAAAAAATACCTTATTAGAGAAATATTAGGTTTACAGCAAAATTGAGAGGGAATACAGAGATTTTCCACATGTGTAGCCTTTCCCATTATCAGTATTGTACATGTGTAGTTTTTTTTTCTTTGAATGGCCTGTCCTTTACTAATTTTTTTTTGTGATTCTGTTGTTGTTGCTGCTGTTGAAAACTAAAACTTTGACTATTTTAATGTGGTAACTCTGGCAATGAGATTCTACATCTTCCCTATGGTTTGATGGTCTTGATTATTGAAGGCTGCAGTTGTTTGTTTGCTTAGTGGCTTTTCTAAATATGAAAAGACTGTATTATTTGTCTTGTATGATCACTGACATTCTGCCCACTCTGTTAGCTTATTATATTCAGCTTGTGTTTTGACAGAGAGTTCCTTGAAAGCCAGGTCCTAAAACAAACAAATAAACAAACAAACAAAACACCCAAAGCAGAGCTTTCATGGTGAATTAGTTTGTTAGGGGTCTCATAGCAAAGTGCTGCAAAATAGGTGGCTTAAGCAAAAGAAATTTATTGTCTCACAGTTCTGGAACCAGTGTTGGCAGATCCAGATGTTGGCATGATTGTTCCTTTTCAGAGGTCTGAAAGAAAATCTGTTTCATGCTCCCTTGTGTAGTTTCTGATAATTTGCTGTGAATCTTTGGCATTCCTTGGGTTGCCTTCATTTTCACATATGTTCTCCCTGTCTGTCTGTCCCAGTTTTCCCTTTGCATAAGGATATGGGTCATATTAAATTATGGGTCACCCTAAAGACCTCATCTTAATGCATTATATCTGTAATGGTCTTATTTTCAAATACATTCACATTTGAGATACTGGTAGAGACCTCAAATAAATTTTGACAGGATCCAAATAAGACATACCATCCAGTCTTTGTGAATTGGCTGTCTTCTGGGGCACTCATTCAAGACTTAAACAAACCTGTACAATTCTGCCTTAGCTTTACTTCCTGCCTTTGTTGAGCCTAGGGATTAGCCAAATATGCGAGATTAAGGTCGTAGGTCTTTCCTGAGCACCAATCCTGCCTTGGATTTTTGTGTGGTTTTCTAAATTCCCCAGTGTACACAGGCACTTGTGAATGTCCTAATTTCCCAAAGAAACTCTTTTTTTTTTTTTCCAATTTATTTATTTTCAGAAAAACAGTATTCATTATTTTTTCACCACACCCAGTGCTCCATGCAAGCTGTGCCCTCTATAATACCCACCACCTGGTACCCCAACCTCCCACCCCCCGCCACTTCAAACCCCTCAGATTGTTTTTCAGAGTCCATAGTCTCTCATGGTTCATCTCCCCTTCCAATTTACCCAAAAGCACATACCCTCCCCAATGTCCATAACCCTACCCCCCTTCTCCCAACCCCCTCCCCCCAGCAACCCACAGTTTGTTTCATGAGATTAAGAGTCACTTATGGTTTGTCTCCCTCCCTATCCCATCTTGTTTCATGGATTCTTCTCCTATCCACTTAAGCCCCCATGTTGCATCACCACTTCCTCATATCAGGGAGATCATATGATATTTGTCTTTCTCCGCTTGACTTATTTCGCTAAGCATGATACGCTCTAGTTCCATCCATGTTGTCGCAAATGGCAAGATTTCGTTTCTTTTGATGGCTGCATAGTATTCCATTGTGTATATATACCACATCTTCTTGATCCATTCATCTGTTGATGGACATCTAGGTTCTTTCCATAGTTTGGCTATTGTGGACATTGTTGCTATAAACATTCGGGTGCACGTGCCCCCAAAGAAACTCTCTTTTCAGATTTTTCTCCCAGGCTTTAGGCTGCCTATTACATGTTTCAATCATAATCTTTTGCTCCAAGTGGTTATGGGTTTTCCATTCACTTTATAATGATTATGAACAATGTATATCTCTTTTACACCTTGAATAATTTCTAAGTTAGGCAAAATGGAAACAAGTATGTGGTTTTAATCTTTCAGGTAGCCCCCAGAAAGGTTAAAATAAAGAAACATGATATTTTTCTAATAAGGTCTGCTCTGCTTTCTCCCCAGAACCAAGTATGACAGTCTCACTCTTAGAATGCAGGCTGTGGCCTTTAGCTTTTTAAGACTGCCATTGAAACAAGGGGTGGATGGGGGCAAAAGCAAATAAAAAAGCCACAAAGCTTTTCTAACACTTTCAAGTTGCTTTTTTCTTAATTTAGCATTCACTTGGTTGCTGTAACCTTTTAGTGTCTTCCAGAGTTTTGACATAGTTGGTTTTGGTAGTTTCTGCTTGTTTTTGGTATTTCTTTGGAGGGACAAGAGTTTATAACTGTCTATAGAAAACAGTGCAGTTGTCCTGGGCAGGAGCATGTGTGGTGTATGTGAAGAGCAAGGAATGTGATGAGCCTGGGACAGGGTGAGAAAGAAGGAGATGAATTCAAGAGATAATGGGAGGCTCAGATCATATAGGATCTTAGAAGCCATTGTAAAGATTTTGCCATTTATTATGAATAGAGTAGAAGACCGTTGAAGGTTTTGAGCATAGGAATAGCATGATATGTCATGTATATTAAGAGGATAATACTGTTAGGTTGAATATAGAATATAGAAAAACAAGGGTAAAGTCTAAAATTATGGTTACGATGCTCTTATAGTAGATAAAGTGAGCAATAACAGTAAGGTGAACCAAGGGATAGCAGTGAAGGTAAAAAGTGTTTTGATTTAAAATATAATTTGAAAATGAAACCAGTAGGCTTTGGACAGAAGGAAAGATAAGTCAAGAGTGATTGCCAAGTTCTTTACTTGAGCAGCAAGAGGGATGGAATTTTCACCGGCTGAGATGGGGAAAACCATCAGTAGAGCAGGTTTTAGAGAAACAAACAGCAATATCAATTTTGAATGTGCTGAATTAGAGATACTTACACATCCAAGTAGAGATATGAAATGAACAATTCATTATAGGAATCTGAAATTTAAGAGAGACTTCTGGAAGCCTCTTAATTTCCTGGACTCACTACTTGAAGAAATACTTGAAGAAGTATTTTAGAGAGTAAAAAGTTACCAAATAGTGATTGCTAAAATATTCTAGCATTAAGAGACTACAAAGAGGAGAAACTAGATTGACCAGTGAGCTAGGATAAAAATAACTTGACTATGGTTTTTTGGAAATCAAATCAAGAAAATATTTCAGAGTAGAGGAATGTCATCTGCTTCATCAAAATACACTGTTTATTTATGCTTGGCCATTCAGTTTGGCAAAGTGGAGTTCATTGGTGATTTCTGACAAATTGTTATATTTGAGTGATGCACAAAATCCTGGATGAAATTGTTGGATGAAAGTATTGTAGGAGTGTGTCTGTAGTCAATAAATACTATCCTGTAGAATCCCCAGCAATGTTTCCCCAGGTTTATTACAGACCTAGAGGAAGGGGTATGGTCACAGCATGGTACCATGTCACACCATATGGTACCCAAATACAAAAGATATTTGGAGTATCTTCAAGGGATATGCCATTATAAATGGCAAAATGGTATATATATTTAAGACAAATAATAATCCTGCTTTCAGGATATCAAGCTAATTTTGTATCTGAAACCATTTCATAACATGTAGATAGAGCAAAAGCCTCAGAGGAACTTAACAAGGCAGGTATTTAGTATCTTCAACAGGATGAATTTACTTGTAAGCATTTTTTTCATATACTTGTACTTATATTTTGGCAGATAGGAAATGTATGTGTATGTGTGAGTGTGTGTGCTATAATCACCACCAACAATATTGCTAAATGCATACACAATGGATCTGAGTACAGAGCTAATCAACATCAGTTCCTTTGTTGTGCCACCAACTAGTTAGGTGCTGAGTAGGCATTTTTTTTCCTACTTCAGTGTTCTCTTATAGAAAATGAGAGGATAGGTTTAAATGATTAGTGAGAACTGCTAATGCCCTAGTGTTCTCTGATTATCCACTGGGGGAAAATTACATGAGTGTGTGGCTAAGTGTGTTAGTGTGTGTAACGTAGACAGAAAGAACTATAACTCCTGCTGTGAGTAAGCACCCAGGGGAGACAATAAAGAGATAGAATCACAAGTATAGCAAAATTTCAGAACAGTCATAAATTGTAAAATAGACCAAAAATATTTTTAAAAATACCCATCTTTACTTCACTCATATAGAAGACAGAGATAGAAAACAATGAAATTATTGGAGGAGATACCAAAGAAGAAAAGCAAGAAAGGGAATCTGGGAGAAGTAAAGTTTAAAATCAGAAGTTGAAAGAAAGGAAGAAATGTACACATTGAGTAAGGAGGAGGAAAATTCACAAATATTATAACTCTTTGAAAATCCCTATTTTCGAAATTGAACTGTTCAAAACCAACTTTTCTCCTCTTTCCAGAACAATAGCGTTTTCTCCTTTTTCCAGCACAATAACTATTTATTTCCTTAACAGAAAGAAAGGGAAACAGTTTCTGTTTTCAGCATGCAGGAGAGCATTGACTTGGTGCATTGCCTAGAAGAAGACCATTGAATCAAGACTGAGACCAGGCTCTCCTTCTTTATGGGCAGTGGGTCATTGCAGGAACCCACAGACTCCACTAAGGCTTTAAATAGCTGCACCTAGTAGAATTAAAAAGTGTCATGAATTTGAACTAAGCATGAACAGAAGCACTTGAAACTATTAAACTCAGGGCCGACTATGAAAGCAAAGCAGTAGTAAGAATTTAAAGGGTCATTAAGTTAGCCAAATGGATGGCAGGAAGAAAAATCAGCTACAAAAATTGAGAGGTTGAAGGGGTTTCTTTAATGTTCTTAACAAAAATTAGATGTTTGTTAATCTCTCCTCATTTGGAGAAGAAGAAAAAAGACCCTACTAAATCAGATAAGGGCTTTTTCAGGCACTGTATGTATGACATTAGGTGTGTGCTATTAGGTTAATTGAAATTTTCAAGTAAAAATGACCTTTTAACTTTAAATAGAATTTTTTTTCCCCAGTCAGTTGTTAAAGGGGTTGTTTTGCAGTTTCCTAAGCACTAAGTCTATTTTGCTATTTGTAATTTGACTTGGAAAATTACTTCCCTAACCTCTAACACTCAAACCTCTTTAATATTGTAAAATTGCTGACTACCTTTCTTAGAATTCACAATTCAGACAAAAATACTACTTTGTCTTGTTGAATTTTAGGAAGTCTTGGAAAGACACATGGGAGGAGGGCAAATTGTGATGTATTTTGAAGTCCCTTTATTAAACATATCTTCAACAAACTTTAGTTGAATACACCCCAGAAATTCTGATATGCTCCAGAGATAAGAGATACGATGCTAATGCCTTCCCTAAAAAAACCTCATGGTGTATTGGAGACAGTAAAGACAATCAGGCGAAAGAGTTGATTATCATCATGGCAGAGGATGAATTGTGCTCATGAGATAAGCCAGGTGGAGAGGGGTATATGTGAACATCACTAGTAGAGGGCATTAAGTGACAAAAGTACGTGTCGAGAGAGGTAATCTTTAAAGAACAAAATTAGCAAGAGAGGAAACAACATGTGTTGGAGAGGATGTGGAGAAAGGGGAACCTTCTTACACTGTTGGTGGGAATGCAAGTTGGTGCAGCCATTTTGGAGAACAGTGTGGAGATTCCTCAAAAAATTAAAAATAGAGCTTCTCTATGACCCTGCCATTGCACTACTGGGTATTTGCTCCAAAGATACAGATGTAGTGAAAAGAAGGGCCATCTGTACCCCAATGTTTATAGCAGCAATGGCCATGGTTGCCAAACTGTGGAAAGAACCAAGATGCCCTTCAACAGATGAATGGATAAGGAAGATGTGGTCCATATACACTATGGAGTATTATGCCTCCATCAGAAAGGACGAATACCCAACTTTTGTAGCAACATGGACAGGACTGGAAGAGATTATGCTGAGTGAAATAAGTCAAGCAGAGAGAGTCAATTATATGGTCTCACTTATTTGTGGAGCATAACAAATAGCATGGAGGACAAGGGGAGATGGAGAGGAGAAGGGAGTTGAAGGAAATTGGAAGGGGAGGTGAACCATGAGAGACTATGGACTCTGAAAAACAATTTGAAGGTTTTGAAGGGGCAGGGGGTGGGAGGTTGGGGGATCCAGGTGGTGGGTATTATAGAGGGCACATATTGCGTGGAGCACTGGGTGTGGTGCAAAAATAATGAATACTGTTACGCTGAAAAAAATAAAAAAAAATTTAAAAAAAAGAACAAATAGTAGTTGACCTACTAAATAAGAGGTAGAAGGGTTCCATTTAGTGACAGCAGAATTTACAAGGGGCAAGAAGTAACAAATAGTATTTCAACATGTTAGAACAAACTGAAGACCATTGGAGGGGGTTGGATCACTGGTGGACAGACTGGCAGGGACTAAACCATAAGCAGGACCCTGGGCATGCTTTACTGAAGACTTGCAACAAAGTGGACCAATCTGAACCTTTGAGATGTTGATCCCAGGATCTGATGTCAACACAGAGCTCAGACTGGTCTTTCTTAGATTTCTTATGGACACCAAAATTTATCCTCAGAGAATGACCATGGTTGAACAAAAAAGTCCACATCTGACTGGCTATTTGAAGGTATTTAGTTCCAGCCTGCCTGAAGTTACTAGTGAACTTGATCCAAAAACCAAAAGCTTTTCTAACTTATGACTAACAAAAAACTGACAAAACTTAGCTATTCCACACCATTCTTGTTTCCTCATTGTTCATTTAGATGCATTTCCTGTTCTAAATCTGATTTCCTTTTGTATTCTGTTGCTTTGTTTTTTAAAATTTATTTTAAAATATTTTATTAGAGTATAATCTCCATTGGCTTGAATATGTAAATCTTAAATGCACCATTCGGTGACTTTTTTCCATGTATACACCAAAGTGACCACCATAGAAATCAAGACATAGAATTTTCTCATCACCCCAAATGAATTCTCCTGGTTTCACTTTCTATCACTTATTCTTCCATCTTCAAAAGAGTTAATGTTGTCTTCTCTTTCACTTCATATAGATTTTTTTAAATCTCACAGTAGATCTGTTTTTTTTTTAAAGATTTTATTTATTTATTTGACAGACAGAGATCAGAAGTAGGCAGAGAGGCAGACAGAGACAGAGAGAGGAGGAAGCAGGCTCCACGCTGAGCAGAGAGCCCAATGCAAGGCTCGATCCCAGGACCCTGGGATCATGATCTGAGCAGAAGGCAGAGGCTTTAACCCACTGAGCCACCTAGGCGCCCCCACAATAGATCTGTTTTGCCTCTGAAATCCATAGAATCATATGTGAAAGAATGGAATCATACCGTGTATGTTTGTGGGTATCTAATTTCTTCACTAAATATACTATTTTAGGGATAGAACCCTATTGCAGCATATAACATTGTTTATTCTTTTTATTGTTATGTAATATTCCATTGTCCAAACACTGCAATGTGTTTATCCACTGATACATCATAAACATTTGTGTTATGGTGCTCTGCCAATGTAATTTCTGATTCTTCCAATTTCAAGCTGAAACACTGTATTAAGGCACAAATATACCTGTTATCTTTTATTACTTTTTGAAGAAAAATTTACTGGGCAAATTGATATTCTTGTACATTTTCAGCTAATGTGCCCATTTTAGCAAAGTATTCTAGTGCTTTTTTCCATCATCTGTTTCATTGTCATTGAACCCCTTTGATGAGTTCTTGATGCAGTCATAAAGTCACAGAGAAAAACAATATACATTGATGGAAAGAAAAGTCAGAGAATGCAGAAAGATATGGCTTACAATGTGAGAACTATTAATATTATATATGATCTAAACCTGTGTTGTCATGCAAATACTATAGAGTTCATGAGGTTCTGAGAGTAATGTTGATACTAACAGGTTTTACATTTAAATGAGATTTCTATTTGCAGTTCTACTTTTAGACCCAAGTTCCTCATGCCCTGTGTACATACATAGCAATATATGTAAGTAGAGAGTCTAGTTCTTTGCTGAATTTGATGAATATAGAAACCAACCTCTGACTAGTCTAAAAGTAGAGTAATTAATCACATAATTTTCATCCTTAGGAAACATAGCATTTTTTAATGATCTCTCTGCTACATTTTATCATCTGTTTTTATACAACTCATGGTAGAAAAAATTCTTTTTCCCTATTCATATTTTACATTGTTTAACACACTTGGGTTTTGTGTCAGGGTATTCTGTTTTTGTGTGTGTGTGTGTGTGTGTATATATATATATATATATTTTTTTTTTTTAATCAAATACTAGTTTGCCAAAAGCCAATCATTCTGACATTGACATTTGGAGGACTAATTTATTCTAACCTCAGGGAATTTACTTTTTAGGAATAAATTGAGCATTAAAAATTTCTGTCTGATGTTTTTAAAAAGGTTTTATGGAATTTCTTATACATAAGCCAAGTGAAGCACAGCATGTTGGCACATACCCAGTACTTTTGGGTACCATGGGATTCCAAAAAATGTTCTTGTCTTGAATTGATTATTTCAACTCTCAACATCATTCATGCAGATGTCAGTGACTTATGCTATGCTTAGGTTATATCTGGCCTCCATATGTCAATGTCAATATCAGTGGCTTCTGGTAAGTTAGTATTTCAGTCCAAGAAAGAACCGAAGAATATCAAAAGCATAATCAAGAGTGAAATAAAAACAGGATTCTTTTGAAATTAGCTATGTAAATAGTAAAAAAAAAAAAAAGCCATCTGGATGTTTGTTTTCTTTTCCTGCATGGATAGGGGAGTATATAGTTATATGGAGCTATTTATCATAACGATGATTATGATATGATGATGGCGGTGTGTTGATGTTTACAGGAATGACATTAGTTATAAACTTACGTTAAACACTTATAATATGGAGGTATTATGAAATACAATCTTGAAAGTAAAAACTTTTTTATCCACATCTAAGAGGTGAAGAAATGGATGCTTGGATTAGATAACTTGCCCAGACTTACACAAAATAATAAAATAATATATGCTGAAACTGGGATTTTACCATAACAGCTATTTGAGTCCTAGCACTTTTTCTTAGCTACCATTTTATATTCTGTTTAGTAAAGAGTAGATTGACCAGTTGCTGTATAAAATTCATTATTATTATTTTTTAAAATGGAGCTTGGGGAAATATTGAAAGTGTCATTTGGATGTTAGAAAAGTGCTTGTTTTGATGGCATCAGTGTCTTAGATTAAATTCCTTAGAAGCAGAGCCTGAGTCAGGGATTCTGATGCATATGTCTTACTGAGGGAATGCTCATGGGAGAAGGGGAATGAAGAAAGCAAGGTGGGGTAAGGGGAAGGTGCTAAGTGAGGACATGACTCCCACTGCAGCATAGTTTTGGCATGATTCCAAGGAGATCTCTAAAGTATGAATTTATCCAGAGAATTGATCCCACTATAAGGCAAGAAGAAGGAATATTTATATAACCCAGTTAGTTATTCATTAGGTGAAGGCTTCCCCTAGGAGAAAGTATAAATAACTTCATAGGCTCAGTCCCTGGTTAGCCAAAGAAGAAGGAAATAAGCTATGAATTATTAGCAGCTTATCATGTGTGCTAGTCCATCTGGGCTGCTGCAACAACATGCATTATATTGGGAGTTATAAATGGCAGAAATTTATTTTTTACAGTCTAGAGGCTGGGAAATTCAAGATCAAGGCACTGGCAGATTCAGTGTCTGGTGAGAACCCACTTTCTGGTTCAGAGTTGGCCCTTTTCTCATGATGGCCTCATGAAGGAAGGGAAGAAGTAGCTCTCTGAGTTCTCTGTTATAAAAGCACTAATCCTATGCATAAGGGTTTTGTTCTCATGACCTAATCATGTCCCAAATGTCCCATCTCCAAATGTAATCACACTGGGCATTTGGATTTAATATATGAAATTGGGAAGGTGGGCCACAGATACCCAGCCTGTATTATCATGCATTGTGAATCATTTTTAGGAGTAAGAGGAGTCAAGACTGATACTTTTTTCCTTATTTAGAAGGATTAGTCTTGACATGTCCCAAACTACTAGGCCCTCTGAAAACTTTACTGATGTAGCAGGATCCTAAATCTTCATAATACAATCTCTACCATCTGGTAAACATCCATCTTACTAAGATATCTTGAGAACTTGCTGCTTATTGCCCAATGTGTCTGATGAACATAATATTATTAATATTGTGGGCACATTTTCTCTTCTGCAAAATGTCTACAATATTGAAATAAACTGTGGTAAAGTAGAAAACTTAAAATCCTGTAACAGCATTAATGTATATACTCTTGTTTGTCCCATTTAAAGGCAAATTGCTTTTGATATTCTTGCCTGTTAGGCATTGAGGGGGACTTCTGTTAGAAAGATTGGAAATCTAACTTTTGTTAGATCAATAGCCATGACCATAAGTTACTTTCTGCTATGGCATTTTGGTATGTCTCCTTCTAAGAGCCATTCCAACACTGTTTAAGGATGGAGCCCATAGGATCCTTGTCAAGATGTCAAATAGGAAAGTATCCCATATGAAAAAATTTTCTATTATCTGCCTTCTTATTCTGACCCCTCCTCCTTTGACCTAACACTGAAGTCCTATTTCCACATACACTCTTCTAGTTCCTAATAGTATATATTAGCTGGTCCTGCAGCATTTTCCAACATATAACTCCTCTCCTCACTTAGCAAGCCAGCACTACTCTGGTCAGGTTATGCTGGGATTATTTCTGATTATTTTTCTAATGACCAGGAAACTAGGGGATGTGGAACACGAGGAGACCAAGCACTGTCTTATAAGCCACCTGTATCCATTTATGCATTTTCAGAATCTTCAAGCAAGAATCCATCTTACTTAAAGGGGTGGACCAGAGCATTCAGAGAGATCTGGGTATTGAAGTTGCTTAAGTATACCTGTCTTGATATTACCATGACAGATTCCTTGGTAGCACTTCTTTTGATAGGCTTTCTTTGACCTAAAGGGAATTTTCTGGAGCAATGTTTCTCAAACTGTAAGTGTTAATCAGAATCACCTGGAGGACTTATTAAAAAACAGATAGCTGGAAAAAATAAAATAAAATAAAATAAAATAAAACACAGATAGCTGGGTCTCAACCCAAGTTTCTGATCTGCCAAGTCTGAGGTGGGATCCAAGTTTTTGCATTTCAAGTTCCCAAGTGATGCTGATACCCTGGTCCAGGGACCACATTTTGAGAAGCACTGCTCTGGAGAAAGGGTCAGCTCTAAGCCATTATCAGCCAACACACAATTTATGGATAGATGTACCAGCCTGGAAAGGGAATCTGGTGGGCTCCAAATCATCCAGTACACCTGGTGTTACGCGAATCTAAATAGTGTTGAATTCACCATTCTAATTACACATGACTTACTTCAGAACAGAATTTCTACAAGAATCTCTACATATTGAGTCACTAAAACAGTGTGGTACAAAAACAATGAATACTGTTATGCTGAAAAGAAATTAAAAAAAATAATAATACGGATAAACCATTGGCCAAGCTAATCCAAAAGAAAAGAGAGAGGATCCAAATTAATAAAATTATGAATGAAAAAGGAGAGATCACAACTAACACCAAGAAAATAGAAACAATCATTAGAAATTATTATCAACAATTATATGCCAATAAGTTAAGCAACCTAGATGAAGTGGATGCATTCCTGGAAACCTGGAAACTTCCAAGACTGAATCAGGAAGAAATTGGCAACCTGAATAAACCAATATCTAGTAGAGAGATTGAAGCAGTGATCAATAATCTCCCAAAAAATGAGAGCCCAGCACATGACAGATTCCCTGGGAATACTACCAAACATTCAAAGAAGAAATAATACCCATTCTCCTGAAGTTGTTTCAAAAAATAGAAACAAAAGGAAAACTTCCAGACTCTTTTTATGAATCCATCATTACCTTGATCCCCAAACCAGGCAAAGACCCCACCAAAAAGGAAAATTTCAGACCAATAGCCCTGATGAATATGGATGCCAAGATTCTCAACAAGATCCTAGGTAATAAGATCCAACAGTACATTAAAATGTTTATCATCATGACCAGGTGGGATTTATCCGTGGGATGCGAGGGTGGTTCAACATTTGCAAATCAATCAGTGTGATAGAACATATTAATAAGAGAAGAGACAAGAACCACATAGTCCTCTCAATTGATGCAGAAAAAGCATTTGACAAAATCCAGCATCCGTTCCTGGTTAAAACTCTTCAAAATATAGGGATAGAAGGAACATTCCTCAACTTCATAAAATCCATCTATGAAAAACCCACAGAGAATATTATCCTCAATGAGGAAAAGCTGACAGCCTTCCCTTTGAGATCAGGAACACGACAAGGAAGCCCACTCTTGCCACTGTTATTCAACATAGTACCAGAAGTCCTAGCAATAGCAATTGGACAACAAAAAGAAGTAAAAGGCATTCAAATTGGCAAAGAAGAAGTCAAACTCACTTTCTTCACAGATGACATGATACTTTACATGGAAAATCCAAAAGATTCCACCCTCAAACTACTAGAACTCATACAGCAATTCAGTAATGGGGCAGGATACAAAATCAATGTACAGAAATCAGTTGCTTTCTTATACATTAACAATGAAAATATAGAAAGGGAAATTAGAGAATTGATTTCATTTATTGTAGCACCAAGAACCATAAAATATCTAGGAATAAACCTAACCAAAGTAGTAAAGGATCTGTACTCAAGGAACTACAGAACACTCATGAAAGAAATTGAAGAAGGCACAAAAAGATGGAAGACCATTCCGTACTCATGCATTGGAGGAATAAACATTGTTAAAAATGTCTGTACTGCCTAGAGAAATCTATACTTTCAGTGCTGTCCCAATCAAAATTCCTCTGGCATTTTTCAAAGAGCTGGAACAAACAATCCTAAAATTTGTATGGAACCAGAAGAGACCCCAAATTCTTAAGGAAATGTTAAAAAAAAAAAAACAGGTGCATCCCGCCAACCAATCATCCTCACTGTGCTTTGGACCAAGGTTTCAACAGACCTCACCAAAATGCCGTCTCAAATGGAAAATGCCATGGAAACCATGATGTTCACATTTCACAAGTTTGCTAGGGATAAAGGCTACTTAACAAAGGAGGACCTGCAAGTACTCATGGAAAAGGAGTTCGCAGGATTTTTTGAAAAATCAGTAAGACCCTCTGACCATGGACAAAATAATGAAAGACCTCGACCAGTGCCGAGATGGCAAAGTGGGCTTCCAGAGCTGCTTTTCACTAATCGTGGGGCTCAACATTGCATGCAATGACTATTTTGTAGTACACATGAAGCAGAAGAGGAAGAAGTAGGCAATATTGAGCACTACTCCTGCCCAATGAGAGTTCTTCTGAAGTGTCTCTTAAGGAATCTGTCCCACAGCTTCCCCCTGTATAAAGTATTCCATTGGCAGTTGGGGACCCTCAGAAAATGTACAGATAAAATCCAAACCCCATTTGAGAAGCAGAGAAATTAAAGTCAGATAAGCTTTTGAGTTTTATATTGTTTGCATCTTCTTGCCCTCAATAAACGAATTCCTTTTTTTTAGTTCCTCAAAAAAACAAAACAAAACAAAAAAACCAACAACAAAAACTAGGGGCATCACATTGCCTGATTTCAAGCTTTACTACAAAACTGTGACCACCAAGACAGCTTGGCTCTGGCACAAAAACAGACATATAGACCAGTGGAGCAGAGTAGAGAAACCAGATATGGACCCTCAACACTATGGTCAAATAATCTTCAACAAAGCAGGCAAAAATATCCAGTGGGGGAAAAAAAAAACAGTTTCTTCAATAAATGGTGCTGGGAAAATTGGACAGTTATGTGTAGAAGAATGAAACTTGACCATTCTCTTACACCATACACAAAGATATGCTCAAAATGGATGAAAGACCTCAACATGAGGTGGGAATCTATCAAAATCCTAGAGGAGAACATAGGCAGTAACGTTGTCGACACAAGCCATAGCAACTAACAAAAGTGAAAATGAACTTTTGAGACTTCATCAAGATCAAAAGCTTCTGCACAGCAAAGGAAACAGTCAACAGAACAAAGAGGCAACCCATGGAATGGGAGAAAGTATTTGCAAATGACACTATAGTCAAAAGGCTGATATCCAGGATCTAGGAAGGACTCCTCAAACTCAACACACACAAAACAGATAATCACATCAAAAAAAATGGGCAGAAGACATAAACAGACACTTCTCCAAAGAAGACATACAAATGGCTAACAGAAACATGAAAAAATGTTCATCATCATTAGCCATCAGGGAGATTCAAATCAAACCACATTGAGATACCACCTTACACCAGTTAGAATGGCCAAAATTAACAGGACAGGAAACAATGTGTGTTGGAGAGGATGTGGAGAAAGGGGAACCCTCTTACACTGTTGGCGGGAATGCAAGTTGGTGCAGCCACTTTGGAAAACAGTGTGGAGATTCCTTAAGAAATTAAAAATAGAGCTACCTTATGACCCTGCAATTGCACTACTGGGTATTTACCCTAACGATACAGGTGTAATGAAAAGAAGGACCATCTGTACCCCAATGTCATAGCAGCAATGGCCACAGTCGCCAAACTGTGGAAAGGACTAAGATGCCATTCAACAGATGAATGGATAAAGAAGATATGGTCCATATATACAATGGGGTATTATGCCTCCATCAGAAAGGATGAAAACCCAACATGGAGGGGACTGGAAGAGATTATGCTGAGTGAAATAAGTCAAGCAGAGGGAGTCAATTATCATATGGTTTCACTTACTTGTGGAGCATAAGGAATAACACGGAAGACATTGGGAGATGGAGAGGAGAAGTGAGTTGGGGGAAACCAAAGAGGGAGACAAACCATAAGAGACTGTGGACTCTCAGAAACAAACCGAGGATTTTGGAGGGGAAAGGAGCAGGGAGTTGGGTGAGCCTAGTGGTGGGTATTATGGAGGGCATGTATTGCATGGAGCTCTGGATGTGGTGCATAAACAATGAATTTCAAAACACTGAAAAAAATTAAATTAGATTTAAAAATAATAATATTGTACATATTTTTATTCCTCCAAATGATGCAGCAGTGAAAATTTTGGTGGTTCTGGACTTTCTCGCCCTTAATTAATTCATAATTTCTCTCTCTCTCTCTTTCTCAGAAATGAAGGACTATTTGCCTACACCCATCTGTGGGTAAGAAACAGCACAAAAACCATGCCTGAGTATGTGTTTCATCTTAATGAACCATTGCTTGAAGGAACATCATAGTAAAATGAAATCCAACTTGTCTAAAGAAAGTAAATGAGCCCTTCTATTCTCCCAAAAGCTTGAGTACCACCTGATTCTTAGCAAAGAGAAAAGAGCTTTGAAATTAGATTTAAGTGAGAATCATAGTAATCAAGGGTGCCAACATCTGTTGAACAACAGTAGGAAAAAATTACTTTTTTTGAGGGGTAAACAACCACCTAATCATGTGGTTTCATATAAGGAGGCCTACTTTAAAGTTCACATAATTATTGGATAGCTTTTTCCTTTCTGTCAGTGTTGAGCTAACTAAGTCTTGAGAACTCATTAGGTACAACTGCAGGTGAGTTACTATGATCCTGATCCTCTTTGAACTGCAGTTGATGATGCATTTTAGTGACTCTAGAACTTCTGCTGTAAAGAGCTCAACATTAAAGAGGATTTCCAGGCAATATTTTTGTCAGTTAATTGTCATAGCATTAGATAACAAGGTTGAATTAAGCACTCTGTGTGTCAGGGAGAAAGGAAGACACACTGAGGAGAAGTAGAAGACATTTAGAGGGAGGGATTGGGATTGATGTCGGGAAGGCGGAATAACTAGGGAATTGAGAGAGTGAGGTAAGGGCCTGGAGGTATTGGGCCATTGAGGAAGCTACTGAGAGGAAGCTGGAGAGTTAGACATAAGCCAAGAGGAGAGTGGGAAGGAGAGGGAGAGGGATGCATGGAGAAAGAAACAGAAAGACAGAAAAGAGACATGGAGACAGATAGAAAACGGTAGTATGGAGTGTGGGGTGGGGAAAGAGGGAGAAGATGTGTGTGCTTTGAAAGATGGAGGAAATTTTCTAGATGGAATATACATTACGAACCCAGTTATAGAGCAACATAATCCTCAAACACAAACCACTGTTGTGGAGAAAGAATAGCATTTATTTTTTTCTTTACATACTGAATCCAGTCTTTCCTGGTTAAAATGAAACTGGCTTTGCAAGTCTGAGACCTTATGAATCTCTCCTTTCCTTTGGTTGCCTTACCTTATGAGATGCTCACAGAGCTCGGCCCTGCTGTTTCACAGTGGCCTCCAAGAATGGCATTGTTGTACTCCAGCTAAGAGGGGGCCAGTCCTCATTTTTGCAGAGAGATTGGTTCCTCCAGGCAGCTTTGTAGAAACAATACTGTGATCAGCTCTATTAGGGGGAGGAAGGGGACCTGGAAAGTATTAGGTTAGTAATTTTTGTTTTGTTTTGGTTTGGTTTTTTGTTTTTTACCCATCTGTAGTAGCAACCTATTTGTTGTAGCTTTTCAGTTTAATATGCACACTGCTCATACATGTAAAGTACACAGGAAAGTGCCTGGCACATTGTAAATACTCAAATGCTATTTTTATTGGTGTAGGTACCTCCACCATAACTGTTGTAACTACATCATTTTGTCTCTACAGTGACTCCCCCACACACTTGTGCATCCATCCATTCTTTTCATCATCTTTCATCTCTGTGCAGGTTTGCACAGAGCTCTCAATAGCCTTCCATTGTCATTCTCTTCTTTGTCTCTTCTCTTCTTTGTCATTCTCTTCTTTGGCAGGTGTTTGAGCACATATGCTTCTCTGCATACATAACAAATAGTATTTGAGATACACTTTACACATTTACTATTGTGAAATCTTCACTGTTTCTTTTGCTTTCTGAAAAGGGGACATATTTTCTCCCCTTCCTTTCTTTAATTTTTATGACATTTGATTTGAGACATGAAAGTCACTGAGAAGAGAGTTGTCGGAATTTGTTTTTTTCTTACCTGAGACCAAAATTGCATGAATTGACCTGCTTTCCCTTTGCCACAAATATGGCTCCCTTGAGTTACTGAGCTTTGCAGAAGCATTAGCCATCCCTGGAGGTTGTAAACGTTTCTCTGGTTCCAATATAGTATGTCTTCATATTTACTCGTTTATTTTTTCGCATTGGCCTATAATGTTCCCTTAACCTTTAGGGTTTCTCCCAGCTCTTTTGCCCACCCCTCCTTGTTATACTTGCTCAACGAGACTTAAATTTTTTTTCCTCACCACAATTATTACAGTTATGTTTAAATAACTGTTTGCATAACCATGGGTAGAGTATCTGTCTGTGTTCCTGGAGTTTAAGCTTCCTGAGAACACATATTGTGTCTCTCTAGTTCATCCCAAGCATGGTGACAGGAATATAATACATGCTGAAGAAACTGTTAGAGAATTTGATTTGTTCATTAAAGTATTTTTCTATACTAGCCAGTAGCTCTGGACCTAAAACTCACCCTGAGCACACTTGTGAATTCATTTTTAATTATTCAAATTAAGTTGTATCTAATAAGAATAAACTTATTGTGAGGAAAATATCATTGTGTTTTAAAGATGGGCTTACAGTTAATGTCCATGAATTTATTCCTTTATTACCAGTTCTTAGGTGTTCATTTCCCCATTATTATTTACCAGGCAAAAATACTGAGAACTCCCCTCTGACTCTTATACGAGGAAGAGAGAGAATGAGTAAGAGAGAGAGAAAGGGAGAGAAAGAGAGAGGAAAAGAAAAAAGAATGGAGGAAGAAAGGAAAGAAGGAAGGAAAGGGGAGGTATTCTAGCTCTTTTTCTTTAGTTTGAATATAATTCAGTGATACAGAATTCTGTTGGGACATATAAGGAAAAATGGTTAAAAACCTCGGATAACATATTCAAAACATATTTGACCTTAATGTTCTCTAAGTGCAGAATTATTTTTTCTGCATTTAACCTCAAAAACTCATCTTGAGGGGTGCCTGGGTGGCTCAGTGGGTTAAAGCCTCTGCCTTCGGCTCAGGTCATGATCCCGGGGTCCTGGGATCGAGTCCCACATCAGGCTCCCTGCTCAGCGGGGAGCCTGTTTCCTCCTCTCTCTATCTGCCTGTCTCTCTGCCTACTTGTGATCTCTCTGTCAAATAAATAAATTTTTTAAAAAATCTTTAAAAAAAAAAGTCATCTTGATATTCCCCTGTGGAAAATATTTTCACCATGGAAAAGCAGTCAGACCTCTTTGATTTTTCACACCAAACTTTGTGCTCAAATTTCCAATGAAGCCTATCAAAAAATAAAAATTCCTGATCCTCGTTACCCAAAATTTGATTTGACCAGGTCCAAAATCTCAGCATAGTTAACTCTTAAAAAATTTCTCTGGTGACCCTAATATGTAACTCAAACTGATATTAAAAGCAGATCTAATTCCAGAAGCAACCATTTATTTTTCTATCTTGAGCCACACACTGTTCTAAATAATGTACAAACACATTATAACTCCCACAAGAAACCTATAAACAGGTAAGTGATGTTTTGTAGACAGGGAAAACAATACTTTGAGATTGTATGATTATGGTTAGGGTTGTTAGCTACCAGGTACCAAGACAGGAGTAAAACCCAGGGCTCTTCAATGCTGAAACTCTTTCTTTTCTCTCATACTATAGAGCTACCTACTAATATCCAGACATTGTGGCTCATCTAAACTCTAGGGTTCACAAAGATTTGCCTATTAATAGCCCTATACATGTTTGATTTACTGAGGATAACAGATTGGGGAAAACTGACTCTTTGTCATGATTGTTGTGCCCTGTGCTGTTTTGTTTTTTTTTTTTTTAAAAGATTCCATCCATTTATTTGACAGAGAGAGACCACAAGTAGACAGAGAGGCAGGCAGAGAGAGAGAGGGAAGCAGGCTCCCTGCTGAGCAGAGAGCCCGACGCGGGACTCGATCCCAGGACCCCGAGATCATGACCCGAGCCGAAGGCAGCGGCTCAACCCACTGAGCCACCCAGGCGCCCCTGCCCTGTGCTGTTTAATAAAAGTGTTATTGATATTGTGCACACTCTAATCACATGGCTTAGTTCCAAAGTCTCTGGAGAAAGATTTGATGTAATAGAAACTTGATTTGTATGCCCTCAAATCATTTCTAGTCACTCACTGATAGGCCACCTTTTGCTTAATAGTTTAGCTTCTCTGCTAGTCACAGTTGGCCAGGTGGCTGAGTTTTGGTCCCTAAAATACAAGCAGTAGAGCAGCCCTCTGCACCTTGACCCCTCTCTATGCCCTTCATGCAGATGTCATTCCTGGAGCCACCATCTTTTACCTTTCAGTTAATAAGTCAGTGTGGTAAAGACAGCAAAACACACATTTAAAATAGACCTATGTCTCTGATGATATTGTTAAGCCTTGACACTAACCCTAAACTTCAGTCCTCAGAGGACTTGTTAGGAAACAAACATTGCATTCTATCTGTTTATGGTCCTGTAAGTCATTAATGCTATTGCTTTAAGCTAAAGGCATTCATCTCTTGACATGATTTGTACTAGATAGAGAAAGCTACATGCGAAACCCCTCACAGATCAGGTTTATTACTTACTCCCACAGTGCCTAGAATTGAGTTTTTCATATGGGAGAAACACAGAGACATTTTTGTGGGGATGGGTATGTGTGAGGTCTGTTTTAAAGTTTCAGGATGTCTACTTCCTGTGGTACAGGGCCTGTTGGTCTTTTTGCAGATGTTCTTCCTTCTGAACATAAATTAAAGTTCTGTGAGAGTTAGCTTTGGTAAAGAACTTAAATAAAACCAGATCCCAAGCCCTCTGATGTCTATAACCTGGCCTATATTAAGGATATTAGCTCTGTGACATTAACATTAATCATAACTTGCCTTCTGCTGCAAAAGACATCATCAAAGTATCCAAACCAGGGCCACGAGTCACTGGAGGAACATTGTGATGACAAATTATCTCCTAAACTTTGTTACTTTGCTGTGATTTCCACTAGGAGAAAGACAGTTTCCCAAGGGGCTCATTCTAATAGGGACAACTATATTGAAAACTGCTCTATCCATCATTCAGCAAACAGGTCCCTTCAACCATGCTTCACCATAAGCTGCTTTACCTTGCCATTCAGTCACATTTGACCTTGGAGAACCTATTTGACCCATGATGGGCTAGACTGCATTGCCAGTAATGGAGAAGTTGCAGCCTGATTTATTCTTTCTGACTGGGTGTGTGTAACTACCTACCACCCAGCTACTCTTCTCCTTGCCCTGATTTGAGGAGTAGAGACTTGGGATATTCAGAATAAAGCCAGGTGGCTTTAATAGAATAAAGACCATAGTTTCTGAAAGGATGATACTTACACCATTAATGAAGTGATTTGGTGTACACATAAATGAACATTTAAATTTTGTTTTATATCATGCATTTTAATGTGATTTAAAAATATATTTAGCATATCACATCCATGATTTCATGTATACTCAATAGTGTTATATGTGCATATATGTGCGTATTTATGTTTCTCTCAGACATATGTTTATCTGTCTGTATATGTGTATGCTTGTGTGTATACACACATAAATATATGTATATATTTCCCTTTAAAATAGGCTTATTTAAATAAAAAAGTATTTTGTTTTAGAGAAATATATTATTATTCAATTGTACAGATGGTACATGGACTTAGTAAAAAAAAATTGAAAGTGCATGAATGACTAGTGTTTTGGAAACACCACATAGTACTAATTATTACTAAATTCTAAGGATGCCACTGGGAAGAAGAAAATGTAATTTTGCAACACAGAAGATAATGTTAGTCAATTGAGAGGTTATGACATGGAGTATCCACTTCAGCTAAATGGAATCCTTCCTAAATGGACTCAAAACATCTCATAAATTGCACTTCATAGTCAGGTTGTCAAATATATGTTGAATTCCTGCTATTTGTAAGACACTGTCTTAGTCCTGCTAAAATCACAAAAATGTCTAAGAAACACTCGATGGTTTCAGTGATTCTCTGGAGATGTATGGAAGAACCTCACTTGAAACCCTCCACTGACTTCTGTCCCAGTTAAAAGAAAACTTTCAGGGCTCCTGGGTGGCTCAATTGGTTAAGCCACTGCCTCCATGACTCAGGTCATGATCCCAGAGTCTGGGAATCAAGTCCCATATTGGGCTTCCCCTTCTCTGCAGAGAGCCTGCCTCTCTCTCTCCTTCTGCCTGCCACTCCCCCTGCTTGTGCTCACGTGCTCTGTCAAATAAATAAATAAAATCTTAAAAAAAAAGAAAAAGAAAAGAAAACCCACCTTTCTGTGCCATCTTAGGAGGATTGCAATACCCTTGTTTTCTGTCCTGTTATCTGCAACTTTGTATCTGACATGCTGACTTCATTTCCTTTCCTCCAGTATTCCATATTTGTTCCCACTTGAGGACCTGCAAACAAAGTGGTGCTTCTACTTGGTATCTCGTTTCTTTTGTTTCAGTTGGTCTGATTTCTTCCAGTCATTCAGTTCTTCCCTGAATTGTCACTGCTTCAGAGATGTCTCTCTTTGCAGAGTCCCTGCAAAAACTTACTCTCTATCTTATTTTTTTATTTGTTTATTTTCTGTATAACACTTAACCACTATCAGAAAATTAATTCTATATTCACTTGCTTATTACCTGTCTCCCCTAATAGAGCAAAAACTCCACAAGTTCGGGGACTATGTCTCTCTTAGTTAATACTATCTTCCCTCTGAACTAAAATTTGAAAAATAAGGTCTAAATGAGGTCTAGGTACTCAACAAACATTTTAAAATAAATGAATACAAAGCAAGTGTGATGACCCAACTACAAAAACATTGTGTAGTGGAATGAACATGTCTGATGAGGCAATCAGTAGGAATTTCATGGTGGACTTGGTAGAATTTCGGCAAGCAGAGTTAAAAAATGGAGAATTTTCTTGAAAAGGAGAATCATATGATCAAAAGACTAAGAGAAGTAGGAGGACAAATTGGGGAAGATTCTGAAAATGGAGTGGAAGCAGAGACTCCAAGTGGACACACCACCAGTTAAGTTAATGTGTTAGGAAACAGTATCACACTCAAAGCATACTACATTTTTCTTCATATAGCTATTTAACCCGTCTCTGTGAAACTGCAGCATGGATTCTATGGCCAGAAGTCCTAGAAGCCCTGCAACTTAAGTCATAGATGTATTGGCCTTATTCCTCTCCAGTCTTCTAGAGGCTTTTGTCTGTCATAGAACAACGTCCTCCTGTTGTGGTCCTGTCTTGTGCCTCATAGTTTTTGTATGGCATAAAAGAAATCTCTTGTCTTACTGAGTCTCAGTTTCCCCTTATGTAAAAAGGTACAGAGATAGCTCTCTGAGGGTTCCATTGGTTCCAGCATTCGAGAATTAGATAAGAATCTGGGGAACCTGGATGACTCAGGTGGTTAAGTGTCTAGCTCTTGATTTTAGCTCAGATCATGATATCAGGGTCATGGATTGAGCTTCATGTCAGGCTCTCCACTCAGTGGGGAGTCTGCTTGGAATTCTCTTCCTCTTCCTCTCTCTCTTCTTCCCCTCTACCCCTTTCCCCCACTCAGCATGTGCTCTCTCTCTCTCAAATAAATAAATAAAAAATCTTTAAAAAAAGAATTACATAAGAATCAAGGAATTAAATTTCAAGAATATTTTTTGAAGGTTTCTATGCAGTACCACTCTGGAAAGTAAACCAACCCAAAGCAATCCCATTTGATGTATCTGGAAAAGGGTATTAAAACTTAAAGGAGGTAAGAGGGTGGTGTCCAGACTAGATCAGTAGTAGAGGTAATGGTGAAAAGTCATCAAATTATATTTTGAAGGTATATCCAACAGAAATTTCCCTTTTGTCTAGAATGCACTTCAAATCCTTTTAGCATTAAATACAATAAAAGTGAAAATCAACCCAGCATCCCCCTAATTACTACTGCACTGAGTTTAGTGTTTGAAGTTTATAGAGCTGCTTCCCATTTCTTATCAAATGTGGTCTCCCCAACAACTCTGTATGGGGAGAGGAGATGGAACAAGTATATATAATTCATCTAATTTATGGGGAAAGCACTAAAACTAAGATTACCTAGACTTAATTGTCAGAGTCAGGGAGTGCCTGGGTATGTCAGTTGGTTAAACATCCAATTCTTGATTTTGGCCTAGGTCATGATCTTGGGGTCATGGGATTGACCACTGCACCCCCTTGGTGCAGAGTTTGCTGGAGATTCTCTCTCTCCCTCTCTGCCTGCCCTTCCCCTGCTCTATAAATAAATAAATAAATAAAACATAAACAAAATCTTTTTAAAAAAAAATCAGTGAGAGTCAGACTAGAACTGAAGCCTCCTGTTTCCATACAGTCTCTTGGGACCAAAGGAGGTAAGCTATGCTCAAAGAAAAGCCATACTGAGATAGGCAATAAGCTATCTTCATTGTATCAAATAGTCATTCTAAGTAGTTTAAATAAACTTTAAAATAATGTATTTATGTCTTTGTGTAATCTCCCTCTGGGTCATTTATGAATCTATAACATAATCAATAACAACCAAGTCTTCAAAGAGCTCTTCTTTCAATTAAGAACACATTTCCCTCACATGGATCTTCAAATGCAGTAAGCACCTATAGCTGGTATTTAGGGAATCTGAATAGCATTTCATGACGACGTGGAGAATATTTGCCTTTTGAATTTCACTATCATGGATGCTGTATATAAATGTCTATATTGCTTCAAATCACTGGACCATGGATATTAAAACTAGTAAACTCTCTTCATTTGATATCATGATTATAGAAATAACAGTTTATCATTGCCCCCAAATAAGCTGAGTATCGAAACCAACAAATTATCTCTTTGATTTTATGATTGTAGAAAAAAATTATGGCCTATAGTGTAGCTTGGCATTCTACCAGCTGCACACTGCACCTGCCATAATTTCATAAAAAGAGATTCCTATCTAGGTCAGAAAAACTCCTGATATTGACTGCCCATAATATTATCTTTTCACATCTACCTAGTTCAGAAGAACATCAGAATTTACAAAATAACATTTTTTAAAAGTTTTTATTTATTCATTTTAGAAAGACAGTATAAGACAGTGAGCAGGGAAAGGGCAGAGGGAGAGAAAGAGAAACAAACTCCCCACTGAGCGCAAAGCCTGATGCAGGGCTTGATCCCATGACCCCAAGATCATGATCTGAGCTGAAACTGAGAGTCAGATGCTTGATTGAACCACCCAGATGCCCCACAAAATAACAGTTAAAAGATCAAAATTATTCAAGCCACAGAGAATTGTATTTAACAATTAAATAATATAATTAAATAATATAAATAATATAAATATAAATTAAATAATATAAATAATTAAATAATATAGGTTGGATCATACGAGTCTTCTCTCAAAGATGTAGTAGGCAGAAGTATGGTTAAATATTTGGAATCTCTCTGAAGAAAAGCTCTGGAAAAATCCATTCATCTTTTGTAAATTGCCAGAGTGACTGTTCCAAGGCCACTTGGCTAGGTATATAGACCTGTAACAGATTGGACAGCAATCAGAAGAACAAAGATTAAAGCAGTTAGTAGGTGCCAACTCTTTTTTTTTTTTTTTAAGATTTTATTTATTTATTTGACAGACAGAGATCACAAGTAGGCAGAGACGCAGGCAGAGAGAGAGAGAGGAGGAAGCAGGCTCCCCGTTGAGCAGAGAGCCTGATGCGGGACTCGATCCCAGGACCCTGAGATCATGACCCGAGCCGAAGGCAGCGGCTTAACCCACTGAGCCACCCAGGCGCCCAGTAGGACCCTGTGGTCAATTACTGTGATTACTGAAAAAAACATATTCCCCATATGACTTGAGTCTACTTGATAAAAGGAAAAAGTAGCATGCTAGAAATGGAGGGTAAGAGTTGTACTTACCCTCCATTTCTAGCACGCTACTTTTTCCTTTTATCAAGTAGACTCAAGTCATATGGGGAATATGTTTTTTTCAGTAATCACAGTAATTGACCACAGGGTATAACCTTTAGCTGACATGGCATTTCATGTGAATACAATGCTTTAGGTTAACTGGTCTCTGATAGAATCTTTACCAACCCCTGTTGAATTAGGAGATTGTTAGTTTCCTTAAAGCACTGTCAGAATTTCAGAGTGGCCCCCTAGAGCATCTGAACTCCAGCATCTTTGGCTTTTAGAGTCAGCCGAAACAGTAGTCAAACAGAGAACACCTAGAAGATGAGTGTGCTCCATGTCTTAGAGGAATTGACTTAAAGGAGAAATGAGGGTTTTGGAGGGGAGAGGGGTGGAGGGATGGGTGAGCCTGGTGGTGGGTACTAAGGAGGGCACGTATTGCATGGAGCACTGGGTGTGGTGCATAAACAGTGAATCTTGGAACACTAAAAAAAAATTTAAAAATTTTAAAAATTTAGAAAAAAAAAAGGAGAAATGGGCTACTTTGTGGCAAAGAGCAAAGTCAATCTTATCTCATTAAGGATGGGAGGACTGAATTGAAGAGCTCTGCTGAGTACTCCCTAGGTGTTTGGAGGAATTATTTTGGGGACTATTTTTCCTAAATAACTGGCCAGTCAAGTTCATTGCACTACCTCAAAGAACACATTCTACTAAATATAAAATGACTTCAGTGACTGCTGACTACACCTGTTGGACAGCAGGAGAGGAAAAATACAAGCCAGGGAACAATAAAATGTTTTGGCTCTAAAGATTGTTATTCTAAAGTCCAGATCTTTGTGAAACTGAGAAATAACTTTCCTAAAGATAATTTTAAATATTTAGGGATAAGATAATAATATATCTTCTAAGACGTAAACATTTAAGTTACATTATATGTTGAATGTGTTCTCACATTATTGCTGCTGGGATAGTTTTTGATCTTTTTTCTCTACAATAAGCTTCTTCCAAGCAAGAATGATGTCACATCTTTTTTGCATGCTTTACTGTGCCCAGGGTCAGTGTCTCCATGAAAGTACTACATTCTCCATCAGTGTCTCACGATTGCATTTTCATATTCCCACCTGGTAAGAAGGAGGGCATTCCCCAGAAGTGACAGCTCTTGCCTTCAACCATGGTATTAACTCAGTTTTGGATCAATCACTTATACTATTTTATTCTGGAGAAGTGGGGAAAAAAATCCGTGAAGAGCAATAGAATTAGTAACTCCCAATTTCTGACCAAGAGACTTAAGTGAAATGAAGGTTTTTCGAAAAAGATTTTTTTCATAAACCTCAGTTGGGTTTGCAGCAAGCTCAGACTGCTCAAGGATGAGAGTTGTGTGCGTGCATCTAGCTTTGCACAGGGCTGAAGGCCAATGCATACTGCCTCCCCTGCGTGTGTACTGTACCAGCAGAGGCAGCCTGCAGCTCCCACAGCTCTCTGCAGCAAGAAGAAAACATAATCAAACACAGCCAGATTCTCGAAATGAAGGAAGCTCACACTGACGGATGATTCTCTTTATTCTTCAGCATTGTTAATTTTGGCACAACTTCTAGCTAGAAAAGAATCACTTACTAAAAACATATCTAATATCTCTGTGGAAGCCAAAGGCCATAGTTAATGAATGCTATGGAAAAGAACATTTCCTCAGATTTGAGAGCGCTTCTAGAGATCATGTTAGGGTAAAAATTCAATTGATTTAACTTCATGCATCAATAGGAGAACACAATTTAAAGGAGATTGTGGGTTTGTGCAGGGGCTATAGAGATATTATTGCAAATAATGGTAAAATTCAGAGCATGTTTTCCTTGTTTATTTATCAAACATTTATTCAGCATTTACTATGAGTTAGGCCATTGCAAAGGCTCATAAAATATTCTTTCTTTTATAGGAGCTTAGAATCTAGTGGATAGAAATAAACTTAGTATGTAGTGTACTCTGGACATTGATTAGATCTGCAAAACTACCTCAGGCAGAAGTTTTTGCCTTTTTTAATCCATTTCATTCAAAGAGCACAAGGATGGGATCTGAGAGATTTGTCTGTCCTGACAGTGAACTCATTGTCTCATTTAGAGGCTTAATGTTTATTGAGTGTTTACTATGTATTGTGCATGTGTTTAATTCTGGATAAAACCTTTTGGATAGAACTTCATATTGCTTCAGACTGAAGCTTAGAACTAACTAAACTTAGAGCTAACTTAGAACTAACTATACTTAGAATTAACCAAGGGTTAGAAGTTTAAAGGCTTGTTTGAGTTTCATAGGAATTTAAAAGAAGAGCTGGGATTTGAACTCAGGCTGTGTGAATCCCAAACCAGTACTCTGAACCATTGATTTATTGCCTCTGTCCTTGAAGAGCCAAGGCTATACTCACAGAATGGGAAGGGTAAAGTGAAGGTCATTTAGGAGAAGTAGATGATACTAGGCATCAAGCTTTCTTAAATAATAAATATGTGAGACTATGGGGTGTAAAAGAAACTGTTCCTTTATTGTACCCCTCTGTCTTTAATTCATAGTCCCATAAATAAAGCGCCTGCAGGATCTGTGCCCTACCTCTCCATGAGGCACTGAAATTAGTTTGCTTTAATGACATTGCAGTGACTCAGGGAGCCAGAGATGGTATTTTCCCTGACTTCTTTGCATGGTAATTTGTAAGACAAACTATAAGTTTATTCACCCTGGCTTCAGTTGCTTTTCTTAAGCGGATCCTCAATCCAGACTTCTAAACGTGCCAACAAACATCAACAGTGTCTAGGTCCTAGATTCTTTGCGGCTGTAGAGTGAAAAGGATGCAGTCTGCCTGCTGCTCATCCATCCTCCCATGTCCGAGTCCATGATAGATATCATTATCACTTTTGTGATTAGCATAAGAAATGTAATTTTATTTTCTACCTCAAGAGTTTATTGAGGGCAGAATGTGCTGTGCTCGAGTCTGTCAACCCTCTGTGCTAGTCATTTTCAACCTTTAGCCTGCCTCCAAATTACCTGCCGAATGTTATTACAGCAGATTCCAAGGCTCAACACCAGAGTATTCAACTCCTTATGTTTGACAGGGCCAAAGAATTTCTGTTTCTAACAAGTTATTGGGTGATGCTGATGCTACTGGGCTAAGTACCACACTTTAAGAACCACTGCTGTTTAATTGGTAATATCATGATTGTGCTCATGGGCTCTGGAGCCAGTTTGCCTGCTCAAATGTCAGCCCAACCACTTAAGAGGTGTGTGGCTTTGGACAAATTATTAAACTTCAAGGTGCCCATAGTCTCTCATATGTAAAATGTGATAATAACAATACCTCCCCATGGGCTTTTTGCAAAGATTAAGTGAATATAAACATGTTAAGTGCTTAAAAGAGCCCTGGAACTTGGTATTAGCCAATATTATATATTCATTGCATTTACTCAGCTCATTGTTCTATACATGGCAGGTGCTCAAATGCTCAGTTTATTAGAATTCAACATCCAGACCTATCTTACATGGGATTCCTTTAAGCATCAGGAGGCACCAGGATGTAAGAGGTTACAGCAGTTCACAGCTGTTTTAGGAGGCCATTTTCAGTTGGAATATTTACTTATAAACTGTGTTACCCATTGCTTGAGTTTTTTCATTATCAAATTGATGAACAAAGAGGCAGACTTTTGCACAGATTGATGCTCACAACAAAAACACACATTTGTTAGAGGGAAGAAAGACTAAATCACTGAAACGTCTTCAGTGCTACCTCTTGGTAAAGGTAGAGCAGGATGCCTCTTTCCAGAAACTGCAAGAGCTTGGAAATAATTGTGTTGTCACCAGACCATGGCCTGGTTTTATGACTGGCATTTCCCATGACAATGATTGAAATCTGTCATCTCAATTATTTTGCTCTTTGTATTCTTCTTTTGTGTGTTTACAGTTATGCATTGCCATGAAATTCCTTCACAGCCCCTCAGCTACAAATTGCATACAGCAGGTAGGGAAGGAAAGACTCAGGAATCTGGTGCCCCGATGTAGAGGCTACAACTAAAGGGCTGACTATTTGAGTCTAAAATGGGAGCACTCAGGGTACCTGGGTAGCTCAGTGGGTTAAGCTGCTGCCTTCAGCTCATGTCATGATCTCAGGGTCCTGGGATCGAGTCCCTCATTGGGCTCTCTGCTCAGCAGGGAACCTGCTTCCCCCCACCTCTCTCTCTGCCTGCCTCTCCGTCTACTTGTGATCTCTGTCAAATAAAAAAATAAAATCTTTTTAAAAATAAATAAATAAATAAAATGGGATCACTCAAATTAACAAAGCTGTATGTTCTCTGACTAAGGTTATCTATATATCTATGTCTATATGAATAATAAATATATATACACATATGTAATGTAACTTTAGTTGTACATTTATCAAATTGTGTTTAATAAAAATAAGAAAATGCATAAAATGGGGAGTGATGAAAAATCCAGAATATGTAATTGTTATAGAGAGATACTGATCTACTATTGAAGTGGCATTTGAATTTTCCATTATAAATATCCAAGTCTGAACTTCATCTGAACTCATAGCAGATGGGGTTGCCTATTAAATAATGATAATGATTTCCGCTTGTGACTTGTCATATATGTTCAGGTCTTCATGATCATTCTTTCTGATGACCAGCAAGACTTTTTTGCAGCCTGTTTTAGATGCAGTGTCTAGAATATGAGAAGCACTTGAATAAATGTCAACTTTTACAGATTATGGTCAGCCACTACAATGGGTGAAGATCAAACCAGATTTCAGATGCTTCCCATTTTTCATTCTTATAGCTATCAGAAGAAATTAAGACCAGCAGAAGGTTGAGATAAGATGTGTATTTATGCACATAGAGTCGCAAAAACTAAATCAAGTTTAATTTGGAAAAAGATGTTCCTCAAATTTAAGAATTCTGGTATATTTATGTAAGGTACAGCTGCAGCTTTCAAGCATAGTATAAAGATATTATGATTAGCAATACCATTACAAAGAAGTAATTATAAGCCATGAATCAAACCATACCACTTTCCTTCATATATATTGACCACACACTATAAAAGCTACAAATTAATACCCATTAATCTTGATATTTATGCACCTAGCATACATGTGACAAAGACTCTCATTATGTATTATTTGAATTGGATGATGGTCACCATAGCTGGGTGAGGGCATGCTTATAATAAGGTTTTTATCAGCTATGCTCTGTGTGCGTGGTGATTTTAGTCAATGTGAAACCACAGATTTCAGATTTTAACAACATATTTGTCTGCAAGTGGTGTATGCCATATCAACTCTGATGTGTCCCAGAATGATCTGTAGCAATTCTAATAGCCCACCTCAACTTTCTGAATGCTGGATTTGGTGAATTTCAGGAGCCATCAGAAGGTCTCCATATTTTTAGTCTGTGTGGAAAGTAGATGACATGACTTCTTTAGAACTAAGCCAAGAATTGAAATACTAATAAAAATTCCATGAATTTCATTGGGATTGCTTGTTTGATTTCTCCAGTGAATCATTTCCTTGTGAGAAAAATCATATTCTGTGGGGATGCAAAGAGAACAGTTACTCCCAGGAATGTCTAGTTGCAACATTGATTGTGTGGAGGAAAAAGAAAGAAATGTAGTTTCATTTATTTTTCCTGTGGAAAAGAGTAATTATAAGATTCATAATTCCCTTAGTCTCCTTACTCTCATTTTATTATCAAGTGAGTAGTAAGAGCACCCACTGATAAATAGCCTGTGAGCTAAAGGCATGTACTGCTTCCCTTTATAAGATACCTTTCCCATTTTGTGTGTGATTTCACCATGTAAGTCATATCCATTAAATCTAATCTGATACTTCTAGTAATACAGGAATTCTAGGTGAGCTCTGGCACCAAGAAAGACCATAAGTCTAAAACATGAAAGCTTAAACCTATGTGACAACCCCTAACACCTGTTTTGTAACTTTTGACTTTGGCTCACAGCTAGTGAGATCTCATACTATGCCTCAACTCTCTAGAAGCAACCAGACACATAAAATGGTCAGACAGATGGGTTATGAAGGGGAAACACTGTATTAAAAATAAACAGGACATCAATGCCCTTGAGGAACTTTCAGTGTTTTAAGTTTCCCCAAGTTTTCAATCAATCCAGGTTACTTAGTGAAATCGATAAAATGTCACTGCAGTTCCAAAAAAGCCTTCAAGTATGTTTAGAGAGAAGAATGGCTCTGAAATTTTAATGTTGCTAGAGTGCTAGCACAACACGCTTAAAAATATTTCAAGCCTGATCCTTACAATGCCTTTGAGTCTAAGACAACATACTGACACCTTTGACACACTTTCCATTTTCTTGTGTAAATGGATATTTGGACCTTACTGGACAGCAATAGATAACTCCTAAAGTGGATCCTTCCCCTTTCTGAACTCTGCTTGGGTCCCCTGCAACATTCGCGGGTATGCTGACAAGATATTTTTGAGAATGAGTCATTTTAACTTGGAAATTCTCTCAAGTGCTGCAAATTCAATTAGGAGTAAATATTTCTAGCACAGAACCATCCAAACATCCCAACAGCCCATTTTGTTCAAGGGCTTCCACAAATCTACCCTTGACCAAACAGAAACCAGACATAAAGGAGTAAAAACAAAAACAAAAAGATACAACACTTCATTGCCTTGTCCTCGCCTCTCTTCCGAGTTTCTTTCTATCCCATTCTTTAAGGGTGTCCTAGGTTAGAGATGCTACTGAGTCCTATCCATCCCTTCTTCAATGCATGTAATTGGTTACAAAGTCTTCAAAGGGCTTCTTTGGTATTGTCCTTTGCATAGATCCTTTCCTTTCATTTCTTTCATCTTAATTCTGGCCTTACAGCTAATAGTTATTGTGGGTTTACAGCAAAGCATTGTGCTGAATATTTTCCATACACACTTGCATTTACTTCTTATAATAACCTGAGTGTCATTATTCTTATTTTACATAAGAGGACACTGAGGCTGTGACTGATCAAGTGACCTCCTCATAAGGTCCCCTGCTAGTAAATTTGTATGATTCTTCTACATGGCACCCTGCTGTCCATGTCCTCAGCCCTCTAATCTAAACTTCACAGAATCATTCTCTTAAGCAGTGACTTTTGACAGCCTGGTTAATCTATTTGGTATTCTAGGCCATATTACCAGGAACTTCAATTTATATCTTGAGAGTTAGATCCCTACTTTTTGTTAATGTATATTCTTTACTCTAACTAGTCATTCTCCTTACTGATAAATCTCGACCACACAGCTCTGACCCTATCTCTACACTCAACTTTAATTCACTTTCGTTTCCCCCAACACTGGTTCCTGGAATGTTCCTTATTCATTTATTCCCTCTATTCATATGGTAGTGATACTTCTCTAGCAAATAGATAAAGATACAACTATGATAGAATAATATATCCATGATCAGCAAGTGGCTCTTGTCCACACAGTGATTCATAGGCCCAGACACCTCTCAACCACATGACCCCTCCATTTCTCACAGACTGTACTCCTGCCAGTAACATCAGCATTACCTGAAAGCTTGTTAGAGATGCAGACTAAAAGGCTGTATTCCAGAGGCACTAAATCAGAAACCAAGGGGAAAAGGCCAAGAAATTTATATTTGCAAAAGTCCTCCACGTGGTTCTGATGTACACCAAGCTTGAGAATCACTATTTCACAGCCTCATAGTCACCTGCCCCCAGAATATGGAAACTCAGAGACTATGGACTAGATACACCTGCACCTTAAAAGCATTGTCCCAGAAGCAATGCACATCACTTCCGTCCATGGTTTTTTTTCCTAAGATTTTATGTATTTATTTGAAAGAGAGAGAGTGAACATGAGCAGGGGAAGGGGCAGAGGGAGAAGGAGAAGCAGACTCCCTGCTGAGCAGGGAACCCATGTGGGGCTCGATGCCAGGACCTGGGGATCATGACGAAAGCCGAGGGCAGACACATAACAACTTAGCCACCCAGACACCTCACTTCCATCCATATTTTATTAGTGAGTGCTGATTAAACAGCTCTACCTCCATGCAAGGGGGCCTGGGGTGTGATGTGTGGTCTCTGCAGGCCTCTTCTCAGTAGTATATTACATAGACAGAGACAGACTGAATTCAGGTTCTTGTAAGAAACCATCTTCTCTCCCTGGTTTCCATATAGCATGCTTTAGAACACAGCCTGACAGGTTTTTAAAGGCTGTTTCAGTGGCTCGGTCAGTTTAGTTCCTCACGGAATATTTTTATTCCTTTTCCCTCTTTATTGGACTTTGATTTTCTTCATCATTTTGCTTGGTTACAGCCTGACATAAATTTCTTTCTCCATTCATTAAGAGACCTGCCATTGCAAACTTGCATTTGCAGGTTGCTGTAACATGTCAGCTTATTTCCTATTAGCATAAAGTGGCCCAGCTGATGGGCTGGTTGTGTAGAGCTCAGAACATAATGGCTAGCTATTCCTCAAGCACAGTATGAGCATTTTTATTTTTGAATTGATCTTCTCCACATGTATTCTGCACTTATACTCATTGGCACTCAAGTCTTCAAGTTGTTCCCTGGACAAGAGGGGATTTTTTTTAACATGGCATCAAAGTAGGCGAACTGAAACTTTGCTGTCTTCCTCAGCTCTGTGCAACTTAAGAAGCCAAATTCATCGCCATGACTGGGCTCAACCCCTGGGAACATTCCATAGTTTAGGAAATGACCAAATCGTTATGAAACCAGATATTTTATTTATTACCTAATATAAAACAACTTTCCATTTTCCCTATAACAAGATACAAAAAGGTTATTTTTGGCCTGCTAAGGATATAGCTTAAATAATCAAGCATCTATTTATACACTATTTATAAATAACCAAATATCTGTACACTTTCTGCACTTTAATCAAATATCTATTAATCTATGGATTTTATATGCACATTTTTAATTCACATGAAGAATGACATACTCGTTTAGAATTATTCCTTTTCTTTTCACAAAATAATTAATCTCAAGTGTTTCATAAGCATGTTTAAGCCCAATTCCTTTGTCTTCTCTAGAGCTACTTTTTGAATCATTTTGTAGTTTTCCTGATCATATTATCTTGACTTCCTCTTACATTTTTTGAAATACAATCTTTGTTCCATGTAGATATGGGGTCATAGATGTAATTGTTGATCCTAGTACAGTAAGTGCTTAATGACAAAACATAAGAACAGTACCCTTTCATATTGTTTAAAGTTTCCTTCATTCCTTAAGTGTTCACAGTGTTCTTCTCCAATATAGTCATGTACATACTGCTTTCTAAAATGACTTAGAAAAGGTTATTTTTAAGGTTGCTAATCCTTGTCCCTTTTAGTTATTCCACTGAGAGTAATTCATAGCTATGTGCTACACTTATTTTTGGCTGTTTTTTTTTTTTTTTTTTAAGTGAAACTTGGTAATGCTCTAAACTAGCATAGGTTGAGGTTGTTACAGGTTAGTGTCTTTTCTCATGGTGTCCTGACATTCCAAATAGGGTAAACCAGAGAATGCTCAGTTATATGAGTGATTTTATATGAATTCAATTATAAGCAAATTCCCTTTGGTGTGACATAAAAGGAAAAGACAAAAAAATTAAAAAAAGGAAAAGACAATATATGATCATATGATAAAGTTCGAGGGGATATCTGTAACACCTGTAGGACATCAGATTAAATTCTCATCAGAATGTGTCTCATCAGAAGTTTTAGGGGGGGGACAAGATGGCGGGGTACTAGGAAGAGGCGTCTTTTCAGCTGGTACCCCAAAGTGAGCTGATTACCTACCAAGAACTCTGATCACCCATGAAATCAGCCTGAGATCAGAATTATACACGTCTGGATCTCTACAGGGACAGAAGACGCCAGTGAGCAGGTAAAGCGGAATGGGAACTGCGGACTGATATCGGAAGATAAACAAAAGGGGGAGGGAGCCACCAGAGGCGACCGGTGCAAAAGTAATACCCCGATACGAGCGAGAGTGCCCTGCCTCTGGGGACCAGCATTAACTTGGAGACTGGTTGAAAGCACTCCAAAAGAGCAAAGGATCGCCGGGGCAAATTGTGGGAATCGGGGCGGCTAGGGACAGGGGCTTAAGTCCCCGGTCCCAGACGGCCTCCCCGGCGCGGAGGCAGAGAGAGTGCGGCGGAGAAACCGGCTCCTGGTCCCTAAGCCGCCAGCGCGCCCCAGAGCGCGTGGGTTCCGGCTCCTGTGAGGGGATGGGAGCTGCGCCGGTCTGCAGAACGCGCGCTAGCCCTACCACAAAGCTTGAGATGCGCGGGCACGTCGCTCCAGCTCTCTTGGGTTTCTAAGGCCCGGGGGCACTTCTTTTTTTTTTTTTTTTTTTTTTTTTTTAATTCTTTTTTTTTTTTTTTTTTAAAGATTTTATTTTTTTTTTTATTTGAGAGAGAGACAGTGAGAAAGAGCATGAGCGAGGAGAAGGTCAGAGAGTGAAGCAGACTCCCCATGGAGCTGGGAGCCTGATGTGGGACTCGATCCTGGGACTCCAGGATCACGCCCTGAGTTGAAGGCAGTCGTCCAACCAACTGCGCCACCCAGGCGTCCCGCCGGGGGCACTTCTTGACCCGCACCATTGTTTCAAAGTCTAAGCCGAGTGCGCGCGAAACTCTTCCCCGGACAGAGGCGCGCAAAAGCCCAGCCTGCGGCTTACGGACCAGCGCCCCGTTCTCAGTGCCCCAGACACGCGCCCGACCCACAGCCGCCTCTGAAAAGAGGTGCGCGCAAGCCGGGCACTCCCAGCCCAGGCCGGCGGCAAAATCTCAGTGTGCGATCGCTGCTTGGAACCTCTCTGGCGGTCAGGAGCTCCCAGACAGCCGCCACTGCCTTGGCTTTGGGGACGAGCAAAAGATCCTGCACCCCCAGTGTCTGCAACTTGGAACCTGCACTGCCAGCGGCCAAGGGGGAATTTATTCAGCTTCTGCACCCAGACTGAGGCTTCTCTCTGAGACGGAGATCAGGAAGTGTTCCAGGGTGCACCTTGACTGCACCAGAGTTGATACATCCAGCTACATCTGTTCAGTCTTCTCCCACCAAAATGACTAGGAGGAGGAATGCCCAACAGAAGAAAAATACAGAGGATGGACCTTCTGCAATAGAGCTAACGGCTATCAACATAGACAATATGTCGGAAAGAGAATTCAGGCTAACAATTATCCAGGCAATAGCTAGGTTGGAGAAAGCCATGGATGACCAAACAGAATTGATTAGGGCCGAACTGAAAGCGACCAGACAGGATGTTCACAATGTTAGGGCGGAGCTTAAAGCTACCAGGGAGGAGGTCCACAATGCTCTCAATGAGTTCCAATCCAATCTAAACTCTCTCAAAGCTAGGGTAACTGAGACAGAAGATAGAATTAGTGATCTGGAAGACAAACAGATAGAGAGAAAGGATCAGGAGGAAGCCTGGAACAAACAGCTTAGATCCCACGAAAGCAGAATTAGGGAAATAAATGATGCCATGAAGCGTTCCAACGTCAGAATTATTGGAATTCCTGAAGGGGAGGAGAAAGAAAGAAGTCTAGAAGATGTCGTGGAACAAGTCCTTCATGAAAACTTTCCGAATCTCGTGAATGAAACCAGCGTTCATGTACTAGAGGCTGAACGGTCTCCACCCAAGATTATACACTCCAAAAAAACATCACGACACCTGATAGTCAAATTGAGAAATTATAATTGTAGGTATAATCTCTTGAAAGCTGCCAGGGCAAAGAGGCTCCTTACTTACAGAGGGAAGCCCATCAGAATAACGTCAGACCTGTCCACAGAGACCTGGCAAGCCAGAAGAGGCTGGCAAGATATATTCAGGGCACTAAATGAGAAGAACATGCAGCCAAGAATACTTTATCCAGCAAGACTGACATTCAAAATGGATGGAGAGATAAAGAGTTTCCAAGACCGGCAAGGCTTAAAAGACTATGCAACCACCAAGCCGATACTGCAAGAAATATTAAGGGGGGTTCTATAAAAGAGGAAAAATCCCAATAGCATTGAACAGAAATATAGAGACAGTCTACAGAAAGAAAGACTTCAAAGGTAACTCGATGTCAATAAAAACGTATCTATCAATAATCACTCTCAATGTGAATGGCCTAAATGCACCCATAAAACGGCACAGGGTTGCAGATTGGATAAAACGACAGGACCCATCCATATGCTGTCTACAAGAGACCCATTTTGAACCTAAAGATACACGCAGACTGAAAGTGAAGGGGTGGAGAAGCATCTTTCATGCCAATGGGACTCAAAAGAAGGCTGGGGTAGCGATTCTCATATCAGATAAATTAGACTTCAAACTAAAGACTGTAGTCAGAGATACAGAAGGACACTACATAATCCTTAAAGGGACTATCCACCAAGATGATCTAACAATTGTAAATATCTATGCTCCCAATATGGGAGCAGCCAATTACTTAAGAAAACTGTTAATCAAGATAAAGAGTCATATTGATATGAATACACTAATCGTAGGTGATCTTAACACGCCTCTTTCAGAATTAGACAGATCATCGAAGCAGAAACTCAACAAAGAAACAAGAGCATTGAATGACACATTGGACCAGATGGACCTCATAGATATATACAGAACATTCCACCCTAAAACAGCAGAATACTCATTCTTCTCAAGTGCACACGGAACCTTCTCCAGAATAGACCACATACTGGGTCACAAATCAGGACTCAGCCGATACCAAAAGACTGAGATTATTCCCTGCATATTCTCAGATCACAATGCTTTGAAACTGGAGCTCAATCACAAGGAAAAGTTCCGAAGGAACTCAAACACCTGGAAGCTAAAGACCACCTTGCTTAAGAATGCTTGGATCAACCAGGAGATCAAAGAAGAACTGAAACAATTCATGGAAACCAATGAGAATGAAGACACTTCGGTCCAAAACCTATGGGATACAGCAAAGGCGGTCCTAAGGGGAAAATATATAGCCATCCAAGCCTTGCTCAAAAAAATTGAAAAATCCAGAACACACCAGCTGTCTCTACACCTTAAAAAACTGGAGGATCAACAACAAATCAAACCAACTCCACACATAAGAAGGGAAATCATCAAGATTAGAGCTGAGATCAATGAGGGAGAAACCAGAGATACAGTAGAACGTATCAATGAAACTAGAAGCTGGTTTTTTGAAAGAATCAAGAAGATCGATAAGCCACTGGCTACACTAATCCGAAAGAAAAGAGAGAAATCCCAAATTCATAAAATTATGAATGAAAAGGGAGAGATCACAACTAACACCAAGGAAGTAGAAACAATCATCAGAAGTTATTATCAATAGTTATATGCCAATAAGCTTAGCAACCTAGATGAAATGGATGCATTCCTGGAAAACTATAAACTCCCAAAATTGAACCAGGAAGAAATCGACAACCTGAATAGACCGATATCTAATAACGAGATTGAAACAGTGATCAAAAATCTCCCAAAAAACAAGAGCCCAGGACCTGATGGATTCCCTGGGGAATTCTACCAAACCTTCCAAGAAGAAATAACACCTATTCTCCTGAAGCTGTTTCAAAAAATTGAAGCAGAAGGAAAACTTCCAGACTCTTTCTATGAAGCCAGCATTACCCTGATCCCCAAACCAGGCAAGGACCATACCAAAAAGGAGAATTTCAGACCAATATCACTGATGAATATGGATGCTAAGATTCTCAACAAGATCCTAGCCAACAGGATCCAACAACACATTAAAAAGATTATCCACCATGATCAGGTGGGATTCATCCCTGGGCTACAAGGATGGTTCAACATTCGTAAATCAATCAATGTGATAGAACAAATTAATAGGAGAAGAGAGAAGAACCACATGGTCCTCTCAATTGATGCAGAAAAAGCATTTGACAAAATCCAACATCCGTTCCTGATTAAAACGCTTCAAAGTATAGGGATAGAGGGAACATTCCTGAACCTCATCAAATCTATCTATGAAAGACCCACAGCAAATATCATCCTCAATGGGAAAAAGCTTGCAGCCTTCCCACTGAGATCAGGAACAAGACAAGGATGCCCACTTTCACCACTCTTGTTCAACATAGTATTAGAAGTCCTAGCAACAGCAATCAGACAACACAGAGAAATAAAAGGTATCCAAATTGGTAATGAAGAAGTCAAACTCTCTCTCTTCGCAGATGACATGATTCTTTATATGGAAAACCCAAAAGACTCCACCCCCAAACTACTAGAACTCATACAGCAATTCAGCAACGTTGCAGGATACAAAGTCAATGTGCAGAAATCAGTGGCTTTCTTATACACTAACAATGAAAATACAGAAAGGGAAATTAGAGAATCGATTCCATTTACTATAGCACCAAGAACCATAAGATACCTGGGAATAAACCTAACTAAAGAGGTAAAGGATCTATACTTGAGGAACTATAGAACACTCATGAAAGAAATTGAAGAAGACACAAAAAGATGGAAGACCATTCCATGCTCTTGGATCGGAAGAATAAACATTGTTAAAATGTCTATACTGCCTAGAGCAATCTATACTTTTAATGCCATTCCGATCAAAATTCCACCGGCATTCTTCAAAGAGCTGGAGCAAATAATCCTAAAATTTGTATGGAATCAGAAGAGACCCCGAATCGCTAAGGAAATGTTGAAAAACAAAAATAAAGCTGGCGGCATCACCTTACCTGATTTCAAGCTTTATTACAAAGCTGTGACCACCAAGACGGCATGGTACTGGCATAAAAACAGACACATAGACCAGTGGAACAGAGTAGAGAGCCCTGATATGGACCCTCAACTCTATGGTCAATTAATCTTTGACAAAACAGGAAAAAATATACAGTGGAAAAAAGACAGTCTCTTCAATAAATGGTGCTGGGAAAACTGGACAGCTATATGTAGAAGAATGAAACTCGACCATTCTCTTACACCGTACACAAAGATCAACTCAAAATGGATAAAAGACCTCAACGTGAGACAGGAATCTATCAGAATCTTAGAGGAGAACATAGGCAGTAATCTCTTTGATATCAGCCACAGCAACTTCTTTCAAGATACGTCTCCAAAGGCAAAGGAAACAAAAGCGAAAATAAACTTCTGGGACTTCATCAAAATCAAAAGCTTCTGCACAGCAAAGGAAACAGTCAAAAAAACAAAGAGGCAACCCACGGAATGGGAGAAGATATTTGCAAATGACAGTACAGACAAAAGGTTGATATCCAGGATCTATAATGAACTCCTCAAACTCAACCCACACGAAACAGACAAACACATCAAAAAATGGGCAGAAGATATGAACAGACACTTCTCCAATCAAGAAATACAAATGGCTATCAGACACATGAAAAAATGCTCATCATCATTAGCCCTCAGGGAGATTCAAATTAAAACCACATTGAGATATCACCTTACACCAGTTAGAATGGCCAAAATTAACAAAACAGGAAACAACATGTGTTGGAGGGGATGTGGAGAAAGGGGAACCCTCTTACACTGTTGGTGGGATTGCAAGTTGGTGCAGCCTCTTTGGAGAACAGTGTGGAGATTCCTCAAGAAATTAAAAATAGAGCTTCCCTATGACCCTGCAATTGCACTCCTGGGTATTTACCCCAAAGATACAGATGTCGTGAAAAGAAGGGCCATCTGTACCCCAATGTTTATAGCAGCAATGGCCACAGTCGCCAAACTATGGAAAGAACCAAGATGCCCTTCAACGGATGAATGGATAAGGAAGATGTGGTCCATATACACTATGGAGTATTATGCCTCCATCAGAAAGGACGAATACCCAACTTTTGTAGCAACATGGACAGGACTGGAAGAGATTATGCTGAGTGAAATCAGTCAAGCAGAGAGAGTCAATTATCATATGGTTTCACTCATTTGTGGAGCATAACCAATAGCATGGAGGACAAGGGGCGTTAGAGAGTAGTAGGGAATTTGGGTAAATTGGAAGGGGAGGTGAACCATGAGAGACTATGGACTCCGAAAAACAGTCTGAAGGGTTTGAAGTGGCGGGGGTGTGGGAGGTTGGGGTACCAGGTGGTGGGTATTATAGAGGGCACAGCTTGCATGGAGCACTGGGTGTGGTGAAAAAAATAATGAATAATGTTTTTCTGAAAATAAATAAATTGGGGAAAAAAAAAAAAGAATGTGTCTCATCAGAGACACATGACCTTGTTTATTCTTTTTTTTTTTTTGGCTTTTTATTTATTTTTTTTAATTTAAATTAATTTATTTATTTTCAGAAAAACAGTATTCATTATTTTTTCACCACACCCAGTGTTCCATGTTTATTCTTATACCAACCCTGTGTGGTAGGGTTTTGTCTTCCTGTTTGTCATAAGGATGGAGAAACTCTTGAGATTTAAGTGATTTTCATAGACTTCCCAGTCAGTGAAGGATGAAACCAGGATTCAAACCCAGGTTGGTCTCACTGTATAGCCCAGGATACTACTTATCCCTTCTTCTAGGAAGGAGATCTTAATGCAAGGAGGCTCCTTTCCATCAGAGGAAAGTGTTTTCCCTCGATTGCCATTGCATATCAGACAGGAGATATTTATCTAGTGTCCCAGAAAACTAAAAAAAATCATATAGGAACTTCATGTTATCCTCTCACCATCTTTAGGTCCTTTTCCCCCACCATCCAGTTGGCCGCCTTGTGTGCTGAGCCAGCCTCCTCCATCATCATAAGAACAGCACCTTTATAATCTTGGAACTCCACTGAAGCAGTGGTTCAGTGCTACTGAACTGTCCAAACAGGTGAAAATAAACAAAGAATTTTACTTTTTTACACATATCCTTAAGGATACACAAGAAAACGCAATGCAGTTCACGGAGCTTTGTGGCATTACTCTCCTTCCATTCTTGCCACTTTTCTCTCACAAGAAACTCTTCAGTACTGAATTACAAAAAACTTCTTCAGGATCGTCCTTGCCCTAAGATTTCCATTTCTCCTCTTACCTTCTTTTCCACCTGAATTCTCCAGGTTGTAGGTCCCGAAAACATGTTTCCTTTTGCAGGGTGCTATACAAATACTGAGACAATGTTTAAAACCAGAGATTTCCCATAACATCTCTATGTCTGGCATCCTTTAAAATAAAATCAGAATGTTGTACTGCACTGCCTCTTTTCTGGGCAGGTGATAGTCACAGCTGAAGAGCTTTCTGCAGCAGAGAATGCCATCTTTGGTAAGGACATACGTCCTTCTCATGTACCCCATGTATCACTGTCCCTGCTCTCACTGGTCTTTCTGATGTTCAACCTGACTGATTACCATGTATCCTAGCTTTTATACTCTGTGCTTCCTCATAGATGAGGAAGAGATGTCTTCATCTCTTTATCAAAAGTGGGACATTAAAATGCTGGCCAGGAGGATTGCAGTTAATAAGAAAATTAGTTATTTGTGGCTATGAAAAAATACTGCTTCCAACCAAATAAATCAGTCCTCGCACAGCTTAACTCATGTCAGTTACCTGTCTGGCCCCTGTAGGCATGTGAAATGAGAACCTCAGTATAGATCCCTTAATGCTGTGCTACATCACTGTCTTCCTCTGCTCCATCTCTCCTCTAACCTAGTCTAAGATTTCACATTACAAGCAACTCTCCTGAGAGGCCTGGAAGTTGAAAATCAGATTCACAATTTAGGGATGATATTTGGAGAGCTGGGGGACGGAGTTAGATCTATAAAACATCCAGGAATAAAAAGAAGAGATATTTCATATGTGGAGATTATTATTCTGGAGTCCAAGTGATGGTCAGGCAAGAAAGGACAGACATCAGCTTATTACCAGAAATCTAGTTAATTAGGTCCACAAGCGAGAATACATTAATCAAGTCCCAGGAGGTCACCACCCAGTCATTCAGTTAACAATAAACATTCTTAAAAGTTGAAGGAATTTGGGGCACCTGGGTGACTCAGCTGGTTTGGTGTCCACCTCCTGTTTTCAGCTCATGTTGTGATCTTGGGGTCCTGAGATTGAGCCCCACATCAGGCTCTGCTCAGCGTGGAATCTGCTTGTCCTTCTCCCTCTGCTCTTCCTCCTCCCCCCAACTCAGTTGCTCTCTCTCTCTTGAATGAATAAATAAAATCTTTTTAAAAAGTTGAAGGAATTCAATGACCATATGGACCAGAGTTTTGATATTTTTCATATCAAAAGATCTATTCTTAAAGATCTCTGTACTGAAAGGATCCTGTGGTCAAATATATTGGAAATATATTTGGAATATATATAGGAAAATATAAATATATCTGGAATATATATATTGGAAAATATAGTTTACTATTTTTTTTTATTCCTGGAAGATTCAAAGTATATTTTAATTCTATAAAGGCTCTGAGAGGTCCTGCAATAAAGAAACCAATTTAACTAGAACATACTGCTTCCAAAATTTATTTCTCCATGGCACTCTTCTTGCAAGTAATAATTTTTAACTTCTTGTGGGATTAAAGTTCCATCTAATTCCTTTTGTCATAAGCATTATAGAATACAGATTATTTTTATAGGTGATTGCCCCTTTTTATCATTTCTTTTTTTTATGAGCCTGCCCCTCACTATACTGCATACGTACTTTATAAACTTGAACTCAGAGAATTTCCTTAGGTCTGTATATTTTATTTCAAAATGACTTTGCCTTTACCATTTTACAGGGTGTGTGTGTGTGTGTGTGTGTGTGTGTGTGTGTGTATTTTGAAGTTTTTACTCAAAATTTTCTTTTAATAGACACTAAAAAATAACAAGCATATCCCTTTGAATGTCTCCATCCAAGAAATGTATTTTCTATTCTCTGACTTTCTTTTTTGTAGCACAATTTCTTTTAGTTGACTTGTATCTTTATAAATGAGTTCAGCACATGGCACGTGATAGCTGTGACGAAAATATTTGTGGAACTATACTGAGCTGAATATAAACTTCATGCTAAGTAAGGCATTTACTCTGTAATTCCTGTTATTTTCCCATTATTTATCATTTCTTCCCTCTTTTAGAATTCAGTCTCAAACAGGATTGTTCTCAAGGTTTCTTCTGATCTCTGAGAAGTGAGTTAGTCAGCCAGACAAGTAAGGTCTTTATTAGTTACTGAGCTTTTTAGCAGACATAATTTGCCAGTAAAAATCTGGCTGTTGATAGAGAACTGTTTTACAATGATTGATATTCTTCTTTGATGTTGGGGAAAACTTGTTTTTATCCTGAAATTTCAATTTTGTAATGTTGGCAAGCATGAAGATGTCTTTATAGTTTTTTTTTTTTGTAAAGATTTTATTTACTTATTTGACAGACAGAGATCACAAGTAGGCAGAGAGGCAGGCAGAGAGAGAGGAGGAAGCAGGCTCCCTGCTGAGCAGGGAGCCCGATGCGCGAGGCTCTATCCCAGGACCTCGGGATCATGACTCGATCCAAAGGCAGAGGCTTTAAACTACTAAGCCACCCAGGCACTCCAAAGATGCCTTTATATTTGTGTGTGTGTGTGTGTGCGTGCGCGTGCACGCATGCACATGTACCTATTGTATAAAGAGAATAAATGAATGAATGAATATATCTTTGGATCGACCTGCATGTGTTTATTCACAAACCATTTTCATCTGAGAAGAAAGTGATATCAGCAAATATTCAAAAAATAAAGCCTAGAGTTTACATTTTAAAAATCTGTATGCATTTAGATTATTTGGAACAAAAGGCAATTAAAATTAATTAAACAGTTATAAAAATGTACAAATATACTCTTTGGGGAAATAAAACTTGACAAAGTGTGTATTTGTTAAATTACACTTTAATACATCAGGTAACAACCATTTGGGATCACCATAAAAATTACAATTATGTAAATGTTTCCAAAGTTCTACAAAGCCATATTTTTTGTCATTTATACTAAATATTTTCCTAATATTGCTTGCTCACTGATATCTCTATTATTCAGTTCTTTTGCTTTGCTCAACTATAGGAATTCTAATCCATCTGTGTCAAATAATGTTGTAACCAAACAAATGGGGCCTGCTAAACTATTTGTCTGCATCAATGGAGGCTGTTTTTACCAATCTGTGAAGTTTCCTGGTGGGCCAAAATGTCATGTGATGTCATGATGATTAGCATGGCTAGAAGTATGTAGGCCGATTAAGAGTAGATAATCATCAAAACATAATAAATAAAATTCCTGTATAACATGCTGGGTTGAACTAATATCACTAAGTCTCCAAAGATTTTCTTTACTTTTATTTTTAATTTTCATTTCTCAGAAGCCCCTATATTTTAAAAGGTCAGAGATTCTCTGCAGTCATGTTGCAAGATAATTCCATCCTGAGCATATTTTTTGAGAAGTTCTGAAAATATATCTAACATGTGGTCTTTGTCATAGTGTCTAACCCCAAAATTCTATTCTAAAAACAAATAAACAAACAAACAAACAAACAAAAAACCCTCTTGATGATTTCAGTGATAAGTTAGAATTCCCAAGTGCCATGGTATAACTAGTGTTACTAATTATTTATGTGTTTGCTTAGCCACTTGTTTTATTTTATTTATTATCTATCTTTGACCCAAGCAGAAATTTGGTATTCTAAATAGCCACTTCAGACTTATAAATAATAAGTATATGCTTTTTCTGTTTAATTTTTTTTTTGAAAATAGCTTTTAGAATTCATCAGGCTGCCTCTACTCTGTGCATTTTTGTTATACTGAATTCTGAACACCAACCAACTAAAAACTCCAAGTCTAGATCCAAAGTCACTCAAGGTCATCCTTGCTTTATTTGCTAACCATATGCTATTGCAGCCTTGTTTCTCTTGACTGCAATTGTCTGGCTATTTCCTGTGCATGATTTCATTTCTGTTCTTTGTACTTGACATGACTATTTAGTTTTCTGGCTTTCTAAAGTATTCTGGCTAAGACTCGCATCTCTGAGTTTATGTGTGTGTGTGTGTGTGTGTGTGTGTGCATGCGTGTGTGTTTGTGGTTCAGATCATACCCAATAGGCTACCTTGTCCTCTTTCTGGGAGTTAAGAAACCACTCAAGCACAACTGTATTATTCAGGTGGCTCTTCAGTTGCAAACAACAGAAACTAGTGCATACCAGTACATAATATATTTTTTAAGATCTTATTTATTTTATGAGAGAGAGAAAGTAGGGGGAGGACCAGAGGACAGGGGCCAGCACACTCTGTGTTGAACACAGAGCCTGACATGGGGCCTGATCTCAGGACTCTGAGATCATGACCTGAACTGAAACCAAGAGTCAGACACTTACTGAGCCACCCAGATGCGCCTAATACATAATTTAAGAAAAAATGTATATTGAAAATGTATGGCTTATAGAAATGGGGAGGAAAAAAAGCCCAAAAGGATAGGAAGTAGGACAGCTCAGAAGATTTAGGAGCCTATGGATATTTTCTTCTGGCCGTTTCAATACATACTTGGCCCCAAATGAGTTCTCAAAAACTTATGTTGAAGGAAGGAGAAAAGATTGGATAAATAATGCTTCTAGAGAACTGTAGGCGTCCAGAATTAATTCAAGATTGGTAACTATAGAACTGGAGGATCACTAGGGAAGATTTCTGGTGATTTTAAGGGTTATCACATATCAATAAATTTTGACAAGTAGGTTATTCAAGTCCTAAGTTTCATCTTTGATGGTAGAGTCATACTGCAGTACTTTTGTATGTCATTATGATCTGGGAGATGAAAGAGTACAACTAGAAATGGAGAGTTATATCATGTCATTGTATTTGAAATACTTTTTTTAAAAATGATCATTTTTTTCAAGTCATTTGTAACAGCATGATCAAGGTGCACTGGGACATGGATGAATGAAATTTGAAGCTGTGTATTATTAGTACTCAAGTGGGAAGCAAGAAGCAAAATAATCATAATTATTTTGGACATTTTAAAAACATAGCATAACAGGTTCCCATAATCAAAGATACATCCTAGTTTTAAAAAGCCTATTGTCAGATACTAAAGAAATTTATATATATGGGGTCAAAACCCAAAATGGATTAAAATGATCATGCTTGAGAATAATTGTTCTTTGTTTATTATTTCAGCAGAATTTGAAAGTGGTATTGACATGAGATACACAATTTTTAAGAAACATTGGGAGAATATTTTTTTCAAAGCCAATTATTATAATATAATTCCTATGTGAACTCTCCCATATGTTGCCATGCATGTGGTCCAATTAACAGATATTGGTGATATCCACAAGTGCTAGTCCATCATACAGTTGTTATACTCATATAAATATAATTAATGTCTATTTATTTAGAAACCTCTTTGTAGGTAACATGCATAGCAGCCCTAAACCTAGAAGTCCAAGTTTATGGATAGTATAATAAAAAGATGTGTTTGTTCAAATATCAATTCTACTGCTTTTTACTTATCAGGCCACATTATTCCAAACTCCAGTTTCTTATATCTGAAAATAGCAGCAGTGATCTAATAGATCTCACAGGGTCACTGTGATAGTTAAATGACACTGTACACAAAGTAGAAAAAGCCATGTTTGCTCTGTTAGCATAATTCCATGACTCGTCCAATACTAAGGACTCCAAAAAAAAAACCAGAAGTCAAGATAAATAAAGATAGGGAAAATCCACTTTATCTAATACTTGGGCCAGTATGACCAAAGGAGCAAGTTATGCAGCAAAATGAACATTATTTAATAACCCAAGCTATGAGAGACTTTGGGAAATACAAACACCCTCTAGACCTTCTCCTTGGCTCATGTATAATTTTCCCCATAATCCACTAACCAGAACATCAGTTGCATCTCATAATACTCACTTACAAAACCTATTTTTTCTCTACATAAGATTAACAGAGGGTGTATAATACACATCTTTTCCCCTCTATATCCGTTTCCTAGTAATGGTGCCTCTATTTGTCTCTGGAGAGTCATTCCCCAATAAGAACCAATAGTGTAAAATCATGTCTAACGTGTACCTCTGTATTTTTATATTTAAACATACGGTAAAATCCTACATGGTTTTAAATTTTACATGTATTCTTTTAAATGTCATATGTCATGTCTATTTTTTTGTCTCAGTCAATATTATTTGTCAGGGATACATTATGTTTCAAAGATTTAATTCATTTAGTTCTTATTTATTCATTTTAATTACACTTATGATTATGCCAGACTTTATTTATCCATTTACATGTTGGAAGGACATTTAGTGTATTCCCGAATTTTCCTTCTTACCACTTGCAAAGATGATGAACATCTTGTTATATATGTGTGAGAGCTTCTCTAGAAAAATTTACATTAAAGAGAATTTCTGGAGCATGGCTTATGTGGCTACCTTCAATCAAACTGATGTCAAATAAGCTGTCAAATGGTTTATCCCACCAACATTAAATGGACATTCTTCTTAATTCATATCCTCACCAACAATATTATTAGGTTTTTGAATTTTTACAAATCTGATGGGAAAAAGTACTATTTTATCTTTCATTGCCCTGATAGTGTACTTTTCATATCTTTATTTGCCATTCTAATCTTATCTTTTGCAAACTGACTATTCATATCCTTTCTCATTTTTCTGTTGATGGATTTCCCACTCACCAGAGAATTCTCCAACTGTTAGAAGTTGGGTTCTACGGGACGCCTGGGTGGCTCAGTGGGTTAAGCCTCTGCCTTCGGCTCAGTTCATGGGTTCAGGGTCCTGGGATAGAGCCCCACATCAGGCTCTCTGCTCAGTAGGGAGCCTGCTTCTCCCTCTCTCTCTGCCTGCCTCTCTGCCTACTTCTGCCTACTTGTGATTTTTCTCTCTGTCAAATAAATAAATTTTTTTAAAAAACTTAAAAGAAGTTGGGTTCTATATATATTGTATATAAGGCTTATTAATTGTGTCATTAAAAACTTCTTTACTCTTAATAGATATCATACTGTTTGATCCGTGTGTTTCCAAGAAAGTTGTGATAAAATGTCTCATCATGATTGTATATGTGTGTTTTTAATTTCTCCAGTAATCTTATCAGTTTTGACAGAGGGCAGGGTTGGAAATTCAGAGATGATATTGATTTTCTTATTCTTCCTGGTTAATCTTTCCTTTCATAATGACATCTTTACTATTTTAAGGATTTCATCTTAAATTTTGTTTTGTCTCATATGTAGGGTCTCTCAGTTTTAGTCGATATATTTCTCAGGTTTTTTCATTATTAAATTTAAGGTAAATCTCTTATAAACACTGTCAGTCTAGATTTCTAAAACTGCATTTGAGGATTTATATCCTTTTAGTAGTATCTTTACTTGTGCTCTCTTTACTATGATTACTTGGATTTATTTCTACTACTTTCTTTTTTGTTTTCTTTTTTTTGTTTTGTTTTTTTAAAGATTTTTTAATTATTTTATTTGAGAGAGAGAGACAGTGAGAGAGAGCATGAGCGAGGAGAAGGTCAGAGAGCGAAGCAGACTCCCCATGGAGCTGGGAGCCTGATGTGGGACTCGATCCCGGGACTCCAGGATCACGCCCTGAGCCGGAGGCAGTCGTCCAACCAACTGAGCCACCCAGGCGTCTTTTTTGTTTTCTATATTCTAGAATCTTTATTTGCCTTCCTCCCTTTCTCCTCCTACTATATTTAACATTTTTTCATTCATTTTTCTTCCCTATTTTAGGAAATTATGCATTTTATTTTTCTGAAATTATAACATTCACTTTGACTTAAAAATTAAAAATTGTGTCTTTTCTCCACTCAAACAATAGGGTTTTTTTATTGAAGGGAATAACCCTGCTCATCTAATTGTATATTCCATGGCTATGTCTATTTTTTTTTTTTTTTTACTTTTTAAGATTTTATTTATTTATTTGAAAGACAGAGATCACAAGTAGGGAGAGAGGCAGACAGAGAGAGAGGGAAGCAGGCTTTCTGCTGAGCAGAGAGCCCGATGCGGGGCTTGATCCCAGGACCCTGAGATCATGACCTGAGACAAAGGCAGAGGTTTTAACCCACTGAGCCACCCAGGCACCCCGGTATGTCTATTTCTATTAAATTCCAGGGCTTATAAATTTTTTAATCTTTGTACTTATCATGGCTAGTGTTGTTTATAGCCAAAGTTTTATTTAGATTAATCACATGATAATATATTTCCTTGTCTTTCTTGATCTTCATAGTGTTCTAATTTTTTATTATACCAATAATGATTTAATCTCCTTAATCATCTAGGCCCAGTATATGACCCCCTCCTTTACATGAATGTATTACCCAATTTATTGCAGATTAATTTATATGTTTGCTCTCTTCACTAACTCTAATTTTTGTTTTCAAACTTCTCTGTGGTAGGGATTGCTCTTTATGTGGAGGGTTGAATGACTTGTCCTGTGAAAGTGTGATGATAGAGAAGATCAATATATAATATTTGCCAGACAACTGGGAATTTCAGCAGTCTAGGACCAGTTTTTTTTTTTTATTAAGTTTTCAGTGTAAGACTCTTACACTGCACTAGTAGAGTGAATTTGACCACAGAACAGTATGGGGTACAAGCTGGAGATGCTTTTCTTTTGTTACTTTTCTGGACTGGAAGGGCCATTTTGTTTTGTTTTTACTGTAATGGAGGGAACTGTCTTTCCTGAGTTCTAGTTTATACAGAGGTCCTATTGACTCTTATGGACCCAAAGTTGTATCTCCCATCCCTAGGAGGACTTCAACACTCAGCTTGTACTGGTTCTGACTTATATCTAGATAATACTAGAAGGTAGATAATACTACCTTTTTTCTGCCTCTCCTCTCTGGCCTCTGTGGTACTATAGGCATTAATTTTCACTGGTAATTTTGACACTCTCTTTACACTCTCAAATTATCTACATATCTAAAAAATGTTAAGTTTTATGCCATCCATACTTTCTAAGTGTCTTTTTAAAAAAATAAACTATTGGAAAGTTTGCATATTCTTAGTCCACCATGTTGCTAGAAATAGAGGTATAGCTCTTTTCAATGTTTTCACACTTTTTTGAGTAAGGAACATGCTTAATTAAGTAATGTTTAATTAATGAATTTGGGAAATGATATTTTCTTACTCATTTTTTATGTTAACTCTGATCGGAAATTATCTAAAATTGCTCTCCATATTTTTCTGTAAGTGCATACCATTTAATAACCCTAATCTTTCTCTAGTTTGAAGATATTTGCAGTCTCTCCAGTATGCCATTTAAGACATCATCTCTCGCTGTATAAAAGAGAGATCAAGAAAGCTATGTGAGACATGGCTGCATGAATTCTGAATCACAATTACTAGAATTTCTGTATAGTACATAGTATCACTCAACTCTCTTATCATTTTTGAGTCTTTCCTCTAAAAGTAATGTGTTAGCAAAAGCCATGGGTAATTGAGATTTGTATTAATCAAAATACATTTTAATAGGAACTGGTCAGATAAGTCATACTGATTGATTATGCTATATTTATTAATGGGGTTTTTAATTAATGTTAAAATTATCTTGGAAGTACATTTCCACACATTTATTATGAATCTCCCTAAGGATGCTTGTAGGAACATAATAAAGTGGCTTACAGGTCATCTGTGTAGTTCCTGACATTGATCCATCTATTTCTATATCATATGGTTCTATCCCTACTCCAAGAGTGCTGGCACTTTTATCCATATGCTTTCTAGATAAGAATTCTAAAATCTTGTTGAAGAAGGATCAGGAATATAATGTATTTCTCTTATTCCCCTTCATGGTGCTCTGTTTTTGTTTTTAACTGTTTGTCTGCATGTACTCCATCACTGATGTATTTCTAATGATTGTAGCCCAAGGTTCATCTTGAAAATGGGTTTTGATATCACTGGATTTTTTTTTCAAGATTTTATCTATTTATTTGACAGAGAGAGATCGCAAGTAGGCAGAGAGGCAGGCAGAGAGAGAGGAGGAAGCAGGCTCCCTGCTGAGCAGAGAGCCCGAGGCTTGATTCCTGACTCGGAGATCATGACCTGAGCTGAAGGCAGAGGCTTTAACCCACTGAGCCACCCAGGTGTCCCTGGATTTTTTTTTTTTTTTTGGAGCTTTTTGTTATTGTTTAGTTTTGTTTTGTAAGCATGGTAATGATCTAAACTATAAATGCAAGAAGAATTAATTTATTTTATATACCAATTCCATTATTAAAATATGTTAGGGATTACTGACAAGATACTAGAAAGAATGCTTTTAGTGGAATGTGCATATTATTTATCGTATTCTATCTTTCCCTCTTGTGTTTTCTTTAGACCAAGTTGAACTACTCTAGGAGAATGGGTGGGATGGGAAGAAGGCCCTGAACAACAATCACATCTGACAAAAAAAAAAAAAGAAACAGAAACAAAAAATAAAACCCTCCAGTATCTTCTCAAGAAACTCAAGTGTGTTTTAACAATGCAGTGTGAAATTGTTGCTCTAAGAGATAGACAAAAAGGAAAGAAATTAGTGTGGAAGAGTCTGGATAGTAAAATCCCCTTGTGATCTTCTGTCATCCAATAGGATGGGGCTCTATAGACAGCTGATCCAAACGTTTCTCCAAAGCTTCATATTCTACATTGCTCTCTTTGCAGTAATTATTCAGCAAACCTGACAATTAAGGGAAAAGGAACATTAATCCCTTAAAAAAAAAAAAAAGGAGAGAGAGAGGAAATAAGCGATAAATAAAATAAAAATTCTAAAAGGACTTAAGAGAACCCAAGCAATAATGTCTACTTGGAAAAAAATAAGTGTAAGAGGTGTACATAAAATGAAAGACCTTCACACCTTAAGAAAATACTTTACCTTAGTGGATTCATCTTCCTGGAGACTGGCTTGGAAGGACTAACAGGCAGTTGGGGAAGTTTTTCTCCCTGAGGTATAATGGTGGGTTTGTTGAGCTACAACATACAAATATGCCTCTAATTAAAAAATGGAAGTGATTTGCAAAACCAAAGTGATATGTAATTGTATTTCCTTACCATCTTCCAAAGTGAACCCCAAATTTTCCTTTTCTAAGGCTTATTTTGTAAGTTTTTAATTTTTTTAATTAAGTAAAGTTCTTAGAGTTTATGCATTAACAACAGGTAAAATGAGACTCATAACGTTTTATTGGTAGTAATGGATAATTTATCTTGCATACTTTCTCATTCAAAATGTAACTCAGACCTTTGGATTACTTCAGCATTTACTGTTGAAAATAGAGATGATATATTTCCTTCTTTGTTTTATGGTACTCCACAAGGAGTTGCATGATTTATTTGAGAAAATGTAGGCTGTAACAATAAAAGAAGCCATATTTGGATCATGTTACTTAAAAACCCTCTGAACTTCATCTTTCCAATCAGTAAATGTGTGATGGTGATAATAAATATTGCAGTTTACTTATAGTAGGGATATTAAATATGGGCAATGCATGGGACAGAACTTCTCTTGGTGTAGTTTTACAGTGTCAGAGACTATCTATTCTTTGTTTTCACTGTATTTGTGAAATTAAGCACAGTGCTTGTCATTGAATAGTAGTCTGGTAACAATGTGTTGAATAAGAAAATGTATAATATTAATCAGTGTTTTCCATGCTTACTCTGAATCCACCAACCTGTTCCCATTTTTTTTAAATCTCACTAAGTTCCAACCATGTTTAATTCTCACTTATTTCAACTTATCTTTCCTCGTATTCCTCCTCCATATCGCATAGGGCAACCAGAAGGATCTTTGTAAATAATATACATAAGCATCTTACACATTATTCGTAAGATAAAGTCCAAATTTTTTACAGAGCTTCAGGACCCAAGATGACAGAGCTCCCATCTTATACTCCAATCATCTCTTTAAGCGCAAGCTTCTGCATACTCTGTTATCCTTTACACTGAACATACCCAAAACCTAGCCAGGTGCCCAAGCTGTATTGTATTAGTTAGGGTATATGCTAAGCTACTGTAACAAAAAGACTCCAGAATGAAGTAGCTTAAACAGGATAAGGATTCATTTCTCTTGTGGAGCTGGATAGAGGTAAATGGTCAGGCATGGTGGAATGACTCAGTGTCATCAACATTTGTCTTCTATGTCTGTACAGTTGTTCTGTTCAGTCAGGAGAAGGGAGTAAAGAGGCCCAGGAAAGGGGAACACATATGCATTCCTTCCCAGAGTGGCAATCTTTACATCTCTTCACATTCCCTTGGCTTGAACTTTATCACATGGCCACACCCAACTATAGGGAAGCTGGGAAATGTAATTTTTAGCTAGGTTTCCACGGTGATAGCTAAAACATGGGAATTTGATTACTGAAGGAGGGGAGATAGATGTTATGATATGATTAGCAGTTATTGCCATGTAAGTTTTCATAATTCCCTCTTACATTACTATTTTCCTTGAATGGTAGATGTCATTTCACTTTGTTCTGTCCCCCCCCCCACAACTATGGTCTAGAATTCTTGAAGACAGAAAGTACATTTCATCCATCATTTTGTCACTAATGCTGATCATAGTCCCTGATATATAGTATGTGCTCAGTAAATATTTTTAAATGGATGAACAATCCCAGAATCAAGACAAATTTCTTGGAAATACATGGTAAAAGTTTTTGGCTTTTCTGTTTGTTTGTTTATTTGTTTGTCTTAATAGCATCATTATTTTACAGTGTATTTCCTCACATTTTCCTTATCTTTATTCTAAACTGATTGCTGATCCTACAGCTAAAGGAAATTCCCGAAAAGATATAAGCAGGTAGGTACTATTGTATTGGTAAACCAGTGCTATAATGAGAGATAGATGTGTTTTTGTCTCTCCGTGTCCCTGTCTCTTTCTGTCTCTGTCTCCTCCTGTACCCCCTGGACCCTCCCTCCCACACATATACACTAGTAATAAGTAGATCTCAGATTTGCACCTAGGCCAATCTGTTGGACTCAAGCAAACAGCCCATGGGCCCACTCTCTTCGGTATAATGCTTTAAAGGAAGAATTGAATTTTGAAAAGGGAGAAAGTTTCTAACAGATGTACCAAACAGAATGAGCAAAAGTATGAATCAAGGAGTTAGTAATCTTGGTGTGTGTAGACAAGTGTTCTAGAACAGAAGACCCTCAGGGTATAGTTGGAGATAATTCTAAAGAAGTAGAAGATGCTCAAGAGTGAGAAGCAGTTGAATATGCTAGAAGGGCAGATATGGGGAGATGTTAAGAGTCTGAAGGAAGAGATAGCCAGTCAGATATTCTGCAGGTATAGGTAAGGGCCTCACCTAATGCTACCGAATCTATAGAAGTAGGTGGAAAGTTGGGCAGGAGCCTGGGCATGGTGACGGGAAGCTGCTGGCACTAACTAAAGTAAGAGATAGCTAGGTAAAAAGCAGTGGTGCCGGGGCAGAGGATAGTGTTCCTCTTAGGAGTTGCATCTAATAATGCATCTCTATATGATTGCTGAGCTTCAAATGCAGGCAAGGCAATCATATAGAGATGCATACACATGGATTTTCTCAAGTTCCTCATATGTCTCAGACACTCTTGGGTGCTAGAAACACTCATCTTGCATTCTCAGGTTGCATACAAGCTAATAATGTTCAGTAAACATTGAGAAATTCAGGGGTAGAATCTAAAGTGAAGTATTTCTTAAATCTAACAGATCCTTAGGAACCAGAATTGTAGAGGGTGGTCTGTGTACATGAAATTTGTTCCCAATTAGCCCTGAGACTACAAGCATACAGAATACTTTGTGACCCCTAATTGTATGCCATTCACTTTGGTCACAGTTTAGACTCTAATATTTCAGCAATGAATCCTCCTTCTCACATGTAGCAGGGTGACTCAGAATAAAAGGTCCCAAGGTAGCAGGTGTTTTTTAATTCTTCACTTTGGTACAAAACAGGTAATTTCTAAAACTTATATTCTTCATCAAGGACAGTGAAGACTCCATCATTTATTTTAATCTATGCTATATCTTACCACAACAATTTTTACCTGCATCAAATTTTATGTTTATGTGTGAGAGGAGTGTGTTGGTTGGGGTGGGGGGAGAAAAGGAAACAGCAAAAAAACCTTTAAAAACTTTACAAGAAAATGTGTCCTTGACAATGAAGGACATGCATGAGAGATTTTCTCTTTTTATTTTATATATTTTTTTGAACAAAGAAAAACCTTATATAATGTACCACTAAGCCAACACAATTCAAATTGCCATTTGGAAGGCATAATTAGAAGCAGTATATTTGAAATCTTCCTGGAACTTGGAATTATGATTTGGCCATTTAAGAAATCCAAAGGCACTCACACTGTTTTATTCTCTCTCAAGGACACTCAGCTTAAGGACTTATAGTTCAAAGGAAAGCTACCACTGTCTGCTTAATACTTTAATTATCTGTGGTACCTTATCTTTGTTACCACTGATACCCGGCTTTCTAAATCCCATTTGCCAAGTCTTTCAAAATCACAAACTGCTTTTATACTCGGTACCCAAGAAGTTGGGTCATTCATTTTTTCAGAGCTGTCTGATTTGGTTAACTCAAGTTTATTTGTGATAGCATCCCAAATGGTGCTAGTTTGGCCACTTTATTTTATTTCTATACACAAAGAAATATAGAGAAATCGGAATATGAGGCTCCTTAGACTGATCTTTAATCCCCCATATAGTATCGGTTTGGTAGACCTTATTTATCAGCCTCCTCTAGTTAATCTCCAGTTTCCATTAAATCACATTAATAAACAGCACCAAGAAACCAGTTCTTTAGAAGAAAAATCTAGAGCATCAAAAACCAAAGCTCTTCTTTGTTATTAACACTATGCTTTCTTCTTGTTTTATGGTGAAACTTTTGTATCCAAAATGGGTCTCTGCTACTGAGGGATGAAGAGAAAGAAAACAAAATGAGAACAATTCCCCTTGACCATGGGTTTGTGACATCAAAAGCTGGCTCTGAATTTTCTGCTTTAATGGTATTGGAATGTGGCATACACTTTTGGGATTCCATATTCTGAAGTAGCCCCACTATTAAATGAACTTTCCACCATAATGAAAGTCATTTTCTGTGTTGTGCAATATGGTAGCCGCTAAACATATGTCGTTATAGAACACTTGAAATCTGTGTGACTGAGGAACTGCATATTTTACTTTATTTATATTAAATAATTTAAATTGAAATAGCCTAGGTGACTAGTGGCCTCTGTCAAGGAAGGGCAGTTCTTTTTCTTTTTTTTTCTTTTTTTTTTTTTTTTAGGAAGGGCAGTTCTGAAGAGTGGTCAACTCAGTGGCACATTCCTTACATTCCTTGGGAGACACAACATGGTGTAGTGAAAATCCAGCCTCTTTTGGTAATATCTCTGGGCCTTCAGGTGTGCTATAATGTTACAGATATCTCTGTACCTCAGTTTTCCCACCAGGAAAAAATCAAAGCTAAGAACTATTTCTCGCATGAAGCGTTAGTAAGATACAGCATGGGTGACATGGACTTTCTTGAGGTCTAGTACAAGTAGACATTTTTTAAGCATTAGTTTAAAAAATATAAAACAGAGGGGCGCCTGGGTGGCTCAGTCATTAAGTATCTGCCTTTGGCTCAGGTAATGATCCCTGAGTCCCGGAATCGATTCCCGTGTCGGGCTCCACTCTCAGCAAGAAGCCTGCTTCTCCCTCTTCCATTCCACCTGTTTGTGTTTCCTCTCTCTGTCTCTCTTTTTCTCTGTCAAATAAATAAATGAAATCTTTAAAAAAAAAAAAATATATATATATATATATATATATATATATATATACACAAACAGAGAGCACGTGATAGAGGATTTGGATTAAACCGGAGCATCCGCATTTGATACAGTGAACTAATGACTTAAGATTTTTGAGTTTGTTACCTCATTTGTCAAAGGAGAAAATTCCTGGCCTGCCTATTTGAGGAGACCTTCATGTTCTGAAACTCTTACCTCCTAAGTGTTTCTGGAGTCTACTTCCTTTCCTCCTTCTTCTATCACTGCCTCACCTCTTGTGATAACACAGCAATCTCCTTCCAGGTCTTGTTGCCTTGACTCTCCACGAATAATGGACTTTGTATCACAATTTGAGTTTTTAAATTTGGAATTCTCCATCCCCTAAAGGATCAAGTCCATACCCCTCCTTGACAACCAAAGACAAATCATGAACTGGCTCTCACTTAAATATCCACTCCTCCTTGTTTAAACATCTATTCTGTACTTGCTTTCTTCTCCAAATCTAATCCAGCCTCCCTCTGGCTTCCCCAGACTCCCTGCCATGCCCTGTCAGAGGCTCTGTACCCTGCTGTTTTTCACCTTCTTGGCTTTGCTCTTTCTGTGCCTGCAGTGTCCTCCTCCTTTCCATCTCATCGCAGCCCATCCTTGTATTGACTAATTCTTCATACACCACTTCCCTTTTTACCTCCCTCCCCATCCCAGTTTCTCGATTGACTTCTCTTTATTTTAGTATTCAATTCAAGCAAGACAACCTAGGAAAACCTCCCCGACTACATCTACCTTAGCTTTACCCAAAGCCAGGCTGGGTCACCATCCTCTTTTAGATGCTTTCCTTAAAGACAGGGCATTATTCTCCATCTCTATGTCTGTCTTTCCCTTTATTGCTCTAAATTCTCCTTGAAAGAAAACCTCAAGTCTCACTTCTGTCTGTAACCCAAATACCTGTTAATTATACATCAGAAAGGCTTACTGAGGAGATGAGACTGTCCCAGGGATCCCATGAACTAATGTAGGTGAAAGCATTTTCAAAATGGCAAAGCATTTCAAAGATATAAGGTGGCACTGTTTTAATTAAACTTTCCTGCTGACTTGGTGTCTGTATCATGCTGACCAGCTTTATGGCAAGCGAAGAGCTCACACACCATGGTTCTAGCTGTCTGGATGTTTCTCACCATGTGGGCCAGACAACTCTGTTTCAAATAGAATGCTTCCTCTCCCTCTGATTCTCTCTTGTTAGTTCATAGCCCATTGCTGCCAGCACTCTGATGATAGTCTCTTATAAATGCTATAATCTTCAGACAAGGTTGTTTTCCTAATAAATGTCGTGTGTGTATTTTCCCCACTCTTCTGCAAAATGTCTTTAAGCTCCTTAAGGAGAACATAGAGGAGAATTTCAAACAAGCTAGAATTTCCTGATACCCTGAGACAGGATGAGTACCTGAAAATAGAATCTTCCTCAGAATACTCGTCTTAGAGCCTTTAGCTACCTTTGGGCTGAGGTTAGGCAGTTTCAGGGACACTCTAGGCCAGGGTTTGGCAAATGTATGGCTCTCAGGACAAACCCCACTGCCCTGTATTTCTGTATATGTAAATAAAATTTTATTGGAACACAGTCTGACCATTTGTTTATGGATTTCCTATGGTCACTTTCACAGTACAAGAGCGGGGTTGCTAGTTACATTAGAGGCCATATGGCTTGCAAGGCCTAAAAAATTTACTATGTGGCCTTTTACAGGGAAACTTTTTTCCTAAATTCTGTTCTAAAGCAAGGTTTCTTAATCTCAGAATTATTACATTTGGGGAAGGATAAGTGATGTGGCCAGGGGCAGTCCTGTACAATGTGGGATATTTAGCAGCATCTTGGGCCTCTACCTACTAGAAGCTAGTGTCACATCTTCCCCATTTGTGACAAGTAAAGATGTCTCTAATTATTCCCAAATGTCCCCTATGGGGCAAAACCACTTACAGTCTAGAGAGAACCACTCTCCAGATACAGTAGACACAAACACATTTCTAGAAGAAAGCAAGAGTAAATCAAGTAATGAGAAATGCAAAGGAGTCCAGTGTATCACCTACTTTCTTCTGGCAAACTCGTTACACAAACTTTACTGACCCAAGGGTAATACAGCTATATCTGTGTGGTTAGGAGAGGAAAAATATTAAGATTTTTTTCTAGCCACATTCTATTACTATCCTTCCACTGGAAGTTCAAGTCAAGTCACGTGTGTGGATTGGCAGTATGGCCATAAGGTGTTGAGCACATCCTGTGGCATCTGGTAGAACCGAGTTTAAGTCTGAGCCTCATCAACATATAAACTCTATAAATTTGAGCAAATTATTTTTTTCTCTGATCCTGAATGTCCTCATTTGTAAAATGTGATTAGAATTAACATGGGATCATGTTTTTAGAAAACATTTAGGAGAGTACCTGGCACCTAATGAGTGCTCAAGGGGTGGCAAGGATGGGAATGGTAATGGTAGAAGTGGGAAGGAAGGAGGAGGGAAAGAAGGAAGAGGAGGTAGAGTGGGAGGAAGAAGGAATGGAGGGAGAAACTGATATGTGCAAAGCACTACCTGAAGAATAAAAAGAAATACTAATACCATAATGTGATAGGGTTGAAAAAACATTAAAGGGACATAGGAATCCCTGCCATGGGTATATGTTTAAAGACAATGCTTGCATCCCTTAAGATGTGAACTAGGTCTTTTGATGAAAGACATGGTGCAATTCTTCAAGCAGCTTCTGTAAGAGACCAAATAGAAATACTTACATAACAAGAGATTATATAAGAAGAGACAAAAATACTGGACACTAGTTGTGCTAATAGAACAAGAAAACCTTGCATTTAGAGTCTCAAAGACATTGGAAGTTGCTGCTTAGTGCTGAAATGTCTTTGCAAAAAATCTGTGGTTTTTTCTGTCTCTGTGGATGACAAAATGGTGGTTCTCACTTATATGAAATGATTGTTGCTTTCATTTCTCAGAATCTGGTCATCTACTATTATCTCCTCCTGGGAAGACTCCTCCCCCATTCCAATCGATGCTGTTTTAGTGAAGCCGATTTTAATCTCAATTCTAGGCAAAAGTAACCGATGTCAATCTTAAGCCTCCTTATAACTGGGTGTGGAATAGCAGCACGACTCAGAGCTATTCACTCATGAATTTCTAGAGAGAGACTCTTCCTAGTCTCTTCTCGTCCTGAAACTTGAAAAGTTATAGAGGTTGGAATCATTACCACCAACTTGCTACTATATGAAATCTGAATCTGAGACTTCAGAGTAAAAGATAGAGATGAAAAATAGAAATTGATCCTTCATGATATTTGGTGTTCTGACACTACCAAGCTAAAGGTAACTGAACCCCTAGACATGTAAATTTACATGAAGTGAAACTTTTCTACTGGCTTTAGCCAGATTAGGCTGGATTCTCTACCTCTTGAGAGAAAAGAATTTCAAGTTTTTTTCCATTCCTGCAGTTAAGGGGTCTTCTGCCCCCAGGTGCATCAACTGCTAAGATGAGTCTTTCATCTCCTGTACTTCTCTTTACAGGAAATATCATGCTAGAATCCCGTTTGTGATAAGAGGAACAGTTAAGACTTTTGAGGCACTTAAGAGCTAGTTGTATATTTGATAACATTATATTAGCTAGCATTAATTAAATAGTAACATAATATGTTGCAGTATAACCCAATGTAACATATTAACTAACAATGGCTAAACTTATTTTTTCTGGGAAAAGTTACACAAAGTCAAAATGGATAAAATAATGAATTCCCATATGTAAATCACCTGCTTTTAACACTTGCAGGATTTTGCCATATTTGATTCCTCTGTGTTTTTATCCCTTCCTTAAGCATTTCAAGCCATCACACTTTTTCTCCTTAAGTATACTTAAGTATACTTCTGTAAGTATTTGGAATATTCTCTTACATAAATGCAGTACTGTTCTCAATATCTAACAGAAATAATATACAGTTCATTATCAATTCAAGTATCAAATTTCCTGATTGGCTAAAATATAACTTTGTAACATAGCTTTTGGATAAATTTATTTATTGAACACATGTCACATCTCAGGAGTCTGGCATGTTTTATGCATTGTCAATGCAGCCTCTACAAATTAGGGATGTTCCATGACTTGCCTCAGTACTGGCAAACTTAATATCCTAAGCCCTACATGGCTAAGAATACCACCTTCTTTGTTTTCTTAAACCTTTATTAGTATCTTTTTTTTCCTCTTTTACTTTCTTAAAAATTACAAAAGAGTGGGTTATTCTGTTTCTCTTTTTGGTGTGAAATTGATATTTTTATTCATCTTTTTGGAGTGAAATTGACCAAATGTTTTATAAATCTGTAAAAAAATGCAAGTATGTTAATTTTCAGGAAGAAATGTATCCTTGCTAGAGATTTAAAATTTAAAGCAAACCCTTTTTGGGAATCTATTTTACATATGTTCCTTCTGTACCTAAGAATATAAGGTCGCCCTACATTCTTGTTCAGTGTCTCCCAGCTGGCTCCTTCTTGCTCTCTGAATCTTTACTGTACAGAGGGCACTATTTCCAGAGAGACTAAAGCAGATTTTTTTTTTTCTTCCCTTACCTGCTTCCTAAGCATAACCTCAAACACTGTGCCCTTGTCTTTTGTTTTATCCCTGGGTCTCCAACCCTCCCAACCTTCTTCTCACCCTGCTTTCTTTTTCACTGACAGATGACCCTGTGCAAAAACAGCTTACACCTAATTTGCGTCTACTCCAGCTCTAAATGGTATTTCAAAACTAATCAAACTAATTTAAGAAACAAGCAGGGAAGGTTGGAGTGACTTGAAATATAGGAGCACCTATTCACTTATGCCAAATAAATGCTGGTAACTTTTTGAGAGAAACAAAGAATTGTTCAGAGAAGTCTTATATGTCCCACAAGAATGCAGGCAATGGTCTGAATGACCTAGTTTGGACACAGCCTTAAGTTTTAATATTCCACTGTGGAAGATCTGTGCTATTGAGGCTAAGAGTTTCAGTTCAGAATAAGAGGGAGAGTATCTATACCCCGAGCATCATATTCTGTTCAGAACACATATTCAGAGGATATTTTGTGTCACATGGCACCCATGAAATTTGAAATATCAGATGGATGAATTTCCTGATAGGGAATGAATTAGAGCATCATCAGATGGGTTCTGTGCACACTCATTTCCTCTCAACCTCTCTGTTTCTTTTTCTCTGGCTTAAGATGCAACATATGTTGACAGTGTAAACATCTGCTTTGTAAATCAATGAATTATTAACTGCTAAGATATTGCACCACAGTTAGAAAGAGGGGGTGAGGAAATGGGTCTCTATGGATCATGAAATTCAGTCTTTCAAAGCCTGCTCAACTTTGAACATACTAACTTATATGAAGGTAGTAGAGTTGAACATAACTTTTAAAGTACGTGTTTTCTGCACCATTCTAGCTTAGGAGGATTCAGCATTAGGGGTCAAAATTTCACTATGATCAATGGAACTGCTCAGCCAGATCCATTTCTGCTCCTTCTGTTTACACTATTTTTTCCAGGGTACAACCCTGGGGAAACTGGTGTTTTTCCATTGTAATATCCACAGTCTCTTTGAAAATTTTGTATTAAAGTGAAGAGTATGAAAGGAAGGCTTTGTGTTTTGAGGTCAAAAGACAAGGTGCACAAAAATGGTGGATTATAATACAGGAGGTATAAGGTGATGGAAAAACTCAAATTTGAAAGTAGAAGTGATTCATCTTTTTTTCTTTCTTAGTTCTGGGCCAGAGGAAATCTCAGAACCAATTTTACTTTCCCCACATACACATCTGTGCTCCAGTTGTATCTACTTTCCTTGTTTCATTCTATTATTTAGTAGATTTCTTTTTGATGCTCAAGTTCATTACTCTTAAAGTATTATAGTTTTCATTTTTTTATATGTTTTATCACTTCATTTACAATGTGTGGGGCTCTGGGATCATGTAGATCTGGACAGGACATCAGACTTTCCTACTCAAAAGTTGTGCAGGTTTGGACAGCTTCATTCTTAATTCATTCATTTTTTTTACCTCTTCATTGATTTATTCTGCCAATATTTGTTGAGTGATAACTAAGTCCTATGTAATGTGCAAAAAATAGAGTTATACTTGTGAACAAAACTAATTCAGGTCTCTATTCTTGGTGTTTACAGTCCAATGGGGGGAGACCAGCATTAATCAAATAATCATACTGAGGGGTATATAAGTATAAATTGAGATAAGTTCTCTAGAAAAAGAAAAAACAAGTGATAAATCAATTAGTTTAATGAGAAGCCTGACCACATTTAAGTATGAATAACTTGATCTCTGAGCCTCCAGTTCCTTATCCATAAGGTAGAAATAGTAATAGTGACTACAATATAGGTGCATTGAAAGGATTAAATGTTACATTATAGATTAAGTGCTTAGCATACTGTTGGCAAAGAATAGGATCTCATTAACTCAAATATTCTCTGCTGCTGTGATTTTTATTATATTCTATTAATATTATCTTAATCTTAGAGCAATAATAAGATAAACAGAATCATTTTAGAGTTGGTGGGACATTGGAGATTATACAGTTTAGAATAACTGGACATAAGAGGCTGACCGAACACTCAAACACCACATTTTATGTGTGTACATTTATTTCCAGGATGATAAGCCATAAGTTATGTCACAAAAATTAAGTCTATTACTCAAAATAAGTTAAGAATCACTAACCATCAAACCCTTCGGCAGAGAGATTAAAAATAAATAAATAAATAAAACAAAGCAATAAACCAAAACTCATTCTTCAAAAATGTTTTATGAATTTCTCCATAATAATCCTTTATCTCTCTCTTTTTAAAGATTTTTTTTTTAACCTGGTTACTTTGTGGCATCTTCTGCTGCTGTAAATTGGATCTCTATTGAGATTTCTGTAGTGTTTAACTGATATGATTGCAAGTTGTTGATATTTACCAAGCACCGTTGTGAACTCATAATGCCTCTAGATCACCATGGACTTTCCATGCCTACAAGTCCATTGGCTGTAAACCAGGAGGATGTTGTCTCCACCTTTCTAATCCATGTATCTCTTGTTTTTTTTTCTTCTTTTGTTATTTTAGAGAAGCTGTCCTTTGTGGTACAGGAGAGGGCAGCGGTGGTACTTGTCTTTGCCTTATTCTTAAACTTTACTGAGAATCCTCTTCCAACCATCAGAATTTTTCTATTGCAAACAAGAGAATCCATTGACATTCTTTAGAAATGTGAACTGTACAGAGCAGAAATTTTCACCTATCCTCTGTTCACCGAAGTCTGAGTTTTGAACAGTAACTAGTCTATAAAAGACACTCAAAGAAGTTTGAAGTGGCGGGGGGGTGGGAGGTTGGGGTACCAGGTGGTGGGTATTATAGAGGGCACAGCTTGCATGGAGCACTGGGTGTGGTGAAAAAATAATGAATACTGTTTTTCTGAAAATAAATAAATTGGAAAAAAAAAAAAGAAATAAAATAAAACAAAATGAAAAAAAAAGAGTAGAGGGCAATTAGAACTTTTTAAAATAAATTTTACAAATAAACCTTTTTGATACCCATAAAAAAAAAAAAAAAGAAGTTTGTTGAATTAAAAGTGTACATAAAAAGCAAGAGCAGAGATTGATACCTAAAAATAAATTATTCTAAGAGTATTTGTCTATAGTTTAGAAGTGGGTAACCTAAAATAATATTTGATGGAAGTCAGGAAGACTACTACACCACCTTCTCAGTTACATTAAGGAAACAGATCTTGAAGATGGCAGGATTTCTAAGTCTAAGTAATCAAATTACTCTGCCCAATTTCAACTCGGGGATTTTGGAGCAGATTATTTAATCCTCACTTCACATATATTCATTCCATCATAACACACAGACCCCCTGCCCTTACCACTCACAGACTATGACTCTAAAGAAAGGAACTTGTTTTAACCAAGCCAAGTCAGTAATGTGTTTGCACTGATCTTGTGCTATTCATAAGTGGTCTTAAATATCAGTACAAACCTGACTCAACGTCAAGACCCTCCTGTACAAATTTCAGATGGAAGCCATTGGTTACCAAGACACTGATCCTGAAGGAGGTATCATATACTTTTTCCCCCTCTCCTATGGGATTCCATGGAAAATGCTTTAAGGTATTTCATTTAGATTCATTAAAAAGCTGGATACATGAAACTGCTTGGGTGTGTTTTATCTTCCTTCTGGTTCTTTGGTTTGTAGAACTGCAGTAGCTGAGGAGACATAGTGCAAAAGAAATGGGTAGGAAAATGGTTTATGGAGGAGTGGAAACTATAAACTTTGTGATACAAAGAGATAAAAAAGAAAATGAACTTTTAGGCCATTTTCATGCTATTAGGAAATAACCATCCAAAAAGGGACACACACTTTCAGTCACTGTTTGCATACATACTTTCCTATCGAATTATTACAGAGTAGTATTTACCTGTTAAATAAGATGCTCTGGGAATGAGCAGATTTTGGTAAATAATTTTAAGACCCACCATCAAGGAACAGGTCAATGTGAAATATCATAGTTTCCCCAGAGACTTTTTAAACTAATCCTTTGGCTTTCTCTACCACATTGGAAGACAAAGATACACAAACAGAAACACATCTGTATTTAAGTCATCCAAATATTAACCCAATGAAATATACATAACTGTACCCCTACCACAGTGGGAATAGATGAAGTCTACCTCAAGATTTATTTTAATTAACATTAATGTTTACCTTTTTTACGTGGAACTACAATTTCCCTAGTTTTCCTTTAGCTTTCTGAAGTTTATTTTTTATAAGTAATTTTAATAATAATTCTCACTAGGAATAAACTAGTCACATAGTGGCTACTCTATGTGTAAAAGTGAACTATTTATAACATTAGAGACCAAAAAATGTTACATTTTTATCCATTTGAGGAGTATCATGAAATAATAAATAATCTGAAAAAAAATAAAGATTTTTTTAAAAGATTTTCTTTATTTATTTGACAGAGATCTCAAGTAGACAGAGAGGCAGACAGAGAGAGAGAGGAGGAACAGGCTCCCTGCTGAATAGAGAGCCCGATGTGGGACTCGATCCCAGGACCCCGAGATCATGACCTGAGCTGAAGGCAGAGGTTTAACCCACTGAGCCACTCAGGCACCCCCAAATTTATGATCTTTTGGCATAGTTTATTTTGTTAAGGATCTATACCAGTGCTGCCCATACAAATATAATGCAAACATATATGTAATTATAAATTTTCTAGTATTAAGAAAAGTAAAAAGGGATAAGTGAAGTTAACTCTAGTAATACATTTTATTTAATCCAATATACTCAAAATAGTGTCATCTTAACATATATTTAATATAAAATTATAAGTGAGATATCTTATTGTTTTTATACTAAGTCTTCAAAATTATGGATGTATATTCAATTTAGAGAACACCTAAGTTGCTCTAGCCACATTTCAATCCCTCAATCACCGCATCTGGCTACCAACATGGACAGTATAGGTATATGCAGTCATGAAACAGCTAACCTCTAACTGCTCCACAGGGTATCAGGAATATTTAGGAAGGTATAGTCTTTGCCTGAACCACACTTTTTATTGTCCATCCCTTCCCTTCTCTCTTTCCTCTGGTGTCAGAAACTTGAGGAATGTACTATGAAGACCAAATGTCTTACAAATAGATTATACACAGTACACATGACTGATAATTTAAAAAAAAAGGACACTATTTTACCTTCCTTTGTAAACCACCTTTAAATGAATATTTCATCTATAAAACCTCTAAACAATATTCAGATCTCACATATCCCTTTAGGGCTAAAGAAAAAAGTTAAAACCTCTCTTTATTTTATTTTTTTTTTCAATTTATTTATTTTCAGAAAAACATTATTCATTATTTTTTCACCACACCCAGTGCTCCATGCAAGCCGTGCCCTCTATAATACCCACCACCTGGTACCCCAACCTCCCACCCCCCCGCCACTTCAACCTCCCTTTAAAAAAATCCATACAGTATCTTAAAAATCCTCTCATCAAGAGAAAGGAAAATGCATTTCTAGGAAATTAAATCATGTTCTGTTTGACCATATAGAATGTGACTTTTATTTATGTTAATATAATTTATGTTTTTCTGAAGGAATGTGTTAGACATATTGATAAAAAAGCACTTACTTGTGGTCAAGATACATTGCTGAACCGTAATTCATAGAAATATTCAACTATTATTATTAGGTTTTCTCAAATTATATCTCTACATATATTTTTGTGTGCAGAAATGTCAAAAGGATAGATTTAACTTACATGAATTAAATTATGCTTGCTTGGCAATGGAAAATAGAAAATAACTTAAATAGTAACTTTAATATATTTTTCATGAATACTTTTCCATGTGTACACAAATGCACTGCAAGATATGAACAAAAATATTCATAGCATACTTCTTGCCAAAAGTCAAACTTTGGAAGCAACTTAATTATCCATTAGTGATAGAAAGGATAAGATGCTGTGATGTATTCCTATCCTGGAAACTACACAACAATGAAAATGAACTCATCAATAAGAATGACTGTTCATTTTGAAACAAAATGTTGAGCAAAAAATATGAAGCCCAAAGTATGTACAACATGATTACACTTATGTTAAGTTCAAAATAGTATTCTGTCCTGTTTAGTGGGGTGTACAATGTGCTAAAACTAAAAAGAAAAACATGGAACTAATTCTCCTAAAAACCAAGGTAATGATTAACTCACGAGAGGCAGGGGATGTCGCAGTAGAGGGAATAAAGGGGAGAACTTCTTGGTGCTCACAGCATTCTTCTTAACCTGGCTGTTGGTTAAGTGGTTGCTTGCTTTATAATGATTCATTTTACCATGCAACTAAGCGCTGTATAATTTTCTTTATGTGAATTATAACTCACAATTAATTGGTTTTCTGTATATACCTATTTGCTTCACTAAATTCCATTTCATTTTTTATAGACTATTGTGTATCTCCTGTCACACTATTTACTTTCTTCTACATTTCAGGATGGGTAGGAATTTGATAAATGTAACAACTAAGTCTTCATTCCACAAGGTGTTGCTTAAAACCATGAAAAGATCAGCAGCAAGAAGAGGAACTCGTGGCACATCAGTTAGATACTTCCCTTAGGTTATAGTGGTGGTAGTAGTAGTAGTAGTAGTAGCGGCAGTTACAATAATAATCCGATGGTAACATTTCTTCAGTTTAGATATTCTGCATATATTTTACATATATCATTTTACATGAGGTTACACAACATTATTATTTTAAATCCTCTAAGTCATCATTGTTATCCTCCATCTTAGAGATAAATGAACCCTGGCTTAGAAAATTTAAATAGCATGCCCAAGAGCACGTCTAGCTGGGAGGGAACAGAACCTAAATGTGAACCCAGATATAATTGATTCAAAAACTACTTCTTTCACGGTCTTACCTTCTGGCTCTGTTTTAAGCCATTGTTCAACAAACTTATTTCAGTCGGCTATAAATCTGCCTTACTCACATTTTGCCAAAGGATGGATTCAAACAGCATTTGTTTTGTTTGTTCACAGAATCTGTAAAAGATGATAATGAAAAAACCCGTCCAATGAGGATATGTAAAGTGTTCTAGATGTTCTATCTACTTATGGAGCCTGGTCACTGAAAGAGGCACTTGGTGTCACCTTCTTTTTGTCAAGCAATCTCTCAATGATCCTTAAATTCTTTTCTTGTATTCACGATCATTTGTTATATAAGTACATGGAAATTTTCCAGAAAGTGGCTTCCGTGTTTTCCATAATTTGTCTTCCTTTGTCTTCCCCTTTCTCAGGTAGGAAAAACATTTTTTTCAGTGTGAGACCTGAAAACACTTTAATTTTTATAATTTTCATCAATCTCTATATTCTTTTAGTCTTGCCAGAATGTTCATAGTACAATTGGTTGGACCTGAATTTGAACTCATTAAGAATGACAAAATGCCCTTTTTCTCTAACCTAATTTGTTTGGAGATTTTGTTACCATTTTTTTAAAATTTTTATTTTTTTTCAAGATTTTATTCATTTATTTAACACAGAGAGAGAGAGAGAGAGAGAACACAAGTAGGCAGAGAGGCAGGTGGGGGGGTCAGGCTCCCTGCTTAGCAGGGAGCCTGATGAAGGGCTAGATCCCAGGACTCTAAAATCATGACCTGAGCCAAAAAGACAGAGGCTTAACCTACTGAGCCACCCAGGTGCCCTTTGTTCCCATTTTATGATTTTTTTTTTAAATTTTATTTATTTGTTTGACAGATCATAAGTAGGCAGAGAATCAGGCAGAGAGAGAGAGAGAGAAGAGGAATCAGGCCCCCTGCTGAGCAGGGAGCCCAATGCGGGGCTCGATGCTAGGACCCCGGGACCAAGACCTGAGCTGAAGGCAGAGGTGCCCCCCGTGCCCCCCCATTTTATGATTGTTTTTCTTCTTCTTCTTCCACTTCATATCTAAGCAACCTAATTTACTTTTTGTCATCCATGTAAGTTATATCACATTTACCAAATAGGGTGCACATTAGTTCTCATAATAAATTGGAAATAACTTCTCTTACTTACCTTTTATTCTCTTTCCAGTCTACTATAGAGTTCAATTTCAGTTATCGTCCCTCTTCCCCATGTTTCCACTCAGTGAAAACAAAAATTAAACCCCAAATATCATAGTTTCTTTTTTACCATGATTCTCATCTCTGAGAGGATCCATCTTAGCCAAAATTATTTAAGACATTAGTGAGCCCCAAGTAACTTTGGGAGGAGTTGGGAGGTAAAATAAAAACTTTCCCAGTAATAGCCTTTTAAAAAATCCTTATAACCACATATTGGATTTAATATATTTATTTATTTGTAGTCCAATAAAACTTTTCTGGGGCTTTTTAAATCTTTATTTTAATTCCAATTACTTAACATACAATGCTATATTAGTTTTATGTATACAATATATACTGATTCAACACTTCCCTACATTACAATATATACTGATTCAATACAATATATACTGATCCAACACTTCCCTACATTACTAGGTACTCATCAGGACAAGTACATTCCTTAATCCCCAACACCTATTTAGTCCATCCCCTAGCCCCTTTCCCTCTGGTAACCAACAGTTTGTTCTCTATAGTTAAGAGTCTTTTCCTTGATGTGTCTTTCTCTCTCTTTCTCTTTGTTCATTTGCTTTGTTTCTTAAATTCCACATATGAAATCATACAGTATTGTCTTTCTCTGACCAACTTATTTCACTTAGCATTATACCCTCTAGGTCCATCCATGTCATTGCAAATGACAAAATTTTATTTTTTTTTAAAGATTTTATTTATTTATTTGACAGAGAGAAATCACAAGTAGATGAAGAGGCAGGCAGAGAGAGAGAGAGAGGGAAGCAGGCTCCCTGCTGAGCAGAGAGCCCGATGCGGGCCTCCATCCCAGGACCCTGGGATCATGACCTGAGCCGAAGGCAGCGGCTTAACCCACTGAGCCACCCAGGCGCCCCCAAAATTTCATTTTTTTAATGACTGAATAATATTGTTTTATATATATATATGGTTTATAAAGAGAAGAAAATATATTTTAGTAAAGAACTTCTTTATTAGAAACTTTAGTGAAATAAAAGTCAACCACGCAAAATAAAATTGATGTATCTGAGAAGAGATGTCTGAATAGTGAAAAACTTCTCTGTCACTTTTATTTTCTTTTAAAAAATATGCTACAAAACAAAAGAGATAGCTGTTAAATCCTTACCATTTAACCTGACATGAATTAAAAAAAAATTCTCATCTTTTACATTATGAATTAACATTAGAGATTTTTTCTGATTATCCATATTTTATTATATTAGTTGCTATTATTTTGGTATAAATGCCTACATGAAGTTTGGAGAAATCCAAGAGTAGTGTCTCATTCTCTATCTATCAATATATCTATATCTGTATCATCAAGATAAAAAGTAGTACTGGGATGCCTGGGTGGCTCAGTTGGTTGGACGACTGCCTTCGGCTCAGGTCATGATCCCGGAGTCCTGCGATCGAGTCCCACATCAGGCTCCCAGCTCCATGGGGAGTCTGCTTCGCTCTCTGACCTTCTCCTCGCTCATGCTCTCTCTCACTGTCTCTCTCTCAAATAAATAAATAAAATCTTAAAAAAAAAAAAAAGTAGTACTTGTTTTAGAAGGTGTTTTAAAAGCATGAGTATGCAAATGTATAAAAGGAATTCAGTTTGGTGGCCTATTTCCCAAGAAACTCTCAAGCCCTTCTTGTGCATGGCATCTGATGCCGATGGCACCATTTTCCTCTTCCTCAGAAGCAAGTGTATTTAGGTGTGGCTGACTACTTCTTCGTTCTAAAGTACTATCCCAACTTATTGAATCAGCCTATTTTTCCCATGTGTTTATAAAATCGTTTTGCCTCATAGAATAGAACTTCATGGACTCTATTATTATTCCTATTTCCTATATACTGTAGGATATGGGTTCTTGGGAAGCAAAGTGGGGAATGTCCTTCATATGAATCCTCCTTAAATGTTTCTATACCCACAGGCTCCATTTCCTTACTACCCACATGTTCCTAATTGAATTTCAAGATGAAAACACCATTTTTCTCTGCTTATAAAAAGCATTCATTCTAATTGTTAATAATTTAAAGAGCATGGAAAGTGCAAAGACATAACTAAAACACAAAAAAGTATAGAGAAGAAACTAAGGCTCATTCCCCAGGGAAGTTTACCATAATGAAATTTTTAATACTCTCTTTCCAAGCATCATCATATTAAAATTTAACATAAATGGGGTGCCTAGGTGGCTCAGTCAATTGAGCATCCAATTCTTGGTTTTGGTTCAGATCATATCCCAGGGTTGTGAGATGGAACCCTGCAATGGGCTCTGCCCTGAGTGTGGAACCAGCGGAAGATCTTCTCTCTCTTCTTGTGCACTCCCCTCCCCAACAGGCTTAGGCACATGCAGGGCACATGGCCTCTCGCAATAAATAAACAAACAAACAAACAAGTAAATAAATAAATAAATGTAATTCACTGAAACAAATGCCACACACCCAGTTAAAGCCATTGTGTGGAGTGGTTATAGTTCATTATTTTCTTTCTTTCTTTCTTTCTTTCTTTCTTTCTTTCTTTCTTTCTTTCTTTTTCTTTCTTTCTTTCTGGAGTTGTTATACTTCAAATCAGTGGTTTTCACTAAGGGTGATTTTGCCCTTCCCTAGACATTTGACAGTTTCTAGAGACACTGGTTTGTTACAGTTTGCAGTGGGGAGAGTCATATTGGTATCTACTGGGTAGACAACAGAGATGCTGCTAAATATCATACAAGACACAGGACAGTCTCACAACAAAGAATTACTGGGCCCATAGTGTTAATAGGGTGAACGTTGAAGAACCCTGCTTTAAGGTGACCCAAAACATCTGTAACATTGGGTATGTTCCAAGTCACAGTTGACCCAGGTGATGAAGAAACTCTCTTAAATTTTAGGGAAGGTTGAAAAAAAGTGAGAAGATTCTGTGTAAATATGACCATTGTTTTCTAAAATTTTTCAGAATTACCATGCAGGAATTGATTTAAATTTTAAATGACATATTCAGAAATTTTAAATTGGCCCATAAGTGCATTTTAGTATTTTTTCTGAAAATGAACAACCATCTAGGATATGTAATTCAGAATCACTTTAATTTATTAGTAGTTACTGAGTGCCTACCATGTGCTAACTACATTCTTGGCAATTGGCAGTGAAGAATTAATGGGGTTTATTGGCCAAAACATTTGAAATCTAGTAAATCATGAAAGTTAGATAAAAATGATAGCACAATTATACTGACACTTTGTTTTCTTCCTAAATGTTTGAGAAGGCTACAGACCCTCCCCAAGTTCCTTGTGACTAGATAATTTATTAAGAAATTTGATAGTATATGGTTGGGAAAATTTGAAAAAAAATATTATCATTAAATGGAGAATTGGAAAAGATGACCCCTGAGATCTTTCTGGTACTGGCTATATTGTGTGAGACCCAGTGTAAAATAAAAATGAGAAGGCCCTTGTTCAAAAATTAATAGTTCCAGAATGATGACATGAAAGCACGAAGCCAAAGCATGAGGCCCTTCCACAGTTGAAGACCTGTGTGAATGAAATTTACTCATATGAGGAGTTCTGAGGAGCATATGCCAATAAAGCCAACCGTAGATCTTATGGAGCTGTGGGTTTTTACAAATACCCTGTGGCCGCCTTCTATTTCTCTGATAATCCCCCTAACATTTCCATCGATGGCTTCTTTGTTTCTCTTTGACATCCTTAAATATAGGTATTTCTCATGACTCATCTCTTCATGTGCCTTTCTCCTTTATATATTTTCTTTTATTCATTTCTCCTCTTCCTTTTGATTTATCCTTTCTGTTAGTTCCAAGTATCACATGCATTTCTTTGACTTCTGAATCTATAGCTTTATTCTTGAGAGTATTTTCCTTCATGGTTCAATCATCACCTAAAGTTCAGTGATTGGAAAATTACACCATCTTTCTATTTAAAATGAAAAAACAAAACAAAGTTATTCCATCAATCCCCCACCCCAACTCTAGATCTAATCACCAAATGTCCTTTTTTCTCCATTAAGTTCCATGTTTTCAACCTGTCCTTGTAAAACTTTCTACTCTAGGTGGCATGCATATTATTTTTTAGTCACCTGCTGTTGTAATTGAGGGGCTCCAAGAAGAGCCATGAGCATGGACTATAGAGCCAGAAAATCTGGTTGCAATCTCATCTCCCTCGGTAATGACAGAAAGATTTTTCCCATCTCCATGGGCAAATGTCCCCATGCTATGTCTGCTTTACTCTTCTCATGTGAAAAATGGAGATAATAAAGTACCTATCTCAGGGCTATTGGATTTACAATAGCTTATTTAATAACTTATTTAAGTTGGAATCTAGAAATAAATATCTTAATAATGTTAGTTATTATTTTTATTATAGCTCTGCAATGTCTCTTTGCTTAGAGTGTTTCATATTGAATTTTTAAGAGTTTGGGTTTTGAACAGATGAGACTAAAATATTACGTCTAATTTTTCCACTTGGTGACCTTAAAAGAGGCATTTTCCCTGATAAGCAAGTATGGACATGGCAGTTTCTGTATTTCAGAATGTTATAAGAATTATATTAGACCACATAGATTAATGCTTCTATCACAGTGTCGGTCAGCATATATGAAACTTCCTTCCAGTCTTGCTGGTGTATTCTTCCTCAAGTCTTTCTGTTATCATGGCATGCATTCTTAAGAACTGACCTTCAGTGACTTCACAGTGCCCAAGAGATAATATGCAAACTTCTTGTACAGCCTAGTTCCATCGTAACTTTACCTAAGGTTCTTCCCTGAATAAAGCATGGTAGTCAAATCCATCCAGTTAACACCAAGAAACATGTATAACACAACCAAATCACCCCTTTATTCTTGCTATCATCATCTATTTTATTTGGCTCTTCCTGTCTATATGAACTGTGCATTTTCAAGGCTAAATTCAGATCACAGCTCTGCCATGGAATAAATGCATGTAACTGCAGCATGCTGTTCCCTTTCATCCCCTGAATTCCTGTAACATTTAAAGAGTATATTTGAAATTTTTATATGGCTTTGTTCTCTTATTTCTTTTTGCATTATGGTTAAGAGCTTACCTTTGGAATCAGGCAGACTATGTTCAGTTTCCACTTATTAACTATAAGCCTTTGGGCAAGTTATTTATACTACATAAGTTTCAGTTCACTCAGTCACCAAATAGGGATAATAATGATGGTAACTCATAAAATGTTTCTGAAGATTGAATTAATACATTTAACACCCTTAGCCTAGTATAATTTTTTTTCAATAAACATTGGTCAGTTTTACTGTTATTATTGTTATTTGTATTTTCTCACCCACCACCCAAAACTGAAAATGTCTTGGAGGTAGTGACTGTGTATTATGTTTTCATAATCTCCCTACCATGGGGCCTCTTGCTTTAATTAATTTAATTAATTTTTGCTGTGATTAATTGCTCTGTCATGTTTTGTTTTTGTTTTGTTTGTTTGTTTGTTTTGTTTTCATCCAAGACTGTCGAAATTTGGATAACAAAGAATCAAACTCTGATGAATGAAATGGGACTGCATTTCCTTGGATAATGTCAGTGACCTAGGTGCTGTCACAGGCTTTGCCAGTCACTGTCACAAAATTCTCCTCTGGTACTCTAAAGAGAATGCTGTCAGTGGGGCTATGGCGCAAATAATGCCAACTATATTTTGTTGTTGGAAATACCATGTCCAGAGAAAGACCATATTTACTATGTTGCTACATGGTTTGAATATCCAGTTCATCCCATTGCTTTGCTTATGCGAAATACACAGAGCATGGAGTTCCCTGTGAGGTATTTCACTTTGAAAGGAAAAACAAGGATTTCTGTGTCTGAACCAAACGGCATAAAATTGAATTTGTACTCCTGTAACATTGATTACCTACAAAAAATAGTGTTGTTCATCATTCTAGACATTTTCAAAAGCATTGATTATCACTGCTCTGAAAAACATTTTTTGTCTGATCTACCTATTCAGAACCAGGAAAGTTTGCTTCTTCCTGTGAAAATGTCTATTATCTCACCTCTACAACTTCTAAAACTCTCTTTTTAAAAAAATGATCTGTGTGTATCCTGCTTAGCAATTTCCTTGAAAGCAAAATCCAAATCCCGACATGTCGGGATATGTTACCAGTCAATGGCAGACACACATTGGGAATTGCCTAAGCACAAAGGAGGGGGGGATAACTTATAATAAAGTTAAAAAGATGTCTTACAGAAGCCAAAGACAGGAAACATACCTAAGTCCTAGAGAAAGATGGAATCAGGTATTTGATCCTTGTAGGAAATGCAAGACATTTCTTTTTTCCTCTTCCATGTCTCTTCTTTCTTGGCCTCTGATTGACTCACTCTTTGCTCCCACTGCAAACTGACTTTTTCTACTTCCCAGTCTTCATGACTGCTGTCAGCAACTCCTAAGTTTATGTCTCTACTATTTGGGTTGATTCAGGAATTTCATTATTTCCAATTTCAGGTTCCAAGGACAGGAATTTGATTGACACAGATTGGCTTAGGTGCTTACCCCTAACTCAGTCAGTCACACCTAGTACAGATGTATAAATGTGTAAGTGGATTCCTGGAAAATGGGATATAGCTGCCCAAAAGTGAAAGAGAGAACAGTACAGAACAGATAACCTTTTCCTATTACACTACCTGATGCAGTGTCTTTACCCCAAAAATAGCTTAGTAACGTGGGTGGTAAAATAATTAAATAACCTGACTTTGTTTCATGAGCGTGATTCTTACATGAAGACATTAGGGGCATTTATTTTGTCCTTTTTTACATTTCTGAAAGTATGATGTCTTTATTTATATGCCAGATAATACACAAATAAATAATATGCATCAAAATAACTTGCTTTAGGAATTGCTGGCATAGGGATAAAAAATGCAGGATGTTAGACAGTTCTTCTCAAATCTGAAAATACCTCAAGAAGGGATTTATTTATTTGCAATTAGTAGGTGCTGTTTTAAAAATCAATCTAAGAATTTCAGAACCTCCAATTTTTTTCCTCTGGTTTTATATTTCCATGGGAATTGAAATAATACATGATCAAACATTTGGGATACTGTTTTTTGTTTGTTTGTTTTTAAGATTTTATTTATTTATTTAACAGAGAGAGACACAGAGAGAGAGGGAACACAAGCAGGGGGAGTGGGAGAGGGAGGAACAGGCTTCCCGCTAAGCAGTAAGCCAGATGCCTGGCTGGATCCCAGGACCTGGGATCATGACCTGAGCCACTTAAGGACTGAGCCTCCCAGGTGCCCCACTGGTATTGTTTTTTAAGGGCTTTTGTTTCCTTACACTATTCTTCTTCCTCTCAGATCTGTATAAGAAAAGTACTTACCTCAAAATGTTGCTGTTGTTATTATTATTATTAATTTTACCCAATCTTTAGACAATGGCTGAATCTGTGATTAGGTAGAAAATGAAATATCATTTTTGTAAAATTGTTTCTGGCCTGTTATAGATGTTTGATTATATAAGTTTAGGTATTGAGCTCACTGAAAACTTCTGGCTGCTGAGACATTTTTAGATCAGGGTACAAAATGAAGATGGTAACCAGGCAACACGATTTTGTACCATTATTAAAAATAAAATGTGAAGCTTCTACAATGTAGAATAATTCTCTAACAAGTTTGTCTGGGTTTCACTCTGTTGTTGGCTGGAAAAATGGGTAAGTTCCAGTAGTTAAAGTTCAATACCTACTGTGGGTTAAATTCATTACTTTGTAATGTTATGATTGTTGGAAAACTATAGGCACACACAAGTGTAATCATAGTATGATCTTAAAAATTCTTAAACTTGTCTACAGAAAAGTCATGTATTACAAATGTCCACAAAATTTACTATGAAAGCATAAATCTTTAATTAGAATAATATCGAGCTTGAATAAATATATGTATACTCTCTATATGGCAGAGTTTATTAATTAAAATTTAGGGAAGTTTTCATATAATGAATACCAATTTTAAAAGAATGATACTGAGATGCAGTCAATTATGACAACATACTCAACTTTTATTTGATGTTTCAAAAGACATTGAGCAAGTGATATTATCTGAGTAATCATGATGCATATACCAAGAATAGATACTGAGTAATCATGATATATATATCAAAAATAGATACATTAAAATTAAGAGACCTTGTCTTCTGTGCTTCTGGTGTGCCGTGAGCAACTCTTCTAGGACGGTGTGTAAAATATATGTATGAGTGACAAAATCACATAATATTCTAGAGCAATATTCTAGACTGCAGCTCAGAATAACCTGAGAAGTTGAAATGCTAATGCCTAAGCCCACCAACGGAAGCACTGATTTAGCTGGTCTGGCCTGGAGTCCAGCCCTAGGGGTGTGTCTATGCCTGTGTGTGTGTGTGTGTGTGTATGTGTGCGTGCGCATGTGTGTGTTTATTTTTTTATGTTCCATACATGATTCCAGAGTATAGCCAGGGTTATGAACTACTGTTGCAGACCTAGATATTCTCCAAATACCTCATGCAGAACAGAGGCTGAGTTCCTCAAGAGTGGAACTATACACATATGAGTATTTGTGGGGCACTATAGCACAGCCCTAGGGAGATGCATCAGGCCTTGACAAATATTCCTCTTCTTATCTAAAGGCCGTATTTTATGATAGGTAGATCTCAGCTGGAGAACTCCCTGGAAGATCCTCAGTGATTGTTTTGGATTTAACATGATCTTCTCCAGCTAGGTAATTGGGCCAACAGCCCGTCTGGGAACTTACTGTCATGGTCATTCCTGGATGTTGAGAAAGTAATAGAAGCTGAGATGGGTCTTGGAGATGGATTCTCAAAGACATGGTTTAAAAAAAAAAATGAAGGAACCTCCCTGGAATCTGCTAATCACGTGGTAGATTTTCAACCCTGATGGCAGGAGGAGAGCGATACCAGGATGTGTATTCTATGGAATATACGATATGCTCCCTTTCATCCTTGTACTTCTTTCCCATGAGGAAGCCTCTTGGTGGCCTAATAGGAAACCATAGTGAATTCTAAACTCTTTTGAGTCCTACAGAAATAAAGAAAAAGTTTTTATGATGCAAACAGCAATATTAAGCCACAGACACTGACATCAATAAACAATGTTTGCAACACACTTGACTCTTCTTGGTTTCTATAAAGACAATCCCTACAATATACCATTTTTCCTTTAAGAAAATGTGAGCAAAAGCACCATGTGTTTTTCCATGTTTTAACTACTCCCTCTGACCTTTTATGGTGAAGAAATATTTCAGATCAAATCCCAGACTTTAGGACTTCTCACCTAAAATATATCAGAATGTATTTCTAACTGGCAAGAACCTATATATATAATCATCATGCAATTATCACATTTGATAAAATTAATGATTTCTTAATATCATCCAGTACTTCTTGCATCTTTTCTAAAAAATGCATATACTTACTTCATTAGGTAAATACCATGAAATAAAATGGCTAGGTCAAAGACTTTGCACCCTTTTTAAATGAGTTTTGATACATAGCACTAATATGTGTCACAGCCAAGATTGCACAAATTTGGCACCATAATTCGTAGGTTTGTTGTTACTGGAGAGGAAAGAAAGACATGGAAATAGAAAAAAACATAATATGGATAGATGAAGGGGAAGATAAGGGAGGCTAGCGGGGAGGAAGGCAAGAAATTATAGGAATGACAATAAAAAACCCAAGGCCAAGTTAATGCTGTAACCTGTGTGAGTGATCATTGAGCTTGGCCCTCGACCAACATTCTGTGTAGAACATTTAACCAACTAACACAGGGGTTTAAATTGAGCATCATTATGAAGGTGGGGTAGAAGAATGAAGAGCAGGAACCTTCCATCTCACCCTGTGGCCTCCAGAACATTGGCTTATTCAAATCTCACCTCCTAAAGCACTCACTTGAGGGATGGCCCTGCATCTTTCTTGTCTACTGACCTTGTGCATCCAAGTTGCTGCAAAGCAACATCCATTCCAACTGTTAAGCTCACAGATGCTGCACACAGCATAGGAAATCAAGGAGGAGCTTTCTCAGAGGGAAGGTGATTGTTTTATGCTATCTGGAGATGCTACTGAAACTGCTTACATTAACAAAAGGAAGGAACCACCAGGTACTGAGCAACTATAAGATATTAGCTGGTTTAGCCTTCATATTTTAAATCTTTCCACCCATCTCTAAGGTAGATACAACTGTGCTTATTTAATAGGTGAAACAAAGATACCACTTTACGTTTCTTTTGGAATAAATGAAAGAATGAATGCATATATTCATGCGTAAATGAATGGAGAAGCAAAGGAGTGAATAGATATCAAGTTCAACAGCAAAATATGAATAGTAAGTGATCCACTTAGCATAAGAGAAGTTAAATAAAAGAGTTGATGGTTGGCAAAGGTAGGATTCAAACTCAGGTCTTTCTGACTCCGGAGCCAGGAACTTGGTAAATGGCTATTTCATGGAGAATTTCTAGTGTTCAAGTTCAAAGTTTTCTAAATTTCCTCTTCTTGTAGTCTCTCTTTTTTTGTCACTTTACATGTATGTCTGTTTTCATTTTCTTTTCATTTAGTTAACATCTGTACTCTTATTATATGCCATGCATTATTCACAACACTGCATATATTCTCACATGGATACCTCTTACAAATCCTATGGAGTAGATGTTATCATCATTTTGTTTTAAATATTTTATTTATTTACTTGATAGAGAGAGACACAGCGAGAGAGGGAACTCAAGCAGGGGGAGTGGGAGAAGGAGAAGCAGGCTTCCTGCAGAGCGAGGAGCCTGATGTGGTGCTTGATCCCAAGACCCTGGGATCATGACCTGAGCCGAAGGCAGATGCATAACGACTGAGCCACCCAGGCACCCCTATTATCATCATTTTATCCTCATTTTACAGACTGAAAAACTTAGTCTGGTTAGGTCATTTGCTCAAGATCATCTAGTTAGGAAGTGACAAAACTAGGAATTGAACCCTTGAATTCCAGTTTAGGAAGGAGTTTTTTTTATCCATTGTAATGCTAAAACTATCAGTTTAATATGTATTGTTTGTACCCATATTCGTTCCTATATAAGTGTACTCAGGTTACATAAAATGCCCTTCTGCGTCCCAGACAGTTTAAAAGAGTGAAAAATGGCAAGCATTCTAGCATTATATAATGTGCAACAGCTTTTTGGACGCATTTTGTGGAATAATATTGCAAACATTATTCCTTCTACCTCATCCATAAACACTTCCCATGAGATTTTTGTTCTTTGTGGGATAATTTCCATTGCAGTAATTCTTATTTGTTTTCTCAAAAATAATGGCTGGTTTCCACCACTCTCAATAGATTCAGCCAGCAAATTTAGGGGTACATCTGACAGCCTAACTTATCCCACTAGATCACTAATGATTATCTCGCCAAACTTATTTACATGTTTCTAACTTTGATTTACTTCAGTAAATGTTGACAGGCACTTGAGCAGTCTCTTCATGGTGAGAGCTCAGAGTCACGAGAGAGATACAAACAGACAAGGACATGATCTCCCACAGCACTGTGCAAGTACAGTCAGGGCCATGTCCTCAGGATTTGGGGAGTGTGCCACATGCCGCTGGACCCTACCATGGATGTCCTGCAGCAGGTGGCATCACACCAAGTGTGGAGGATCTCCAGTTTCTGAAACTGTACAAAATCCTTTCTCTTACAAAGATGAAAAGCCCCATGTTCACTAACTATGGTTTAATCTATGTTAATGCTTCCCATATTTTTTTGTGGGCTGATACAATGTCACATTCTGAACTGGGATCCAAAGAGATCATTAACCAGTTATCCAACAAGTTGCTGTTTATTACCATGATTATTAAAATGGTAACATGTTTCTAGTGATTTGAAACACTACCTTGGGGCGCCTGGGTGGCTCAATGGGTTAAAGCCTCTGCTTTCGGCTCAGGTCATGATCCCAGGGTCCTGGGATCGAGCCCCACATCGGGCTCTCTGCTCAGCAGGGAGCCTGCTTCCTCCTCTCTCTGCCTGCCTCTCTGCCTACTTGTGATCTCTGTCTGTCAAATAAATAAATAAAATCTTTAAAAAAAAAAAAGAAAAAGAAACACTACCTTTATTCTCTATTATATGAAATTCCCATGTGCAATCAAGTCTTTCTGGACTTTCCGTTAGATTTCAGTGGTCCATTGATTTCTTTATTCTTGTGTCAGGACTTCTTTTTTAATCATAGAAAGCTTAAATCTGTTGTTACAATATATTACCTGGTAGAGTTTGCCCCCCTCGTCCTGACCTCCAATCTTCAGCACCCCTCCAAACACTCATGCTCCGTTGCTCTTCTTTTTCAGAAGTCTCCTCATTCTTTTATTTTTTCCATACGAGCTCTGAAGGTAACTTACCTAGCTCTAGGGGGAAAATATATTAATATTTTTATAAAGATCATGTAAAATGTACAATTTTCAAGAGAACTGACACAAGAGAAACATTAATTAATTAAAGCAAAACTCCTTAAGGGCAAAAATCAGCTTGATTGTGTAGAAGGGTGTACCTGTTCTTCAATAGGTATTCTTTTAGTGTTATGCTTTTAATCGTGGTCTTCTCTTTTGCTCTGTCTTTTAAGTGATTATTGTTTGTGCGTATGAGGATACATTTCTCTGTGTTAGTTTTTTTTTTTTTTTGGGTGAGGGGGGGAGAAGGAGAGAGAGAATCTACAGCAGGCTCCATGCCTAGTGCAGAGCCTGAGGTGGAGCTCGATCTCACAATGTTGAGAATAGGAACTGAGCCAATATCAAGAGTTGGATGCTTAATGGAGGGAGCCACCCCGGAGCACTCTGTGTTAATTTTAAATCCTGCTCCTTTCCCGACTTCCTTCTGTTCTTAGTAGCTTTTTCATGGATATATTCTTAGGGGCTAGAGATACTCAATTCAGTGGAGACTGTATGCCATTCATGTTGCAGCAAAGTGGCAATGCATTTCTTGGGAGTGAAAAATTCAGTGTCAAACATGACAAACTGCATCTTATGAATGCAAAAAGAGGCCAGGTTGAGGCCATCAGAGGTGGTGGGAAAATACTGTGAGCTGGAGAAAGCAGGCTCATCTGAAGGGAACAGACTTCCCTTGGCACCTGACTGCTGCCACATGGGAATGGGGTCTTTGTTAAAGGATCTTCTGACTTTACAAGTGAAGCCAAAAATTTGGACTTACAAGTGAAATCTTATGATTTTTAAATTATTTTTAAAATACTACTGGGGAAAAAGAAATAAAATGAAATACTGTTGGAAGAAATATAAAGGACAAGTCCATAGGCTAAATATATTCTGCAAGACATCAGTTTGCAACATCTGAGAAACAAATGTTGTCATTCCAACCAGAGAAAAGTCATAGAAAGGTATCTACCAATAAGACTTTTTTACTTATTACAAGTGCATTCATTTACTGGGGGTTCCATTACAACTGACCACAAACTTAGTGGCTTAAAAACAATAGAACATCATAATCTTACAGTTGTGGAGTCCAGAAGTCTGAAGTGGAGATGTCAGTTTGACTCTTCTTCCTCTGAAGGCTTTCGGGGTGGGGGGTGGAAGAGGCGGTGCTTCCTGCCTCTTCCAGCTTCAAGTGGCTCCAAGGATACCTTGGCTTGACTCCATTACTCAAGTCTGTGCCTGCATCTACACATGACCTCCCCCATGACTCCTGCTCCCTTTTTCTCCTTTAAGGATACTTCTGTGTTGGATCTAGGGCCTATCAGACAATGCAGGATGATCTTGCTCAGAGATCTTTAACTTAATTCCACTTGCCATATGATTTTTCATTATCCACTGTCAAAATATTTTTCATATAAGGCCTCACTCATAAGTTCAGGGGGTTGGGATATGGACATATCTTTTTGAGGACTACAATTTAAACCCTATGAGTTATAGAATAGACATAGAAAAAGGGATAAACAAATAAAGACTGGTTCTCAAAATTTGTTTTTCAGATATACCCTCTTGGTAGCAGACAATGTGAGTTCTCCTGGTTCTTACTCTATTCTGTGCTTCTCGCCTCTCCCCCACCCATACCTCCCCCTCCATCCCTTGTTCCCTCTCTCTTCTCCTCTTCTTTCCTCCTTCCCTTTCCCTCCTTCTCGCTGTCATTCTTTCTCACTCTCTGTCTTTTTATTCATTGATTCATGGATTTATTCTGTTAGTATCCTATCCCTATGATGTGCCAGAACCTGTGTGTTTCTAAATCATTAGCCATCTTTCCTGAGTTGAACAAAGAACATAGGTGGCTCAGGAAGAGCTAAGAACCTCTCCTTTATGAACTGGTAGAAGGAAGCCTTTGGTGCTCCCTGCCATTTAGGCTGACAGTGATGTTCTAAGCTGCAGTGCATGACTTGTGTGGTTAAATCAGCAATCAGGGCTACTTACTGGTCACTCTCTTAGACTGTACAAAGCCCCATTAGTATCTGTCAGCATCCCTTCACCCTGGTTGAACAGGCAGCTGTGTCCTCTAACCCCCTCTTGACACTGATAGCTTTCCTTTTCTGCCACACACTTGTAAGAGCTTCTTCCTCCTCAGCTGGAAAGGTCACCTAAACATCCTGCTCTGGATGAATTATGTGTCTATTGATTTGCACACTCTTGTCTCAGCCACAAATTTTAGGGAGCATTTGAGGGCAGCACCCCAGTTAAAGAGAAAAGAACCATATAAATGTAGTTATAACACCAGCTAAAACCCTTCTTGTTATTTCCATGTTGCTTTAAGTTTACTTCCAAGGTTATATGAATTTTGTTCAACATGTACCCAGTGAGACATTTGCCTTAGAATCCCCTGTAGCTTAATTTCTGAAATTAAAATAATCTGTTCAACAAAAGGAATAATTTAATGCTAAGAATTTCATCAGCTTTACATACAAGAATGACCTTCTCCTTTAACATAATTCTTATTCCATTTTCTGTGAGATGAAATCCCAGTCTTGGTGCCTTGGTTAAATTTTAAAACTGATAATTTAACCAAGAGTAAGGCATGCGTGACCAGATCACTTTTCTTCTGAGCTCCCATAAGAGTAGGAATAAAGTCTCAATTCACTGGAATACACATATATACCCCTGTATACATATATTATTAGATTAGTTATTCTACTTTCTGCTTCTGTCCCTAATTCTGTTGCACCTTGGTGACTGCACATCTTATATTAAATACCCTATTCCTTTAAAAAAAAAAAAAAGGAAGTTGGGTCTCTAGGGATTACTCAGTCAGTTGAGCATCTGACTCTTGATCTAGACTAAGGTCTTGATCTCAGGGTCATGAGTTCAGGCTCCACGTTGAGTTCCATGCTGGGTGTGGAACCGACTTAAAACAAATGTAAAATCACTAGGCTGCAGAAACTGTAATGACAGATCAAGAGTGTTGAGTTAGTGCCTGCAGCTGGAGGGAAAGTTTTGAACCACCCCATAGCAGAAGCTCCTTGACTATTAATAAAACAGAGGTATGATGTGTGCCTAACCCAAAAGGCAACAAAAACATTACAAGGCATTGTAAACAGATGGTTACAGCAAGGTCTCTTTTAAAAGCTTGAATATTTCCTGAATAGCTTCATTCCATATGGATGAAAATGAGGGAACCAGTGAGACTTAATTTATCTCTTGCCATGGCCCTGCTAAAGAAAAATAAACAGTAGGTCCAAGAAATTGGACTCAACTGAGGTAAACCAGCAAGATTCACTCGATTGAATAATAGCTATTGACCTCTGCTTCTGTTTTGTTGAATTGTCTGAGAGGAGCTCCGTTTTCTGAAACTAGTTTTTGCCCCAGCTTGGTGAGCCCATGCTGCCAGTTTTACCATTTGGATTGGCTCAGCCATTCCAGCACCTGATCATAGAATAGCTTTGTTCTTCCACCTGTTGAACTGTCCAGTTGCCTAGTGGAGTTGTGTTTGATATAGTAGCTTGGTGATAGGGCATTTATTAGAGAGAGTGAAGAGGTAGCATAATAAGTTGACCCCAGCAATGCACCATAGGCATGGTTTTCAATCTTTGGAGTATGAGAATCTCCTAGGGAAACTCGAGGGGGAAAGAAACAGGGCTGACCTGCCTCCATGATCTCTATTTTCTTCATCAACTCTCCAGATGATTGTGATTCTCACCAAAATGTGTGAAACACCACTCTGCATGGATGTCAAAAACAAGGGTCCAGAAGCAAACTGATTTGGGTCCAAATTTCTCTGAGCTTTAGTTTCTATCTCAAAACTGTTGATATGATTAGTACCTACTTCTTAGGATTTATCTGATACTCATTGTGAAAATGAAGATGAAGTTTATTACAAAGGTAATAAACCTTTGTAATTGTAATAGTCAGTGCAATTTTTTGTATGACCAAATTGAAATCTGACAAAGATTTTGACATCCACTCACAAGAATAGCTTATTCACATGTTTATTCATTCATTAACATTAACATTTAAGCCATTGGTTTATTAGAATTTTAGTAGAAATTCTAGATTGCATATACATGGGAGATGGTTCCTTTATATTTGTTGATTTTAAAGCCTTGTGGTCCTGATGGATTTTGTAACGCTAAATGACTTCAATATTCTTAAGACAAAGCACATGGCGTTCCACTGAAAAAATGTCCAGTCTCTTTGCTTCCTACATTTCTGGTCAAAACTGTTCTTTGCCTTTTCTCACCTGTGTTTACTCCCTCCAGGAAGCCTTCTCTGGCACTCCAAGAGAGTTCTCGCTCTCTCTGGGCATGTGTGTGTGCTCCCCAAACACTATGTACTCTTCCTTCATAGAAATAATCACAGTTGTAATTTTATATTTATTTAAATGATACTTGCCAAAATCTATCTTCCCCACCAGGCTAGCCATGAGTCTGATGAGGGGCCACCTGTTTTAACCCAAGATAAGTGAGTGTAGAGAATAGTGCCTGTCACAGGGTAAGTGTTCAAGAAATACTTAAGGGATGACTATGGTTATTTTATAACCAACAGTTTGCATTTTACTTCATCAGGCACAATGCTGAGTACTTTACAAATAATGGCGCATTTAATCCTTCTAACAATACGAAGTTGGATATTAATATTTTTTTAAAGGGCTTATTTATTTATTTGTCAGAGAGAGAGAGAGAGAGCACACGTGAGAGAGCGCACAAGCAGGCAGAGTAGCAGGCAGAGGCAGAGAGAGAAGCAGACTCCCTGCAGAACGAGGAGCCTGATACCGGACTCGATTCCAGGACCCTGGGATCATGACCTGAGCCGAAGGCAGTGGCTAATCGATTGAGCCACCCAGGCACCCCAGGTGGATATTAATATTAATCCCCTTCTACAGATGAGGAAACTGAGACACAAAATAGCTGAGTCATCTGCTCAAGGTCATACAGGTAGAAAATCAGAATGTTAGAGTCAGACCCACACAGTGTGTCTCTGATGTCTATATTCACCAGTACACTATGTGACTTCCGTACCAAAAAAGCCAAACTGCTGAGGTTTTCAGGACACCACTCAAAAGCAAATGTATGCTACATTCTACTACTTCACTGAGAGCTCTGAGTTTTCCCCTCAGAGCTCATAGGACCTTCAGAGGAGGTAGTGAAGACACAAGGCTAGTTCAGGTTATCTTTTCAGCAACACTAAGACATGCAGCTAAATTGAAATGCCAGGCTGGAGAGCCCAGAGTGGTGACAGGGCATAAAGGTGAGGAACAACTTTGGAGGCTGCAAAGGGACCCAGAGAAACAATGCTTAGGGATATATAGACACAGGAGCACACCAGGAAAATTCACCAGCAATTAAGGCAACATGTTCTACTTCCCCAGGCCATCTGCAGGCTGTAAGACGGTAAGGCAAATCTCCTGCCATACTGAGCTGGGTACTGAGCAAATGTCGCAACTACAGAAGCAAAGCAAAGACCCTCTCCTCTGAACCAGACATGTATTTGAGGGTGAAAATACTAAGATCTCACAAATTAGGCTGGAACTGTTCAAGTCTCATCTGCTGAAGTTCAGGATTGTTCTAGAATCCTGCTTCTCAAAGTACGGGCAGTATAAGGATCATGAGGAGCTTGTTAAAATGCAGGATTTGAGAGGGCACGGATTGCATGGAGCACTGGGTGTGGTGCAAAAACAATGAATACTCTTATGTTGAAAATAAATTTTTAAAAAATTCAACAACAACAACAACAACAAAAAATGCAGGATTTGCCCTGGAGCCCTGCTTCTTAAAGTGTAGGCAGCATGAGCATCACCTGGGGCTTGTTAAAAATGCAGTGTATTTAGCCCCACCCAAGACCTCCTCCACCCAAATCTGCATCTGAGGAGATATTCCGGAAGTCCATATATACATGCATTTGGGAAGCAAGAGCAGTTTTCAACTTAGAGATGCAGGTAGCCAGCGGGCTCGTGGGGAGGAGGAAGAGGAGGAAGCTAAGCACCAGCTATGTGTGTGAGTGTAAAGGAGAGGGGTTGTGGCTCAGGTTGTGCTGTGGTGCATACAGACAGCTTTAATTGTGCTTGCTTTTTTTTCCAGAAGTCTGTTTGTTCTTGCTCAGATGAGAGGGAAGTTCTGACTGCTGTTTTGCGTTCTTTTTCTTCTGTTTTAAATGTTCCAAAGTCCCCACAATCTGAGCCATTTTAGTAGCTCCTGTTCTGAGGCTGGTTGGGGATTTAGACCTATGTGACATGTGGCAGAAGAGTTTACTTTTGAAACTTGGATACGTTCTGTCGAGGGTGCTTCTTCGTGAAGGGTGTGTTGTTTCGGTATTGCACAGAGAGAATTATGGTACTGTGATAAAGAAGGAGAGTTTCAGTCTTCCAGCTACTTAAAAAACTAGTTCTAGTGTTACTGACTTAATGAACAGCCACCATTGTGCAACGGGAGCTGGTCTCAGCTAAGTGGTTCTTCCACCGCCGTCTGCTGGAGGGCTGCAATCTCCAAGGAAGTTTGACTGAGACAAGCTGGGCTTTTGCCACATGACCTACCATCCTGCTGTCAAATGTCTTAGAGCACTGCCTGCTGGATTCCAAGAAAGAGAATTCCACAACAACAAGCCACGATGAGGCCAGGGCTTCCCAGACTCTGCCTGCATCACACCCGTCTATGTCCCACAGAAAAGGGAAGGCGTGTATGGGTATGAAGCCCTGGAAGCAGGTCTAGTCAGGGTCATTGTCATAATCTACCACTGTTGATTAATTGGGTTTTGGGAGTGGGGGAGGTGGGAGGAGGGAACACAGGGCAAAATGGTGAAAGAAATGAAAGCTCTGTCACCAGTCACCATGTGTGCACGTGTGTATGTATATACATGACTGAAGGCATACATTTAGTGTCTTGGGAAACATTGGGGACTTGTGTATTTCCCCCAGAGATTTTCCTTTGTTGAAGAATATTGTGTTGTTCTACTTTATTGTCATCTGGAGGCAGGGCTGTGGGAGAACAGTGAGGCAGGAAGACTTCCAGCCAGGTAGCTTAATCAGTATTGATAATGGAATGGAATCACATACTCTAGCCAGATTACTTTCAGATCATTTAAGGTAGTGGGATAAAAGGACAGTTGGCCAGCATGTATTGATAAGAGCCTAGAAAATGAAATAAGAGATGCAAAATACTTTATTTTCTCTAAAATATTATATAATCTCTTGTGCTTTATGTATTTTGGTTTGTTTTACTGTCTCATTTACTTTAGATTTTCCATTTATAGTAGGTTTCATATATGTTAGGCCATGAATTTGGTGTTGGCCACTTAGTAATGAGTATAGTTAACCTGATATGGCCCTATTATAGAGTTAAGAGTCTGAAACTTTATTTTTTTTTTTTTAATGACCTTAAAATGAGAAAACTGAGTAATTTAAATAACAGTTACTCAGTTTTCTCAAGTCCATCTCCTGTTATTGTTGACCCTGAACTCTGTAAGTTTCCAAGGTCTTCTCCCCATCCCAAACAAGGTACTGAGAAGGAAGGAGGTAGGGCAGTCTTCAGTTCTACAGAAAGATGAAAGGATGATGAGGGAAGCTTGCACTTGCTCAAGTTCCCCTGACTTAGGAAGTGAGTGGAGCTGGCCCCCCAGCCCAAATTGTGTTACTGGATCCTATCTGATTCTCCTAAGACCTTGTGGCTCCACTGGAGCATTTGAGGCTGCATTCCTAAAGAGGTAGCAAGAGATTTCCTGGGGACCTTTCGAGTTTCTGCTCCTCACATATGCCACGGCACTCAGTGAGCAGCACTGAGCTTTCTGTTAGACTCCTTTTTATTTTTGGCCTTTTCAAAAGCTTCCATTTTGATTAGGATATCAATGACACAATGGAGCATTATTAAATGAAAAGAAGGTGTTAAATGGATATTTACAGGTCAGTAGCTCACATAGTCCCAGATAACTGCATGGCCTAGTGGTTGACTTTGGTCATGCTTCTATTTCATCTGAGCCTCTTTTCCTTATTGGCGATGTGGGAATGATAGTGGTTGCTGAATTGGTTGTTGAGGTGAATAAAAGAATCTATGTGAAGCAGAAAATCTTATCTATAGCAAGCACTGAAATTATCAATTATCTTGGTGAGAAGGAAGAAGACATTTTGTCCCTGGCCTAGCATCACTGGAGATGCAAGACATATTGTGATCATCATGTCCTCTCTAAGGTCATTGTGACTGTGTCATTTGTAGGTCACATCTCTGCCTGATAGATTGAAATAGGGATTTAGCCATAGGTCAGTCCTGGAATATTTTTCTTCTTCTTCTTCTTCTTCTTCTTCTTTTTTTTTTTTTTTAATTGACACGAAAGAGCATACAGTCTACTAAAACAAAGAAAACCCATCACTGGTATTTCTATTTCTAAACATTCCAGCAGTGCCCCACAAGCAATGACCTTTTCATTTAACTCTGTTTAGGGTTTGATGCCTATTTTACGTCCCGCACACTTGAAAACAACAGAAGAAATGTATGGTTTGCTGAATACTGGGAGGAAAACTTCAACTGCAAGTTGACGATTAGTGGGTCAAAGAAAGAAGACACAGATCGCAAATGCACAGGTAATTTCATTCCAGTTGTTCTTCTCCTGGTACTCTACGTGGCCAGCATTGAAATGTCTGCATAGCTGACAGAAGGAAGCTTGGTTGGAGACAAATTGAAAAAGTAAATTGAATTTTACTAGATTGTTCAGAAAATGGAACGGGAGCATAAGTCCTGCAGGACAAGAGTAGAACAGACAAAATTGTATTCTTTTCTGCCTGTCCATCTAACAGTAATTGACATTTTCATTGATTCTTCAAATTCAAAAGGGTCATGTTGCTTTGAATGCTCTCAGTGATAAATATTAGTTCATGTTTTAGCCAGGAGTATGAAGTCATTTTCACATAGACAAAAATCCAGCAAATCCCTCTAAGCAGCGGATTTAACTGTTATCATGGACCGTACTGTGTATTTGATTAAAGAAACAAAATACTTGGGCTTAGAGTGATGAGAGTTTCAATAATTTCCATAATATCCAAGTTAATGTGTCTGCTGCTATTTAAAATATGCTTAAAAATATTTAAGGGTGCACCTGGCTTGCTCAGTCAATAGAGCATGTGATTCTTGATATTGGGGTAATGAGCTTGAGCCCCATGTTGGGCTTAGAGTTTACCTAAAAAACAAACAAACAAACCCAAACAAACAAACAAACAAAAAACATAAGCAGCCTCATAATAAACTTTCATAATAATTCCAAATTAAAAAACATGTGTGTATGCTATGCATATGTATGTACATGTATGAAGTAGTCAGAGGATAAACATTCACTGGTGCATTCACAAGTATTTATTGAGCAACTCCTTCTACACAATACTAGGCACCATGCTCTAATGGTAAGCAAGCCAGTAAAGACCTAGCTTTCGTGCTTCTCAGAGGACAGTGAAAGAAAATCGACATTATTCCTGTGAGCTCCCCATGAATACATAATTATAAACTGTAATAAGTGTTCTGAGGGCTATATGGGCATATAACCAAGAAATTTCACTTATATTGAAGGCAGAAGCTGTCTCAAAAGACCTCCTTGAGGAAGAAGTAGGCACCGGTTAGTTAGGTAGAGGGAAGGACAGATAGGAGAATTTCTCATAGAGGAATAACATGGCAAAAGGCTGGAAGTAGGAGAAATTATGGTACCTCTGTGGACAGAAAAAGCAGCATTACCTGACTGAAGTACAGTGAATAGGATGAGTATGTCCGCTAAGGCTGCTAGTGTAGAGATGTGGACAAGGAGTAAGCCATGTGTGGGGACATACATGGAATTTGGTCTTTACCCTAAGCATACTGGAACTAGGGGTGGGGGCGGTGGTGGTTACAGAAGCATGTGACATGTTCTACCATCTTATCACCTACTCCTTTATTACATAGCAATACCCCAATTTCATACTTCAGTAACCTTTATCATTTGTAGCGATGACCTTGAAATACCACAAAACCCCAAAATGTTATTCTAGATTGATCTAGACAATGATCTAGAATTGTCTAGAATGATCTAGACAATGCACTCATGTTAGGTATACTGTTGCTTAGTTTATCTTTGCAGTATGGGTCTTTGAATATTGGCCATCCAAATATGGTAGATTGAACCATTTGACAAACACCTATTAATGAGGAATAATGCATGCAAACCATGGTCCTAAAAACATCAGGAATGGTATGAAGATGGCTTTTCCTCAAAGTGTTTTTGTTAAGGAGAGATAAGATAGGAACAGAGGTATGAGAAAAAATAATGATGCAAAATCAATGTTACATAATTAGATAAACAACTCAGTAAATTACAATTCCACATGAACTATATTCTTAATGCCATGGTATATAGCAACAGTGTTTTCAGAAATATAATCTTTAGGGATGCCTGGATGGCTTAGTCATTAAGCATTTGCCTTTGCCTCAGTTCATGATCCCAGGTTCCTGGGATTGACCCCCTCATCAGGCTCCCTGGTCAGCGGAAGCCTGCTTCTCCCTCTCCTACTCCCCATGCTTCTGTTCCCTCTCTCCCTGTGTCTCTGTCAAATAAATAAATAAAATCTTTAAAAAAATACAATCTTTATAATATTGAAGGGAGAGAGGAAAAAATTATTTCAATGTTGACTAGACTGGGTGAAACAAAATTCTCAAGAGGAAACTGAAAAAAATGAGTTTGACATCTGGATAATTTGTCTGTATGACAAACATCCAGGTACACTAGAAGTATCTATATGATTAATGATAGAAGTTTTTTGGTTCCTTCTGACATTTTGTATTCTGTAGAGTCAAGAAGGTAGGATGGATCATTTTTGTGGCCATTAGGATTGTTCTAAGGCCAAACCCCAAACTTTCAATGTTTTAACAACACTGTTCTATCTGTAGTGACATTTTCATGTTGATCGTCAAGAATTCAGGTTCATAAAAATAAGCTCATGATCAAAATCATTATCTTCAAAAAATATCTCATTCATTCCATGTAAAATATCTGATCACATATACTAAATTCTGTGACCCAAAATTATTTGAATACTGTCTCTGCTCTCTTTTCTTCCTTACCACTTTAGCAGTTTTAAGATGTGCTGTATTGAGTGGAGATAAATATTACTACCCTCATTGTGTCTCTTATTCCTGTTACTGAGTATGAGTACATGGGTGGTCATGTGTTTTGTTGTTGTTTTTTTTTGTACCACTTTTCCCCAAATCCAGTGAATCCTGTATTCTGCTTTGGAAGTATTCACAAATTACTGTTTAAAAATTGTGACCTTTAGAAACAGTTGAACTTTGAACAACATGGGTTGGGACTGCACGGGTCCACTTAAATGGACTGTTTTCCATAAATACAGTATTATAAATGTGTTATCTTATAACTTTCTTAGTATTTTCTTTAGAATACTTTGTAGAATACAGTATGTAATGCCTATAGCATACAAAATATGTGTTCATTAATATGTCACTGGTAAGGCCTCCTTGCATCAGTAGGCTATTTGTAAAGTTTTGTGGGTATCAAAAGTCATAGGTGGACATTTGACTATGCAAGGGGTTGACAATACTAACCACCCACATTGTTGAAGAGTCAATTTGGCGGTGGAATAATCAGAGAAAAAGCATGCTGAGATTCGCTAGACTAGAGGGAAAGAAGAGATGGAGAGAGACGGGACCAATCTTATTGTATTGATAAGAGTTCTTGAAACCATGGTGAGAAAATAAGTTTTAATGATGGAAAAGAGTGGATGGGAGAGGGAAGTGTTGATAAGCTTAAGGATGTAGCTGATAAAAGAGATGCTTTGGGAATGAGATTCTGAAAATAGAAATAATAGTCACATTGGAAATAAATACCCTGATGAAGCAGACTAAGAAGTCTGGCATTGCAGACAGTTGGGCTCTAGACAGCATAGACCGTGGTTGTTCTAAGGACTGCAGACAGCAGCCCAACTTATAGATCTCCCTCTATGACTGGGTTCTGCTAAAGAATAAGAGAGTCTTAAAATGCTTCTAGGATTTGGGCACAAATTAAAATGCCAACTTGTTTCTCTTTATCGTTTTACATAGCTTCTTTAGCCATAATGAGGTATTTATTATATAGTAACTCCAAGTAGACATTCAATGAGTTAGTCACCTGCCCAGACAACTTTGAAGATGAGGAGTGGGTCCCATACTAGTTGAAGAGAGCAGATTTCTGCAGTCAGGGAATAGCAGTGAGTTCTGAAAAGCCAAGATGTTAAAAAGTCATGGTAGGAAGAATGATGAAAAAAATATTACTATTAAGCTGTGTACTCTTGGTAATTTAACTTGGAGATAGATGTGTCTTAATTATTATAGAAACTTAACCTGAACAACCAGGCAATTCTTATTGTTATAAATGATCCATATGCATTTAAATGCTCCTTCAAACATTTAAACTCCTTCAAACAAGGAAAGCTGCCATAGTCTTCAATATTTTAAGAACATCCAACTTTGCTTGATACCCAGTTCCTAGTTCTCTCAACCTTAAGAGCTAGTCTTTCTTCATCCTACCCTCCCTGGTGATTCTCAGATTTTTATGGATACACACTAAGATTTGCTGGTGACCCATCCTGCTCATGGGTTAGCTTGACTGACATTCCACACAGGGACATGCAGTTAAGTTTTTTGGTGGTTTAAACTTTCACAGAAAACACAAATTCTGAAAGATCCTATGCTGTTTCGTAGTAGACCTAGATTTTGTCAGGGACATAGTGCTAGCTACACATACTAATGTCCTTCTAGATACTTCCAGAATAAAGTAAGTTCTTCTAGATAGATTACAGAATAAAGTAAGTCCCTCTCAATACTTCTAGAAGTATACTTGTAGACTATTTGTTGTTTGGGAACAGAAAGGTCAGATGTGATTTTTCTTTTCTGTGCTTCCCCACTCCTACCCCACTAGCTAACTGTGTTTATCCTTAACACTTAACAGCATATTGTTGACACAAAGACCAGTTTAGAATATGATCTTTTGGGGGAATGACACGTTTTTTGTGGAGATACCAAGGTTAAGGGAATAGGGAAAGTACCCAGATGGTGATATCCCTGAAAAAGAAATTTGGGGCCATCCTGGAGTGCAAAAAAATCACTCTACCCAAGTGTTTAAGAAACCAGTTTTTGGCATGAAAGAGGCCTGTGTTTATGTTTCAGAGCTATCCCTGAATGGTCCCATGAGAGACTGGATATTATTTAGCTTTTCAAAACCTTTTCTCATATTCGAAATGGGAATAATAAAGCTTTATACCTGAAGTTGTTGTAGGGAGTACATTAGGTAACTTGGCATCTAAAATGATACTGGTATATGAAAGCTCAGTAAGGTGGGAGCCTGACTGGCTCAGTCAGTTAAGTGTCTGCCTTCCACTCAGGTCATGATCCCTGAGTCCTGGGATAGAGTCCCACATCGGGCTTCCTGCTCAGTGGGGATTCTTCTCCCTCTCCTCTCTCTCCTTCTCCCCCTACCTATGCCTGCTCTCTCTCTCTCTCTCTCTCTCTCTCTCACTCAAATAAATACAATCTTGAAAGAATAAATAAGAAAACTGAGTAATTGTAACAATTACCTGCCATTTGGAGCAATTGCCTGTGAGGGTTTCATGAAACCTCAAGAAACAGTGCAGTTGCCTGTGAGGGTTTCATGAAGATCCTATGGCCACATGTTAATGCTGTAGAAAATCAGGCTGTATATAAAATTTTTCCTGAAAAACACAGCCAGGGAATTGAATAAGAATGTAAATATGGACAGGAACTTTTCAGTGGGATACAAATTGCACAGTGATATAATGAGATAGCAAAAGTTTACAGACAGGCAGGTAACTTCATGCTGTGATAGAATACGAAGCTCAGGGCTTCAAAAATTTCAGTGCCATAATGTAGAGTATGTGTCCAGGCATCCCTGGGACTTGGTACATGAGGTGTCCATCAAGTCCAACTTTTGTGCCATTTTATCTCTGATATGCTATATCTTTATGTGGTTGGTAGCATCTCTAAGGTCTTCACTTTCAAGCCCATTTTTTAAATTCAGAAGGATGTTCTGAGTATTTGCATGTGCTTGCCTATTGCAGCCCATAAAAATTATCACTCTGTCATATTTTATGACTTACATAGAACATTTGTCTAACTAACATTACTCTTCTGCCAAATGCCATGTTGTGGATACTGATTCATCAGAGTTACCTCTTTACTGAACAGAAGGAACTCAGCATTTAGAAATCCATCATCCCATGAAGGCACAATTTGACTTTCAAAGATTTGTTTTCCTTTTGAAATGACAGAGGATGAATAAATTGATGACTTTGAAAAAAAAATATTTTCCATGCGAGTGCTTGCAAGTCCTACAAAAAGCAAATTCAATTTTGAATTGAGTCCCTAATCAATCAGTGGTTATTGTAGAAAGCTATCACAGGCTTAAGAGCATACTCTGGTAAATGATCACATTTTGGGAGAATCCTTAAACTATCTTTTTCTTTACACCTCACTTCTCAAAGCTTATAGTTTAAGTAAAGGTCACTTTCTTGGTGGAACAAAAAAAAGTTTTTTAAGAAAAGCTGTTAATGAATAAATCATGTATTTCTCAAGTTTTCATTCGTTTCTCATGGGATCCAGGCCCATCAGAGCCTACATAATTTAATAAGTCTATCAAGACAAAGAAGAACACTTGAGTAAGTCAAGTGCTTTGAGAATATATGTGCAGAAAGCATTTGACTATACTGATTAATTTTTCCTGCCATTTTATCTTATTCTGAATTGACCTTTAATTATTATATAGATGTTCTGTTGCAGCACCTAATATACCCAGCATGACTGAGGAATCCACATCAAAGTGTTACAGATAAAGTCTAACCCCTTGGTGCTCTGACTTTTTGAAGTCCTTTTGATGAGAAGCAGTGTAAAATACCATTTTTATACCTAGTGCCTTTTTAAATAAAAGTTCAAGGCAGATTAATTACAACTTAGTTTACACATAGCAACCATGATGGAATTCTGTGTTACTAGGTTCTTTGTTGAAATTTGTATTCTGACTTACCTCTAGAAGTCAATAAATTGGTTGACATTTCTCTTGCTACCATCACACTTAAGTCTGACCCTACCTTCTTCCTGAATGGCTGATTTCTGTCTATATGGTAAGTGGAAGCATATAAGCCAAATTAATCGTTTTTTTTTTAATTTATTTTTTAAAACAAGTTAAAATTTATTGAGCATTCATTCTAGCTACTTTTTTCCCCATGACCCAGTCACTCTATCACTTCCTCCCTACCCCACAGCAATCCTCAGTTTGTTTCATGAGATTAAGAGTCTCCTGTGGTTTGTCTCCCTCCAGATCACATCTTGTTTCATTTTTTCCTTCCCTACCCTGCTATAACCCCTGCCCTGCCTATCAAATTTCTCATATCAGAGAGATCATATGATAATTTTCTTTCTCTGATTGACTTATTTTGCTCAGCATAATACCCTCTAGTTCTAGCCACGTCATTGCAAATGGCAAGATTTCATTTTTTGATGGCTGCATAGTATTCCATTGTGTATATATGCCTCATCTTCTTTATCCATTTATCTGTTGATGAACATCTAGGTTCTTTCCATAGTTTGGCTATTGTGGACATTGCTGTTATAAACACTTGGGTGCATGTGCCCTTTCAGATCACTACATTTGTATCTTTAGGGTAAATACCCAGTAGTGTGATTGCTGGATCATAGGATAGCTCTATTTTCAACTTTTTGAGGAACCTCCATATTTTGGTCATTCTGACTAGTGTGAGGTGGTATCTTACTATGGTTTTGATGTGTATTTCCCTGATGGAGAGTGATGTTGAGCACTTTTTTATGTGTCTGTTAGCCATCTGAATGTCTTCTTTGCAGAAATGTCTTGTTCATGTTTTCTGCCAATTGCCTTTTTTTAAAAGATTTTATTTATTTATTTGAGATAGAGAGAGAGAGAATTAAAGAGCATGAGAGGAGAGAGGTCAACTGGAGAAGAAGACTCCCTGCCAAGCGGGGAGCCCGATGTGGGACTCGATCCTGGGGCTCCAGGATCATGACCTGAGCTGAAGGCAGCTGCTTAACCAACTGAGCCACTCAGGCGCCCTTCTGCCCATTTCTTGATTGGATTATTTATTCTTTAGATGTTGAGTATGATAAGTTCTTTACAGATTTTAGGATACTAAACCTTTATCTGATAAGTCATTTGCAAATATCTTCTCCCATTCTATCTGTTGTCTTTTGGTTTTGACTGTTTCCTTGGCTGTGCAAAAGCTTTTGATCTTGATGACATCCCAATAGTTCATTTATGCCCTTGCTTCCAATGCCAATAGTTCATTTTTGTCCTTGATTTCCTTGCTTTTGATGATGTTTCTAAGAAGAGGTTGCTGTGGCTGAGGTCAAATAGGTTGCTGTCTCTTTTCTCCTCAAGGATTTTGATGGATTCCTGTCTCACATTGAGGTCTTTCATCCATTTGGAGTCTATATTTGTGGGTTGTGTATGGAAATGTCCAGTTTCATTCTTCTGCATCTGGCTGTCCAATTTTCCCAACACCATTTGTTGAAGAGACTGTCTTTTTTCCATTGGACATTCTTTCCTGCTTTGTCCAAGATTAGTTGACCATAGATATGAGGGTCTATTTGTGGGCTCTCTATTCTGTTCCATTGATCTGTGTGTCTGTTTTTGTGCCAGTATCATACTGTCCTGATGGTGACAGCTTTGTAATAGAGCTTTAAGTCGGGAATTGTGATGTCACCAACTTTGGCTTTCTTTTTCAACATTTCTCTGGCTATTTGAGGTCTTTCCTGGTTCTGTATAAATTTTAGAATTATTTGTTCCATTTCTTTGGGAAAAAAATGGATGGTATTTTGATAGGGATTGCATTAAATGTGTAGATTGCTTTAGGTAGCATAGACAATTTCACAATATTTGTTCTTCCAATCCATGAGCATGGAAATTTTTTCCATTTCTTTGTGTCTTCCTCAATTTATTTCATGAGTACTTTATAGTACTTTATAATACTTTATAGATACTTTACCTCTTTGTTTTGGTTTATTCCTAGATATCTTGTGCTTTAAGGTGCAATTGCAAATGGGATTGACTCCTTAATTTCTGTTTCTTTGTGTCTTTCTGTTGTTGTATAGAAATGCAACTGATTTCTGTGCATTGATCTTATATCCTGACACTTTACTGAATTCCTGTACAAGTTCTAGCAGTTTTGGAGTGGAGTCTTTTGGGTTTTCCACATATAGTATTATATTATCTGCAGAGGGTGAGAGTTTGACTTCTTCTTTGCCAATTTGGATGCCTTTTATTTCTTTTTGTTGTCTGATTGCTGAGGCTAGGACTTCGAGTACTACGTTGAATAGCAGTGGTGATAGTAGACATCCCTGCCGTGTTCCTGACCTTAAGGGAAAAGATCTCAGTTTTTCCCCATTGAGAATGATATTCACTGTGGATTTTTCACAGATGGCTTTGATGGTATTGAGGTATGTATCATCTATCCCTACACTTTGAAAAGTTTTGATCAAGAAAGGATGCTGTACTTTGTCAAATGTTTTTTTCAGCATCTATTAAGAGTATCATATGGCTCATGTTCTTTTATTAATGTATTGTATCAGATTGATTGATTTGTGATTGTTGAACCACCCTTGCAGCCCAGGAATAAATCCCACTTGGTCATGGTGAATAATCCTTTTAATGTACTGTTGGATCCTATTGGTTGGTATTTTGGTGAGAATTTTTGCATCCATTTTCATCAAGCATATTGGTCTGTAATTCTCCTGTTTGAGGGGATATTTGGTTTTGGGATCAAATAATGCTGGCCTCATTAAGTGAATTTGGAAGTTCTCCTTCCATTTCTATTTTTGGGTACTGTTTCAGGAGAATAGGTATTAGTTCTTCTTTAAATGTTTGGTAGAATTCCCCTAGGAACCCATCTGGCCCTGGGCTCATGTTTTTTGGGAAGATTTTTGATGACTGCTTCAATCTCCTTACTGGTTATGGGTCTGTGCATGTTTTCTATTTCTTCCTTGTTCAGTTTGGTAGTTTATATGTCTCTAGGAATGCATCCATTTCTTGCAGATTGTCAAATCTGGTGGTGTATAGTTGCTCATAATATGTTTTTATAATTGTATTTCTTTATTGATTATGATCTCTCCTATTTCATTTATGATTTTTTTAATTTGGGTTCTTTCTCTTTTCTTTTTGAGAAGTCTGGCCAGGGGTTTATCAATCTTATTAATTCTTTCAAAGAATCAGCTCATAGTTTCATTGGATTTGTTCTACTGTTTTTTTTTTCATTTCTATTTCATTGATTTCTGCTCTGATCTTTATGATTTCTCTTCTCCTACTGGGTTTAGGCTTTCTTTGATTTTCTTTTTGTAGCTCCTTTAGGTATAGTGTTAGGTTATATTCTTGAGACCTTTCTTGTTTCTTGAGAAAGGGTTGTATTGCTATATATTTTCCTCTCAGGATCACCTTTGCTGTGTCCCAAAGATTTTGCACAGTTGTGTTTTCATTTTCATTTGTGTCCATGAATTTTTTTATTTAATTTCCTGGTTAACCCATTCATTCTTCAGTAGGATGTTCTTTAGCCTCCATGTATTTGAGTTCTTTCCAACTTTGCTCTGGTGGTTGAGTTCTAGTCTCAAAGCATTGTGGTCTGAAAATATGAAGGGAATGATCCCAGTTTTTTGGTACCAGTTGAGACCTTATTTGTGACCCAGGTTGTGATCAGTTCTGGAAATTTTCCATGTGCACAAGAGAAGAATGTGTATTCTATTGCCTTGAGATGGAATGATCTGAATATATCTGTGATGTGCGTCTGGTCTAGTATGTCATTTAAAGCCTTTATTTCCTTTTTGATCTTTTGCCTAGATGATCTGTTCATTTCAGTGAGGGGGTTGTTAAAGTCCCCTACTATTATTGTATTATTGTCGATGTTTTTCTTTGATTTTGTTATTAATTGATTTATTTATTTGGCTGCTCCCATGTTAGGGACATAGATACTTAAAATTGTTAGATCTTCTTGTTCAACAGATCCTTTAAGTATGATATAGTGTCCTTCCTCATCTCTTATTATAGTCTTTGTATTAAAATCTAATTGATCTGATATAGAGATTGCCACCCTAGCTTTCTTTGATGTTCATTAGCATGGTAAATTGTTTTCCATTTCCCTCACTTTAAATCTGGAGGTGACTTTGGGTCTAAAATGAGTTTCTTGTAGATAGCATATCAATGGGTCTTGTTTTTAAAATCCATTCTGATACCCTGTGTCTTTTTTTTTTTTTTTAAAGATTTTATTTATTTATTTGTCAGAGAGAGAGGGAGAGAGAGTGAGCACAGGCAGACAGAGAGGCAGGCAGAGGCAGAGGGAGAAGCAGGCTCCCTGCCAAGCAAGGAGCCCGATGTGGGACTCGATCCCAGGACGCTGGGATCATGACCTGAGCCGAAGGCAGCTGCTTAACCAACTGAGCCACCCAGGCGTCCCACCCTGTGTCTTTTGATTGGGGTATTTAGACCATTTATGTATAGGGTAACTATTGAAAGATATAAATTTAGTGCCATTGTATTTCCTGTAAGGTGACTGTTACTGTATATTGTTCCTTTCTGGTCAATTAATTTTAGGCTCTCTTTGCTTAGAGGATCCCTTTCAATATTTTCTGTAGGTCTGATTTGTGTTTGCAAATTCTTTTAATTTTTGATTATCCTGGAAGCTTTTTATCTCTCCTATTTTCAATGGCAGCCTAGCTGGGATATAGTATTCTTGGCTGCATATTTTTCTCATTTAGTGCTCTGAATATATCATGCCAGTCCTTTCTGGCCTGCCAGGTTTCTGTGGCTAGGTGTGCTGTCAATCTAATATTTCTACCGTTGTATGTTACAGACCTCTTGTCCTGAGCTGCTTTCAGGATTTTCTCTTTGTCACTAAGAATTGTAAGTTTTACTATTAGATGTTACGGTGTGGACCTATTTTTATTGATTTTGAAGGGGCTTCTCTCTGCCTCCTGGATTTTGATGCTTGTTCCCTTTGTCATATTGGGGAAATTCTCTACTATAATTCACTCCAATATACCTTCTGCCCCCCTCTCTCTTTCCCCTTTTACTCTGATCCCAATTATTCTAATATTGTTTCATCTTACGGTATCACTTATCTCTCGAATTCTCCTCTTGTGGTCCAGTAGTTGTTTGTCTCTCTTTTGCTCAGCTTCTTTATTCTCCATCATTTGGTCTTCTATATCACTAGTTCTCTCTTCTGCCTCATTTATTCTAGCAGTAGGAGCCTGTATTTTTTGAGTGCTCCTCATTAATAGCTTTTTTTAAATTATTATTTCAACCTGATTAGATTTTAGTTCTTTTATTTCTCCAGAAAGCGATTCTTTAATATCTTCCATGTTTTTTTGAGCCCCACTAGTACCTTGATAATCATCATTCTGAACTCTAGTTCTGACTTATTACTAATGTCCATATTGATAAGGCAGGTACTTGCATTATTGGAAACAAACAAACAAACAAAAATAAACCTGTCAAGGCTTCTACTACAATCTGCCCTGTGATGCCAAGAAATCAAAGTCAATGAGGACATTAACTTCTTGGGTAGCTGATAAGCTGAAAGTCAGGAGTAGAGCACATGATAGATGTTGCTGCCTCTTGTTCTTCTTTGTGTGTGTGTGTGTGGTGAGTTTTTCTGCCTTCTCATTTTATCCATTATCCACTGGTCCATTGTGAATGGACCAGTCCTTGTGGTTTTTATTGTTTGGAAGACTTTCTGCAACAACCATCAGGAAACCTTAAAAAGCTGGATAGGTTTTGGGGCGCCTGGGTGGCTCAGTGGGTTAAGCTACTGCCTTCGGCTCGGGTCATGATCCCGGGGTCATGGGATCGACTCCTGCATCGGGCTCCTTGCTCTGCAGGGAACCTGCTTCTCTCGCTGCCTCTGCCTGCCTCTCTGTCTGCTTGTGTGTACACACTTACTCTTTCTCTCTCTCTCTCTCTTTGGCAAATAAATTAAAAAAATCTTTAAAAAAATAGGTTTATTAATTAGAAGACCTTGAGATTACACAGCACACCTGGGGCCACATAGTGGGCTGGTGTGTAGAGAAAGAAAATGCTCCTGGCCTTGTGGCTCTACTTTAATTAAGAGCCATGGTAGGACACATGGTTTCATTTGGCTTAGTATTCATTGGTGAGTTTAAAAGCCTAATAGGGGCACCTGGGTGGCTCAGTGGGTTAAAGCCTCTACCTTCGGCTCAGGTCGTGATCCCAGGGTCCTGGGATTGACCCCTGCATCTGGCTCAGCAGGGAGCTTGCTTCCCTTCCTCTCTCTCTGCCTACCTGTGATTTCTGTCTGTCAAATAAATAAATAAAATCTTTAAGAAAATGGGAATTTAAAGTGCAGAAAGAGAAAAGGGAAGTGACCCAAGTTGTCAGTTATTGAAATCAACCAAGATCTAAAATACAGGAATCTCACTGGGGAAAGTTCCTCAGGACTCATGATCTGTACCTGTGGCTAGCAATGTGTTACAAAGATAGCCCTCTGTAAAGGATGGCTCTGCAATCAGAGCTTAAGGCAGGTACTTGCATTACTGGAAACAAACAAGCAAACAAAAATAAACCTGTCAAGGCTTCTACTACAATCTGCCCTGTGATGCCAAGAAATCAAAGTCAATGAGGACATTAACTTCTTGGGTAGCTGATAAGCTGAAAGTCAGGAGTAGAGCACATGATAACCCAGAGAGTATATACATCAAAGTAGGATTATAGTAACAAACCCTTTAATAATTATAGAGGTAAGAGTCTGAAATACAGTCTGCAATCATTGTCCTAAACAAGGAGAGTTCAGCCCTGAAAATAGGTCCCTGATCTCTGGGGCCTACCCTGATAGTCTTTTAAAGGATTTGAATAATACTGTGAAATACTTTAACATCTTGGGCCATCTAGTGTAAGTACATTTCAACCTGTCCCGAGTTAATAGATTATTCCATCTATGAACAAATGAGTTTCTTAATCCTGAGAACAGGTCAGTTCAATTAAAGGAGGCAACTATATAGTAACCCACTTTGGGCCTATTTCCTTCAAGTATTTAATAAGGCATTTTTTAAAAAGATTTTATTTATTTGAGAGAGAGAGAGAACACAGAGGGAGAGGGAGAACACAGAGGGAGAGGGAGAAGTAGACTTCCCATCGAATAGAGAGCCAAATGTAGGGCTCAATCCCAGGACTCTGAGATCATGACTTGAGCTGAAAGGAAATGCTGAACCAACTGAGCCACCCAGATGCCCCCAATAAGAGGCATTTTTATGAAAACAAATTTTTAAAAAAGGGTTAAGAACTGGGCATACTGGAACTGTAGTTTCTAAGTTGGAGAAGATTTCAAAGATGTCAGCCTCAAAGTAACTTCAGATAGAGTGAGGGCCAGCACTGGCAATCCGATAGATTGTGCCAGTTCATGGTCCCTGCTGATCTGAGTGGCCCATGCAGCAACATGTGCATGTGTGCAGACTGTCTATATATGAGTTGTTGTGATTGCTCTGAAGTTGATATCAAGTTGTCCCCTTTTATTTTTTAATTAAATTTGTTTATTAGAGAAAACACAGTGGGAGAGGGGCAGAGAGAGGGAAAAGCAGATTCCCTGCTGAGCCTGAAGCCCAACAAGGAGCTAGGTTCCAGGACCCCGAGATCATTACCTGAGCTGAAGACAGATGCAATTGACTGAGCCACCCAGGTGCCCCTCAAGTTGTCCCACTTCAGTTTGCAATTCAAAAAAAAAAAAAAAGGGAGTTTTAGTTGTCAATGATTCCAAGTCAGAGGATTTGCCAAAAATTGGAAACCTTAGTTTGGAAAATTGTAACCAGATATTAAAGGAAATAACAATTCACTATACAATCCAGTGTACAGGTAAAAAAACAGGTAAAAAAAATCAACAGTAACTAGTAGAACTAGAGTTGATATCCATAGGCATATTTTAGAGTTCCTCCTGACCTGTCTTTCCACCTACAATTACCCCAGTTTCTATTGAAGATAGCTGTAGTAAGACTAATTCGTTTGCAAATTAAGTTCAGTTAACTTTGGCCTTTGCACATAAACTTATGTAAGTGCAGCAAGAGTAATGATTGACTATGTAGGCTTTTGAAAGTCTGCCTTATTGGAATCTCTTATAAGGAATTTCAGATTGAACTTTTAACAGCCTCCTTAGGCTAAGAAGCCAAACCAAAAACTTGCCATCAAACTGCCTGGAGTACCTATAGATGTGGGTGGATTCCTGTCTTCTTGAGGTCCCCAAATATCCTGAGGTTCCTGGGCCTATCAGGAAGTGACCTTCCTTACTCACCTGGTAAGGCTGCTGGGAAATCCTGAAAACAAGGTACCAGCCTGTTTTTCCAGAGGGCCCTATTGTCTCCTTCAAGGCAACTTTAGTTCCTTAAAGCAGTCTGGTCATACCTAAATCTATGCATGTCTCTCTCAAATAGGGCATTCTAATCAAGGTCTTGGTAATAGAACCAGTGTTTCCAATGGTGTCCTGTTACAAGGAGAACAGATTCTTATTGAATGTATGCAAATAACTATATTACCATGAAAATAAGAATATTCACTGAGAGTTCCCAAAGTCTGGAGGGATCAGGTAGAGAGAAAGACATAAACGTTTCATTTTCGCTCACAAAGATATATTCTAAATTACTTTAAGTTATAAATAGCTTAGGAGGACAGGTCTCCTTATATCTGGGAAACAAAAGATTAAAGAACCAGCTATATTTCACACAAAAAGTCATGAAAGTTATAATCCTCCTTATCAGTTCATTCAGTCCCATGTAATTCTTGTTGATCTTTGTTGGCAGTTTTATGAATCAGTTGTTTCCTTAGAATTCTGTAGTTTCTTACCCAGTTCTTATACTATCCAGAAGCAAGCAGAAACTTACACTCTAGAGTACTTGTCAGAATTCTTTCCATGAGCTTTTCTTTAAGATGAAACACTTCTACAAAACTATCACAGTGTAATAGTAACTGTAAATAATAAAAGACTTAGGAATGGCCATGGTGAATGATGAGAGTTCATTAAAAAGGAAATAAGGCTATTTCTGGGACACAAACATTTTAAGATGATAAATAGAATTATAAGTGATAAAAGTGTCCCAGGATATGTCAGATTTTTAGGAATTTTATACAATTTCTAAGATACTTATATTAATAACATTTCCCCATATAATATAACTTTAGGTTTATCATCCCTTATTTGACAACTTCCCATTATCAAATAGGCCTAATTCAAGTAACATCCTTTTCTCTCTGTCTCTCAATTCTGATAAGGAGAGAGAGGACATTGTGACACATTCCAGGGATTCTCTGGAAAACCCTAGATTCAGTTGAAGGTCAAAACAACTTAAGTTAGAATTTTATTTGAGTGAAGTTTGTCAAAAATATCAAAATGTTTGGATACTTGGTAGAATAGGATCATAGGTCATTTTGAAACAATACAGAGTTTTCCATTTAATCAAAGTGATCATTGAAGACTTTGCAGACAAATACAGTTACAGTGTGTGTATGTGTGTGTGGGTATGTATATGTTTTAAAGCAACTTAGCTCTTTTAATAGAGGACAGCCTTTTTTTTTTCTTTTTTAAAGATTTTATTTATTTATTAGAGTGAGCAAAAGAGAGCACAAGTAAAGTGAGGGAGAGGGAGAAGCAGGTTCCCTACTGAGGAAGGAGGGAAAGAGCCTGATGTGGGGCTCTCCCAGGACCCAGGATCATGACCCTAGCTGCAGGCAGAGACACAACTAAACCACCCAGTCACCCCAAGAAGGACCAGCCTTCTTAAATAATCAAAGATCTTTTAAGAAACACAGGGAAGTATTTTGACAAGACACAAAATCTTGGTTTTCCAGGCAGATTACTTCAAAGGGTAAAAACAAAACAAAAACCCTTGCTCTCACAATATCTTATCAAGAGCAAATCAGTAGTCTAAGAAAACTTGTCCTTTTAGCAGAAGAAAATGAAATTTAATTTTATATGAATATACTTGGTATTAAAGCTTAATTTTCAAATCCTCATAACAAAATAGTTTTTAGCCAATATGACCACAAATTTACCTTTTATAAGGTAAATTTCTTTCTTCCTAATTTTCTGTAGCATTTTGTCCTTCGTTTTCCTTGTTCCCATGCTGAAAGCATGTTCTCTTTTAGGACAAATTTACTTTTCTTTCCTCATAGCAAAAATATATCTTCGTACCTTTTCTTTTTTTCCTATCTGTTCTCAGGCAAAAACAGATCCTACTTTCCTTGCATACAACCATTTCCCTTATTTCCAGTAACTTTAATGACATATATTGGAATTCTTTAACCCTCAAAATCCTTTCTTATGAAAACTGATTGTGAACTGCCTATTAAACTAGCATTCCTTAGATTGACAAATATATGAATATATCTCATGAATTCTAAAGATATATGACATGAATGTGAAAAACATTTGGGTTAGTTTCTGTCACATTTCTGGGATTTAGAAATACTTAATTCATAGCTGTGCTTATTTCTAAGTCATTAGATAGAGCTCTTTTACAAATTTTGGAAATACTTTCCAGAGGTAGGGAAAATACCATATCTGTAATATACCTACATGGACCTACAAAAGCAGGCAGATACCGATCTCTTGGTTTCATTCCAAACCGTAGCCATGAAGCAGGCATCATCCAAAACTCAACAGTTGCTAAGTAATTGTGTCTCTGGCAGGCAGAAGGAGTTCTGCTAAAAGCTTTTTGCTAATGTTTGTGGGAAAACGTCTAAGTTTTTAATTTATCCTTGACAAGTACTCTTAATTAAGGGGCCTGTGATCTAGAGCCTTTCTATCAGTTTGTATTTTATTTTTTTTAATTTTTATTTTAAATTCTAGTTAGTTAACATACAGCACAATATTGGCTTCAGGAGTAGAATTCAATGATTTATCACTTAAAACGACACCCAGTGCGCTTCATAACAAGTGCCCTCCTTAATACTCATCACCCATCCATCCAGCCCATTCCCCACACACCTCCCTCCATCAACTCCGAGTCTTCTCATGGTTGGTGTACCTCTCCCCATTCCCAATATGTTCATCTGTTTTGTTTCTTAAATTCCACATGTAAGTAAAATCATAATGGCATTTGCCTCTCTCAGACTGACTTACCAGTTTGTATTTTAAAAAGGCCTCTTTCTCTCTCTCTCTCTCTTTTTTTTTTTTTTTTTAATTCATTTCCCAACAAATTTAGTTCCCTCCTGGGATGTTTACATTTCAAAGACATGATAGGACTTTTATCTTCAAGGAACAGAGACAGGAAATGTAAGTTTTCCTCCTAGGAGTTTCACTGCCTTTTGAATAGCTTTGGAAGTCCCAATTAAAATATAGCAGCCTTGTAATTAGGGGGAATGCCCTATAGAGAATAATTGTCTGGACTGAGAGTCTGATGGGACCTCTTCAGGGTGGAAAATGAAGCGGGGGTTTTCTGGGTCACTCTGGACTTGGACATGATAAACCCCTTGGACCACATCAATTTTGCACAGCAGGAGAAAGCCTTTATGTTAATGTTTTCCATTCACTGTGAGCCATACAGTGATTGCTCTTTTGGAAGGATGGGCAAGTGGTCAGACAATAAATATCCAAGTGAGGAGAGGGAAGGCCCTGTTAGGAATATCAGTGGCTCCAGACATGTTTGTCTTCCATTTCCCTTCTTCCTCACTAGGGGCCTCCATCACCTTGTTGGCTTTTCCCTTCGTGGCAGGAATGGTTCATGAGGTGCATTTCTTAGTTCTGCACTGATCAAGGGAAAGCTGAGGGGACCCAGAATGTGCTGTACCTTGGTGGAAATGAGCAGATAGCCCTGATGGATCTTAAAGAAAGTTACAGGGGCCCTTGGTTAGCTCAGTCAGTTGAGCCACCAAATCTTGATTTCAGCTCAGGTCATGATCTCAGGGTTCAGGAATTGGGCCCTGTATCTGTGGCTCTGGGCTCCTCAGGGGGTCTGCTTCAGATTTTCTCTCTCCCTCTCTTTCTGCCCCCTACCCCCCTGTTTGTGTTCTCTCTTGTTCTAAGTAAATCTTTAAAAAAATTTTAAAAAAAATTTTTACAGATTTTAGAGTGTTAAGAGATACTAGTCAGTTGATGCACTTCAGCAGCTGTAACAATTGAGAGCCTATTCCAAACAAACAAGAAAACCTGCAATACCAAGTTAGTTCCCATCTCTTTTTGTTGCATAAAATCTTGAGGAGAGATCTGTATGGTTTGTGTTTATGACGTTTTTGTTTTTGTTTTTGTTTTTCTTATTTTCTATTTCTTGACTTTTCTCCTATCTTAATCTTATGTGTTATTGCTGGAACATTTTAGATAATGCCACAGTGAAACCGCTCTGTAAGTGGCTGCTTGTCTTTCCCAAGGTGTCCTGAGAGACTTCTCTGGGATCGGAATCTTTTTCCACTAGTGAGTTATGCACAGGGTCTTTGCAGAAAGCCCCTGGGCCTCAGGAGCATAAACCGGGGTCCTGACACATTTGGTAAGCATGGCATTGAATAACAGCTGGGAAGTGTCCCTTGGGTTTTGCATTTGTCAAGGAGCTGGTGTACCTCCTTGTGGTTCATAGAAGCCACTGGCACCAGATGTTCAGCACATTTATATTTGACCATTAAGGTTTTAGAAAGGTGATACCCAGGGTGGACCCAGAAAAATCTCATCTGGCCAGAGGACAAAAAGCAATAAATAGTAGTTAGTAAAGTGGTGAAACAGAGACTGTGAGGTGTTTGTTAGATTTTCCCTCCTGTGGTTCTGCAGCCTTCTGGATATTAGGGTGTTTCACTAACTGGGTTAGGATATGTAGCCTGGGCACGAACCTCAAACTCAGTAGTCTCAGGTAGAGGTCTCCTGTCCTCCATCTAGGGGGATCTTTTCCTCATGTCTTGGGCCTAGAGCCCCACCCTGGGTGGTGACAAAACCCTTGCCATCCAGTTCACCCTCCTTAGCTCTCCTTGGCCTTGAGGTCTTCAGGACCCCTACACACATTAATAGTCAATTAAGTCCTTCTAATTAGTAGTATAACAGTCTCGTTAGACCATATGGCCTTGATCACAATGCTCTGGGAGATCATTGGATTTCTGTGGCAGCTGTAACCTCTTGGGTTGGATACTGCAGGCAACACAAGACACAGGCAATACGCACATGCACACAGCAACAAGACCCACCCCAAGCTAATGGTGCTCCTTTCCTAGATGGCATTACCCACCTGAATTAGGTGGGTAGTAAGTAGGTTGCAGATATAGGGCATTCCCCTCCATTAACTGCGAGAGTAAACATGCAATCCTGCCAATTACACCAACTGTTCTTGTGCTGCTGTCAGACTGTCAATTACCAGTGTTGTGATTGGACTGGACATTAAGGTTCTTACTGTGATTTCATGGCCTCCTTCATCAACAACCATGAGGAAACTGTGAATAGATACGTTTATTACTTAAAAGACTGGAGACTATACAACATACCTGAGGCTACCCAGCAAGGTTGCAGGAGGAGAGCAAGAGAAAGTGAGCATGCACACATGGGCCTGGCCTTCTACTTTTATTAGGGCTGAGGGTGGGGGCATAAGGTTTCACAGGCTTGCTCTTTATAAAGCACAAAAGTGATCATTTAAAGTGCAGAAAAAGACAAGTGACCCAAATGGTCATTTACCTAATCAACCACACTTTCTAAAACAGAGGAGCCTCAATAGAGAGAGGTGGCCAGGCCCTTTTATCTAGTTGTGTGGCTGATAATGCATTTATTGGAGATCACCATCTTCAAAGTTGAAGTCTCTGCAAAGTATACATCAGGAAGCTTGTGTCTGAATTACTAAACAAAACAAAAAAATAAACTGTCAAGACTTACGCTGCAAGTATATGACTTTGTGGATCTAGTACAGAATTTTATAGCATCTATTTGAGTGCATTTACTAATAGAATTTACTAAATGAAGCAATAATTAATATAGAATTCCCCAAGTTAGAATTACCTGAATGTCACATCTGAAGTCCTCATTGTTCTTGGAAAACTTCTTTTAATTCTTTCTGGAAAAGGAGTATTGGATACAAACCCCATGTCCATAAAAGATAATTACATTTTTGGACATTTGGTTCCCATATGGAATCATCCAAAAAAAAAAAAAAAAAAAGTCAGGAGAGGCTTTAGTGCTTTAGTATAACATTAAATGCCGTGTTTGTTCTGTGGCTTTGTCTTTAATTCACTTAGATATGAAAATTTATCTTCTTGTATTATTTTAAAATCAATGCAATTATCTTTCTTAAAGAATTTAAGAACAAAAAATGGCTTCTTTTTGATGGGCAGAAACTCAGTAGCTATGTCCATTATTGCAGCAGATACATTTGAGAGCAGGTGAGCAAGATGGTGGCAATTCTTGATTCTGAGAGCAATGATTAGTATAGCCTCACCTCTGGTTCTCTATTAAGGTAGGTACAACTCCCAGGTCACATAATGAGTAGTCTTAAAAAATGTAACTTCTGATTGTTTTCTAGAGTTTCATTTTGTTCACAAGACTATATTCTAAGAGTTTGTCAAAATTTAATCCATTTTTAGAGTCCCTCAATCCACCGATCAATGGGGTTAAACCATAGTTAGAGAGGGCTTTTCCAAGGCTAGCATATAGGAGTTGCTTACGAGGTCCCTTTGCTCTGTGCCGTTGGGCATCTCTCCATGACTCCTTACTGGGCATGAATCTACCTGCAGGAATGTACTGTTCTGGCCCTTAATAGTAGAGATGTAAACTGACTACAGTTGATTCTTGGTCCTCGCCTCAAAGCTTCTCCGGGTTCAGTTCTGATTTTGAATATTTCCTTAGCCCTTCTGTGACCATGGTGGGGGAGATGACAAGCTTAGGACCCTTTCCAGGGGTACAAGCCAGCATTCACCTTTGTGCTTCCCCTTGGTCTCTTCCTTCTCCTCTTCCATTCCTGAGTGTCTGTTAGAGGCTGGGGGAGGAGGCTCACTTAGATCTAATCTAATCCTCCCAGTCCTCTTGTATATGGTATACACTGTGTGTGTCCTCAATCTTTCAGGACTTCCACTTTTGAAGCTCAGGGCCTAATACTGACCGCATGATGCTGGCTTCTAAAACTCAAAGGTCAGTATTTTTTTTTTTTTCCCTGTTCTCCTGTGTTATTTTATAAACTGACAAAAAGAGTGAATGAGAGCGATAGCTTCCAAGGCTGAGAGATAGTCACAAGGAAAGAAGGAAAGAAGAAAGAGGGGAGAGAGGAAGGAAGAAAATGAAAGGCACATTAAAATAACATATTAAGGGCACCTGGGTGGCTCAGTGGGTTAAACCTCTGCCTTCGGCTCAGGTCATGATCTCAGGGTCCTGGGATCGAGCCCCACATAGGGCTCTCTGCTCAGAAGGGAGCCTGCTTCCTCCTCTCTCTCTTCCTGCCTCTCTGCCTACTTGTAATCTCCCTGTCGAATAAATAAATAAAATCTTAAAAAATAAAATAACATATTAACATAGAAGAATATTGCCATCTAACACTATATTAGCACAACCCAAGTGTCAGAGGTGTGGATGGTAGGCCAGGTCCTTGTCTCCACTAAATAGTGCAAATATAGCACTATACTCCTAAAGCCCATTTTCCTAATCCTTGACCAGATACCCATGTAAGGGGCTGGCTATCTTCAGCCTTCTGAAATAGATGTTTATAGGACCACAGTAAATGAACTCTTTCTGCCACAAACCCTTCAAAGTATAAAGAAGTGTCACTACCAAATACCCTTGTACTTGAAGTCATGTTCCTTCAAGTTCCTCTTGCCGGACAGCACACCAAAGCATCTATAGGAGTTGTCCTTACTTCTGTGCAGAATCAAGCCAGACAGTAGAATACCAAATTGAAAGCCCAGGGGTACTTGAGAAAAATGGTTCCCATAAATGTTAGAAGCCATAATTATTTGAGCTGTGTGTCATTTCTTTCTCATTAGTTCTGATAGGCAATGACTTTAAAAATGGTAGTTATGGCCTTTCCAGATTCAGAAAGTCTGTCAGGCCTGGCAGTTAATGAGAAGGAATTCCTGAACTAGGAGAATTGATGTGTATGTGTCTTCTCAGCATCAGTCCTTGTAAACAAAGTACCTCTTCTAAGCAATAGAAGTATTATAAATTGGATGCTTAGAGTCATTTTAGTAGGTATGAGCAAGTGCTGTTGAATGACTTATCAAGTATCATCAAGCAACTTAGAATGGAGTATAGCTTTCCTTAGGAAGAATTTCTAATAATACGATTTTTTTTTTCTTTTTTTCTCCCTCCTTCCCACTTCCAAAGAGAAATATGGATACTAAAAGCATTTTAGGTTTTTATAGCATGTGCAGCATCATATTCATTTTTTCCGAGAATAAAAATGTGCTCACCCGTTAAATAGCTACCATATATATAAACCCAGATAAAAACCTGGAAGAGCAACTTCTAACTTTGTCTTACTGTTTCCAATGACGGTAGATTGGGTGTGTGGATAAACACATGGGGAAGTTTCCCATTCCTTCGACCTCAAATAGTATATCTTTTTCCCCTTCCTCGGCTTGAAGGATAGTGGATGTTAGGTCGAAACAAGATAGGCTGCCCGCTGAATTCCCACTGGCTGACTCACTATGTCACCATGGGCTGGTGACTCAAACATCCTGAGCCTCACGTGTAAAACCGGGATAAAAATAGTCCCTACTACGCAGTATCATGCACAAGGGCAAGCAGGACTTCGCTGCCTCAGAGTTCAGCCATTGGTGTGGTGGTTGGTGGTGATGATGGATGCTACCGTTGGTCCCAAAAAACTCCTCCATGAGTTAGAATCGCTGTCCTTTCCTTATTTTCATACCCAGACTTGTTGTTCCTTTCCATGTCCTCTGCATTATATGTAGCTATACATGTATTAAGACACTTTTATATGTTTATATCATCCAATCTGATGCCTGTGTCAACCTTGTGAAATAGACAAGGCTGGTATCATCCCCTTTTACAGATCAAAACAAAAGCGAAGTTTGGAGAAATCCTGTGACTTCCATGGGAGCATGGTTGCTAATAAGAAAAATAAAATAACCCCAGTGGCCTACATTGATTTCCTCATGAATTCTGTTCCTCATTCTCATAGTAAATGTGTGTGCAGTAGCTGCACTGGGCCAGACCTGTGCTGGAGGTGAGAATATAGGCTTTGCTTTGAGGGGTGTCTCTTCCAACGCAAGAGGTAGACAGAAAACCAAGAGCAAATGAATAAAATAATTGTAAATTGTGACTAATCCTTCGAAAGGAACAAACAAGGGGCCAAACTAGAAAACCGTGGGAAAGAATTGCCACAGGAAAGTGGTGTTGCCATAGGTCACCGCAACAGTGCTGGCTGTCCCTGAAAGATTATTATGCCCATTTCGCAGATGAGAAAACCGTGTCTCGCTTGGAGCTGCCAAATGATGAAGGCAGCTGATCTCTCTCAGTGCCCTTTTCTCTAAGACCTAGTCACCTTCTAGGACTCCTGGAAAACTGAGTGTGACCAGGCACTTATCATTCTGGTAACTTTGTGGTTTTGTTTATAGAGCAATTTCCTTGCATTGTGACACCCAGCCACAGAAGGACTCTTAGTAGAATTTATCGGAAAACTACCCTGGATTGATCCCTTTGGTCCTCCCTTATAAACAGTACAGTGCAGTGAAGAAGCAAGTTGACCTCATTTCTTTTCCTCCTCTTCTGAACTCAAAATAGAGCAGTATTTTCCAGTTTATGCTCAAACTCTGTTTTATTGATGACAAGCTAGTAGCTGTGCAGAGAGAAAAGACACCGGATTCAAACTCCTTGTCCTATAATTATACAACAGGGAATTGCAGCTACAACCATAAAATTCTCTCTGAATATATCTCACCCCCGTGGGATTCCCTGTCCTTCTAGGGTGGGACAAAGGGACCTGCAGCCTTACAGAACAGATGGTGGAGACGGAAAGTGAGAAACGGAGTAAGGACAAAATAATACCTTGAAGGGGATGCATACCAATATTGGAGAAGCAGTTACAAATTGAGCTACCAAAGTGGTCTGATGATCTGGCAGAAGTAGGCAATTTACTATGGAAGGAAAATGTTGAATTACAACATGATATTGCTTTTTCATTTGAGAAAAATGCAACTGTCAGGAGCAAGTTTCAGGCAAGTTTGTAACAAATGGCTGCATTTTAGAATCAAAAAATTTTTTTTTTTTTAAACCACAAAGAGGAAAAGACAACTATGCCAAGAGCCAATCTGAAGCAGTTCCCCTTCTGTGGATCCAAGTGTACACAAATCATTAGGGCAGATCGTTATTGGGCTTGTAATATCCAACAGCCTGTCTGTTAACGTGACTTCATAAATCACGTTTCCAGCACGGACTGTATTTCAGGAGATTCTCATTCCTTCCATGTTTTGAGGTTGCAGAGAAAGTGTTAAATGAATTTTAAGAAGTGCTCACAACCTAGGTTGGTGCTATGTTTAATATTCGGTAATCATGTTACACAAATATTTATGACATTTCAGTGTCCATATATTGTTCACTGAAAAAAGACTAAAACTCTAAGCCTGATCTCCAGGCTCCCCTGGGGCAGGGTACCATCTCCTATTTCTGCAACTCTGAACTTCCTACAGTTCTTTAAAGGCACCTGGATTTTCCCTACCATGGGACCTTTGTATGTGCTGTTGCAGCTGCCTGGAATTCTTTCTTCAGTACAGTGGACTAGTTTGACTAGCTAACACTCACACATGCTTCATATCTCAGTGTCACCTCTATGAGAAGCTTCCACTGATGCTTCTACCACAGTGTAGGTGAGGGTCTTTGTTATCTTCTCCCCCACTTTCTTTCCTTTGAATGGCATTGTGTATGTTTGTAATGGTGTTCTTTTGGATTATGTATGTGGTGAATGTCTCTGTCCTCTACTCAGCTGTGAGCGCCGTGATACCAGGCGTCCACTTCCCTGTTGATGGCTTTCTTCATACTGCTGGCCCTAGCTCAGTGCAGGCATGGGGTAGGCGTTGTCAAAGAATCAACTTCCAGTGCTTAAAACAAAAAGCTGCTTTGCATAAAACATGTCCCTGCAGTCATAGGGAGGGGTTGGGGTGGGCGTTGGGTGGTGATCAGGTCCTGCGTGCCTGACTTGTGCTAAAGGTGCCCAGCTTGTTGCATGTAAGGCAACTGAAGCACAATCTCCGATTTGTGGAGTCAGCCTGGGCAAATGGATTGAATCAAGGTCTTTGTAGGATTTATTGGGCTGCCCCTGTTACATGTTTCATAAGCCCATTATGTTGTTTTTTTTTTTTAAAGCACAAAAAGAAAATAGCAAGATCTGCATTTATTTGAGTTGACAAGTACTCCATTTTAAGTAAAAATGTGAAAACTCCAAAATCCAATAAACTATAATATATAAACCATTCCTCCCTTAAGAAAAAAAAAAATCACAGGAGCAGAGCGTAGGAACACATCAGCCTCTCAGCTTTGATCATATCCTTCCCTCTATTGATTGTTGCAATTCTCATAACTGAATTCCTGCATTTTGTATGCTAGGAGGAAGAAATGAGATTCAGGTCTAAAACCATAGTAGTGAAAAGAATAAAATAGGCAATGCTTATTAGATGTTTAAATGATAGTCTCTCATCCCACCAAACAAATCAGTGAATACATACCAAAATGAACAAACACATTAGTTTTTTGCAAGTTTCACATTTAAGATTTTTAATTTCGAGCATCTTTTTAAAAATAATTACCATAAGTACTATTTATTGAGTGCTTGTCATGTGCGAGCCAGTAGCTCAAGCACTCATCAAAGACAACAATGATCCTCAAAATGAGTATTACATTTTTATCCTCAATTTTTAGTTGAGGAAGAGGAAACCAATTTTAACTCTTTTACTCCTCAGAACAATCCTCTGAGATAGTTATTTCACTGTTCTGTGAATGAAGAAATTGAAGCCCAGGAAGCCGCAGTGACCGGCCCAGGCTCACATAGCACAGGAGGGCAGCTGAGCCTTTGGGAGCTTCGCTATGCTGCATTCTCATGGTCACACAGTTCGAAAGTGGCAGACACAGGATCAAAAGCCAGGTCTGATCACCTCTACGGCCTTATGTCACTATTTGGTGTTGTTTTATTTTTTTATTTTGTTTTATTTTTGTTCCAAACCGTCCTCCTGAATAGAGACACCTCATAGTGAAAATGCTGTAAAGCCGAGACATTCAGGATCCAGCAGTAGCCACTACTATTGCTGAAGAGCAATAGAGTGCCACGTATGACCACGGGCTTCTGTTCCTTTTGAGCATTTGCTTTAAATTTGGGTGTCTGATCAGAGCTTTTTACTTTGGGTTTGTGGACTACTGAGTTGGCCCACCAAAGGAGTATGTGTCTATCTTTTAATAATTGAGTTCTTTTCTGCCCAAGGGGAGAGAAAAGAAATGGACAAAGGAAAAGAAATTGTTGTTGAAAGGAGTTTCACTTCTCTAATGGAGAAGATTGTAAGTAACATAATCCACTCCAGGCAAATGTTCCACTAAGACTATTTCCCTTCTCCTGGGACAGCATCTTTAATTGCTCATCTGTATCTAATTTTCTTCTGAGTTTAACACCAGAATGTGTGTTCTTGCCTTAAAATAGTGAGTTACATCTCATTGGTTCTTTGCTGTTGACTAGTGTTCATGGAAACAAGGAATTCCTGGTGACATCACTTGGATTTTTGAATTTCATCTTGTCATAGGAAGTAGCATTTTGTGCTACTTCATAGTCCTTAGGACTGAGCAAAAATTCTTGCAATCTGATAACCCTAACGTGGTAAAAATAAGGAATTCAGATAACTTAATTTTTTTAAATCTACATCATAAATACTATACTTAGAATTTCATTGATTATTTTAAGTGTTCTATGTTAGTTCTATGATAGTTCTATGAATTGATCAGATTTGCCATCACTGAATCTTTACTTACATTGTTCCACATGTTTGCAGGTATATACAAAATACTTAAGAAAGTATCTTTAAACTCCTTGCTTTTTCCTTCTTTTGGATTACTTTCTCAGGATGAACTTCTAGAAGTTGTTCCATAGAGTAATAAAGAGCAAGAACTTTGAAGCCAAATCACCTTAAATCAATTTCCATCCCTGTTCCATTCTATCATGAAGCCTAACCTAAATGGTGTTGGGTTTCTGTGCCCATTTCCTCATTTGTAATTCAGATGATAATAAAACCTGATAGAATTTGGTTTGGTTTTATGTTTTAAGAAGAAGCACTAAGTAAATTAACATACATAAAGTTGTGAAGTGCTTGGTGCTATGTGCAACACATAGGAAGCATTTGATAAATACCACTAAAGCACATATTACTTTTTTAAAAGTCATTTTAGACTCAAAATGTAAGTATTTTTGGACAATTGAAATGTATTGCCAAATTGTTTTCTGAAAGGATTTGTACTAATTTATTTAGCCACAGGAATCACAGCTAAAATGTTGTTTTTCTTTTTGTACTTCTTGGATAACTTGCAAGATTGAGCATTTTTTTTTTTTTTATGTCTGGGTCCTGATTTATCTTTTTTATGAGATGACTTTAGAGTATTTAAATTATTTTAATACCCCTTGTGTCGTATGATCATCCCTGCAACTCAGCAGAGTTGGCAGAGCTGATAATATTTACAGTATATAGAAGAGAAAGATAAAGAAAAGCTCTTAGAGATTTGTTGGGTGGTTTGCCCAAAGTCATTTGGATAGCATCTGGCAAACCTGTGATTTGAACCAAAGCATTTTCTTTTACTCTAGTAAACTATGACTCATGGAAGTGGCATCTCCTGGCATAAAGGGGTTAAAAAAAACAACATGGTGCCTGGGTAGCTCAATCAGTTAAGCGTCTGCCTTCATTTCAGGTCATGATCCCAGGGCCCCAGAATTGAGTCCCATATCGGGCTCCCTGCTCAACGGAGAATCTGCTTTTCCCTCTCCCCCTGCCTCTCCCCTCTGCTCCTGCTCTTGCTCTCTCTCTTTCTCATTCTCTCTCTCAAATAAATAAATAAATAAAAATTTAAAAATAAAATAAACAACAACAAACAATGTCTAACTTTTCCCTATTAAAAGTTTATTTAACACAGGGCACCCTCAGTATCTCAGTTAAGCGACTGCCTTTGCCTCTGGTTATGATCTCAGGGTCCTGGGATCAAGCTCCACATGTGGCTCCAGAGCCTGCTTCTCCTTCTTCTCCCCACTTGTGCTCTCTCTCGCTCTCTCTCTCTCTACCAAGTAAATAATAAAATCTTTAAAACTGCATTTAAAAAGCTTAAATAAGCCTATAGGAAAATATGATTTAGATATCCTATAAGAGAAGCTGCTACCTGTAGCTCATTGGGAAACCAGTAAAGAGACTCTATGTTCTGACCTTGAAAGATGTACTAAATGACAAAGAATTAGCTACAAATTACAACTCAGAGGTCGTTGTCTTGTGCAGTATTATTTGATGGCTGCAGCCAATAAGATAGTTTTAAAATAAATTTAATTTGACCATCATCCAGACATTAATCCTGTGGTCTCTTGGAATGTTGAACTAATCTAGTAGAGAATTTGGATAGTCTAGGATGCTGAGATGCTAAGATGCATGGCAAAGGAGGCTAGGAGACCTGATACAAATGGCTAATAGGCATGTGAAAAAGATGTAACTAATCGTAATTCACAAAAAACCTGCAGATTATAAACACAGGGAGATTACACATGGATAACATGAAGAGATAGATAACATCAAGTATTGAAGAAGATAAGGAGACGCCTGCACTTTATCCATGGCTGTTAGAAAGTAAAATGGTATGGGCACCGAGGTAGCACAGTCAGTTGAGCTCCTTATTTTTTCTTTTTGGTTTTCCAAAGATTTTATTATATTATGTTATTATGTTTATTATGTTAGTCACAGGATTTCATTTGTTTTGATACAGTGTTCCATGATTCATTATTTGCATATAACACCCAGTGCTCATTGCAATATATGCCCTTCTTAATACCCTCCAGGCTACCCCCCATCTCTCTCCCCTCTGAAACCCTCCAATTTGTTTCTCATAGTCCACAGTCTCTCATGGTTCGTCTCCCTCTCTGATTCCTCCCCCTCACCCAACCCTTCATTTTCCCTTACTTCTGAGTCTTGGTTTTGGCTCAGGGTGTGATCTCAGGGTCCCGAGATCAAGCTCGGCACTCAGCAGATTGAGATTTTCTCTCCCTCTGCCCCTCCCACTTGTGCGTGCATTTTCTCTCATGCTCTCTCTCTCTCTCTCTCTGTCTCTCTACTCCCCCATAAATAAATAAATAAATACATCTTTTAAAAAAAAAAAGAATGTAAAATGGTATAACTGCTTTGGAACAGGGCAGCTTCTTTAAAAGTTAAACATGCAGAGCCTATGATACAGCAATGTTTACTCTCAAGTATTGACCCAAGAGAAATAAAAATACATATCCTCAAAACATTTATGCAGAAATGCTCATCCTAGCTTTATTCATAATTATCTGACTGGGGCAGTTCTCTGTGGGTCCCTTATGTTTCTACTTATCTTGAGAACAGAGGCATTGATGATCTTTTCAAGATAACCAGCACTGTGATGGAGAAACAACACTACACATAGACTCTTTTTTTTTTTTTTTTTAACAAGAACCTATCTCCTCTTCTGAGATACCATCCCTATCAGCAATGTGCTGTCTACCAGCTGGTGTCGCAACTGAGTCTTTGATAAGGTCGAATAACATTTTATTAGACCAGGACTTCTAGTGTCAGAGTATGTGGTAAGATGAGTGAGTGCTGTCCTATTGTCATATTATGTTATGATACTATACTCATGATATTATGAACATGTGTAATACTATGAAAGTGAATGAGATCTAAGTCCAGGGATGATCCAGTTGTGTTTTCAAATCTTTTCTGATGAGCAGAGCTTATTCCAGGACTGTTCTGGTAAAGGATACCCAAGCCAAATGTATCACCAGAACTGAGGGATAATCCCTAAATGATGGTTAGTGCCCTCCAAAGGTTTACAATAAATAGCATCAAAAATAGAATTTTGTCATATCATGATGAAACTTCTGTCATCCTGTCATATCTGTTGTTTTGGGTGTACTTTTAAATGAGACCAGCAACAGAGTTTGACTGAAATTATACTAAAGTGTAGATCAATTTGAATAAAATGGACATTTTAATAATAGTCAATTTTTCATCCATCAACATCCTGTGCTTCTCTGTTTATTTAACTATTTCTGTGTTTTGTATGAACTTTTGTTTAACCTGAAGTATTTCATATTTTTATGCTACTGCAAAATAGTGGCTTTGTACTTTTTTCCAATTGTTAGTGCTATCATACTGAAATAAAATTGACCTCTGTATACAGAGCTTGAATACTACAAATTTGCTGTGCTACTTCACTAGGTATAGAAGCTTTCATAGATTTTTTTAAGATTTCCTGTGTAAATGATCATGTCATCTGTGACATTATATTTTCTGATCTCAGTGCATTTTGTTAGTCCTATAATGCACTGATTAGACCCTCCAATAGAATTTTAATTAGAAGTAATAATAAAAGTACACTAAAAGTACAATGAGATACCATCTCACACCAGTCAGAATGACTAAAATTAGCAAGTCAGGAAACAACAGATGTTGCCCAGGATGCAGAGAGAAGGGAGTCCTCTTACACTGTCAGTGGGAGTGCAGGCTGGTGCAGCTACTGTGGAAAACAGTATGGAGGTGTCTCAAAAAGTTGAAAATAGGTCTACCCTATGACCCAGCAATCACACTACTGGGTATTTACCCCAAATATATAAATGTAGGGGCACCTGAATTCCAATGTTTATAATAACAATATACACAAGAATCAAACTAGGAAAACAGCCCAGATGTCCATCAACAGATGAATGAATAAAGAAGTCGTGGTATATATACAATGGAATACTACTTGGCAATCAAAAAATGAAATCTTGCCATTTGTAATGACATGGATGGAGCTAGAGGATATTATGCTAAGTAAAATAAGTCAATCAGAGAAAGATAATCATCATATGATCTCACTGATATGTGAAATTTAAGAAACAAGGCAGAGGATCATAAGGAAGTGGGGAAAAAAATAAAACAAGATAAAACCAGAAACTCCTAATCATGGGAAGCAAACTCAGGGTTGCTGGGAGGTGGGGGAAGGAATAGGGTAACTGAATGATGGACATTGGGGAGGGTATGTGTTATAAAGAGACAAATGAATCACAGACCTGTACCCCTGAAAAAAGTAATACATTATATGTTAATTAATTGAATTTAAATTTAAAAAATATCACCCAGGGGCACCTGGGTGGCTCAGTGGGTTAAAGCCTCTGCCTTCGGCTCAGGTCATGATCTCAGGGTCCTGGGATCCAGCCCTGCATCGGGATCTCTGCTCAGCGGGGAGCCTGCTTCCTCCTCTCTCTCTGCCTGCCTCTCTGCCTACTTGTGATCTTTCTCTCTCTCTCTTTCTCTCTGTCAAATAAAGAAATAAATAAAATCTTTAAAAAAAAAAAATCACCCAGGCAGGCTACCTGAAAAACTAAATAAAAAAGAAAGTACCTTACTTTGTTCCTAGTCTTATGGTAAAGCATTCTTGCACCAGGGAATGTGATCATAGATCTAGGATTTTGTATCAATGTTTGTAGACCTACTTGAGAAGATTGAAGAGGTCCCCTTCTAGTTTTGAGTTCTGTTATCATTAATAAATTCCTCATTTTGGTATCTGCTGAGATGATGTGATGCTTTTCTAGGATCTGTTGAGCTGATGTAATGCTTTTTTTTTTTTTTTAAGTTACCAGGAATTATACTGACTTCTCAAATATTAAATTTGTAATCCTAGTATTTTTTAATGTACTGATGCATGAAATTTGCCAATATTTTGTTAAGGAGTTTTAGATCTCTGGTCATCATTGGTATTATAGTTTGCATCTTTTATAGTGTCTTTTTATGGCAGTGGTACCAGATTAATGTTGATCTCAAAAGATGAGTTGGGAAATGTATTCACTTGTACTCTCTGGAGAACCAGACCATCTTGCCCTCCATTCTCCTGCTTGTGATGTCTATTTGGTAACCTGACTAGATGAGAATTCTGTGATTCTGTCTACCAACATGAGCTTTTCAGAGCATTAGGAAGGGTGCTGAGTAGATCTTGGGAGAAAAACAATATATTCTAGTGCAGGAGTTCTCAAGTATTTAGGTGGGAAATATCTGGTAGGTGGGAAAGGCAAGAGTTGATTTCATTTGGACATGTTGAGTTCAGTACAGCAATAAGGCATCCAATCGGAAGGGTTAGGAAGGCAATTCAGTGCATCGGTGTAGAACTCAGAAATCTGTGGTGGAAGTACACAGCATAGCTTTGTCAGTAGATGATCGGTAATGTCATTTGAATGAATATGACTTACCAGGATAGGAAATATGGGTCTCAAACCCAGAGACCAATGGTATGATGAGAGGAGTGAATGCTGTCAGAAAGTGATTATCTGTAGGTCTCTCCTATTTCTGCACTAAGTGCCTTTATTCCAAACTATCTTTTCAAGGCAGTTTATATAGCAAACCATCTTGGAAGGTGGAAGTAGTGACTCTCTTCTGACAAAGATCAGGTACGTTTATGGTCTGGTGTAAGACACCAGGTTCCTTTCCTGTAGCACAGCACATTTTATCACTTGGCCCTCTTTCTGTTACCCTGTTTGTGTATGAACTTGGGGTCAGAGAGCCAGGGCCAGCAAATGCTGATGCTCCATACTATTGCTGTGAATAATAAAGCCCTTTGGCACTGACCCATGAGTCTCATGTCTCTCCTGTATGTAACTTGTAGGCTTGCAGGCATTGTAAAATCTCAGACTCTTCACAGTTCTTGACAAGTGAGTCAAGACCTATGGGGATGAGACTCAAAGGAGCAGGAGTGTTTTTACAAAAGGAGAAATAACAGGATGCAAGTGGTATTGGGGAGCAAAGAAGGCAGCAAGATACTTGGGTTGTGTAAGTGGAAGAAGATGACTCCATTTAAAAGAGCCATGGGGTAAGCAGTATCAGGAAATGGCCAGGTTTTAGTTAAGGAAAAGTATTTGAACACTGGGGTAAGACTACATAGAGGAGTGACCAATATGGACTAAAAAATCCAGGACACCTGGGTGGCTCAGTAGGTTAAGCCTCTGCCTTTGGCTCAGGTCATGATCTCAAGATCCTGGGATCGAGCCCCGCATCAGGCTCCCTGCTCAGTGGGGAGCCTGCTTCCCTCTCTCTCTCTCTGCCTGCTCTCTGCCTACTTGTGATCTCTGCCTGCTGAATAAATAAATAAAATCTTTAAAAAAAATTCCAGAGAGCACAGCCAAAGATGTGAAGATTGAAGGGGCTGGTCATTGGTCAAGGACTAAGGCAATATATGAGAGTAAGTAAAAGGTCAGAGGGAAGTAAAGCCTCCAGAGACGCTTGCCATATGGGCAGTACACAGTAAAGCTTAGAGAGGAGGCATGAAGAATTTAGTTCTGAAAATGTTCTGGAGGAGGGTGATCATTTGAGCCTATGAAGATTCAGGTGAAATTTGGAATCAAGAATCCCCATAGGGTTAAGGTAAATCATGATCTCTATTTCAGTAGCTTATTTCTGGCTGTAAGCTTGGAGGTCTTGGCAGTGATAAAAGATTTCTCATGTTATCTAGTCACATGGAGAATGTACCCAGTTTCTCTTTCATAATGACTACCTTTTTATAGACTAAGAAACAAGCTTAGAGAGTTTATATAACTTCACTTCAGTCACAACTATAATACACAGAGAGGCAGAGTTTCAACCCAGGTTTGTCTGATGCCAGCCTACATGCTCCTAACTCGTGTAGTTGTTGGGTTGCTTATGGGAGAGATAGAAATGCCATCACATACTGGCTTCAAAATGTTAGTGTTTTGACTTTGACCCAGTTAAGTCCTATTGGCAATATGTGTTGGAAGGGCATAGAGGGGCACCTGGTGGCTCAGTCTGTTAATCATCTGCCTTTGGCTCAGGTCAAGATTCCAGGGTCCTGTGATGGAGCCCTGCATCAGGCTCATTGCTCGGTGAGGAACCTGCTTGTGTTTTCTCTCTCTGACAAAGTTTTACTAACTAAGCATGGATTTGGAAACTTAACGACAAGAATCTTCTTGGTACTGCTCTGTGAAGAGTTCCACTTCATTACATGACTGATTTTTCCCTCCACAGGTAACATGGATGTGGCTAGTTGCTTTGCAGGCAAATTATTCAGTGTGTCTGATTTTTCTTACTGCTGGTGTGATGTGGCAATGTTAAGAAGTGCAGAGTCTTCAGAATTTCTGAGTTGAGAATCCTGTTGACTTTATTTCTCATCAGTTAGGGATATTGTTAAGACCAGTTTCTTCATATTGAGCCTTATTTTTGAGTTATAATAGCTAAAAAGTTAAAAGTTTGTATGAAGAAGTATGTCTAAGTACATATGTTTTTTGTTTAGTGTAAAATTAATATTGACTTCACAAGCGGAGAAAGACAACTATCATATGATCTCCCTGATATGAGGGAGTGGTGATGCAACATGGGGGCTTAAGTGGGTAGGAGAAGAATCCATGAAACAAGATGGGATAGGGAGAGAGACAAACCACAAGTGACTCTTAATCTCACGAAACAAACTGTGGGTTGCTGGGGGGAGGGGGGTTGGGAGAAGGGGGGTAGGGTTATGGACATTGGGGAGGGTATGTGCTTTTGGGTAAATTGGAAGGGGAGATGAACCATGAGAGACTATGGACTCTGAAAAACAATCTGAGTGGTTTGAAGTGGTGGGGGGGGTGGGAGGTTGGGGTACCAGGTGGTGGGTATTATAGAGGGCACAGCTTGCATGGAGCACTGGGTGTGGTGAAAAAATAATGAATACTGTTTTTCTGAAAATAAATAAATTGGAAAAAAAAAGTTAGACCTACAAAAAAAATTAATATTGACTTCAAAAAAAAGGCTAACTGTATTTTTTCAACTTTATGTAAATGATCAAATCCAGTGAAAGAAATAAGACTTTGGCCACATAAAAACTCAGTTTAAAAAAAAAAAGATACGAAATATCAGGGTTCTTTTTGCTTTTACCTTCTCTCCCTTTTTATATGTAATCCTCTTGTATGGAATTAAACTCTCTATTCCCACCATCAACTACCCTGAGTGAAGGATTACTACCTTCCTTTCCTACTCTTTTACGGAAGGTACTTACTTGCTCATTATTTTATTTCCCTTTCCAAGATATTCATTCATTATTTCATTCTTTATTCAACACACACGTAGCAGGTATCCACTACATTCCAGGTCCTGTTTTGGGTTCTAGGCATATGGCAACATTTAAGTCTCCAGACTTGCCTCTGGGGAGTTGAACATAAATGTAGGTATATTTGTCTGTTTTATTTAGAGTCACTTAGTGCTGGATATGGAGCACACATGCAGTTAAACAATAGCTTTTTCTTTTTATATAAGCTTTCACTGGACGGATGATTTAGAGAAGTCCTCTCAAACCCTGCAGTGAGACGAATTCCCTTAGGACTTTTCTCTGTGGTGGTCAAGGTGCCATTGAGCTGGAACTGCTCCATCCTGGCAACTTGGCCACTGTGCTTCTAGGTAATGACGTTAGACTGGGAGAGTCAGGCAACCCTGCCCATATGCCTTAGCATCTACAGTGTGTATGAAAAAAACACCTGGGAAGCAGAATCATTCTGTAAGACCCGAGATAAGGGAAACTCTGCATTTCAGCTGGAGACTGAGTGGGACTGTGAAAAGTTCCGATAGGAAAAGGTTCTGTATTTATATCTATATCCCTTGTCTCTAGTAGGGTTTGTGGCATGTAGTAGGTGCCATTCTGATGCAACTAACCTGCCTCCCTGGTGATCCTATACTTTTTGTTCTTTTTCCCCTTTCTCTTCTTCTTTCTCCTTTCCCTCCTGTACCCCTTCACATACCTCTGCTTCCACTGCAGCTTTTCTTCTTCCTTTACTCCCTTTTATCCTCTTCTCCTTTTATTTTTATTTTCATTGGGATGTGATCTTTCAGACAAATGCAAAAGCAGACAGAATAGTATAGTGAATCCCATGTGTCCATCTCGGCACCTCAGCAGTAGTCCATGTGTACCAATGTAGTTTATTTTCATATACCCAGCATGTGCTTTTCTCTCACTGCTGGCCCATTTAAAATGAATCCAGACATTTAATTATTTTCAGTGCACATCTCTGTGAAATTATTAAAAATATATGATAAACACGTACACACAAAAAACACTAGTTCCTTATCAAATAGCCTCCACTTCTCTCATGAATATCTTTCGTGTTGGTTTGTTCACATGTGTATCTAAACAAAATCCAGACACTCTATTTTTACTTTTATTGTTTTTCTTTTATATTTTTATAACTTTTATTTATTTATTTGACACAGAGAGACACAGCAAGGGAGGGAACACAGGCAGATGGAGTGGGAGGAGGAGAAGTAGGCTTCCCGCTGAGCGGGGAACCCGATGCAGGACTTGATCCGGGGGGTGTGGGATTATGACCTGAGCTGAAGGCAGAGGCATAATGACTGAGCCACCCAGGCGCCCCCATACACTCCATTTTTTTAAAATTTTTTATTTTTTATAAACATATATTTTTATCCCCAGGGGTACAGGTCTGTAAATTGCCAGGTTTACACACTTCACAGCACTCACCAAAGTACATACCCTCCCCAATATCCATAACCCTACCCCCCTTCTCCCAAACCGTCTCCCCCCAGCAACCCTCAGTTTGTTTTGCGAGATTAAGAGTCACTTATGGTTTGGCTCCCTCCCAATCCCATCTTGTTTCATTTATTCTTCTCCTACCCACTTAAGCCCCCATGTTGCATCACCACTTCCTCATATCAGGGAGATCATATGACAGTTGTCTTTCTCCACTTGACTTATTTCGCTAAGCATGATACGCTCTAGTTCCATCCATGTTGTCGCAAATGGCAAGATTTCATTTCTTTTGATGGCTGCATAGTATTCCATTCTGTATATATACCACTTCTTCTTTATCCATTCATCTGTTGATGGACATCTAGGTTCTTTCCATAGTTTGGCTATTGTGGACATTGCTGCTATAAACATTCGGGTGCATGTGCCCCTTTGGATCACTACGTTTGTATCTTTAGAGTAAATACCCAGTAGTGCAATTGCTGGGTCATAGGGCAGTTCTATTTTCAACATTTTGAGGAACCTCCATGCCGTTTTCCAGAGTGGTTGCACCAGCTTGCATTCCCACCAACAGTGTAGGAGGGTCCCCTTTCTCCGCATCCTCGCCAGCATCTGTCATTTCCTGACTTGTTGATTTTAGCCATTCTGACTGGTGTGAGGTGATATCTCATTGTGGTTTTGATTTGTATTTCCCTGATGCCGAGTGATATGGAGCACTTTTTCATGTGTCTGTTGGCCATCTGGATGTCTTCTTTGCAGAAATGTCTGTTCATGTCCTCTGCCCATTTCTTGATTGGATTATTTGTTCTTTGGGTGTTGAGTTTGCTAAGTTCTTTATAGATTTTGGACACTAGTCCTTTATCTGATATGTCGTTTGCAAATATCGTCTCCCATTCTGTGAGTTGTCTTTTGATTTTGTTAACTGTTTCCTTTGCTGTGCAAAAGCTTTTGATCTTGATGAAATCCCAATAGTTCATTTTTGCCCTTGTTTCTCTTGTCTTTGGCGATGTTCCTAGGAAGATGTTGCTGTGGCTGAGGTCGAAGAGGTTGCTGCCTGTGTTCTCCTCAAGGATTTTGATGGATTCTTTTCTCACATTGAGGTCCTTCATCCATTTTGAGTCTATTTTTGTGTGTGGTGTAAGGAAATGGTCCAATTTCATTTTTCTGCATGTGGCTGTCCAATTTTCCCAACACCATTTATTGAAGAGGCTGTCTTTTTTCCATTGGACATTTTTTCCTGCTTTGTCAAAGATTAGTTGACCATAGAGTTGAGGGTCGACTTCTGGGCTCTCTATTCTGTTCCATTGATCTATGTGTCTGTTTTTGTGCCAGTACCATGCTGTCTTGATGATGACATCTTTGTAATAGAGCTTGAAGTCCGGAATTGTGATGCCACCAACTTTGGCTTTCTTTTTCAATATTCCTTTGGCTATTCGAGGTCTTTTCTGGTTCCATATAAATTTTAGGATTATTTGTTCCATTTCTTTGAAAAAGATGGATGGTACTTTGATAGGAATTGCATTAAATGTGTAGATTGCTTTAGGTAGCATAGACATTTTCACAATATGTATTCTTCCGATCCAGGAGCATGGAACATTTTTCTAGTTCTTTGTGTCTTCCTCAATTTCTTTCATGAGTACTTTATAGTTTTCTGAGTATAGATTCTTAGCCTCTTTGGTTAGGTTTATTCCTAGGTATCTTATGGTTTGGGGTGCAATTGTAAATGGGATTGACTCCTTAATTTCTCTTTCTTCTGTCTTGTTGTGGGTGTAGAGAAATGCAACTGATTTCTGTGCATTGATTTTATATCCTGACACTTTACTGAATTCCTGTACAAGTTCTAGCAGTTTTGGAGTGGAGTCTTTTGGGTTTTCCACATATAGTATCATATCATCTGCGAAGAGTGATAATTTGACTTCTTTGCCGATTTGGATGCCTTTAATTTCCTTTTGTTGTCTGATTGCTGAGGCTAGGACTTCTAGTACTATGTTGAATAGCAGTGGTGATAATGGACATCCCTGCCATGTTCCTGACCTTAGCAGAAAAGCTTTCAGTTTTTCTCCAGTGAGAATGATATTTGCGGTGGGTTTTTCATAGATGGCTTTGATGATATTGAGGTATGTGCCCTCTATCCCTACACTTTGAAGAGTTTTGATCAGGAAGGGATGCTGTACTTTGTCAAATGCTTTTTCAGCATCTATTGAGAGTATCCTATGGTTCTTGTTCTTTCTTTTGTTGATGTGTTGTATCACATTGACTGATTTGCGGATGTTGAATCAAACTTGTAGCCCTGGAATAAATCCCACTTGGTCGTGGTGAATAATCCTTTTAATGTACTGTTGAATCCTATTAGCTAGTATTTTGGTGAGAATTTTCACATCTGTGTTCATCAAGGATATTGGTCTATAGCTCTCTTTTTTGATGGGATCCTTGTCTGGTTTTGGGATCAAGGTGATGCTGGCCTCATACAATGAGTTTGGAAGTTTTCTTTCCGTTTCTATTTTTTGGAACAGTTTCAGGAGAATAGGAATTAGTTCTTCTTTAAATGTTTGGTAGAATTGCCCTGGGAAGCCGTCTGGCCTTGGGCTTTTGTTTGTTTGGAGATTTTTAATGTCTGTTTCAATCTCCTTACTGGTTATGGGTCTGTTCAGGCTTACTATTTCTTCCTGGTTCAGTTGTGGTAGTTTATATGTTTCTAGGAATGCATCCATTTCTTCCAGATTGTCAAATTTGTTGGCGTGGAGTTGCTCATAGTATGTTCTTATAATAGTTTGTATTTCTTTGGTGTTAGTTGTGATCTCTCCTCTTTCATTCATGATTTTATTTATTTGGGTCCTTTCTCTTTTCTTTTTGATAAGTCTGGCCAGGGGTTTATCAATTTTATTAATTCTTTCAAAGAACCAGCTCTTAGTTTCGTTGATTTGTTCTATTGTTTGTTTGGTTTCTATTCCATTGACTTCTGCTCTGATCTTTACGATTTCTCTTCTCCTGCTGGGCTTAGGGCTTCTTTCTTGTTCTTTCTCCAACTCCTTTAGGTGTAGGGTTAGGTTGTATACTTGAGACCTTTCTTGTTTCTTGAGAAAGGCTTGTACTGCTATATATTTTCCTCTCAGGACTGCCTTTGTTGTGTCCCAAAAATTTTTAACCATTGTATTTTCATTGTCATTTGTTTCCATGATTTTTTTCAATTCTTCTTTAATTTTCCGGTTGATCCATTCATTCTTTGGAAGGATGTTGTTTAGTCTCCATGTATTTGGGTTCTTTCCAAACTTCCTCTTGTGGTTGAGTTCTAGCTTCACAGCATTCTTCTCTAGTGCACATGGAACATTCTCCAGAATAGATCACATCCTCGGTCCTAAATCAGGACTCAACCAGTATCAAAAGATTGGGATCATTCCCTGCATATTTTCATACACTCCATTTTTAATGTATCTTCTTTTTATCTAAAAATGTTCCTCTCCATCGGCACCTGGGTGGCTCTGTCAGTTAAGCCTCCAACTCTCAATTTTGGCTCAGGTCATGATCTCACATCCTGGGACCAAGCCCTTCTTTGGGCTCTGCACTGAGCACTTGAACCTACTTGGGATTCTCCTTCTCCCTCTCCCTCTTCCTCTGCTCCTTCCCATTCACATGCATGCTCTGTCTCTAAAATAAATAAAATATTTTAAAAAATGTTTCTCTCCATTATTTTACTTTTTGCCTTTGTTGAATAGAACAGCTTAATTACTATTTCTATAGAATTTCTCACATTTGGATCTTGCTCTTAACATCTCTGTAATGTCGATTTACCTGTTTTTCCATTTCCTGTATTTCCTTTCATTTACTCAGTAGATCAGATTCAGATCTTTCCTTCTTTCTCTCTGTTTTTCTCTGCCCTTCTCTTTCACTCTTTTTCTTTCTTTTTCTATGTGGCAGTCTTATGTTGGACAAAATGTTTACCAAGCGGTGCATTTATTATTGCGTCATTCAGAGGACATGTAACATGTTATGACGATGATGATGATAAGTGAGAGCAGCTGTCTTTGGAAAGGGGAGCAACTGGAGACAAAGGAACTAAGTTGACACTTTTTACTCTGAAAATGTGTTTGTTGTGAAGTTTTTAGTTTTACATGTTCCATCTCTTCTCACACATACATACACAGTGCCAATTTCTAAATTAAAAAAAAAATAGTGAAATGTTTAAAGCAAAAAAAAAAAAGAGAGAGAGAGAAAGAGAGAGAGAGAAAGAAAGAAAGAGGTTGGGAGGGAAGAGAAGAAAGGAAAAGATTAAGAAGTGTCACCAATGTTGTTGCCAGATCCACTATAAAATTTACATCAGCTTTTCCATTCATGGTTTTAGCAGCTACTGGTGATGATTGCATAAATCCATTATTTCACCTGGTATCTAATGTATTTTTAATAAGTTGGTTAATTAATAGTCTGAAGGTTCAACCTGAGTACAATTCCTGGAATGACATACACAGAATTTCAGAGGGACAGAACCCCATTACTGCAGCAGTTTAAACCCCTTGAAGAAGGGGTTAAAAAGATAGTCATCTATACCATATATTTTCTTAGTCTTTTAGTCTGTTCTGGAAAGGAAACTTCACCAGTGTTTTTACAGTTTGCATGAAGAAACAATAAAAAGTACATTAACAGAAATTCAGCTTAAGAAATCAGAGGAGAAGAAAGCTATGTGAGAAATTGAAACTGGATCCATGCTCATCTTTAAGAAACTACATCTTTTTCTTGTTTGGTATAGCAGGTTTACTGGTGTGAGTTTCAGAAGTAGTGTTGTTACCTTTGCTGAATTGGCTCTCATTCCCTACAACAGGCTGCTCTTGGCAGTGAAGAAAGTCCTTGGTTGAGTCTCTCAACACCACCTACACATTTGGGGTGTGTGAACACTGGGACTAAAACACCCCTCCCTTTTATTCCTGTGCCCCAGTGCACTCTATGAAAACTATCCCCTGCCTCTGTCCCACCACACAAATACATTGATTCACTGCATGTATCTTTATTGGTATTTACTGGACACTGGAAACAGAATTGCAGAAGAAACCTCAGTTTTAATGGACAATTAAATAGCCCTCCAGGAAGCATCCTGCATGGAAAAAAATGATTAGAAATGAGAGTTTGTGTCTAGACCTTGTGTATTTTCCTTGCTGGAACTCTTTATGAATCTATAACAAAGTACTCCATGTGTATCCACTGCAGAACATTAGGATGTTAATGGTTCATTTGTAATCAAATTTTGGTCATCTAAGAATTTAGTTGGTAAGTGACCTGCCATTTCTCCTTTGTTTTCTTTGTTCCTTTGCCAGCATTTTGGCCATTTCTCTGGATGCTAACTTTTTCCACTCAAGGAGAGATCAGGGAAGGATACGATGGCATTGTCAAAATCACCCCCCCCACCACCACCACAAGAAAAACTTCTATAGTGAAAAACTCAGTGGGGACAAGAGGATGTAAAAATCATGGCTAGCATAAACTTAGAGATTATTTGTGGTTCTAAATTTAAAAATGAAAAGAAGGGGTGCCTGGGTGGCTCAGTCATTAAGCGTCTGCCTTCGGCTCAGGTCATGATCCCAACAAAATCTGCCCTGACCCTATTTGGAGAGCTCCTGTGATACGCTCTTTTCCGGTTGCTTAGGGTATTTGCCATTTGCAATAAATCCAAACATTAGTATTATAGTTAATTATGTAGTATACTACTCAGTACTTCAGCCTCAAGATTTACTTAAGTTTGAATCTCTATGTTCAATAAAATAAATCTGTAAATGCATGGTTTAAAAGCATGGTCAGCACAAAGCATGCATTACTTGAGAGAGGTCTTTCCAAAGCAAATAATTTCAATCAATATGTGAAATCAAAATAAAAATTACAGTTTTTCATTCTTTTATAAACATATGGTAAGCTTTAGGCCAGTTGTTCAAAGCTGCTGAACTAGTCTGGTAAGTTTTTCAGACTGCATTAACAAACATCTTCTGAATCCTATCTGCCCCCCACCCAGTCTTTTTCTTTTGCTTTCCCCACTGAAATAAGATTGTTTACATTATGTATTTAAGTATGTAATTTCTTGCATTTTCTAAATTGCTTTTCCTTCTAAGAATTTGCTTATGCATACTAAGGCATACACTCTAAGAAAGAAGTGTGCCACAATGGGTAAAATAAGCAGGTCTTTCAAAGAGAAGACTTACTTCACCAGCAAAATGAACACTAGAAATTCTGATAATGGAAGAGTTTATGAATTATTTTTGTGTAGTGTAGTGCTGAGAATTTATTCAATGGAAGGTTAAAAGTTGTGCATTTGAAGCTAAATACTAGACTCTTAAGGAAAAATGCAAAAGGAGCAGAATATCAGTAGACTATTTTTTTTAAAGATTTTATTTATTTATTTGACAGAGAGAGATCACAAGTAGGTAGAGCAGCAGGCAGAGAGACAAGAAGCAGGCTCCCCACTGAGCAGAGAGCCTAATGCAGGGTTCAATTCCAGGACCCTGAGATCATGACCTGAGCCAAAGGCAGAGGCTTAACCCACTGGGCCACCCAGGAGTCCCTAGACTATTATTTTCATTTAAACTTTTTTTTTTTGTTTTTTGTTTTGTTTTTTTTCATTTAAATGTTTTTTAATAGAGTTGACACACAATGTTACATTAGTTTCAGTTGCATATCATAGTGATTCCTCAAGTTTATGTGTTATGCTATGTTCACTGCAGGTGTACTACCATGTCACAATACATCAGTGTTACAGTATCGTTGACCAGATTCCATTTGCTGCACCCTTTTATTTCCATGACTGATTCCTTAATTGGAAGTCTCTACCTCCCACTCCCCTTCATACATTTTGCCCAACCCCCTACTCCCCTGCTCTCTGGCAATCACATTTGTTCTCTGTATTTATAGGTTTGGTTCTGCTTTTTGTTTATTTATTTACTTTTTGAACCAACATATGAGTGAAACCATATGACATTTTTCTTTCTCATTCTGACTTATTTTCATTCTAATATCCTCTGGGTTCTTCCATGTTGTCACAAATGGCACAATTTCATCCTTTTCTCGTTCTTCATCTACCCTATGGCTATGTAATATTCCTGTGTGTATGTGTACACCACACTTCCTTATACATTCATCTGCTGATGGAGACTTCAATTGCTTCTATAATTTGCCTATTGTAAATAATGCTGTAGTAAACCTAGGGGTGCATATATTTTTTCAAATTACTGCTTTCAATTTTGGTGGTTCATAAATACCCAGTAGTAGAATTATTGGATCATATAGTATTTCTGCTGTTAATTTTTTGAGCAGCCTCCATACTGTTTTTCACAGTGGCTCTACCCTTTACCATTCCTACCAACAGTGTGCAAGGATTCCTTTTTTCCTCCACATTCTTATCAACACTTATTATTTCTTGTTGTTTTGATTTTAGCCATTCTAACAGGTATAAGGGCTATCTCATTGTGGGTTTGATTTGCTCTTCCTGTTAATTAGTGATGTCGAGTATATTTTCATGTGTCTACCATCTGTATGTTATCTTTGGAAAAATGTCTGTTTGGGTTCTGTGCCCATTTTTTAATCAAATTGTTGTGTTAGTATTGTACACATCCTTTATATATTTTGGATATTAATGGATATATATATATATATATATATATATTTGGATATATCACTGATAAGTCTCATCGATCACTCACAAATATCTTTTCCCATTCAATAGGTTGCCTTTTTGTTTTGTTGATGATTTTCTTTGCTGTGCAAATACTTTTCATTTTCACATAGTCCCAATAGTTTACTTTTGCTTTTGTTTCCCTTGCCTCAGAAGACCTATCTAAAAAAATGTTGCTATGACTGGTATCAGAGAAATTACTGTCTGTGTTTTCTTCCAGAATATATTTTAGGTCTCATATTTAGATGTTTAATGCATTTTGAGTTCTTTTTTGTATATTGTATAAGAAAGTGGTCCAGTTTCATTCTTTTGCATGTAGCTGTCCAGCATTCCCAGCAGTGTGTTTTGAAGAGACGGTCCTTTTCTGTATATTCTTCCCTCTTGGCATAGGTTATAGACTCTATAAAGCATGCATTTATTTTTGGGCTCTCTATTGTGTTCTGTTGATCTGTATGCCTATTTTTGTGCCAGTACCATACTGTTTTGATTGCTATAGCTTTGCAGTTTATCTTGAAATCTGGGATTTTGATACCTCATACCTCCAGCTTTGTTTTTTCTCAGGATTGTTTTGACTATTAGAGGTCTTTTGTGGTTTCATACAAATTTTAGTATTACTACTTACAGTTTTGTAAATATTTCTGTTGGTATTTTGATAGGGATTGCATTAAATCTGTAGATTGCTTTGGGTAATAAAGACATTGTAACTATTCATGCAATCCATGAGCATGGGATATCTTTCCATTTGTTTGTGTCATGTTCAATTTCTTTCATCAGTGTTTTCAGAGTACAGGTCTTTTACATCCTTGGTTAAATTTATTAGTAAGCATTTTATTCTTGCTGGTGAAATTATAAATTGAATTATTGATTTCTCTTTCTACTATTTCATTTTTAGTGGTTAGAAATGCTATCACTCTGAACGCACCCGATCTCGTCTGATCTCAGAAGCTAAGCAGGGTCGGTCCTGGTTAGTACTTGGATGGGAGAAATGCTATCAGTTTCTCAGTGTTAATTTTATATCACACACTTTTACTTAATTCATTTGTTACGTACATTTTTGATGGAATCTTTAGGATTTTCTATATATAATACCATGTCATCTGCAAATGACATTTTAACATCCTCTTTACCCATATGTCCACTTTTTCTTTTTCTTCTCTGATTGCCATGGCTAAGACTTCTAACATGGTATTGAATAAAAGTGGTGAGAGAGGATATCCTTATTTTGTTTCTGATAGGAGAGGAAAAGTTCTCAGTTTTTCACCATTAAGTATAATGTTATCTCTGTTTTCCATATATGGCCTTTTTTACATTGAGTTATGTTCCCATTAAACCCACTTAGTGAAGAGTCTTTAATATAAACAGATGCTGAATTTTGTCAAATGCTTTTTCTGCATCTAGTGAGATGGTCATATGATTTTTATCCTTCATTTTGTGATGAGGTGTGTCACTTTGATTTGTGAATATTGAATCACCTCTGCATCCCCAAATTAATCCTACTTGATTATGGTGAATGATTCTTTCAGTATATTATTGAATGTGGTTTGCTAATAATCTATCAAGGATTTTTGCACCTATATTCATCAGAGATATTGGCGGTTTGGTTATTTATGTATGTATGTATGTATTTAGTGGTCTCTCTGCCTGGTTTTGTTAATCATGATATTGCTGGCCTCCAGAATATATTTTGAATTTCTCCTTCCTCTTTAATTTTTCAGAATAGTTTGAGAAAAGTTACTGATTTTGGTATTAACTCCTCTTTAAATCTTTGGTAGAATTCAGCTATGAATCCAACTAGTCCTGAATTTTAATTTTTTGTTAGATTTTTAATTACCAATATAATTTCATTACTTGTAATTAGTCTGCTCAGATTTCTACTTATTTCTGATTGCATTTTGGAAGATTTTGTTTCTAGAAATTTGTCTATTTCCAGAAAATCATGAGACTTTAAAAGATAAGCTTCTTTGCATGCTAGAGAAATAAAAGATAATGCTTCAGAGTTTTTCTTACTCATCTAAACCTGAGACCCTTTCCTGGGAAACAAGTTGAAAGGGATGAACTTCATCCAAGAAAAGAATATGACAACATCTTAGCTAATCCAAAAGATGGAAAGAATGAGCTGTTAACTAACAATTAATTGAAAATGTTATTTTCGGGACACTTAGGTGGCTTAGTCAGTTCAGTGTCTGATTCTCGGTTTCTGCTCAGGTTGTGATCTCATGGGTTGTGGGATCTAGCCCCAATTTGGGCTCCGTGTTTGGTGGGGAGTCTGCTTAAAGACTCTCTCCCTCTGCCCCTCCCCCCACTTGTGGGGGTGCTCTCTTTCTCCCTCTTAAAAAAAAATCTTAAAAAAAGAAGAAAATGTTCTTATTTCCCTCTACATCTGTCTATGTTAAAAGTATTTATTAAAACTGCATTTTGTGGTATTTGGGGGGAGAGGATACTTAATGCTAGGATAATATAAGTGCTATATGAATTAGAAGGGTAGCATTATAGGAACATGGAAAATATTGAGTATTAAGCTTCCGTTAAGTGGACAAACTGTTTAATATGTCACAGGGAGAAAACATAGGGTGATTTCAGGCTTGGCTAACTCAAAACTCATTTATATTTTCATATACCCAGCATATTGTTATGCTGTCATTTGTTTGCTGTGTAATTTCCTTAGGACCACAAAATGACCAGAGTAATTGCAGGGTATGTGTTGATAACAATTTTTGATAAAATTGAGTACATCGTTCTTTAAGAGCCAATAAACTTTCTCAGGAGTAATCCACCAAACTCCTCTATCACACTGGCTAGAATTTCTTCCTATGCTTGTTCTAAACTGGCCCTTGCAGAAGAAATGAGATTAGTGAGACAAATCAGAACCGACTCAGTGAGGCTAATGGAAGGTTCAGAACACTTGTCTCTCTTCTCCCTCTCTCTCTCTTTTTCCTCCTCCTTATCTTTCTCCCCATCTCCCTGCTTCCCTCTATCCCCCAACACACACACACACACACACTAGTGGTGTCAGTATCTGAAGAGAGCAGACTCATTTAAAGAAGGAGGGGAGCAAGTTGGCTAATAGCTGTGTCTCTGACACTAGGAAAAATAAAGTTGAACTTTTAAAAAAATTCATTGTAATGAATTTTCCACTTCTGATACTCTTGATATAGAATTACATTTTTCAAGTCCTGGTAGCCCCAAAGACAAACTTATCTCTTAAGTCTTCATAGAGCCTTTAAAAATAAGTGAATATAACTGGTGATTCTCCAAGAAAAATATAAAGCATGCAGTGTTCCACAAATACTATTATTTAAAATATTGCTATTATTTTTCAAGATATCCTTTCTGGGATAAATGTCTCTATGAATACAGTTAGAAACTAATCTCCTGAATTATTGGTCTGAACCTCTTCCATAGTACATATTTTATAGTGGTCATAATGCCTTCACGACTGCCTTTTTTAAGTACTATAAAAAATAACAAATTTGTAAAGTAGCAGGTTATAAAGTTAATATGAGAAAATGAATTGCCTTGTAAATTAAGTATTGTAAAATGTTAATGTAAGGATCTAGTTGGTGGGTTCACTGTAAAGTTCTTTTAACCTTTTACTATGTTTAAAATTTTTCATGATAGAAAGTTGGAAAGTAATAAAACCACAACAAAACAAAGAATAGCTTTTACATATACAACCAAAACCCAATAAGAAATACATAGCAAAGAAAATTGTATTTATAATAGCAAAAAGAGATAAAATACCTGGGCTAACTTTTCAAGAAGCATGCAAAACCTTTATTTTGAGAAATAGTTAAACATTTAAGGAAGCAAAGTAGACTTGGCCAAGAGGAAAGAAAAAGGTAGGGAGACTCAACTTCACAAAGATTTGTTCTAGTTTAGTTATAAATATGGTATAAACCCAATAAATGTACCATCAAGTTTTTTCCTCAAGCTATATAAGTAATTAATAAATTCATTTCAATAAATAAAAATAACTGGGAAACTTTGAAGAGAAAAGAATAATTATGTGTAAAAATGTCTAACTCTACCAGTTCTAAAACTGTTACCCCATAAAATCGAATCCTAGCGTTGGTGCATGAATAGACAAACCAAACAATGAAATTGATTTTTAAAATCCAGAAATAGACCTAATTACATACAGAAATTTAGTATAGAATGAAGGCACCACCTCAAATTTGTGACAGAAAATAAGCTGTTGTATGTTATAAGTGAATAGCTATATGGAAAAAGATAAAATTTAGATTTATTCTTCACTCTGTACACCAAATACATTTGAAATGGATCAAATATCTAACTTTTTTTTTTCTTTTTTTTGAGAGGGAGTGAGAGAAAAAACATGCACAATAGCAGGGGTAGGAGAGGAGAGCCAGAGAGAAAGGGAGAGAGAGAATCTTAGCAGGCTCCACACTCAGGGCAGAGCTTAAAGTGAGGCTTGTTCTCACAATCCTGAGATCATGACTTGAACCAAAATCAAGAGTCAGATGCTTAATCAACTGAGCCACTCAGGTCTCCTTGAATATCTAACATTTTTTTAAAAGATTATATTTATTTATTTTTGATAGAAAGAGGATGAGCAGGGGAGACAGAAGGAGAAGCAGACTCCCCACTGAACAGGGAGCCTGATGTGAAACTCGATCTCAGGGCCCTGAGATCATGACCTGAGCTGAAGGCAGATGTTTAACCAACTGGGCTACCCAGGAGCCCTAAACTATCTAACTTTTAGAAGCAAAATTGTGCAAGTATTAGAAAAAGATATGTGTGGAATATTCTATGTTCTGAGAGTGGAAATTCATAACCTAGAAGTTAAAAAGAAAAAAAAAGAAAAAGAAAGCTTGTTTTAAAAAATTTTATATTGAGAGGCTGCTGGGAAGGTGGTGGGGTAGGAAGACACTGGGCTCACCTGTGTCACGTGGCCACCTAGAGAACACACACATCAGCATAAATAACCCAGAAAGCAACCCGAAGACTGGCAGAACAGACTCTCAGCTGCCAGATATAAACAAGAGGCCACAGTGAAATTTAACCCCTCAGATATGCCTTGGCAGGATTCCATCAAAGCAGTGCCTCAAACCTGGTAGGGTGCAAGCAGCCCAGACAAGGGCCAGCACCACTCTAAGGAGAGGTGAGGGGAAGATAACCACACACCAGTCTGACTGCAACCCCAGCAGTAGCCTAGGGCAGGTAGCTGGCCTGACTACAAGCCCCACCCCCCAATAAATCTTCTCAGGGGACAACACAGGGAAAGTGCACAGCAGTTTGATGCTACCTCATCTCTGGTAAACACCTGGTCTGACTCAACTCAAGCCCAAGACAGCCTTGTACTAGCCCACTGACACCACAGGCACCAGCATCTGCCCAGCGAGAGAACATCACAGGCTGGACTGAAGGCAAGCACAGCTCTGTCACAATAGCAGGACACCCCTGTAGCAACGCACATAGGAGATACCACTGAAGCACTATTTTCCTGTGAAATGGAGACATTACACTATGGGGCACTACAGGACCTCTACTTCATAAAGCCACTATGTTCAAGTGCAAGAGACATATCTGACTTTCCTAACACATAGAAACCGACCACAGCAATAGACAAAATGAGGAGTCAGAGGAATATATCCCAAATGAAAGAGCAAAATAAAATCAGAGCAAGAGACCTAAACAAAATGGAGATAAGTAATAGTCTGACAGTGAATTTAAAGTAATGCTCATAAAGATACTGACTAGAATTGAAAAAGAAGTGCAGGACCTCCATGAGACCTTCCACAAAGAGATAGGAGACCTAAAAACAAACAAACAAACAAACAAACAAAAAACCAATTAGAGGTAATGAACTTACTAACTGAAATTAAAAATAGACCACCTGGAATAAGTAACAAACAAGAGGAAGTAAAAGAATGGATCAGCTGGAAGACAGAGTGATGGAAAATAATCAAGCTGAGCAGATGAGAGGGAAAAAATATGCAAGATGAGAATAGACCCAAAGAACTCAGTAATATTGTCAAGCATAATAGTCAGATGATAGTGATCCCAGAAGAAGAAGAGGAAAGGGGGCAGAAGAGATAATAGCTGAAAACCTGAATCTGGGGAAGGAAAGAGAAATCCAGATCCAGGAGGCACAGAAAGCTCTCAACAAAACCAACCCAAAGACATCTGCACCGAGATACAGAGTAAATAAGATAGTCAAAAGTAGTAATACAGAGAAAATTTTAAAAGAAGAAAGAGAAAGGAAAGCAGTTGCATATAAGGGAAACCCCATAAGTCAAACGGTGGATTTTTCAGCAGAAACTTTATAGTCCAGAAGGGAGTGCCATGATATTTTCAAAGTGCTAAAAGGAAAAAACCAAAATCTATAGCCAAGGGTACTCTATCCAGCAAGGCTTTCATTCAGAATAGAAGGAGAGATAGTTTCCCAGAAAACAAAAGTAAAAGAATTCATGGCCAGGAGCAAAACCAGTCACATCCACATCACACATGATGGCACTGGCCTATGGCTCCCAAATCCAGTCCAGCCATCCTCCTGCCCAAGTCAGCATGCACTGCCTGCCACCTGCTCAATGCCAAGTCAACACACCTTTACCTCAGAATGACAAGGACTCAAACTGACACCCTTCCCCTCAAATTCCAGCCTCTGTGCTCAAGTTTGTGCACAAAAGTTGGCATAATTACAACAGCAGAATGAAGCAATCCAGTGACACTAATGCCATGGAATATATAATGGATAAAAGGAGTGTGCTAACCTGATAACATCAATAAGCACATCAAAGAACTGAACATACAGTATGTTCCTGGTTCTTAGACCCATTTGTACCCCAGTGTTCATAGGAGCAATGGCCACAGTCGCCAAATTGTGGAAAGAACCAAGATGCCCTTCAACAGACAAATGGATAAAGAAGATATGCTCCATATATACAATGGAGTATTATGCCTCCATCAGAGAGGATGAATACCCAACTTTTGTATCAACATAGATGGGACTGGAAGAGATTATGCTGAGTGAAATAAGTCCAGCAGAGAGAGTCAATTATCATATGGTTTCACTTACTTGTGGAGCATAAGGAATAACGTGGAGAATATTGGGAGATGGAGAGGAAGAGTGAATTGGAGGATATTGGAGGGGGAGACAAACCATGAGAGACTGTGGACTCTGAGAAACAAACTGAGGGTTTTGGAGGGGAGGGGGGTAGGGGGTTGGGTGAGCTTGGTGGTGAATATTAAGGAGGGCATGTATTGCATGGAGCACTGGGTGTGGTGCATAAATAATGAAATTTGGAACACTGAAAAAAAATGAAATTAAAAAAGAAATAAAATTTTAAAAGGAAAGGAAAGAAAGAAAGAAACTCAGGAAAAATAAAACAAGATGAAATCAGAGAGGGAGACAAGCCATGTGACTCTTAATCACAGGAAACAAACTGAGGGTTACTGGAAGGGAGAGTGGTAGAGGGATGGGGTAACTGGGTGATGGGTTTTAAGGGAAGGGCACATGATGTAATGAGCACTGGGTGTTTTATAAGACAAATGAATCACTGACCTCTCTACCTCTGAAACTAATATTATACTATATGTTAATTAATTGAATTTAAAATAACAAAACTGAAAAGAAAGAAAGTTTTATATCTAAAAATTTTATTTGGAAAAGAAGTATGTAAAGAAAGTAAGAAAAAATGACCAACTAGGAATAAGATTTGCAAGTTAATCACAGAGTTAATGTTTCTAATTTTAAAAAGCCTGTAAAAATAGACAAGGAAATGACCAAGTTTTATAAAAGTTGGTTGCTTTATGAACAGTTTACAGAAAAATAAATACAATCATCCTTAGTCATATGCACAAATGTTCATCCTCCCCTATACTATGAAAATTGCAAATGAAAATATACTGAGGAGGTGCTTCACATGTATCTATATGATTGATAAAATCAGGTTCCACAATATACTTTGACTGAGGTCCTTAGAAATGATCACTCTCAGCCTTTGTTGGTAGGAGAGCAAATAGTATAGTCTCACCATAGAGAATGTGTCAGAATTTAGCAAAAAATACATATAAACTTACCCTTTAACAAACCAATCCGTATCTCAGACTCTACCACCAAAATAAGTAAAAAATTGAAAAAATTTTTAAAATATTTTATTTTTTTATTTAATAGACAGAGATCACAAGTAGCCAGAGAGGCAGGCAGAGAGAGAGAGAGGGAAGCAGGCTTCCTGCCGAGCAGAGAGCCCAGTGCAGGGCTGGATCCAAGGCCCCTGGGATCATGACCTCAGCTGAAGGCAGAGGCTTTAACCCACTGAGCCACCCAGGTGCCCTGAAAAACAACTTTCAAAATGCTATTCACATACTTAGAGTGTTAGACACGATATTTTAAGAACATTATAGTATTGAATAGAGCAAATGAATCTTCAGAACGGTATCATTAAGAACCAGTAAGCATGTAAGCAGTAAGCATGAGGTTGATTGATATTTAAATGAGATACATAGAAAGATATTTATGTATAGATAGATACTTATGTCTCTATAGCTATATAAAATAGAGTGGCTACCTTATGAGATACTAATGTGTGGTCTGAAAAGGAAAAATACAAATTCAAGCAAATTTGGGAAATTGTTCTTAGAGATTATAATTTTTCTCATAACATTAAATGCTTTGGAAAAGTCTGTTGACAAATCTAAAAATATGTAATGCAGTGTCTATCAGGAATCTTTTCTTTTGCAGGGGTAAGTTTTGGGATTGTAGAATTCCTCTTGTTTGTTTACTATAGAAGTGTGCCATAGAAAACAATTTGGGAAATACCGCTGTGAAAGTGAAATTCAATCTGTGGATAATTATTCTTCCTAAAGGATCAAGAAGTCTAAAGAGAGTTCCTGGTATCATGTGGTTAATGAATGCATAATTTAATACAAGTATTGTTTAGAATCTACTAAATATTAAATATTGTGTTTGCTTTTGGTGACATAAGGGGAAGAAAGAAAAAATTATGGGAAACTGGTAGAACATTAAAATATAGTGCTACTATTAATTTTATAATAAAGATTTCAAATTTTTCTTGAAAATCCTTAAATGTGATTGAGGGACTAAGTGTAGGCAACAATTGCATCATGCCAGAGAGAGAAAATTAGGTTGTGATGAGTGACAGCAGGAGGCAAGATGTTCCTGGCAAAGACAAGAACATGAGTAAATGTAACTTAACATTAGAGTCAATAGTATTCAGAAAAAAAGAGCACCCTATCTGTCTGGAACAACTACAACAACAAAAAATTGTTGGTGAAAGGTTTGTGTAAGTCCATCCTATTAAGAAGAATATGGGCTTTGGAGTTGGACAGATTTGACCTGTCATAATCACTTTAGTGATTATTCCCAAGTGGTCTTGGGAAGTAATTTAATCTCTATTAAGGCTGACCTTTTCTATCTATACAGTAAAGATAAATAATATTTAACTCATAAAGTAAGAATGAAATAAAAATAACATATAACATTTCTAACACAGTGAAGGGCATTTAATGTCACTTCTTATTAGGCAGATCAGGGCAAAGTGATGAGCATCCTCATTTGTTAGGGGAAAGAATTTGAATTTTATTTTGTAGGCAATGAAGAACCATGGAAGAATTCTGAGCCTGAGGGTGAGGTGATAAGCTCTGTGGTTTGGAAAGATGAATATGGAGGAATGAATAGATAAAGAGAGGCATCTAGCATTGCATCATAATGGAAGATGAGAAGGGCGTAATGGGGCTCATAGTGTGGCTACAACTGTTAAGTATTACTTAGCTAGAATTCATAGAACTTGGCTCCTCATTAGATAATATGAGGGTGAAGAGTAAGAAAAGAAGGAATAAGAAAATGACAATTTGTATCCTGAGCACCTGAGTGGCCAGTAATACCAGACACTGAGCCAGACAAAAGATGGAGTAGGTATATAGAAAAAGATTGAAATTTAGGTGTGGAATTCAGTTTGTTTTCTGTCATTTTTCTTTTGATCTATCACCTTTATAGAGTGAGTGAACTTTGAAGATTTTAATATTGAAGTCCAGTCTTTAATCCCAACAATCCCTTTATTCTATGGAACTGCTATATTTGATCAGTGTGTTGGCTTATTACAAAAGCTGTCATTGTGATCTTTTGGAATATGCTTCTAAAATTTATCTATTACATGAAAAAGATTAATGCTACCAAGTCAAATACCAAACACTATCAAAACAACTTAATAAGGTAGCCAAACGTAGATATGTACTTTGCACAATTGTATCCCCCAAAACATTGTTTGTTTTAAGTATAGTTGAAAGTAAATGCAAATGTAGACATTTTACTCAACACCAATCTTTCTGTGTGTGTGTTTCTTGTTTTAATGTGCAGGACAGGAGAGAATTGGAAAAGATTCCAACTATGAACAGGAAGGTAAAGTTCAATTTGTGATTGATGCAGTCTATGCGATGGCTCATGCCCTCCATCATATGAACAAAGATCTCTGTGCTGACTACCGAGGCGTCTGTCCAGAGATGGAGCAAGCTGGGGGCAAGAAGTTGTTGAAATATATCCGCAATGTTAATTTCAATGGTGAGTCTCTAAATAATCACGCTTTTGGAATTCTAAGTGTTGGCATAGTGTGTTTCCTAAGTTATGTAGTTGAATTATTTATTGCAAAAACCCAGCTGTTTATATCACTTCAAATGGCTCATTCAATATATGAATGATGAGTAAATGAATGAGTGAGTGAATATTTGGGAGCTATGGTTTGTCTTCTCTTCCCCCAAATAGAAAGATACTTGCAGAAAGCTAGATTCTTCCTCCGTGAATATCCATAGGAGTGGGAAGGGGAAGAGGAAAGAAAGGGAACCATTGCTCCAGGTGTCTGTGTCATTTGAAATAATGATTGTGAATTGCCACAATAACTACATTCCAGATTATGCACATTCCTGTTACAAATTGTTTACCTAAAAGGGTAGGAAAAATGGGCAAATAGGGTAGAAGGCATAAGGGCGAAATACCACTTCTCTGATAGTATCTTTCATATAGTATTGACTCTTACAACATTTAAACACATCATGTATCAAAAACTAAACAGTTAAAATAAACCCAAATGTGGCTTGCATTAGTCAGAGTTTTCCAGAGATGTAGAACCAATAGGATATATATATATAGATATACAGAAGAGAATAACTTATGGAAATTGGCTCACATTATTATAAAGAGAGGGAAGTCCCTCTACCTTCAGTCTGCAAGCTGGAGAACCAGGGAAGTTGGTATTGTAATTCAGTCCAAGTCTAAACACCTAAGAAATGGAGGGCCTGTGGTTTAAGTCCTGATCTGAGTCCAAAAGCCAGACACCTGGGAGCACCAGTATCTGAGGGCAGGAGAAGGCACAGGTCTCAAGAAGAGACAGTGAATTGGTCCTTCCTCTGTCTTCCTGCTCTAGCCAGAGCCTTAAGAGACTGAACGATGTCCCCACTACTTTGGGGAAGGACACCTGCTGTATTCAGTTTATCAATTCAAATACTAATCTTTTTCAGATATACCCTCATTAGACATACCCAGAAATAGTATTTTACTGGCTATCTGGGCATCTCAGTCAAGGCAACACAGAAAGTTAACCACCACATAGGTATAATGCAAAATTCAATATAGAGAGTAATAAATAAATTTAACTATGTCCAAATGAGTGATGTAACCATGCTGAAGGGTTTAAGGAATAAAAAATGAGCACGGGTAGTTTCAGAACATAGTTTGACTATATGCTATATAAGACCAAAGACAAAAATAGCTATACACAACTATTGTACAATAGCTAGTAAACTTGTGGGTTCACAATTCTGAAAATAATTTATGTATGTAAGAGGAGTCAGAGAATAATGAAGCATATTGTGGATAATGAGCGCTAGGTTTCTTACAGTCAGAAAAAAAAATTACTAGTAAGAATGAGAGAGAACTGGAAGGAATGCTGTGTTGTGTTTGGATAGGAGATACCTGCATGAACTCATAGCTTGCTTGCTTGCTTTTTCTTTTTTGATTTATTTATTTTGAAAAAGAATGTGTGTTTGAGCAAGGTGGGGGATTATGTTGGAAGGACAGGGCAGAGGGAGAGAAACCTCAAGTAGAATCCCCACTGAGCATGGAGCCCAACATGGGGCTCCATCCCAGGACCCTGAGCTCATGGTCTGAGCTGAAGTTAAGTCAGATGCTCAACCGACTGACACCCAGATGCACCAGAACTCATAGCTTTTAATATGCCTGAAGATAAGTAGATAGAGAAATAGATATGTGTATGTTATATATGTATACATACCTGTGTTGCCTAGTTCTGGCCACTGAAAGGTCTAGGAGCAATGACACCCTGGTAGAAAAGATGACACCTAGTACCCACATCCCATTTATATAGACACTATCCATTAAAAAGCATGAGAGCTGTCTAGAATAACTGTAGATTCAAGGGCCAGGACATTTAAAAGATGAGTCTGAAGCATCATGTTATGTCAGAAAGTATGAGTGCTCAAAAACTGAAGGGGGGATTTTGAAAGAGCCCAGGAACCAACTTGAAGGAGACCACACTTGCCAATTGGAGGGCAATAATGGATTATAATAACAGAATGAAACAAACATCTATGAGTCCATACTGATAGAAATAAATAACTGAACTGAATACATAAGTGCAGAAGAAGTATAATGTAATGATAGATGGTAGCTCAAAATCACCATTTTGCAAGGACCCCTCTACTAATTGTTCCAAGCAGGAACCATCAGTGGATACTAAAATTATTGGGATACAGTATGATCAGAAACAAGGCCTCTGCATGGCCTCAAAGTACCTTCCACCAAGAAACATTTATTGCAAAGGAGAAAAGAATAGCTTAACAGTGGAGAAACCTGGAAGACAGACAGCACCTTAAAAAGATAATCAAGGTTAACATCACCAATAATGAACCTTAGTGACATCACTTACCTTTGATACCCTATGAATGTTACAACATCACTTCTGAGGTGTTATTGCTAAAAATGTGTAACTTCACTCTAATCACAAGGAAGCATCAGAGAAATCCAAATTGAAGGATGTTTTTTAGAGTAACTGATGGGTACTCTTTAAGACTTTCCAAGTCAAGATAAAGATAGAGGAGGAATTATTCCAGACTAAAGAGACTAAGGAGACATTACTATTAATGTAATGTGGGAACACTGATTGATCCTATACTAAAGGACATTAATAGGACAATGAAGAATTTTTAAATTGTCATTTTATTTTATTCTTTTCATCATGATAAGTATACTCCTTAATTCCCATCATCTATTTAACCCATTCCGCCATCACTTCTCCTCTGTAACTGTGACTTGGTTCTGTTTCTTGGTTTGCATCTCTTTATTTCCTTTGCTCATTTGTTTTGTTTCTTAAATTCCACATGAGTGAAATCTTATGGCATTTATTTCACTGACTGACTTATTTCACTCAGCCTTATACTCTCTTGTCCATCAATGCCATTGCAAACAGCAAGATTTCATTCTTTTTTATGGCTGAAAAATATTGCATTCTATATACATACCACATCTTTCCATTCATCTATCAATAAACACTTGGGCTAATTCCATAATTTGGCTATTGTCAATAATGCTGATATAAACATAGGTGTGCATGTATCTCTTTGAATTAGTGTCTTTGTATTTTGGGGATAAATACCCGATATTGAGATTGCTGGATCATAGGGTAGTTCTATTTTTAATTTTTGAGGAAACTCCATACTGTTTTTCACAGTGGCTGAACCATTTTGCTTTCCCTCTAACAGTACTACAGCGTTCCCTTGTTTTTACATCCTCACCAACACTTGTTGTTTCTTGAGTTTTTTTATTTTAGCCCTTCTGACAGGTATGAGAAATTTTGATTTGCATTTCCCTGATGTTGAGTGATGTTGAGCATCTTTTCATGTGTCTGTTGACCATCCGTATGTCTTCTTTGGAGAAATGTCTCCTCATGTCTTCTGCCCAGTTTTTAAATGGACTACTTTTAGGGTATTGAGCTTTATATATTTTGCATACTAATTCTTTAATGGATGTGTCATTTTCAAACATCTTCTCCCATTCCATAGATTGCCTTTTAGTTTGTTGATTGTGAGAACTTTTTAAAATTGTATATGTTTCAAATAGTATTAAATCAATGTTTATTTCCTGAATTAGATTATTACATTATGGTTTAAAAAATCATCTTCTCTTCTTGTAAATAATAATCCATTTAAGCTCACAATACTACGTCAGTCATTCAGGAGTTACCTTGCAGGTGGACGTAGGGGAACCATATCCAATTTTGGAACTAATAGTTTCTTAGTTAAGATGGAGACCAAAATGACCATATATAAAACCAGAAAAACAGTTTAACCACAAATAATCTTTTGTTATTGTTTTTTCCAAATTCTAAGAATATCCTAAAATATATAATTCCCCAGAACTAAATGCATATAAACTCTATTATTTATCAAACAGAGCTGCTTATCATATGTGTTATGGTCAGTTTGTGGTTTTGCATTCTGGTCTGTGGATGTGCTTGGGCATTCTTACCTTAATGAAAAAGTTGATTTAAAAATGTCCTTTGTGACCTTTCACTGACTCTTCTTCTAGGTTTCTGTAGACTCATTTAGTCAAGACGGTCTTTCCCACTGATGAGCCAGAGGAACTGGACAAAAAGTTTTCAAATGATTACTATGAACCAAAACCTGTGCTATGTACTTCACTTGTATTGGCTGGCTTAAATTTCAAAACACAAAATTGTTTAGATTCTCTTGTTTTCCTTAATTTTTTATAGATAAGGAAATTCATAGAGAAATTAGGAACAATGATGTTCAAAGACACGTATGTAGTGATGATGCTACATACTTGGTCCCTATGTTCCTAACTCCACAACTTTCTCCCTTGACTACTATTTAAGTGTCTGAGAAGAAGGGTTTACTGCATCATTCCTGCTGACACAATGGAGACTTTTTTGCATGTTTTATGGAGAATTTTGATTTTTCTTTGTCTCAGTAAGCTTAATTGTGCTCTTATGTTACTTTAATTTGAAGTTTTTTGTACCCCTGGGAGTTTTGTTCCAGACCAGTAGAGTACAATTTAATAACTCTGAAATTCACATTTACCAAAGCATCAATTTAGGAAGTAAGAAAATGCCCTGAAAGTATTGTTATAGGTTCACCAAGTACTTAACCTCCTTTTATGCACCAAGAGAAAAGATGGCTAATTTTTTCTTCATTACTTACAGCCATTTTTTCCTGCATCCCAAATGAATGCAGTGACCTGAGCCTAAATTTGATTTAGTTATCTCTGTGTTGGCCCATCCAACTCAATGTCACTACTTGCAGATGTAAATTTAACAAATTTGTTATCCACATATCTAATCTTAGAGAATTGCTGTATCATGAAAGTAGCTAACCTGAAATGTGTCTGTATCTACATGTGTTAGTTTCCAGAGAACACATCGGATTGGGCTATGTTTTGTAAGAAAGACTCATCTCATGTGTTCTTGAAAAATAAGGTTAGCTTTCCTTTGTTGAGAGGTAAGATCTAGTTTCCCTCTCCTTGAATCTGAGGGAGCCTATGACTAATGCAGAAGTGACACCATGTGATTTCTGAGGCATAAAAGTAACGGGACTGCTGCCTGATACTCTTGGAACATTAGTATTATGGAAACAGCCACCATGTTGGGAGGAAGCCAAGAACTCAAACAGGCCATATGAGGGTACAGCAGCCATAGCCCCAGCTGAGATCCCAGGTGACAGCCAGCATCAATTATCAGGCATGTGAGCTTCAAGCTGCCCCCACTGACATGAGGACCAGAGAGGTGATGTCCCTGCCGAGCCCAGCTCAAATTTCAAAATACAGGTCGTCATTATTTGAAGCACTAATTTTTAGGGTGGTTTGTTGAGTAACAATAGATGATTAAACACAAATCAGTGCTGCATTTCTGGAATCTGGGTATGGGGTGGTAAAGTGAGAGAAAAATGTAAATACCTTGATGCAAAGGACTCTCATCATCTGGGCAATCTAGATCCCAAATTCTGCTCTGGAAGAAAGGAATTTTATTCAGATACTCTAATTCAGTAGAGGATATTGATGACAAATACCTTCTGTCATCTGGTTTCCTCTCAGTGTCCTAGCTTGGCAAGGGGCCCTATTTCCTTCACCATTCTATGCTTGTGTCCTGGCCCTGATAGCTGTGGACATTTCTGCAGATGATCACTTCTCTTTGATAACTTCTTTCTCTTCTCTGGACTTCTTTGATTTTTTTTTTAATATAGTTTTCAAGTCTTCATTAAACATAATCCCTTTTATTCTCTTTCAAGAAGTTCAGGGATGCTGTTAAATAGGAGCTATGGCACAAGAAAACCCTGGAAAGAATAAGCCTGTTGCATTATAGAATCCATCAAAAAGGTCAAAGCCACACAATATGCTATTACAAGTCATCACTTAGATAAAGTATTCAGCTCTTCTGCCTTAATTTTTTTTAAAGCATGAACTTTAATGAGAATGGAAAGGGCATGGCAAGAATCATTTCTCCTAACAAAGATTGTAAGAATAGAGAAAGATTAGGCAGTGTGTCTCATTTTGATGAATATTTAGCTGGTGAGCTAGAGATCCTTTGGAGCCCCAGGCCTCCAATATTCTTGCTCTCTCTTCTCAAAGACTATGAAAAGCTCAAGTCATATTATTTAATGAATAGAAGCTGTTGAATTACAGCAAAGCACAACATGAATCATAGTATCCAATGTGAAAGAAAAGAAAGGTGAGCATATGAATATTAATATCTTCCTGCAAAATGATAGGATTCTCATCTTCTTGCTAATAACATGTGGAATCCAGATTTTCTTTCTTCTCCTTATACTTAGAATGCTCACTGAAAGAAGAAAGTCAGTATTAAAAAGCCTCTTACACCGTTGGTGGGAATGCAAGTTGGTGCAGCCTCTTTGGAAAACAGTGTGGAGATTGCTCAAGAAATTAAAAATAGAGCTTCCCTACGATCCTTCCATTGCACTACTGGGTATTTACTCCAAAGATGGAGTGAAAAGAAGGGCCATCTGTACCCCAATGTTTATAGCAGCAATGGCCACGGTCGCCAAACTGTGGAAAGAACCAAGATGCCCTTCAACGGACGAATGGATAAGGAAGATGTGGTCCATATACACTATGGAGTATTATGGCTCCATCAGAAAGGATGAATACCCAACTTTTGTAGCAACATGGACAGGACTGGAAGAGATTATGCTGAGTGAAATAAGTCAAGCAGAGAGAGTCAATTATCATATGGTTTCACTTATTTGTGGAGCATAACAAATAGCGTGGAGGACATGGGGAGTTAGAGAGGAGAAGGGAGTTGGGGGAAATTGGAAGGGGAGGTGAACCATGAGAGACTATGGACTCTGAAAAACAATCTGAGGGGTTTGAAGTGGCGGGGGGTGGGAGGTTGGGGGAACCAGGTGGTGGGTATTATAGAGGGCACGGCTTGCATGGAGCACTGGGTGTGGTGCAAAAATAATGAATACTGTTATGCTGAAAAAAAATTTTTAAAAAAATCATTTTTGTTATTGATGGTGTGTGTGTGTGTGTGTGTGTGTGTGTGTGTGTTTTCCCCTCTCTACTGGAAAAGCTTAGGTTGATTAGCATACAGAGAGGGCTTAAGAGCTTTCTATTGTGATGAAATTGGGTGCCTTTGTGGGCTATGGGGATAGTGTTTAGGTAAGACAGAGGAGGAGCAAATTGAAATAGTGCCCTTGGCCAACGAAGATGCACCCACTAACTCAAGTTGGTGAGACCAGCTTAATGTTGTTTATAGATCACAGCTCATCTTCAGAATGGGCTGTCATCTAATCTTTAGAAAATAAAAAAAAATTACACTGATGGAGAAATTCAAATAAGATATGAGTTAGGAGAGACAACTTCGGTGCACAACAAACTAAATATCTGAAGATGGGTGTTCTCGTCTTGAGATACCAACAAATAAAACAATGATAATTCTCGCTCTTGGCCACCTTGGCATCTACTCTTTGTGGGGCTGTCCCTCACCTAAGGCAGGAAGACGGTGGCCATGAGAAGATGAAAAAGTCACTGGGATCAATAAACCTAGGCTCCAGCTTGTTGTGAAAAGTGGGAAGTACAGACTCTCAAAACAATCAGACATGGCAAAGTGAAGTTGGCCATCCTCACCAACTGCCCAGTTCTGAGGAAATCAGAAATAGAGTACTATGTCCTGTGGCTAGAACTGGTGTACATCATCACTACAGTGGTAATAATATTGAGATGGGCACAGCATGTGGGAAATACTACAGAGTAAGCACACTGGTTATCATTAATCCAGTTGATTCTGCTCTCATTAGAAGCATGCCAGGACAGCCTGGTGAAAAGTAAATCACACAAATTTTTTTCTTTAATAACTGGCCAGAGCTTGTTTTTAAAACAAAAACAATAAACAAAATCATTCCCGTCTCTTGAGCATTTGTTACATAAGAGGCATGGAACTAAGCAGTTTATATACTTAATTACACTAAATCCTCACTATCATGAGATTAGTAGCATTAGAGAAAGGTAGCATTAGGGATATTCAGAACCTGAAGGAGACTGAATAACTTAACAGTCACACTTAGAAGGTGGTTCCTGGAATTTAAACCCCTTCTTCGGGATTCCAAAGCCATTTATTAAGGACTATTTTAGTTTCGTTAGTTGAGACATTCTGGGGCAAGGAACGTCCCCCTTTTAAACCTAAGTATACTTTGTCACCTGTCAAATTAGCAAGTTTGATGTTCTGTGTTCTCTAGCTCTTTATTGGTTTCATATTGCTGCCTTAAAAAATACCATAAATTTAGTGGCTTAAACAACATACATTTATGATCTTACAGTTCTGTAGTTTGGGAGTCTGACATGGGTCTCACTGGGCTCTGTTAAGGTGAAGGCAGGGCTGGTTCCTTCTGTGGGGTGTAGGGGAAAAAAATCAGTTTCTTTGATTTTTCTAGCTTGTGAGGGCCCACTTGGCCTTCTGGGATCATGAACCTTTCCTCACGTCACTCTAACTCCTTGGTTTGACCATCACAAATCCTTCCTCCTCTGAGTCCTGTTCCCTCGTTCCTAGAGGGATCATTATGATTTCTCCAAGTTTAACCAAATAATCCAAGATAGTTTTCTCCCATCTCATGATTCCCAATCATATCTCCAGAAATCTCTCATTTTGTATGGTAACATTCATAAGTTCTGGGGATTAGGACATGGAAATATTTGGGGAGCCAGTACTGAGACTACTGTAAGCTCCAATTTTTTTTTTTTCCATTTTCAATAACGAAGTATCATAAAATCCTATGCTCGGCAGTTGGAGGATGGTATGGAGTTCTTTAGCTATTTCTGTATCCTGCCTATATTTTGAATTCCCTCTTCCACTAGAGGTAAGCTTCAGCATAGGATTGCAATTCTGTATGTCTCTGATGACCTAATATATTGTCACACTGTTTGGACCCATTTCCTAACTCTATCCTTGTGTGGCCACTCAGCACCATGCCTACCTCCCTAAGTATAGGTGCTTTTTTTCTTTTTTTTTCCTTCCTGTTTTAGGTTATTTTTTTCTAGTTAACATGTCTGTTATCCCCCACTCCCCACCCCGTGCATGTTATTGATACAAATACCATGTTGGCCCAGCTTCTGCAGGAGGTAATGACTCTGCTAATCAAATGCAGAACTTTATCATCATTAGGGTCTTAAATTTATAATGAAAATTATCAAAAGGGCTTCATGCTTATTATCTTTATTTATCCTACCCCTCTTCAACAAAAAATAGCAAAATGAACTTCTGTTCTTAGTGATTCTCTTTCAGCTTATAAATGATCCTTAATTTCCTTGTAAAAGACAGGAAATAGATCGTTTCCTCTGCAGAATATCAATACTCTGAGTTAATACTCCAAGATACTCTTAATACTCTAAGATACTCTAGAGTCACATACCCTCAGGCCAGTGGTGTTTATCCTATTTCCAAGGGATCATGAGAGAAACAGCACTCAGTTTGCCAATTCTTGAATCCTTTGTAACTGTTGCTGAAAGTAACCCAAACCCACATCTCTCATTCTCTGTGTATGATTTGCCAGTTGGTCCATGTGGTTAATACTAAGGAGCTTTTCACTCACATCTAACTTTCAAAGGTTACACACAGACACACACACACTCTCTCTCTCTCTCTCAATAAATGTATTCGTCTTTTTAAGTTGACTTCAGTGTCTAATTCTGCCAAAATAATGGGTTTCATCTAAGCCCCACATTTTAAAGAAGACCCACATAGCAGATTGAAAAAAAAATTATTAAATACTTTCCGTGTACATTGGTAAGCATTTTAGACTGGTTATATAAATTAGACATGGTCAGCAATAAATATGTTGAAATGTGACCAATATCCAAGTACATATTTAAGTAAAGTTTTTGGTTTAGTTGCATTTTAATTCTCTTAGATTTCTTTTTTTAAAAAAATGTACTATTTTTGAAATGATTCTTTATTAATCACATTTGATAATTAAGTGGAAACTAAAATAATAATACAACTTTAGATGGTCTCTGGGAAGTAATGCATTTAATTTTCCCCACAAGGGGAGAAGATTAGCATAAAATATCAAGAAATATTGAGATATAGAACTGTTCAAAGGGGGAGGCAGGTCACCTGCCCACCTTCTCTAGTAAGCATCCACAGGCCACAGTGATGATTTGCCTATGGGGTTACCCATTGCCCATTTAGGGGGAACCTATTAAACAATGTGATAATCTACTAGCTAACTTGCTTATCAGCAGGTCTCCAGACCATCACCCAAGGCATAAAAGGTAGACAGAATCTCGATTATAAAATCTGGCATTTTCTTGTCTTCCTCAGGGAGTGCAGGCACCCCAGTAATGTTTAACAAAAATGGGGATGCTCCTGGGCGTTACGACATCTTTCAGTACCAGACCACAAACACCACCAACCCTGGTTACCGCCTGATTGGGCAGTGGACAGATGAACTTCAGCTCAATGTGAGTACTACTTATCCCTCTTCCTTTCTCATGCGATGAATGGACAGACTTTTAATGTGCTCAGTCTGGCAAACATTCTTGTTTTTATGTTTGTGTAGTTATATATGTGGGCATGCATCCTGTTAAAATCATCTGCAGGGATTGATAATCCATAATAATGTAAGAGTGATGGTGATGATGATTAGGATGATAAAAGTGTGCTTTGAATTTGTACTGGGTATTATACTCAGCTCTTACAGGAATGATCTCATTTAGCCTGAGGCTTGAATTGCTTAACAAACAAGTTCCGTGCTAATACTTTAAAAGATCCTTCTCTTGGTCATATTTTCTTTCTTCTTTCTTCTTTTCTTCTTCATATGGTGATGTATTTTTTTCATTTAGAGCATTTTAGTGAGTCACTTTGGATTTTACTGAGATTCTCTGAGTAATTGCAATGTTAACATCCATAACCTCTTCCTCTTCTGGTCAAACATGACCTTGAGTAAGCGGCCACTTCCTTGTGCAAGGTTAGGTCAAAGTGCACCAGCCAGAGACCATCAGTTGGTCATCTGTAGTCAGACACAGTTAGGTTTATTTAACTTTTAATTGCATGAAGTTTTCTCCTGCCAGCAAAACCTCTTCATGATGAAGGAGTTTCGTTGTCATTTATTATATGTTTGGGGCTGAGGTGGGTGATTTTCAGGAGGTTTAGGGAAATGATTAGTTTTGGTTTGGGCCCTCTTAGGAAATAGACACAAGTTGATGATAGTACACCTTCGTGATTTTTGTGTAGGGGATGGGGAGATAAAGGCTAAGCAAGAGATGTCACTTAAAAGAGAAATAATAGGCACTTTGGAGAACTGAAGAAGGGAGAAGTTATATTTGTGGTTGCAGAGTATCCTTCTTTCTTTCTAGTTTCAGACCCAGTTGTGGAGTGGCCTTGTTTTTGTCTTGTTCCACCACAGTCATTGAGTGACTTTGTCTGATTATCATTTATATTCTGCAGAAGTTGTTGAGGTTCTGTTTGGAATGGGCCCACCTCCATGTTACCTAACAGCTTTCTTGCCATTTAAATTTTTTTTTCATTTCTTAATATTTTAGGTTCAACATTCATTGGTGTGCTTCTCATAATATTTACAATGTCCTACTTAAAATTACTATTAATTCAAATAAATCTACCAATCTTCACAGACAGTAAAGAACACGAACTATGGTCCATCCACCCTGGCTGAGCCAAACCCAGCTGGAGCTCAGCAACTCATGTATCCCATGATTTTTCTCCTTTCCTGAAAGGGTTCTTAAACAGGTCATGTCCCAGCCTGGTGCTTGGGGTCCTGGAACCCAGTGCAGCAGAAGTTGGAGAAGTAAGGACATTGTGGGGCCTCTATGCTCAGGTGTACTTGAGAGGGTTATGCTTCAAGAGGTTCTGCAGCAGGTCCCTTCCTGCAGTGGTGTGGTGGGTGGCTACACTGGGCAAGACTTATAAATTGGGTAGAACATCCCAACTTCATAAATATTATAGTATATACAAATACATGATTTTCTTTGGTCCAGCAGGTTCCTGAATTATTCTGGTTTCTTCAGAGACATGGGACCAATGGAGTAGATGATAGGTAGTTAGATTATATGAAAATGGCTCATTCAGCTATGAAGGATGAGGAGTCCCAAAAAGTCTAATTTGCAAGCCAGAGGCCCAGGAGAGTTAATGGTGTAAGTTCCAGTCTGAATGTGAAGGAAGGGGAAGACTGATATTCCAATGTAAAGATAGGCTGAGAGGATTCTTTCTGACTCAGCCTTTTTGTTGTATTTCAGCATTCAAGTTTGTTGAGGCCTACTCACATTAGGGAGGGCAATGTGTTTTACCCACTATGCCAGTTTAAATATTCATCCCATTCAGAAACATCCTTACAGACACACCTAAAATACTGCTTAATCAAATGGTTGGGTACCCCATGTACATAAAATGAATGATCACAGGCCCTACCTCAGAAAATTCCTTCTAATATCTCTTACAAAGCTGGGTATTATGTTGTTAGCTTTTATCAATCCATACCTTTAGAAGGCACTTTGGAAATTATTGAGAGAAGGGTTTCTTGAGAGTGGAATACAGAGTTAATGTCATAGGGTGGGGATTTTGGGTCATAGATCCTAAGAGAGGATTTTTCATAAGTAGGGGTGGAGTGGGGTGTTGAGGAGGCCACCAGAGGCCAGTTACCTCATTTGCACATTGCTCTGGCCTAGCTCTCTTAATACCTGTCCAGTTCTCCCTCTCCTGAGATCTCCCATCCAAGTGAGTTCACACAATGATCGGGTCCAAAGGATTGTGATCCGGCATCCGAGAATGGATGGAACCAACCAGCCAGTGCAAGCCATGGCTGGGATAAGAGCTGAGTGCTAGAAGCAAAGAAAAAGCTAAAGTTATGCTGAACTTAAAGCATACTAAACTCATGAGCAAAAAGAGAACATGAAAGCAGAGCAAGCACATAAACAAAATTCAGCTGGTAATCTCAAGGGGTGGTAATCAGAAGCAGAATCAAAGTAGCATAACCTGGCTGACATAGCTAACGTATGTTTTGAATGGGTATTGCCTGTGGGATACAAAGATGGATCAGCCTGAACTAAAGGTAGAGAATCAAAGTCTGTGCTATGCATGTGAACTTTTCAGCACTTATTATAAGACCCACAAGATTATATAGGTGCTTTTACTTTTGCTAGCATAACCCCTGTACCGGTGTTAAATTCCTGGTGTGTGTAGTTTGTCCATACAAAAGAATCCCAACCATGTTTTACCAACTCCAGATATTACCTAGGAAATTCTTAAGCCCACAATTTTTAAGAACCAACATCAACAAGAATTTTATTTTTCTTTATTTGGTGTGTATTTTGTCCTTCATAAAAATTACATTTGATTAGTCATTTAACAGGTTTTTGTTTGTTTTTTTCTAATGCATCTGTGATGTGATAAGCATCTCGGGAGGCAATGGGTACACAGTGGGGGAGGAAAACAAACATGGTCCCTATTCTCACAAAATTGGTGGTCTTGGATTGGAGGTGCATGAGACACAAGCAAACAGATGTATATCTGGAGATTTGAAAGTGTGAGAAGAAGCATAAAGCAGGGAGAGTAATGGAGGTGAAGAGAGTTTTCCCAGATGAGAAGCCAGCAGTGTGAGGAATAGGAAAGATCCACCAAGCAGGTCAGGAGGCTGCTGTGGCAATGGCGTGACTAAGCGAGAGGGGAGAGAGAGGTGGTACCATTGCTAAGACACATAGCTTGAAGACCCTTGCAGGCTATGCTAAAACATTTTTAAATTTTATTCAGAGTGAATTTAAAAGTCATTGAGTACTGTTCAGCAGGGGAGTGACTGGATCAAATTTAGGAATAATTAATTTGTCTACTAAGAAGGTAATGAATTGGAAGGGGCAAGAGTGGGAGAGGAAGACCAACTGAGAGTTGATTTTAGCTGTCAAGTGAAATAGGATGGTTAATGAAGGGGGTTCTCAAACCTCAGCAGGTAACAGGATCATCCGGAGCGTTTGTGCTGGCCAGAGTTTCTAATTTATGTGGTGTCTGTCTTGACCACCTAGAGAGCCCCCAGATGTGGGGCAGCAGTGCAGTGGAAGCCGGTGGTACCTGTGGGGAAAGGATTTATCCAAGGCAGAGCAAAGGAGATAGAAATTTATGGAATACCCTGCAAGGGAGCCATGGGAAGGATAGCAAAGGAGAAACTGTCTGCAATGGGGCAGTAGGTGGGGCTGTTTTAAAGGGGGAAGGTGAGGAGGTATGGGGACTTAGGGAACTGTGCCTGGTGGTAAACAGTCCATTGGTCAGTGAGCGCCTATGGATATCTTGAGGTGGATCTCCTGATGAGCCTGTCTGTATTCAGCCAAGGGGTCTCACACAGGTCCCTTTGCCTTGATCAAGTTTTCATTGCTCAAGCCTGTTGCCTGAAAGCAGCCTCTGTGACTCAGAGGGTCTCAGAGTGGAAGGAGGCTCAAATATCTGCCTTTCTAAGAGCCTCTGTGTAATGCTGATGGCACTTTGAGGTCACTGGCTTAGAGAGTGTGCTGATAGTAGTGTTGCAATGAAGTAAGTAGAAACATGTGTGGATAACACATAAAATACACGTGTGTGTATTTACATATGTGTGTGTGTGTGTGTGTCTGTGTCTGTATAAATATTCTTCCTCTTAGATATATAGATCTTAGAGGAAGAATAGTAGAATTTAGTGATGGATTCAGTGCTGAGGTTGAAGGAAAGATAAAAGTCAAAAGTGAACCCCATGTTTCTAGCTTGAGAGGCTGTGAGGATGATAGCCACATAAGATTAGGAAGGCTACTCAGAGCAGGTGGGAAAAGGGGGTAAAACTGAGAATCCTGAGTTAGTGCTCTTAAATGTTTGAGAGCCAAAATGAACTGGATAGAAATCTGAAGCTCAGAAAACAGTTTTGGTCTATAGTTATTAAAAAACAAAACAACCCACCAAATCCAGTTCGTCGTTAACCTATAAATAACATTTAAAGCCATTAAAGAAAGAGAAAAGAGAATAGCCAAGAACCCAAGGTCTTGAAAACCTCATAGGAAATGGTACAGGTCCTTTCCAACGACTCCAAATATTACACAACTTGAAAGACTCTGTTTCATGAGCCCAGAAAGTTAGGACAAACACACACTTTGGTTTTGTGTTTGTTACTGGAAGCTGATCAGGGAGCTATAGCATTAGGTGGGAGCATTTTTCATTCTGCTTTTTCATGCTGAAAGCGCTGTGTTATATAAAGAGCAGACAAGACACCTGAATTCTCACATGTACCCAGTAGCATATGCTTGGTCCTACATGCAACCTGAAGGTATGGATGACTGAGCCAGGGTGTTCAAAATGGTGAGAGGCTGGGTTAATTCAGTTTAGGATGGCTGCTAGAATAACTGGCCTTGATAGGCTATCAGCCTGTTGATGCCTTTTATGGGATTCTTAGGATATCAGTAAATTGACAAAAGAGGGGAAAAGTAGAGTATCCAGAGGGGACTCCTGCACCCTATCCTGGACAGCCAGAGCTAGGTTCAGGTGCTTACCAGTGGTTGATATCTTACCCAGCACCACCCTGTCCATAAGGTTCCTTTTGTTATAATTACTCTCAGTTAAAAATTCTATTAAGAGTGTAATTCAGGCAAACTTAGTTTCATAGGTTTGCTTTCTTGCAGTCAACAGAACAAAACAAAGCATTTCAAGTGCCAAGTTCTCATTTACAAAGACTCAGGGGGTACTCTTGCAATCCCCAGTTAGAGCTAATCTCTAGCAAATGAAATTTTCACAAGTGCTGTTTCTGTGGTCAGTGATTGCAAATGAGTTTCTGAGCCAAGAAATCAGAGTTTTAAGAATCCAGTCTATCGACCAGACAGCTCTGCTGTTCTTTAACTGGACTTTAGGTGCCTAAGAGTGTGCTGCCCATTAGGGAATGCCATTGTGCATCCTTACTACCTGTTGGATAGGCCCAGGGGTCTGTCTGCTCTGTGGACTAAGAGATGAGCACACGATTTGCCACTAGGATATTTCTGTATGAACAAGAATTCATCAGAAGGAAATCTTAAAGAGCAAAGCTGTTTACCCTCCCCATTGCTACCTCCATGGAAATAATCCTGACTTATTTTCTCAGGCTTGTATTCTACTATACAGAGACTCCATAAAACATTATGCCTAGCAGAAAAAGCAGGAAAAGGGATAATGCAGCAAAGAGACATCCGCAGTGTGTCAGAAAGGATGACAGCTAATGGAGATGCTGGGATAAGGAGGGGTTGGCCCTGTACCTGGTGTTCATGGACTAGGATAAGGGGTCTGTAATGAATATATTGCATCTAAAAAGCTTAGATATAGTATAATTTAATTTTGTAGTTACATTTTATTTATATTTGAGTTGGACTTGAAGGATAAATAGTGTTCCCAGGATGGAGAAGAAAAAAACACGTTTTAAAATGCATAATGCAGTATCATTTGAAAATTGGCATCAGGGACTATGTCAGGAGAAAGGAAAAAATGAAATGTAGATGTTTTTAAAAATTTGAAATGTATGATGTGAAGTAAACTCTGTATTTATTATGTGTATGAGAAATGAAGGTGACTTTTGTCATCTTTCATTTATTTACAATTAGTAGGAAATTAGATGTGCCCCCCAAATGTTAAATTTTCAAATACCTGAAATTATTTCAAATACCAAAATGCTAATTAGAGTGTCAAAACAATAAGCATTCTTAGTAGGCATCTCCCTACAGGGAATTGCACTCCTTTTACAGAAAAGGCTCTGAATGAATATTACTTAACCTTTTCTGGATCCTCAATCATCTGTCATTCTGTAAAATAGTACAACGTTGTGATCTTGTGAGGTATGTGAGCCTCGTTAGCTTTTTAAGTGATTTGTTCACTGTTGAACTTACTTTTCCCCTAGAGACTAAAAGCTCCTGGAAGGTAGAACCCAAAATTAAGTCATTGTTTTTCATACTTACTAATAAGTACCTGGCAAACGGTAGGCATTTGGGTTTTTTTGTTTGTTTGTTTGTTTTTAATTAATTAATTTATTAATTTTCAACATAACAGTATTCATTGTTTTTGTACCACACCCAGTGCTTCATGCAATCCGTGCCCTCTCCAATACCCACCACTGGTTCCCCCAACCTCCCACCCCACCCTCCCCCCGCCACTTCAACCCCCTCAGATTGTTTTTCAGAGTCCATAGTCTCTCATGGTTCACCTCCCCTTCCAGTTTCCCCCAACTCCCTTCTCCTCTCTAACTCCCTTTGTCCTCCATGCTATTTGTTATGCTCCACAAATAAGTGAAACCATATGATAATTGACTCTCTCTGCTTGACTTATTTCACTCAGCATAATCTCTTCCAGTACTGTCCATGTTGCGACAAAAGCTGGGTATTCATCCTTTCTGATGGAGACATAATACTCCATAATGTATATGGACCACATCTTCCTTATCCATTCGTCCGTTGAAGGGCATCTTGGTTCTTTCTACAGTTTGGCAACAGTGGCCATTGCTGCTATAAACATTGGGGTACAGATGGCCCTTCTTTTCACGACATCTGTATCTTTGGGGTAAATACCCAGTAGTGCAATGGCAGGATCTAAGGGAAGCTCTATTTTTAATTTCTTGAGGAATCTCCACACTGTTCTCCAAAATGGCTTCTCCAACTTGCATTCCCACCAACAGTGTAAGAGGGTTCCCCTTTCTCCACATCCCCTCCAACACATGTTGTTTCCTGTCTTGCTAATTTTGGCCATTCTAACTGGTGTAAGGTTATATCTCAATGTGGTTTTAATTTGAATCTCCCTGATGGCTAGTGATGATGAACATTTTTTTTTTCCAATGATGATGAACATTTTTTTTTTTCAAAGATTTTATTTATTTATTTGACAGAGAGAGATCACAAGCAGGCAGAGAGGCAGGCAGAGAGAGAGGAGGAAGCAGGCTCCCTGCTGAGCAGAAAGCCCGATGCGGGCCTCGATCCCAGGACCCTGAGATCATGACCTGAGCCGAAGGCAGCGGCCTAACCCACTGAGCCACCCAGGCGCCCGATGATGAACATTTTTTCATGTGTCTGATAGCCATTTGTATGTCTTCATTGGAGAAGTGTCTGTTCATATCTTCTGCCCATTTTTTGATATGATTACCTGTTTTGTGTGTGTTGAGTTTGAGGAGTTCTTTATAGATCCTGGATATCAACCTTTTGTCTGTACTGTCATTTGCAAATATCTTCTCCCATTCCGTGGGTTGCCTCTTTGTTTTCTTGACTATTTCCTTTGCTGTGCAGAAACTTTTGATTTTGATGAAGTCCCAAAAGCTTATTTGTGCTTTTGTTTCCTTTGCTTTTGGAGACATATCTTGAAAAAAGTTGCTGTGGCTGATATCGAAGAGATTACCACCTATGTTCTCCTCTAGGATTCTGATGGATTCCTGTCTCATGTTGAGGTCTTTTATCCATTTTGAGTTTATCTTTGTGTATGGTGTAAGAGAATGGTTGAGTTTCATTCTTCTACATATAGCTGTCTAGTTTTCCCAGCACCATTTATTGAAGAAACTATCTTTTTTCCACTGTATATTTTTTCCTGTTTTGTCGAAGATTAATTGACCATAGAGTTGAGGGTCCATATCTGGGCTCTCTCTTCTGTTCCACTGGTCTATGTGTCTGTTTTTATGCCAGTACCATGCTGTCTTGGTGATCACAGCTTTGTAGTAAAGCTTGAAATCAGGTAACGTGATGCCCCCAGTTTAATTTTTGTTTTTCAACATTTCCTTAGCGATTCGGGGGTCTCTTCTGATTCCATACAAATTTTAGGATTGTTTGCTCCAGCTCTTTGAAAAATAGTGGTGGAATTTTGATTGGAATGGCATTAAAAGTATAGATTGCTCTAGGCAGTATAGACATTTTAACAATGTTTATTCTTCCGATCCAAGAGCATGGAATCGTTTTCCATCTTTTTGTGTCTTCTTCAATTTCTTTCATGAGTGTTCTGTAGTTCCTCGAGTACAGATCCTTTATCTCTTTGGTTAGGTTTATTCCCAGGTATCTTATGGTTCTTGGTGCTATAGTAAATGGAATCGATTCTCTAATTTCCCTTTCTGTATTTTCATTGTTAGTGTATAAGAAAGCTACTGATTTCTGTACATTGACTCTGTATCCTCCCACATTGCTGAATTGCTGTATGAGTTCTAGTAGTTTGGGGGTGGAGTCTTTTGGGTTTTCCATATAAAGAATGATGTCATCTGTGAAGAGAGAGTTTGACTTCTTCATTGTCAATTTGGATACCTTCTATTTCTCTTTGTTGTCTGATTGCTGAAGAAGATCCTGCATCCCCAGGGACCGCAAGTCGGAACCTGCTCTGCCAACGACCAAGGGGGAATTTATATGGGCTCTGCAACACCCACAGAAGAGCAGACTGAGGCTTCTCTCTGAGAGGGAGATCAGGGTGCAGTTTGCTTTCCTCTAAACCTACAAAAACCATCAAAAGCGGGCAAGGCGAGAGAGAGAAAAAAAAAAAAAAGTGAACAACATAAAAACCTCCAGAGAACAAAAGCCTGAAAAAACCGGTTTCCTCAGAGCCCACCCCCTTGAGCGGGGCGGGAGGACTTAACTCAGGGAACATCATTGATTAAAAACCCATGTGGCAGGCCCCTCCCCCAGAAAACGAACCAGGAAAGAAAAAAAAACAAAAAACAAAAAAAAAGACTGCAAGAGAACAACCACCACTACTTCATAGGACAACTTTTATTTTTAATTTGTTCCCACTATTCTGGCTCATTTTTTTTTTAAATATAGATAATTTTTTAACCTATTTATCATCACAGTGAGCTGTCTAGTACATCAAATTCCATAATAACCTTCTAACCTGAACTTCTTGATACATACACCTGTGTTTTTCTTTTGGGGTTTTTGTTAATATATGAAACCATTTAAAGGGAATATGAATACTTTTTAATCACAGACACGACCTACAGCAAGCAACCATACTTCCTCTCTTTGGGAGGAGCCCCAGGTTTCCTTTTAGCCATATGGCTTGCCCTGGAGAATTCCCAAGACCGGGGGTGAGATCTGATTCTGTTTAAGCCAATTGCCAGAACCTTAGTAATAGAGTTTATGCCGAACTAAGCCATCCAATACAAAGAATCACTAATCTGTCAGTACCAAGGGGTATGTGGGGTAATCTGAGGTACCAAGAAGCTCCTGTCCAATGGGTGTGACCCTTCAGAGCCACAGGGAGCCATTTGGAGGCCACGGAGTTCCAGGGAAGTGGAGTCAAAACTTGGAGAGAAAAACTAAGTCCAGCTCATTACCTTTGAGCCCTAGGAAACCCCTGCTAGAAGCCACTTATAATGGTGTCTGGATTCTTCCATTATCAATAAATCAAATGAACTTAAGTATGTTACTTATTTATTGCAATATCATTCACTGTAGCCGTCAAAATTTTTAAAAATAATTTCTCTTAATATGCCAAGATCAGAAAAGAAAAAGCGCCTACCCTCAATAAGCAGCATTATTTCCACATTTCATTAAATTGAGATGATCAAAATGTAATTTTTAAATGTTGAGATTTTGTTAAATATTGAGTCTTCCACAGCACTTAGAAGTTTGGCTCTCAGAGGCATCTGAAGACATAAAAAGTACAGTTGATTGCAGAAATCATTGTTTAATCAAATTACATATGCCACAATCAATACTTACTTACACCTGCCTATAAAACTACTAATCACGCTATTGTTCATAATTGCAACAGTAAAAATGTTTCAAAAATCTAATCATACTGATAATTTAGAGTATTGCCTGAGATAGGGGGTAATGGATAGCCATACTCACAGCAGTGTTGACAAGGGAAAAATATATGTGATTTGTCAAAACTTAGAACTTCTTCAGCTTCAATTTATGGTCTTCTTTTATAGAATCACCTTAGTGCTCATCATAATTAATAGCATTTCTTTTACAATTTTTTGTTTTCTTGTTAAGACTGTAGGTTTCGAAGCAGACCTGATTAAATGGACCTGCGTCTCTTCTCTACTACTTAAGAGCTGCAAAGCAGGATTACAGTACACAAATAGCTTAAGGATATTGTTAGAATTAAATGTAGTGATATATGGAGTATACTTAAAACCATGCCTGGCACAAAGTAAATATTCAGCTAATGTTAGCCATAACAGCAACAATAATTTAATATCTATAGTTTATAACATCAACTGTAACTGCTCAAAATGTCACTTTCTAGTGTTTAGCTACACTATTTTTTATACCCTAGTACATAATGCTTAGCTTATAAAAATGGCTTGTTCTATATTAACTAGATGAGGAGATGAACAGACCATTGAATTATACCATAAATTACCTAGGAGTAAGGATTTTTCATTTTTAATGTAGAATTTCCAGTGTCTATTAGATTAATGAATAGGGCAATTTATCCAGAGTTCAACCCTAGTCAGAAATTCTGTATGATTTAGAGATCCATTCAAGAACTCGATTCACCAGACAGATGCCAGGTTCCATTTTATAAGTGGTATACAGTCTTGTTAAAATTGCAAAGATAGACTGTTTTGGTCTCTTTGGAAAAAGGGGGATGGGAGATGGTTTTATTTTGTTTCCATTGATTTTTCATTTTATAAACCTACCTGTTGCTATTTGAGAACAGTGGGATTATGGTCCTGAGAAATGAAGTGGGAGAGTCATTGGCTACTTTTGTGTTGGTGAAAGTAACAAAAATCAAGCCATTGAAGTTGGTTCCATCTGCTACCTGCTTCTCTACCCTCTAATGCTACCCTAGTGGTGGAGCCAAAGAGCAGAGAATTTGGGATCTGAAGATCTAGTTTATAATCATGCTCTTTGCAGTTCCTAGATCTATGAACCAGGATAAGGGAAGCTTCCCTGAAAAGATGACATTTCACCTGAAACCAAAGCAACAAGAGTTCTTTGCATTTGTTAGCATTTCTGAAACTGACAATAACTACTGTTTTCCAGTTGTCAGCCAGCTTGAGACAAGAAGTCACAAACTGAATACAGACAGCAGATAGGTTTAGGAAGTTACTGATTTGGCAGTATTTTAGAAATCAAGAAATTTCATAAGAAAAACTATGTTTTGGGCTATTCTTTTAAAAATCAGAAAACCTGGCAATAACAGATCTTTATCCCATGCTATAACAAGTGTCTGGACCTAAGTAGCTGCTTCCCACTGAGCAAGGTGTATATTCTTTTTTTTTTTTTTAAAGACCTTTTTTATTTATTTGACAGACAGAAATCACAAGTAGGCAGAGAGGCAGGCAGAGAGAGAGGAGGAAGCAGGCTCCCTGCTGAGCAGAGAGCCCGATGCGGGGCTTGATCCCAGGACCCTGAGATCATGACCAGAGCCGAAGGCAGAGGCTTAACCCACTGAGCCACCCAGGTGCGCCGCAAGGTGTATATTCTCCCAGGTTTCCACAGAACCCACCACTACCTTACTGCCATTAGCAGTGTGTTTCATTCACCCAATCTATATTTAGAATACATTCTAATTTATTTCCACTAATTTAGTTTGAGCATATGCTGGACGTTTTTCTCTGGAAATTTAAAAATCAACAATAATATATCGAACTATCAATGACCCAAAACACCTATTAATATGTAAAAACACTTTATTTAAAGGCTCAGGAAATATAGCCTGCAAGAGAAGGCTGCCTTAGTAAGGACAGTGCTTTTGTTCAGAAATATGTATTTGTACATATTCTGAAATATTGAAAATGGAAGAAACGGGTGCCTGGTTGGCTCAGTGGGTTAAGCCTCTGCCTTCAGCTCAGGTCATGATCCCAGGGTCCTGGGATTGAGCCCCACATCGGGCTTTCTGCTCAGCAGGGAGCCTGCTTCCCTATCTCTCTGCCTGCCTCTCTGCCTACTTGTGACCTCTCTCTCTGTCAAATAAATAAATAAAATCTTTAAAAAAAAAAAAAAAGAAAAGAAAATGGAAGAAACGGTTTACTCTTTTGTTGTCAGTGTTTTTTTATAGTAGTCAGTGGTGTATAACTGTTCAGTCTATGAACGTTTGGAAGATTAATAGTATTTATAATTATCCTTATGGCTCCACAAACATTTAAATAGAGAACTCTAAACCCCATTTTTTTTTCCTGTTTGGCATTATAGGCATTCATGCAAATCACTTCATGTTTATGAACATACAACTATGTTCTATGGGGAAATTTTCAAATTTCATTAGCATGTGCATTGTGAACTCAGGCATAATACATAAGCAAGAAGGAGTAATCAGGACAAGTAGAGAAGGTTCAACTGTTATACCAGGAGCTCTTAGCAATCGCCACCAATCCAAAATTATAAAAAGGAAAGAGCTGAGTTTATGTACCCTCTGCCCAACTTTTCACCCTATGAAACCAAAAAATCTAGAATGACCTGATTATGTTAAAATTAAAATATAAGAATTAGATATGAAGGGTTTTCAAATAAGTGGGAGATAGTCTTATAAAGGGAGATAGTGTCAGAAGGTCTGAGCTGGAGTCCTGCCTTTGTCACTTACTGCTTAAACAAATCATTTAACATCCCTGAACCACAGTTCCCTTATGTATTTAAAATAAAGTGAAGTCAAGCAAAACAGCTACTTCACAAGAACACTTTGAGAATAAATTTCAATAATTTTCCTGATAGAAGAAAGCCTACGACATTTGTGGCTGTGTTTCTTGCATCAGTTTTCTTATCAGTGCCCGAAATAATAATCAGGAATTTAGTGGCTGAAAACAACACAAATGAATCCTCTTAGAAGTCAGAAGTCACTGTGGGTCTCACTGGCCTAAAATCACCATGTCACCAGCACTGTGTTTCTTTCTGGAGGCTCTAGGTAGTAATGTGTTAACTGCTCACTCATGTTGTTGGCAGCCATTCGGGTCTTTGTGGCATGGGACTGGGGTCTCTTTCTTGGCCAGCAGCTGTGGGTCAATCCCATCTTCTAGAGACTATCTTGATGTAGTGTGTGACCCCCCTCCTTCCTCCAAGCCTGCCATGGCAGGTCAAGCCTTCCTCATGCCTCTGGTCTCTCCTGCCTTCTCTTTCATAGTTAAATCTCTCTCAATAACCCTTATGTCTTCCTTTCCACTTTGAAGGGCCAATGTGGGGCCCATCCTCATCATCCAGAATAATCTAAGGTCTGGAGCTTTATTCCATCTACAAGAGCCCCTTTTGCCAGGTATTGGAACATATTCACGGGTTTAAGAAATTAGGTTGTAGAAATCTTGGGGTTGGGGTGGGGGCAGATTATGTTGCCTAACTACAGTTCTTTACTGCATAATTCTTTCTATGAGGTCTATAACATCCATATTAAATTCCCATTATTCATCAGTAGAGAGTTAATATGTTACAGGAGTTTTATGCAGTTCTGTATACTTAAGCAACTTTGGTGTCTAAAGGAACTTACCTGTTTGACTTACCTTACTTTGACTGATAAATGTTCTAATCATATTTCTGGAAAAGTCTGGGCAAGAACCCTGAATTAATGAGAAGCAGACAGAATCCTCTTTAAGAAGGGAGGCAAAATCAAAGATTAACAGAAAGGATTAGTGATTCCAGTACAACAGGAGATTTAGCTCAGCTCCAGGAGGGAACTCTGTGGCCACCAACTCTTTCTAAGGCAGATAACATGGCCCAACCTACTAAAATTAAGTGAAACTCCCAAAAGGGTAATGAGAAACGAGGTTTCATCTTACATTAACCCATTTTCTTTTTTTATTTGTCAGGGGATAATAATTTGACAGTACTACTGTTTCCCAATCATCCTACCCCAATTAATTAATCTTTTAATTCCCATTCTTAATTTAGAAGATCAATTATTTTAACCTATTATTCCTATTTTGCACCCCCCCCAATTCCCAAGCACTTTATTTTTGATTACCTTAGTTCTCTTTAATTGGCAAAGCAGAAATGCAGAGAAAAAACAGTTCTTCAAAAAGATAAACATCAGGTTGCCATGTGAAATAGCAATTCCACTCCTAGGCATATACTTAACTCCAACTTTCTGTGGCTCATGAAAGACCATGAAGCAATAGACTATAGTACCAGCTTGAAATGTGGGGTATCTATCTATCTATCCCTGATAGAGCTACCATCACAACCTGTTGATAAACCAAAGTTATATGTACCATTACTGCAGTAAAGGAGGACACCCATTAAATAGAGTCTTCATAGCCTCTCAGGAGAGAAAGGGCAAAGGCAGATCTTTCTACAGTTTGGCTGTCTGAACTGAGGCTTGATCAGAATTGAGCAAAGTATATGATATTATAGTTTCATGTTGGTGGACACAGCAAGGAGGGCTGGGGAGCATATCTCTTTGAGTAAGCAATCATTTGATTGGAGGATTTGAGCAGGTAGAGTGATAAGTCCTCCTGAAAAAAGACAATTTCCCCTATGGCAATTTATTTTCCTTGAAATAGGATTATCAAATCCTATATTGAAATAGATGGATTTTTAGGATGTTCCTATAATAAACCACAAAAATATTTATAACTTTATCTTCCTGATCAAGCATTTCTGGGATTATGGAACCATTGTTAGTATAGACAGTTGATGTGTCCTTGATGCTTGCATGCAAGAATTTCTAAAAAGATGGGCCAAGTTAGAATGTTTTCACCTTCAATAAGCCACCTGGGTATAGAGTCATCCTCAGTAGAGTTCTGGGACACCTAACAAGGGGTTGTTTTATGGTATCAATTCTGCTCAGATACAGGGATAATTCTTGCCCAAATGTCATTGGCCATGGTGGAAAGTCAAACTTGTCTGCTTTTTCCATTCTCTCCCAATCTTCAGAACCCAAATAGCGTAGACACTGAGCTATATGCCATCCCAACCTACTCTACTTGCTTATGGAAGCCACCTCCATAACTGATGCTATTCAAGTCATCCTCTGTTGAAGTTAATGTCTGTGTCCTAAGTAGGGGCTCTCGTCTGGAAAAGTTCACTTTTCTGGTTGCTCCCCTGTAAACTCCCTCCACCCCACCCCCAGTGTACTCTCGTAAGCACTGCAATTCCTGGGGATACTTTGCTAAAGCCATCTTTCTTCCTAGCATTTTATGTAGCATCATGTCTACAAATAGCATCTCCAAAAATTCTACAGTTCAGACTAGCAAGCCCTCCCCACAAAAAATCTGAATGAGCAAAGACCCTGCGAGCCCTCAGTGATGTTGTGCATGTTTACAAATGTGTTTCCCATGCCTGGGAACAGGTTTCAGCTGGTCTTTCCACGGCTGCACAGATTATTTCCCATTGTTAAGAATAAAAGTGGCTTCAGTTGAGTTTTTGACCCCAGAGCTTACCCTCTTTCATTTGATTGATTGTGGAGCCCATGAGAAATCTCTGTCGTTCCTGGAAAATGAGATGTGGAGAGCCTGGGAGCCGTGGTCTTCCAGCTGTACCCTTTGTCCTCTTTCTTTGAGTTATCTTGCCTGCCACTCAGGCACAGTGCTCTGGCCAATAGGTGTTCATTCTTTACAACCTCTTCAACAAACACTCAACTATTCAGATGTGGGTGGTGCTTTTCAATTGCCCTACTTAATAATCCTCCTCAGTATGACAGTGAGAAAGAAGTAACAAGCTCAGAACAAGGAAGACAGAAAAGATGCAGTAGGAAAATACAAAGAACTCCAAATTTCTCATAAATAACAAATGCATTCTTGATTTATTGTGTGGTGATACTGTAACACAGCCTTCACAATGACTGAATAGGACACGAGGGCCTTTATCTTAGCAGGGAACATGACGCCTGCCATTTGAAATCACGCTCTGAAAGCCAGCTTTAACACATTGATGGATATGCGTTGGAAAGGTAAGTGGCTCTTTGAAATTGCCCTGAAATCGTTTATGCTTCAGTAAGACGCTAGCAGTGAAGTTGGTAAATAGTCAGTTACATGATTTGTGTGCATATTTCCCAATAGTTAATTTTTTCCATTAAAGGTATAGATCACCTTGACTATAAATGCCAGGTTACAGGATTCAATCAAGAGTGGCAGATTAGACTGTCAGGAGTCTGGCGAGAAGGGGTGGAACCAATAGCTCTTCTCTCTCATCACTGTTACTATTACAGAAATGAGTGTCATCGCCACTTGAAGTGACTGCCTATAATGAAAGGAAGCTTGAGGGGAAGACTAGCTGATTCGCTTTATAGTTATTAACTTGCAGCATTGTTGGAAAACTGTTGAAGATTTCCTGGATGCCTTGTGCGTGTTACTGTCAAGCCTCTTATTGGGCATATCCAGTATTGTAAAAGTTTTTTTTATAAAGGAGTATACAAGATTTAGGGACTCCTGTTGAAATCAGCCTGCTTTTGCTGGTCTTGGCTTTATGTTTAAATTTGCTTTTTAAAGATACCTAGAGCTAAAGTGACTGATGGGAATATTTTCAAATAGAATATACTACTGATTCCTCTGGGTGACCTTTCCTGAAAGAGATTTGTGTTACCTGCCTTATTTCCCTTGCTGAAAAATGGAGAGGAGTAGGTGAAATGAGCAGGTATGCTGGCAAAGGCAACATGACATAGAGTTAGCAAGCATGGACCATGGAAGCCCATGAAGGCTTACACCTGAACTTCACTCCTTACTAGTACCACTACTTGCTTCATCTCACTTAACTTGCCTCACTCACCCTATCTGTAGGATGGGATTAATAAAGGGAACTACTGCCAAGGGCTGTTGCAAGATTACCTACCTAAAAAGTGCTGATCATGGTGGCTGGTACATTCACCATTTGCTAAGACTACTATTGTTGTTGCAGCTTTTCTTAAAACCCAATTTGACCTTGTCATTACTCTTTACCAGACCTGTACACCGTCCTCTCCTTCCTCCAGAGTCAGGGTGGGCACTCCTCTCAGCTTCTGCCTTCTCCCAGGTAACCTCCCTGCTATACTCATGTCACCCAGACCTCCCTGAAGTGTCCCAGATCTGTCACATTCTCTCTGACATTTCTGCATCTTACCAAGTCACTTGAAATGAATGCCATAGTCCACTACAGAACTGAACACTGGTCCCTGAACATACTCCAACTTCCTTGGGAAGATCCTACATCAAGTATTTCCTCTTCCTTTTCCCCTCCAGATGGGACTATCCCTCTCCCCATGGCACCTTCCTTTCTCTAACCAAATTCACCAGCACAGTGTTAGATACAGAATTGCTACTTAAGAATGAAATTATTAACAGTAAAATATTGAAAACTTGGATCCCCTTCCTGCCACCAACTTCCTTTTTGTTAGAGAGTTCTGCAATTGTGGTGTAAAGGGAAGAGTCATTATTGAAGCTGGCAGAAGCACCTCTGGCCAAAGTTCGTAAAATGCACTTGACAGAGCAAGATGCTCAGCTGCCCAGAGCAGGAAATCACCCAGACCCTTGGAGTTCAACCTTATCCTGAGAGAGGGTGAAGAGGGCATAGGAAGTCTTCTGTAGACAGAGACTAAGAAAGCACTAATCATTCCTCTCCTACCCTTCCCAGCTCTGGGGTTTACTTCAGATATCTTACCTTTTTAACTCCCTACTGTCAGTTGGCTTTCAGAATGAATAGACAGAGATTAGTTACTATCCATGATGGTTATTTTCAAAAAGGCATCCACAGGCATGTGGCCAGAGATAACAGATTCAGCTGTGTTAGGTAACTTCTTTAACAATGAACCCTCTGAGGACATGGCTTTGGGCTATTATTAGTTGCCTCTCATTTTGGTTGTTTCATTCTGAGATGTGGATCTTTATTCCTTTTGTTTTCTTCTTCTTTGCTGTGATCACGACAAAGAAAAATCATCATGTGTTCCTTTTTTAAAATAAGCCTTTTGAGATCTAATTTGAATGCTTTTGCATCCCTTCTTCCAGCCATTTCTCATGGGATTGCTAATTTTCCTCCCTCTCCTGTAATCTCTGTATCTTCCAATTAAAATTAAAATTACAGGGGCGCCTGGGTGGCTCAGTGGATTAAGCCACTGCCTTCGGCTTGGGTCATGATCCCAGGGTCCTGGGATCAAGCCCCGCATCGGGCTCTCTGCTCTGTGGGAAGCCTGCTTCCTCCTCTCTCTCTGCCTGCCTCTCGCCAACTTCTGATCTCTGTCTGTCAAATAAATAAAATAAATCTTTAAAAAAAATAAAATAAAATAAAAAATAAAAAGTAAAATTACATACAAATATATTCAGAACCTTAATACATATCAATGTCTAATCTAGAGTGTGGTACAAAAGGGCATCTGATGTCCATTTGTAAAGTTGCCAAGTCTTTGTCTTTAATAATGACCCCTTGTCCCTTTCCCTTGGAAGATCGAGTTCAGGGTGTAGAACAGATGACTTCATTAATGTGAAAAATGCAGCTTTCCAACTAGAAACATGGACTTGGCAGTCCTTTGTCTGTTGTGCTTGTTCTTCCCTTGTAGTCGCTTTCCTTTCCTCAGCTCACCAAACCTCACACTGACAGTGTCCTTCAGTAACCATGAATATGTATGCTTGGTCTTTCCCAAGCCAACTGGAGGGAGAGCTGGGGAATTACTGGCCTGTTGCAAGACCATATGTTTCTGCCCTCATAGGTGGAAGTCTTCACAGCTAAGCACTGGGCTCTGTTTCATCAGCTTGTATGCTCTGGGGAATGTACTCACTGGGTAATTGCTCATGGCATTAAAAATTTATGTTGGCCAACCTATCAAGTAGACATTTATTTATTTATTATAAGCTGTGAGATGAATGGGCACTTGAAAAGGAAGAGGAGAGAAAGAACGATGGATTTGAAAAGTAAATATCTTTGCTAGTGCTCTTCCTTCTTCCAAGAGGGTTTATTACAAATATTTAATAACCAGTAAGATCTGGGACCAACTAGTCAGTACAGTTACAGCACAGCCACCAGCTCTTGCTAGCCTAGAGTCCTGGAAACCCCGTACTGTGCTACTCCATAAGTTTCTGGGTCATGGACAGTTTCAGGGTCTCACAGGGAAAGGCCAGGCATGTAGAGCAGCAGGAAACACCAGAGGAAAGGGTCAGTCCTACTCACCAAGATACGTGAAGGAATTTTAGTATTTTAACAACTCACAAGATTATTCCTGTGTGTATGATTGCTCATTAGTCCATCTTTGACCACCTTCCCCAGGCATGCAATTGCCTACTCATCTTTGCAGGTAGTTCAGATGTCATAGTGTAGTGAACTTCTCTGGCCTTAGTGTACACATGTGTAAAGTGAGGATATTTGTGTCGTCCTCATCTACTACATTCCCCCAAAGGCAGCTTATGAGACAAGGTTTTAGATCTCCACATTTGGGAGATGATCTTAGCAAACATGTAAGGGGGCAGGGGAGTGAGGCAAGAAGAGGCCAGTACAGAGTGTGTCGACAGGTAAGTTATCATTGAGAGCATCTGCAGAGAAGTCTCACTGAGACTCTGAGTGAGTTTCCAGAATAGCTTCAGAATCATGGTAAGGAACTGCATGCTTCATAGATTGAGGGCTGTTCCTTGGGCATTATCCCCCAGTGCTTCCACCTAAAAATGGCCAGTAAACACTCTTGGACAAGGCAACAAAGAATGTCAGGCCAGTGTGTTGGGAAGAAATCAGCACATACTGCAACTATCCACAAGGGACCCTCTGAAGTGGGCTATGTTGGTAAAAGTAGAGCACTGACATTTGCTCTAATTACCTTCTTCTCAGAGTATACAGAGGAGTGAGGTATAGAGAGGAATGAGCTCCATGTCTACCCCACTGGGCCTTCACAATAGAGATTTGATTAATAATAATGTTAGATAACATTTTTGATCACCTATGGTTATTGTCTGCCAGTCACTATATACATGCTAACTTGTTTAACTCTTACAGTTAACTAATGAGGGTATTTTTACTACCACTTTACAGATGAGGAGCAAAGGTTCCCCAACATTTGTCAGGGTTCCAAAGGTACTAAGGTACTAAGTGGGAGTGATAAACAAACCTGGGCAATCTAGCTTCACAGTCTCTGTGTCTAACCACTATGTCTAACTATGTGTTATTCCTCTCTGTGAGTAAAAGGAAACAGAAAATGACTGCAAACATCTTTAGATTCACATACATGTTAACTAACTCTAACCCTTATCTTTACCTTTCCACTCAGGCCATTTATGTAACTACAGAAAGAGACCTTTGGATAAAGGACTTGACACTTTGCTTAATTTAGACAAGACCCATTCGTTTGCTACACACAACTGGATGCTGTGCTTGTCAGAAACAGAGGCCATCATTAGTCAAGAGCATTTATGGGAGGTTTCTCTTGCACAGAGCTTTGTTCTCAGAGCTGCTAGGAGTTAGAGAGGAAGTGGGGGAGACAGTCTCATCCATCACTGAATCTAACCAGGTAGTACAGATGCCCAGGATTCCCTACCTAAGTGGCAGAAATGAAAACTAACCATGCAAAACTAGGCTAGGCCCCTTAAGGTAGCAGAGAGTTTCTTCTTCCTTGCCTGGATTGTGTTTTCCAAGTTCCAGCTGGTGAAAATGCAGATTTAGAGCAACATAATAAGGAAAAAAGTCACAGAGCGGGAGGGACCAACCTCTTCACTTACAGCGGGGAAAGTGGGTTATATATAAACATACCTCAAAGCAATTGGAACCAAATTGGGATTGGGTTTGGAGCTCTGTTAACAATGACTTAAGCGCTCAGAGATTGAACTTCAAAGTATGAAATAGGCCCCATAATATCCACTTTACCAGTGTGTTGCAAGGTTAACTAAAAAGCAAACTAGCAAAATGATGGTCTATAAATGTTATTTTTTCTTTCTTTGCTTGCACTCTGGGAACAGTAATTCATTGTGAGTATTGCAGACTTACAGCTAGTGGAGGATAGGAGAGGTGAAATATACAGTTTAGAGCTGTGAGTTTCAAGCTTTGCCATACATTCCTATTACTGTAGTGAATGTTGAGATAGAGATTACCACAGGCCACCACCACCTCTGAAATTCTGATTCTGCTAAAACAACATTGTTCAGCATTAGAGGTAATTCTTGTGTACTTGAAGAATGGAATGCATTTTGGAAAGACTGGCCCATTACCCATATTTACTAAGAGAGCCAAGATTGAGCTGCATTAAATTTAACAAAATGATCAATTAAATGCTTACCCATGCATTTACAAAGTACATTTAAAAAGGAGACATTTGAAAATGGCATTATGTTACAGTCCAGAATGGTTACCTAGATGGTAGCAGTGCAAAAGTGTGTGAATGAGTGGGCATGCATGTGGGCATCAGGGTACAGGATGAGTTGGTCTTCAGGCTTTTCAAAGCAAATTGAAATTCATTCTTTAATTTGATGCAAATGGTAGGCAGCTAGTAAGATAAACATGGAGTTGAATCTTAGATTTGTCAAGTAATGTCTATAAGGCTTTGAGCAACTTGCATGGCTCAATTTCCACAGTTGAGAAAGGGGGAATAATAGCCAGCTAGCTAGGTAGTTTCAAGGAAGAACGATAATTGTTATCACTATGTGTGATGGAGCCCTTGATGTATGTTATAATGACTTGGTAGAAAGAACCTGTCTCAGGGAGGCAAAAGGACTCATGTCTATTCATGTGGATATTGGATCTGCACAGTGCCTCCCCGAGGTTCTTAGAGAATATGGAAGAAGTATTCTCCATCTAGCTGGGCTGAGCATCTGGCTGCACCATGCAAAAGCCCTGCTGTGAACTACAGAAAGCATTGAAGGTGTGAATGCACTTCAGAGGTCAAAGCATTTTGCTAATTAGAAATTAACATTTCACACCATGGCAGGCAAGTTGGGTCCTATAAACCCAGTGATTTTGATTAAATGTGTCTCAATCCCATAGCCAGTGCTCTAGACAAAGAATCTGTCACTTGATAGATTCTAAGTAAACTTGCATGTCCTGAAGAAAAATAGCCGCCTCATTTAACTGCAGATGGGAAGAAAAATGGATACATATGTACCTAGCTCCTTTTAATGTGCCAGCAATTTAGCTCTGCCTGTGAGAACTGGTGAAAGTCAATGAGGAGTCAGTCCCTAAGGTCCTAAAGGAAGATGTAGCCAGGACGGAGCAACATGGCTTTAGACAGTCATGAAATGAGAGGCCGGAGTGATATAAAGGTGATGCTATATCTACAAGCCAACTTTGAGGTCCAGATGTGAAAGACTCTCTACCAAGTTAGGGTAACTGGATTCTTTTCTGGAAGAAAGTAGATCACAGAGGTTATTGTAGAAATTTAAGGAAAGAAAGTGAGAGAATGAGCAGACCTTACTAATGAAAGGTTAAGCAGAGAGCGCTCAGAAGTATTCTAGAAAAAGGTTGAGGATGTGGTTCCTCTGATTCATGTGCTCTGTTGTGTCATGTGATGATTTTTTAAATAAGTGACATTAAGAGAATTATATGGTCCTTAGGGAGAGAAGGGGAAGAACAAACATATACTTTTTGTCTCCCGTGTCACCCTTATTTACTCTTATCATCTATGATATTCCTAACAAACTTAAGAAGTGTAGTTCCCTGGGTGGCTCAGTTGGTTGAGTATCTGCCTTTGGCTCAGGGATAGAATCCCGCATCAGGCTCGCTGCTCAGTGGGGAGCTGGCTTTTCTCTCTACCCCTTGCTCAGGCTCTCTCTCTTTCTCCTCTTTCTCTCAAATAAATAAATAAAAATAAAAATCTTTTTTTTAAAAAAGTGTGTGATTCTTGATTTGCCCTTTTTCAAAAAGGGTATGAGCAAGAAGAACATGAGTAACATGACTGTCTTCTAGCATATTCATCGATTCATCTAGTAGATAGGTACTGAGGGCGTATTGTGTGCAAAATGTCTTTCTAAATACTGAGGATTCAGCCCTGGTCAAAAGGGTGTAGGTTTATGCTCATATGGAGCATGACAGGTGCAGAAGATGGCAATAAACCAATAATTAAAGAGATAGCCATAGGTGCTATGTGAGAAGAAAATAAGAAGAAAATCCCTGATGTGATACAGGGATACTTTAAACTGGAAGGCAAAGGTCCTTTGTGGAGGTGACAGTCAAGTTGACATGGCAGTGACAAGCGGCCAGGGATACTAATCTGTGGACAGAATGGATTTGGTAGATGAAACAGAAAGCAGCCAAGGAACAGAGAACTCAAGGAGAGAGAACACAAGTGTGTCCTAGAAACTGAAGGAGCCACTAGGATGGTAGAAGGTAAACAAGATTAGGGGACAGGTAAAGAGGTCAGTGATAGGCAAGGGCCAGTGGATCTTGGATCTTGGGAAGAGCTTGGGTTTTCTTCAGAGTATCAGAAGTCATTTGAGGATTTTAATTAGGGAAGTGATATGGTCTGAGTTATATCTGTGGTTTGGGGACTGAGACTAAGTTGTAGGGGATAGGAGCAGTAGGGAAGCTAGTTAGCCTTCTTGGTTTTATTATTCCAGGTTTAGAGGGACCATTTATTAAGTCTTTCAAATGGAAATTCCAAAGAATAAAAATAACTTTCAGCAATCCCAATCTTTCTGTAGATAAATAGATACAATATAAGCTTATGTTGATATGTATAAAAATTTTTGGATATATAAAAATGTATTATATTGGACTCTATATGAACTACAATATTAGGAATATTATCAAACACAAAATATACATTAAAATATGCTAGAGAGAAATATGCTAAAGAGGAAAGTAACCTTTTAAATAATTTATTTCTTTAAAAGTAAAAAAAAGTAAAATACTGCTCTCACTAAACATTACTATTTAAGACACCATTAATATTTTAGTGAGAGTAATATAATTGAGTATACTTTATTATTTTGTTAAATGTGTTTTAACAAATGCTGATACTAAGATTCACAGATCTGGCTAAAAAATCAGTTTATTTCCTGATTTTTTTTTTTTTTGAATAGTTAGTCACAAGTGAGAAAGTTCCCTCATAAGGGAACAAAATGTAAATATAAAATGAAGACTTATGGTAAGGTATGTTATTAACAACAGCAGAGCAATCTTTATTTCCAGTTGTCTTTCTGATGTTGTTCATTGTGCTTGTGTGGACTTTGTCAGACTTAATTGGATCAGAACAGTTTACACCCTTTAATGGCACTGAAGATAAAAAAAAGATAAGAGAATTGATAGCTCTGCCATTTTCTTAATGTTCACTGGCACCAGTGAACATTATTATTTTGGTCAATCCAAAGTTCTCTTAAATTCATTTGTCCATACTATGAGGATTGCTTTACACTGGATAATATCAATACCCTGTAAGTGGCAGTCCCCGTGATATGTGAAAATATGTCTCCTCCAGCTTCCAGAGCTGGAAGGATCATCGAGTGGAGATTACACACTCCAAACCCCTGATTGTGTGGATGTATAAATTGGAGGCCCAGACAGGGGGCACAACTGTTATATCCTCCCCACCTTCCTTCATTCAACTGTGTGCCAGGCACTGTTCTTAGAACCAGAATGCACTTGGAACAAAACAAACAAAAAGTACTTGCAGTGTTAGTATGTTTGTATGATTTCCTTATAATTCTACTTTTCTGGTTTCTTATTTTTGAAAGGCTTATTTGATTATTTTGAGAGAGAGAATGGGGGAAGGGGCAGAAGGATAGAGTCTCAAGGATCTCAAACAGACTCCCCATTGAGTGCAGATCCTGACCTGGGGTTGGATCCCATGACTCATGACATCATGACCTGAGCCACAACCAAGAGTCAGATGCTCAACTGACTGAGCCACTAGAATACCCCTACTTTTCTGATTTCAATGTTGAGAAATGTATGATAAAATAGAGCCTTCTAACCTCTCGGAATGGGATCTCTAAAATGGTCCAAAGTGCTCCTCACATCTTTGTTTCAAGCTTTTGTGACTCTCTTCTCTGTGTGTGTCAGCAAAAGCTAGAGACTCAGCTTGTAATAGATAAAATAAGCAAAGGCAGTGAGGTGTTCATAGCTTAGAAGGAAATAGTCTCTCTTTTGAACTTAGAAATTAGATTCCATCCCATCTGGCACCTTGGATGTAGCAGTATGAGAGACCGTGAGCCACAGGACCCAATTAAGTTGTATCTAGGTTTCCGAGTCAAGGAAAAAAAAATGTATGTTGTTTCAAGTCAGCATTAGGACAATTTGTTACACAGCAGTAGATAAGTGATATGCCTCCTTTCCCTTGGGTTCAACTTTTTTTTTTTTTTTTCCCCTCAAATGTGCACATTCTCCAGGGAGTTAAGACTTACAGTAAAATGTTCCTTCATGAGCTGCTCAGTTCACCTGCCAAGACTGCCCTGGACACATCATTTAAACACATCTAGTCAAGAAAGTGTATAATGTATCACCTCAGTTCTAAAATTATCATTCCTCCAGTTTCCGGGGGATAGATCTGTTCATAATAGTGTTATGTATCTTTTGGTTTGTACTTACCTTTTCATGTTTGAGTGGTTGAAAAAAATTTCAAGAAGTGTAAACACAAGAGATTTTAAAATTAGAACTCTAAGATAAACACTAACTCATCCCAAAGTATCAAAGTATTAAAGGAAGTTCAGGAGTTGCTGATTGTTTAACATGTGTGATAGCAGTTTTTGTTTTCCCAGAATGCCTCTTTGTTGTCTTAATTTTTGCTTTTTCAAAGATGATAAAAATATATCTTTAAGTAGGCATTTCCTGTTCTTTGTCGTTTGTCACAACAACAAGAAAATTTTGTTGGTGCCCTTGTATAGGAAGGTTACTGCACAAATTATTAATCCATGTTTACAAACTCTGCCTACATGTAGAATGAAAGTAAAAACTGGAAGAACTTAAATATTGGGTTTTATCCAGCAATCCATGAGTAGATAATAGTGGAAGCTGGAACTTGAGGCACTGTTAACATGCTAAGACATAAGTGAATGCGCAAGTAAGTGCATACATATTGAAACAGGTATGTTATATGTGATTATATTCCCCAGAAATAAATACCAGATCTCACAAAAATTGAGGATATAGCTTTAAAGTTTAAGAGTCCAAGGATTAGGAAAAATGTGGATCTTGAATACTGCCTCTTGAACGGACTCTGATCTAGGAATATGTTTCCCTTTGCTCTAAGGAAACAAGTCAGATACTATAAGATTTTTCATGATTTTACATTTATGTGATTAACTTTATTCTGGGTTTTTTTCTGTTTTATTTGTAAGTATTCAAATATACTTGGTTTGTAAAGGGTAATGATGGTGGTGGTAGTGATCATGATAAGATGTAGGAAGATTATATTGTTGTTTTTCTTATGTCCTTGGCAAAATTAAAAGTTGGCTGTCTTATTTTAGATTCTTCTGTCCACTGTTTGCTTTTGTTCCATGTTCTGGAAACTGGTAATACAAGAAGGTCTTTCTTTGCTCTTTTAGCAGAAGGTATGGCATAGTAGACAGAGTTAGAGTACATATTAAAGCATACTCTTCACATGTATGGAGACAGAGTGACAAGGTCACCAATACCAATTATAACTTCAGCAACTAGTTATAATTGCTAACTCATTAAAGTGTCTCCCCAGATTTTTTTTTAAACTTGACTGTGGCTTATGTAAGAAACACATTTCATATGACAACACACATACACACACACACACACACACATGAACATACCTAAAGAAAAGTATTTTTATTCTTTTATTTGTTAAGATTTTGGTTGTAGACTCATAAATGCCGTACCCTTCCTCCTCTTCCTTTTCTTCCTCCTTTACCACAACCACCATCTGTTGAATTTGTATATAGTGGAATTTACTTTATATAATTTAGTAAATACAACAACCTTTTTTTAAATGTATGTGCTATTTCTCTTTTGCAAATGTAGCTCAGAAAATTATATTTGGGTGTGCCTGAGTAACTCAGTTGATTAAGCATCAGCCTTCAACTTAGGGCATGATTGCAGAGTCCTGGGATCAAGCCCTCTATCAGGCTCCCTGCTCAGCGGGGAGCCTGCTTCTCCCTCGGCCTGCCATTCCCCCTACTTGTGTGATTTATCCAGTTTTGCGGGTTTTTTTTTTAAGATTTTATTTATTTATTTGACAGAGAGAGAGAGATCACAAGTAGGCAGAGAGGCAGGCAGAGGGGGAGGGAGAAGCAGGCCCCCTGGTGAGCAGAGAGCCCAATGCAGAGCTGGATCCCAGGATCCTGAGATCATGACCTGAGCCAAAGTCAGATAGCCAGTTTCTTTAGGAAGAATGCACTGTAGCACCAGACTCCTCTGATTGTGTGTGTATGTATACGTAATTATTAGTAGTAAGATATATAATAATATGTATTATTCCCTATAATAAAATAATAAAAATTACATACATGTATACACACAGATATTAATATATACCCTATAATATGAAAAATATGCTGTAATCATCCCAACCAAAGATCCATAAATGATTATAACAGAAAAAGATACTAAATGAACAATAAAAACAAATTTATATAAACAGCCATCTGAAATCAATATGTAGACATTATACATAAAGTTTAATGAAAAATATAATGAAAATTTATCATATTCATTATTTTTCTTTTATTCTGAACTGTTTTCTTTCCCAGTATTTTTACCTTGTGGTCACATAGTCACCTTGCACTTAAACTTGAAACTTGGAAGTAGAGTAAGTGCTGGATGAACTCAAGTCAAAAAATTTTTCCTCTGGTCACCTGGGAGGCTCAGTTGGCTGAATGGCCAACTCTTAATTTCAGCTTAGGTCATAATCGCAAGATGAGAAAATGGAGCCTCATGCCAGGTGCTGTACTCAATAGGGAGTCTGCCTGAGATTCTCTCTCTCCCTCTGCCCCTCCCCCACTCATTCCCTATCTCTCTCTCTCTCTCTCAAATAAATCTTTTAAAAAACAGATTTTCATTCCCTAGATCCTTCTTTTGATATAAATATGCAAAGCTACATTTTCAGTACATTCAGATGTAGCATGCAATTCAAATTTTTCTCTACATGATATTCACTAAATAGAAGCTGACTGGTTGAGGAAATGTTTGGATTCATCTTACTCTGGAACTATAACTTGAAATATCACTTGTAGCATATTTATTTAGTGGGCGTTGGGTGAAAAAAAAAATAACTCTAGGCACAGGGTGGCTCAGTTGGTTAAGCGTCTGCCTTCAGCTCAGGGCATGATCCCAGAGTCCTGGGAGCAAGCCCCACGTGGGGCAGGGAGCCTACTTCTCTCTCTCTCCCTCTACTTCTCCCCCAGCCTGTGATCTCCCTCTCTCTCTCTCTCACTCTCACTCTTGCTCTCTCTTGCTCACTCTCTCTCTCAAATAAAAAAATAAAGTCTTAAAAAAAAATTCTTTCTCAACCCCACTCTAATAAAAAAAATACTTCAAAAAATGGTAAAAATTGTATGTAATTATTAAAAAGATTGTCTGATACATGGAGGTCCCTTAGACTCTCTCTCTAATTTTGTGTATGTTTCAAAAGTCTCATTAAAAATTATTTTAAAAATTTCAGTACCTAGGGGCACCTGAGTGGCTCAATGGGTTAAATGTCTGACCATTGGTTTTGGCTTAGGTCATGATCTCAGAGTTGTGAGATCGAGCCTCATGCCAGGTTCCATGCTAAAGCCAGAGTCTGCTTAAAAATTTCTTTCCTTCTGCCCCTCCCCATCATGTTCACACACGCACTCTCTCAAAGAAATAAATAAATAAATGTTTTTAAAAATATCTCAATACATACATGGTAAAATCCAATGTATCTTCCTGACAGCTGTATAAACTATGGACAGCAGTTTCAGAAACAAACTTGGAAATACATTTGAACACCACATAGGTATGCATACTCTTACAACCCCACAGCCCCACTTTATGAAGCCTAGGGAGAAGAAATAATGTAAAGTGAAAAGAAGACAAAAAACCTGTATTATTATCTAAAACAGTAAAAATTTGAGAAACAAGTTCTACATTTAATATAAGTAAGTTATATTCTGTCTAAATGGAATGTGTTTTCATAGCTCCAAATAAAATTATGTGGACATGTAAGAACATTACTATGATAAAATAATAAAAATGGACTCCTCATTTTCTAAGCATCATGAGGATACAGAAACTATTTTTGCTTTTCATTACATCCCCATAGTCCAGCAAATTTCTTAACTGATATGAGGTGCCTAATTAAAAGTATCAAAGGACTGAGTGAGAAATTTTATAAAGATAACATTGGCAGCACACCCCGTCACCTAATAGTAAAATTTACAAGTCTTAGTGACAAAGAGAAAATCCTGAAAGCAGCCCGGGAAAAGAAGTCTGTAACATACAATGGTAAAAATATTAGATTGGCAGCTGACTTATCCACAGAGACCTGGCAGGCCAGAAAGAGCTGGCATGATATTTTCAGAGCACTAAATGAGAAAAACATGCAGCCAAGAATACTATATCCAGCTAGGTTATCATTGAAAATAGAAGGAGAGATTAAAAGCTTCCAGGACAAACAAAAACTGAAAGAATTTGCAAACACCAAACCAACTCTACAGGAAATATTGAAAGGGGTCTTCTAAGCAAAGAGAGAGCCTACAAGTGGTAGATCAGTAAGGAACAAAGACAATATACAGTAACAGTCACTTTACAGGCAATACAATGGCACTAAATTCATATCTCTCAATAGTTACCCTGAATGTTAATGGACTAAATGCCCCAATCAAAAGACACGGGGTATCAGAATGGATAAAAAAACAAAACCCATCTATATGTTGCCTCCAAGAAACTCATTTTAAGCCCGAAGACACCTCCAGATTTAAAGTGAGGGGGTGGAAAAGAATTTACCATGCTAATGGACATCAGAAGAAAGCTAGTGGCAATCCTTATACCAGATCAATTAGATTGTAAGCCAAAGACTATAATAAGAGATGAGGAAGGACACTATATCATACTCAAAGGGTCTGTCCAACAAGAAGAACTAACAATTTTAAATATCTATGCCCCCAACAGGAGAGCAGCCAACTATATAAACCAATTAATAACAAAATCAAAGAAACACATCAACAATAATGCAATAATAGTAGGGGACTTTAACACTCCCCTCACTGAAATGGACAGATCATCCAAGCAAAAGATCAACAAGGAAATAAAGGCCTTAAACGACACACTGGACCAGATGGACATCACAGATATATTTAGAACATTTCATCCCAAAGCAACAGAATACACATTCTTCTCTAGTGCACATGGAACATTCTCCAGAATAGATCACATCCTCGGTCCTAAATCAGGACTCAACCGGTATCAAAAGATTGGGATCATTCCCTGCGTATTTTCAGACCACAATGCTCTGAAGCTAGAACTCAACCAAAAGAGGAAGTTTGGAAAGAACCCAAATACATGGAGACTAAACAGCATCCTTCTAAAGAATGAATGGGTCAACCGGGAAATTAAAGAAGAATTGAAAAAATCATGGAAACAAATGATAATGAAAATACAACGGTTCAAAATCTGTGGGACACAACAAAAGCAGTCCTGAGAGGAAAATATATAGCGGTACAAGCCTTTCTCAAGAAACAAGAAAGGTCTCAGGTACACAACCTAACCCTACACCTAAAGGAGCTGGAGAAAGAACAAGAAAAATACCCTAAGCCCAGCAGGAGAAGAGAAATCATAAAGATCAGAGCAGAAATCAATGAAATAGAAACCAAAAAAACAATAGAGCAGGGCGACTGGGTGGCTCAGTGGGTTAAGCCACTGCCTTCGGCTCAGGTCATGATCTCAGGGTCCTGCGATCAAGTCCCGCATCGGGCTCTCTGCTCAGCAGGGAGCCTGCTTCCCTTCCTCTCTCTCTGCCTGCCTCTCTACCTACTTGTGATCTCTCTCTGTCAAATAAATAAATAAAATCTTAAAAAAAAAACAATAGAGCAAATCAATGAAACTAGGAGCTGGTTCTTTGAAAGAATTAATAAAATTGATAAACCCCTGGACAGACTTATCAAAAAGAAAAGAGAAAGGACTCAAATAAATAAAATCATGAATGAAAGAGGAGAGATCACAACTAACACCAAAGAAATACAAACTATTATAAGAACATACTATGAGCAACTCTACGTCAACAAATTTGACAATCTGGAAGAAATGGATGCATTCCTAGAAACATATAAACTACCACAACTGAACCAGGAAGAAATAGTAAGCCTGAACAGACCCATAACCAGTAAGGAGATTGAAACAGTCATTAAAAATGTCCAAACAAAGAAAAGCCCAGGGCCAGACGGCTTCCTGGGGAAATTCTACCAAACATTTAAAGAAGAATTAATTCTTATTTTCCAGAAACTGTTCCAAAAAATAGAAATGGAAGGAAAACTTCCAAACTCATTTTATGAGGCCAGCATCACCTTGATCCCAAAACCAGACAAGGATCCCATCAAAAAAGAGAGCTATAGACCAATATCCTTGATGAACACAGATGCGAAAATTCTCACCAAAATACTAGCCAATAGGATTCAACAGTACATTAAAAAGATTATTCACCACGACCAAGTGGGATTTATTCCAGGGCTGCAAGATTGGTTCAACATCCGCAAATCAGTCAATGTGATACAACACATCAATAAAAGAAAGAACAAGAACCATATGATACTCTCAATAGATGCTGAAAAAGCATTTGACAAAGTACAGCATCCCTTCCTGATCAAAACTCTTCAAAGTGTAGGGATAGAGGGCACATACCTCAATATTATCAAAGCCATTTATGAAAAACCCACCGCAAATATCATTCTCAATGGAGAAAAACTGAAAGCTTTTCCGCTAAGGTCAGGAACACGGCAGGGATGTCCATTATCACCACTGCTATTCAACATAGTACTAGAAGTCCTAACCTCAGCAATCAGACAACAAAAGGAAATTCAAGGCATCCAAATCGGCAAAGAAGAAGTCAAATTATCACTCTTCGCAGATGATATGATACTCTATGTGCAAAAAACAAAAGACCTCACTCCAAAACTGCTAGAACTTGTACAGGAATTCAGTAAAGTGTCAGGATATAAAATCAATGCACAGAAATCAGTTGCATTTCTCTACACCAACAACAAGACGGAAGAAAGAGAAATTAAGGAGTCAATCCCATTTACAATTGCACCCCAAACCATAAGATACCTAGGAATAAACCTAACCAAAGAGGCTAAGAATATATACTCAGAAAACTAAAAGTACTCATGAAAGAAATTGAGGAAGACACAAAGAAATGGAAAAATGTTCCATGCTCCTGGATTGGAAGAACAAAATCCAAATGTGAAAATGTCTATGCTACCTAAAGCAATCTACACATTTAATGCAATTCCTATCAAAGTACCATCCATCTTTTTCAAAGAAATGGAACAAATAATCCTAAAATTTATATGGAACCAGAAAAGACCTCGAATAGCCAAAGGAATATTGAAAAAGAAAGCCAAAGTTGGTGGCATCACAATTCCGGACTTCAAGCACTATTACAAAGATGTCATCATCAAGACAGCATGGTACTGGCACAAAAACAGACACATAGATCAATGGAACAGAATAGAGAGCTCAGAAATAGACCCTCAACTCTATGGTCAACTAATCTTTGACAAAGCAGGAAAAAATGGCCAATGGAAAAAAGACAGCCTCTTCAATAAATGGTGTTGGGAAAATTGGACAGCCACATGCAGAAAAATGAAATTGGACCATTTCCTTACACCACACACAGAAATAGATTCAAAATGGATGAAGGACCTCAATGTGAGAAACGAATCCATCAAAGTCCTTGAGGAGAACACAGGCAGCAACCTCTTCGACCTCAGCCGCAGCAACATCTTCCTAGGAACATCGCCAAAGGCAAGGGAAACAAGGGTAAAAATAAACTATTGGGATTTCATCAAGATCAAAAGCTTTTGCACAGCAAGGGAAACAGTTAACAAAATCAAAAGACAACTGACAGAATGGGAGAAGATATTTGCAAAGGACATATCAAATAAAGGACTAGTGTCCAAAATCTATAAAGAACTTAGCAAACTCAACACCCAAAGAACAAATAATCCAATCAAGAAATGGGCAGAGGACATGAACAGACATTTCTGCAAAGAAGACATCCAGATGGCCAACACACACATGAAAAAATGCTCCATATCACTCGGCATCAGGGAAATACAAATCAAAACCACAATGAGATATCACCTCACACCAGTCAGAATGGCTAAAATCAACAAGTCAGGAAATGACAAATGCTGGTGAGGATGCGGAGAAAGGGGACCCTCCTACACTGTTGGTGGGAATGCAAGCTGGTGCAACCACTCTGGAAAACGGCATGGGGGTTCCTCAAAATGTTGAAAATAGAACTGCCCTATGACCCAGCAATTGCACTACTGGGTATTTACTCTAAAGATACAAACGTAGTGATCCAAAGGGGCACATGCACCCGAATGTTTATAGCAGCAATGTCCACAATAGCCAAACTATGGAAAGAACCTAGATGTCCATCAACAGATGAATGGATAAAGAAGAAGTGGTATATATACACAATGGAATACTATGCAGCCATCAAAAGAAATGAAATCTTGCCATTTGCGACAACATGGATGGAACTAGAGCATATCATGCTTACCGAAATAAGTCAAGCAGAGAAAGACAACTATCATATGATCTCCCTGATATGAGGAAGTGGTGATGCTACATGGGGGCTTAAGTGGGTAGGAGAAGAATAAATGAAACAAGATGAGACTGGGAGGGAGACAAACCATAAGTGACTCTTAATCTCACAAAACAAACTGAGGGTTGCTGGGGGGAGGGGGGTTGGGAGAAAGGGGGTGAGGTTATGGACATTGGGGAGTGTATGTGCTTTGGTGAGCACTGTGAAGTGTTTAAACCTGGCGATTCATAGACCTGTACCCCTGGGGATAAAAATATATGTTTATAAAAAATTAAAAATAAAAAAATAATAATAAAGTTTTATTAGAATGCCAAAAAAAAAAAAGATAACATTGGCAGGTAAACAAGGACTGGAGAGAAATATGCAAAAATGATTTTAAAAAGGTACTTTGTTAGGGATTTGTCAGTGTGTTAGAACTCTAGGTGAATTATTTTACATGTTTTGGTTTCTTTTACTTTTATAGTTGTGTGTGCAATAAAATATTAAAAAAATTATTGAGATAGAATGTGCAATCTGTAGGTCAGATCTTTCTAATCTTTCATTTGGAATTTGAGCCTAATCTTTCATTTGGTATTTGCATAAAATTTTTGTTTATGGTGTGTGGTGTTTATGTTTATGGTATTGCCCTGGGCTCCCAGGAAGTAAGCTCTGAGACTGTCCCTCCACCTCTCATTAATGAGGTGAGGAAGTTAGACCTCTAAACCCTACATTTCCTTCCAGTTTTTAAAATGACCACATTTTGTGATAGCCTCCGTTTAGTCACCCGTGGAGGGTATAATGAACATGGGTGTTGGATTTAGACATCAGCTCCTCTCTAAAATAGTTGTATGACCCTAGGCAAATCGTTTTTGCCTTTCGGAATCTGCTTCCTTATTTGAAAAGTGAAGACAATACGGATTAAATAATATAAAGTATAGGAATACCAGGTAAAAAGTACAGTACCTGGTAGATGTTCAAGAAATGCCTAAAAGACAAGAAAACTTTCATAAAAACTCTAGTGTTGGAAGGAATGTGCCCCTTTTCCAGAGAGCCTCTTGAGTAGCCCTGGTTCACCTGGCCAGACTCAGGCACTAAGACAGAGACTTAGACAGAGACTTTGTTTGGGGAACAAGGACATAGATCATATCATCTTTCTTCTTCACCTTGTTGATATGGTGGATTGCACTGATTTATTTTCTAATGTTGAACCAGCCTTGCATACCTAGAATAAATCCCAGTTAATTATGCTACATAATTATTTCTATATACCATTAAATTTTATTTCTAATAATTTATTGAGTATTTGCATCTGAATTAATGAGAGATAGTGGTCTGTTTTTTGTCTATTATTGTTGTTGTTGTTTTCCCCCTGTGCTGTTTTTTCCAGGTTTTGGTATCAAAGCAATTTTGGCTTCCTATGATGAGTTGGGAAGTATTTCCTTCTCTCCTGGTTTCTAGAAGATATTGGATGAAATTGGTGTTAGTTCTTGTTTGTGTGTTTGATAGAATTGCTCAGTGAATTCCTCCGGGCCTAGAGATTACTTTTTCAGGAGATTTTATTTATTTTTTTTTAAGGATTTTGTTTATTTATTTGACAGACAGAGATCACAAGTAGGCAGAGAGGCAGGCAGAGAGAGAGGAAGGGAAGCTGACTCCCTGCTGAGCAGAGAGCCCTACACAGGGCTCCATCCCAGCACCCTGGTTTCATGACCTGAGCTGAAGGCAGAGGCTTCAACCCATTGAGCCACCCAGGTGCCCCAAGATTTTAAATTATAGATTAGATTTGCTTGATTATTACAGTCCTATTTTGATTGTCTATTTCATCATTCATTTTAAAAGATTAATTTATTTTAGAGAAAGAGCACAAATATGAGTTTGTGCGGGTGCAGAAAGGGGCAGAAGGAGAGAATCTTTAGGCAGATACCTAGCTGACCTGAGGTGAGGGACACCAGAGTTGGGAGCTCAAACTCACTACCATTAAATCATGACCTGAGACTAAACCAATGATGGAATGCTTAAATGACAGGGCCACTCAGGTGCCCTTGGGTACTGAGATTTTTAAAAAGGTTTTTAATGAGACTTTTGAAACATAAACAAAATTAGAGTGATAGGAGCTTCTGTCTATTTCATCTTAATTGAGTTTGGGAATTGTTTTTCTAGTTTTAAGGAATTGATTTATTTCTTTTAAGTACCTAAATTTAGGAATATAAAGTTGTTGGTCATATTCACCATTTTAATGACTGTAGGATTTCTAGTAATATCTTATTTTATTCCATGTTGGTGGCTTATGTCTTCTCTTAATTTTCAACAGTTTTCCTAGAAGTTTATAAATTTTATTGATTATTTGATATATTTTTTTCATTGAATTGTTTCCTCTTATCATTCCCTATTTTCAGATTCAGGGGTTTCTCCTTTTATTATTTCCTTCTTTCTGCTTGCTTTGGGTTTATTTTGTTCTTTTTCCAGTTTCTTGAAGTAAAAATTTTGGTAACTTATTTGAGAAGTTTCCTCATATCTAAAGTAAGCATCAGTAAGCAGTTTACTTCTTGGGAGTGTTTTAGTTGTGTTCCATACATTTTGATATGAAATGCCTATGTCCATTCACTCCAATGATAATCTACAATTTCCTTTGAGATTTCCTTTCTAGCTCATGAATTATTTAGAAGTATCTTGTTTAACTTGTACTTATTAGGAGATTTTCCTCTTTCTCTTTGTTATTGATTCCTAATTTGATTCTGTTGGTATTCTAGAACACTCTGAGTGGTTTTAATCCTTTTAAATGTGTTGCAATTGTTTTATATAGCCCATTATATGGTCTATACTGGTGAATGTTTAGGGGCACTTGAAAGAAAATGTACATTTTTCTTTTGTTGGGTCAAGTGTTCTATTTATGTCAATTAGATCCTGCTGGTTTAATATGTTGTTCATATCTCAATATTCTTGCTGATTTTCTGTCTGGTTGTTTAAATAGTCACTGAGAAGGGAGTGTTGAAGCTCCTAGCTATAATTGTGGGTCTGTCTATAAGTTTCAGTTGCATCAGTTGTTTCATTTAGCTAGAGGCTCTGTTTTTTGGTGATTATACATATTAGATCATTATGTCTTCCAGATAAATTGATCCTTTTATCATTATAATAACATTTTTCTTTATCTCTGGTAATTGTTTCTACTCTGAAGTCTACTTTATAAGATAATAAGTAGCCATTCCTGCTTTTTTAAAAGGATTAATATTTGCATGGTACACATCTTTCTGTCCTTTTATTATTTTTTTGTCTTCACCCTATCTATGTAGCTAAATTTGAAATGAGTTTCTTTTAAGCAGCATATATTTTGTTCATTTTTTTAATCCTGCAAATCCCTGTTTTCTTGTTTATTTATTTATTCATTCATTCATTCATTTATGACAGAGAGAGAGCATGAGTGAGTGAACATGGGGTGGGGGGGTGGTAGAGGGCAAGGGAGCCTAATGTAAGGCTTGATTCCACAACCCCAGTATGATGCTAACACTGAGTCAATCCGTGTTCATTTGAGTCAGCTGAGCAGGGAGCTTGATGCAGGGCTCAATTCCCAGGACCTTGGGATCATGAGCTGAGCTGAAGGGAGAGGCTTTAACCCACTGAGCTACCCAGGTGCCCAACAGTTCTTTTCTTTCTTTCTTTCTCTCTTTCTTTTTAAAGATTTTACTTATTTATTTGACAGACAGAGATCACAAGTAGGCAGAGAGGCAGGCAGAGAGAGAGGAGGAAGCAGGTTCCCCGCCAAGCAGAAAGCCCCATGCGGGGCTTGATCCCAGGACCCTGGGACCATGACCTGAGCTGAAGGCAGAGGCTTTAACCCACTGAGCCACCCAGGCACCCCAACAGTTCTTTTCTTTTATCATTTGCAAAGTATACCCTTCTGGCCTTCATCATTTCCACAAGAAATCTCCTGTCATTCAAATTGGTATTCTTCTACAGATAATATTCCATTGGGGATTTTTTTTTTTCTTTGTCTTTAGTTTTCAGAAGTTTAAGTATGATGTGTCTTGGCATGTGTTTCTTTTAGATTATCCTATTTGGGGTCAGTCCAACTTCTAGAATCTGTGGGTTTGTGTCTTTCATCCAAACTGGGAAGCTTTCAGCCATGATTTATTTTGATGCTCTTTAACCTCACTCTCTTTCTCTCTTCATCTGGGGCTCTAAAAACAGAAATATTATCCCACAGGTGACTGTTATTATCCCACAGGTGACTGAGGCTCTCGTCATTGTTTTCCAGTCTGTTGTCTTTTGTACAAATAGTGTGCATTGTATAAATACATGCTCAAAGTTACTGATTGTATCCTCTATCATCTCCGCTCTTTTCCTGAGCTCATCCAGTGAGTATTTTTTGTCATTATAAATTTAAGCCCTATCATTTCCTTTTTGTTTTTTAATAACTTACTATTTTCCTTGATAAGGCTTTAATTTTTTTAATTTCATTTGTTTCAGAAGAATCTATAAGTAATCACTGAATCATTTTTATAATGACAGCTTTAAAATCTTTGTCAGATAATTCCAGCATCTGATTGACTCTGTGTTAGCATCATTTGGATGTCTTTTCTCATTTGAGTTATGATTGTCTTGGTTCTTGGCATGATGAATAATTTCGACTTGTATCCTGCATATATTATTTATTGTATTACTCGACTCTGGCTTAGTTGAGCTTTAATTTTGACAGGCAGGCAGTCACTGCATTAAAGTTTATTTAGCATGTGGGTCTTGGCCTATTTCTGTGAATTGTGGTTCCAATAACGGCTTAATTTTTGTTGTCTTTGCAGTGATGTTTTGGTCTGCTTGGCTTATCAGGTGTTACTTCAACTCCCATTGGTCACTGATGGTGCTGCCTGAGGGAGAAGCATAGGTTTCCAGAGGACAGGCTGTGGGTGTCTTGGTGGAAGAGAGCTGTGGTGAGATGCTTCTACCGCTCCCATCTCCTCTTGATTTTTCTGTACAGGGGAGGAAGGAAGAAAGTCATGAGTCTGTAGGAAGAAAGAGGCTTCTCAGATCAGGATGCTTGCTGTAGTGGGGTCCCTCCCTTATCTACCTCTGTGTGTCTGGATGGAGGAAAATAGTTTCAGGTCCATAAGGGCAAATATGCTTCCTGGTTACAAATCCTTGATAGATGTGAGTCCTCCTTGTTGGTTTGACCTGCTCTGCCCACCTCAGTATCTCTATAGGTGAAAGGAGAATCTCAGGCCCAGCAAAGAAAGAGTGTTCCCCCTGATGGCTTGTTTCTGGTGGGACTCCCAGTAGATCTCCCTTGTCAGTGGTGTCAGAGATACTCCTAGTTTCTTGGGAGAAATAATCCGCTTGGATTTTGATTGCTAGATCATGTATAGGACAACCATGGGTCTGGGCTGCCTTCAATTGCATAGGGGGTTGCAAATCACCTTCTTCTGCCCACTTTCAGAGGTCTCCTTTTGTTGTCTCTTAAGCTATTTCCAGAGTTGATAGTTACAGTTAGAAGGAAAAAGCAAGGAAAAACGGGTTTATGTCAGCCCATCTGGAGAGGAAACATAAAATGTATTTTTTGCTACCCTTTCTTATATCGAGCAATGCCCAAATATTTGTTATGACAGTCGTCTTATTAGTAGGGGAATGTGGAAGTTTTGGGGGCAGATATAGGCAGCTAGGGATCTAACCCTTATTCACGGACTCAGAAGTTAATACTATGAAAGTGTTTCCCCACAGAACGTGGCAAGAGAAAGAACAGTATTCAGAGGAGAAACCCAGTATCTTGACTGAGTGATCATTAATACCATCAATAAATGCAGGTGGACACCATGAATCTCTGGATACATTATGTTGAGAAAGGAGATATTACTATCTGTATAATATTATGGTTAGAAATACCAAACCAAAATTTTATTATGAGGAGACATCAGAAACACTGAAAATGAAAGACATCTATTAAAAAGGGAAAAAAAGAATGGGACCATATTCTTCAAAAATGACAAAGCCATGAAAGACATTCGTGTTGAATTTCCAGATTTGGTAACTTAACTGTGGTTATGTAAGATAATGTCCTCATGCTCAGGAAAAAGACATTAAGGTATAAAGGGATAGACACACACAAGCACACTTGCATGCATGTGCACACATACACATGTTGAGGAAGGGAGAGAGAGAATAAGATAAAGAATATAGCAAACAGACACTTCTCCAATCAAGACATACAAATGGCTATCAGACACATGAAAAAATGCTCATCATCATTAGCCCTCAGGGAGATTCAAATTAAAACCACATTGAGATATCACCTTACACCAGTTAGAATGGCCAAAATTAACAAAACAGGAAACAACATGTGTTGGAGAGGATGTGGAGAAAGGGGAACCCTCTTACACTGTTGGTGGGAATGCAAGTTGGTGCAGCCTCTTTGGAGAACAGTGTGGAGATTCCTCAAGAAATTAAAAATAGAGCTTCCCTACGACCCTGCAATTGCACTCCTGGGTATTTACCCCAAAGATACAGATGTCGTGAAAAGAAGGGCCATCTGTAACCCAATGTTTATAGCAGCAATGGCCACAGTCGCCAAACTATGGAAAGAACCAAGATGCCCTTCAATGGATGAATGGATAAGGAAGATGTGGTCCATATACACTATGGAGTATTATGCCTCCATCAGAAAGGATGAATACCCAGCTTTTGTAGCAACATGGACGGGACTGGAAGAGATTATGCTGAGTGAAATAAGTCAAGCAGAGAGAGTCAATTATCATATGGTTTCACTTATTTGTGGAGCATAACCAATAGCATGGAGGACAAGGGGCGTTAGAGAGGAGTAGGGAATTTGGGTAAATTGGAAGGGGAGGTGAACCATGAGAGACTATGGACTCTGAAAAACAGTCTGAGGGGTTTGAAGTGGCGGGGGGGTGGGAGGTTGGGGTACGAGGTGGTGGGTATTATAGAGGGCATGGCTTGCATGGAGCACTGGGTGTGGTGAAAATATAATGAATACTGTTTTTCTGAAAATAAATAAATTGGAAAAATAAAAAAGAACAGACAAAAAAAAAAAAAAGAATATAGCAAAATGTTAAAATTTGTGAAAGTGTATGAAGTTTTCTGTACTGTTCCTGGAACGTTTCCATAAGTTCGATAGTGTGGTATGAGCTGTTTTCAGTCATGTGTGGAATTTATGTCACCTCAGCAGATAAACCCTGCAGGGCCTCAGAGGTGTCCAAGATACAGCAAATCATTGCCACACCATGACATGAGTTTATAAATAGAATATATGGCAGAGTTTCTCATAGAGTGTTGGCAACCACATATATGTCTCTCATGGAGCATAATCCTACCTGTTGGGATCTGTTTATGGCTCATGAATCCCTCTTTATTACCATTTTTTTAAAAAGAGTTTATTTATTTATTTGACAGACAGAGATCACAAGTAGGCAGAGAGTCAAGCAGAGAGAGAGGAGGAAGCAGACTCCCTGCTGAACAGAAAACCTGATGCGGGGCTCGATCCCAGGACCTTGAGATGATGACCCGAGCCAAAGGCAGAGGCTTTAACCCCACTGAGCCACCCAGGTGCCCCTAACAATTGGTTTTGATCCTAGATTTCTCTCCATGTAGCCACTGCCCAAACAACATACAAATTTTGTGCTTCACTGGATTTATCTTTTTTGTCACAGAGTCACATTTTCTTGGAGATTACATCATAGTGCTTTCAGTTTACAAAGCATGACCACATAATCCATCTCATTTAATTTTTTCTTCTGTCATTTTAAAGAAGAGATAGAAAAGTCAGTTGTTTGGTATATCTATGTATCTGCATACAGTTAATCTTATATAAATGTCCATATGAGTCAGATATATCAAACACCTGATTCTTCTATATCTTATGTAGATACATAGATAAAAATATAAATATGCCTTTTATGTATAATTACAGGGAGATAATCTCACCCCTAAGATATCTCTTATGTCTCTAAGGAAAGAGCATATGTCAAAGTTAGTCACTGAATTTCAGATTTAAATTCTGTCTTCTCCTCTTATAGTTAGCTCTGTGGCCTGGAGTAAGTGTTAAGCCCATCTGAATCTCAGTTTCTTTATAAGTACAATGCAAATACAATGATAAGGTGATTGTAATAACTACATGTAATATTTTAAAAACTATTGTATGTATTGGCGACTCAATAACTAGTATTAACAATATATCATATTATTACTGATTATTATTCTGGTAAGGCTGATCCTTTGGAAAGATTCAGTAAAGAAATATAGATCTTTATTTGAGGACCTCTTCTAATTCTTTTAGTGTCAGATTTCCTCAGGTTGTTCTTCATCTGAATTTTTCTACCACCCATTGTCTCTGCCAATACACATGAAACAGCCCTTTGGGCACTATAACTTGCTTGGAAAAAATATTGACATTTCTACCAATAAACTTCGCCTCTCTTCTCTTATTTCTGAGTCCTCATAGAACATTGCTTGTCCACTGGAGAAATTAATGTGTGTAAATGACTTAATGAATCACTTCTCCCCAGTGGCAAAGCCTTTACTAAAGAGAATGTGCAGTTGGGGTCAGTGATTTGTGTTAGCAATATTTTAGAAGCTAATTGTGCCACATAGTTGACACTCAACTTACAAGTAGATGTGGCCCTCATTCACAACTTTTCTTAAGAAGCTTGAGGACTGGGATGCCTGGGTGGCTCAGTTGGTTGAGCAGCTGCCTTCGGCTCAGGTCATGATCCCAGCGTCCTGGGATCGAGTCCTGCATCAGGCTCCTTGCTCGGCAGGGAGCCTGCTTCTCCCTCTGCCTCTGCCTGCCATTCTGTCTGCCTGTGCTCGCTCTCCCTCTCTCTCTCTGATAAATAGATGAAATCTTAAAAAAAAAAAAAAAAAAAAAAAGAAGCTTGAGGTCTATTTCTTGTTAAGCAGTACAGCTCAGCTTAGCACTTGTGATTTAATTAGAAGTGTGAGCCCTAAGATTAGAATGCCTGGGTTCACATCCTGGCTGTGTTTTTTCACAGCTGGTTGACCTTAGGCTGGTAAACATGATGAGCATTTAATGATTCAGTGTATATAAAGCACTGTGCACAGTACGTGTGGCTTTTAGTACATAGGCAAGCATTGTCATTATTTAATGTGAACTTAATATTTGAAATTGTGGATCTAGAAGACGGTTGCGATAGTATCCAGTTCCAGAACCATAAAGTTTTTTTTCTTCAAAATTAAAAAAGAAAAAAATATATATGTAGAGAGAAAGTGAGATATCCAGTATCTAAAGGAGAATTATTCTGATTGACATAGAGAGGGTGAGCCAGAGCCCCACCCTCATGATTCATGAAGGTGAAGCTGAAATTTTTCCTAGTCCACCGTTCTTTTAGCTAGACTGAGAAATAAATTGACATGAGGCAGATGAACAGGAAAAAAAGTTTTATGTGTGCATGGAGGCCCAATAATGAAATTGAGTCCTGAAGAATTGACCAAGGAAGGAAGTTTTTTATAGTTCTTAGACAAAGACACAGTATATCTGACAGGACAAAGCAAACTTCACCTTGGGAGCTTCGGTTAGTAAGGAATCCTAAACAGAATTTGGGCGGGGGCAATAAATTGTAAAAAGTAACAAGGGTTGTTTATATAACCCTCTATTATATATATATTCTCAGCTCTTAAAGTCCCATCTCTGGTGATTAATGTTGTCTCTTTACCTCCTGGTATAAGGAGGGAGGGTACCTTTCCCATAAGAGATGTGTTTCCTGGTTTCAGGGGGATGGAGGAAGTTCTGAGTGTCCTTCTTGCACAGGTGTCTCTTAAGGAACTTTTACTGAAAATGAGCAATATGCCAGAGCACCTGGGTAGCCCAGTCGGTTATGCATCTGCCTTCAGCCCAGGTCATGATCGCAGGGTGTTGGGATCGGGTCCTTGCATTGGGCTCCCTACTCAGTGGAGAACCTGCTTCTTCCTCTCTCTCTTACCCTCCCCCTGCCTGTGCACTCTTTCACTGTCTCTCTCTCTTTCAAACAAATTTAAAAATATATATATATATATATATATATATATATATATATATATATGTCATAGTGGCATATTTTGGGGCAGCCTGCCCTGGGTCTCTTCATACCATTGGCTCCCTCATTCCACTGGAGCACTGCAGAATTACTACAAACTGGGTATCTACTGGCACATGACAAACCATGGGAAAACAGTGACTGAAAAAAATAAGTCACTGATTATTACCCCTGAAACTGAGGTTGACTAGAACCAGTGAGGCAGCTGTCACTTAGATTCTATAAGCACTTGCCATCACGTGGTGGTGGCTGGGCATTGAAGATCTTGAAAGCTTCTCTGGCTGGGTCAGGGTGGAAAAGCTGAAGCACCTCAGGCATTTCTCACTCTCCATGTGGTCTTGGGGTGTGGTCTTGCCACATGGCAGCCTCAAGATCACTGGGCTTGTTACAGGGCACCTGAAGGCTCCCATAGAGCATCCCAGGAGAGAACAGAAGCAGCACATCTTGTCTAACCTAGCCCTAGGAGCCACCCAGAGTTTCTAGAGTGTTCTGTTTCTCCAAGTCATAAGGACAAGCTCAGTTTTAAAGAGAGATGGCACAGAGGATGCTAGTGTTAGAGAATTGTTCAGTGTTTAGGGGAAGGGGAAAAAAAAAACACATTGAAATTGGTGTGCCAGAATCATAACAGTGTTGATTGTTATAAAATTATTGTTATTAAGTACTTAAGATGTGGTATCAAGTACTGTCTAAGCACATTTCATGCATTAACTTTTAATTCTAAAACAAACCTATGAAGTATATAATCTTATCTCCATTTTTCCATCTTAGAAAGACCTTTGCCTTTGATTAAAATGATTAGAATAATTCATAAAACTTCCCCCTTTGAACAAGGCACCAAAGTGGATTTCAAAAATCCTTACTAAGATCAGAAAAGCAGATGCTTCTGAGATTCTTGGAACACTGACAACTTCTGCTTTTTAAGAATAGGCCTTGGTGAAATCCTGCCAGAAAATACTATCACAGGCATATTTGGTAAGAGCAGTGATCAAGGGTGTCATTTATTGACTGCTTGTGTCAGACTGTATGCTTTGATCATATCACTTAGTGCACAATAGCCATCTGAGGCTGCTATTGTTTATCCTCTTATATTATACTTGAAAAACTTAAGATCAGAGAGGTTAAGTAATATACTTAAAGTAACACAGCTTGTAGGTGACTCTAACGGAATTCAGACACAGCACCTAACTTCTAATTTACTCCACTAAGTCACCTTTATTCAGAATGCAGAATTTCTTTGCTGCATATTTTACTACTTTGTTCACTAGCATTGTCTTTGTAGAGAAATTATATTTCCTACTTGAGTGACTTCATCATTTTTTGCAATTGTTCCTTGAAAAAGTATTGATTGAGAATATATGTGTCGAACACTGCAATGAAATGGAAGTGAATAATGGAAGGAGCTTGGGACTGGATATCGGTCTTCTTCTGTTGCATATGATCATAGAACATAAGGTAGAATGGGCTCTACATGCAACTACCACTGAGATTTCTATCCTGTGGAACTTGTTACCTGATTTGATAGACAATGAAGCATGGAATAGTGGTAAAGAGCACTTGGTTTTGGGGGCGCCAGGATGGCTCAGTCAGTTGAGCATTGAACTCTAGGTTTCCACTCAGGTCATGATCTCAGGGGTCCAGCCTGTATCAGGGTCCTGGCTTAGCCAGGAGTCTGCTCCTCTCGCTCTCTCTGCCCCTCCCCCCACTCATTAAATTTAGAGAGAAAAAGAGAACTTGATTTTGGTATCAAAATTCTGGACCTAAATTCTGGCTCTGCTTCCTGCTACCTAAGGCCTTGGGTAAGCTCTGTCACCTCTCTAAGCCTCACTACTTTTATCTATACAATCTTAATTGTAGAGCTTACCTCACTTTGCTATAAAGAGAGTCAAGAATGAAAATGTATTAAAGCCTTTAGCTCAATGACTATCCTCAATAAATAATAAATCATTTAATAAAAGCCACTGTTATCTAATAAGGAATTATGTCTTGTTCACTCACCATCTGGATCATTCTAATTTGCATATATTCTTATTTGAAGACATTATTCTTTAAAACTTCACAGAATTGAGCACCTTCTTGAAATTGATCTTCAACACTAGTTAGGTGGACATAAGAAACTCAACAAGTTTCTTCCTCTGCTGGGCCTCAGGTCCTTGACATTAAAATGAGCTGTTTGCATTAGATCAACTTTCATTCCTTCCATATAAAAAAACAAACAAACCAAAAAAACCCAACTAACAAACCAAAATGCATGATACGAGAGTAAACAATCTGAGTAAATACTAGTAAATACAAATGTGTATGTGTGTGGCTGAGTGCTCCCAATTGTCTCTACTGAATAGGTTCACTGCTACCTGTCCCATGGAATGTTGTATGTCCTGAGAAGCTCAGAGAAAATGTATGGTATGCTGGTATTTATCCAGAAAAATCCTTTTCTACTAATTAGTAAATAGTTACTGCTGTCTGAATAGGTGAGGATATTCATTAAATCACAGACAAAATGCAAGGTCAATATATTTAGTGTAGTAATGACTGAATATTCATCAACATTCATTTTAATTCTAATGTAATCCTTGATGTATGATACATGCCATTTTACAGATGAAACTCTAAGTCCATGTAACTACACAGTCCATTCAGTGTTACAGTAAATTATGACTTGTGATTCTCAATTTAAATTCCTGCTCTATTTCTGTGCCCGTACGAAAGACTTAGTAATAACTAACAGATGTAATTTGTTCTATAGGATATTAATATGCCTGTCACAAGCTATGTCTAATTAGCATCAGAGGAAGTGTCTAGAAAGCAGGGCAGGAGAAGATCACGCAGGATTACACAATTGCTTTTTTAGGGACAAGTAAATCTCCCGTATCATTTTTAAAACTTTTTAAATTTAAATTTTAAAATTTATGTATATATTTATTTATTTAGAAAATGAGGCAGGGTGCAGGGAGAGGAGATGGAGAGAATCTCAATCACCCTACCCACTGAGCCCAGAGCCAAAGTAGGGCTCCAGAAATCACGGACCTGAGATCATGACCTGAGGCAGTCAAGAGTCTGATGAGAGCAACCCAGGCACCCAACCATATCATTAATTTTGACAAAACATTCTAAAAAATTCTGAAATTAATGAACAAATGAAGATTTCCCAAGGAAAGATAGAGATGAGATAAAGTTCATCTGCCTTTTTTGTCTCTATATCTCCCCACTATGCAGCTTTTCATTGCCATGGGAACAAATGGAAAGTACAGCTCCCTGTTCGATGACAATGGCCTCCCCACCAAGAAGAAAAAAAAATTATTTCCCCCAGTTTTCCTGAGACATCCCTGCACATCACATCAAATGTAATATATTTCAGTTCTTTCCATTTCAAGAAACATTCCAGGCAAATCACTTACCCACCATTCGGCATATCCCTGGTGATTATTCCTTCTTCTTCTTCTTCTTCTTCTTTTTTTTAAATCAATTATGCTGGAAACATTATCTTTTAATCATCTACTACAGAGTGGATCCCCACTTGGTAGTATACTGCCTATACCCTCTGTATATGGTGTTAATACGTGCATTAAAGATGATTATTTTTGTGTGTTAGCAGGGATTGAAAATGTCCGCATGTTTGTCATTGTTCACTAAATCCTCTAAGTCAATTCCTAATTATAAGAGCTTGTAACTTTAGGGACTTAGCTGATGAATCCAATTGAACTGTCAGCTTTTTCAGGCTAGACTGGATATATGAAGAATCTCCATCCTAATTGCTTGAATTAATGAATGCAGAAATAAGGCGGCCCATAGAGAGAATGCTGCAAGATCTTTACAGCATGATTGCCACACATGGTAACAGACTAACAATAATCTGCTCCTGATGGGCACTTGGAATATCAATTGGTGTACTTTTATGGGAAACCTACTATTTTATAATGCATGGGGATAAAAAGAAAGTGCCTGACGTGTCCCCAATTCTGAATGGGTTTATAATTTTATTGAGAAACAAGCCTCAAATGTATAAAACAAGTTGAGAATAAGTAAAAATTTTATGGTAAAATAATTTTAGAGAAAGGAGATATCATTTTTGGAGTATGGTTGCTTCACAAGCATTTTATTTTATTTTATTTTTAAAGATTTTATTTATTTATTTGACAGAGAGAGATCACAGTAGACAGAGAGGCAGGCAGAGAGAGAGGGGGAAGCAGGCTCCCTGCTGAGCAGAGAGCCCTATGCGGGACTCGATCCCAGGACCCTGAGATCATGACCCGAGCCGAAGGCAGCGGCCTAACCCACTGAGCCACCCAGGCGCCCCTTCACAAGCATTTTATAGCTACTGGGGCTTGGGGGGGATTTAAGGAGAGGCCAGGCCCCACTTAACCTGAATCAGATCATTGGTATTGTTATTGGTAGTTTTACCTAAGCATCCTTGCCACAAATATTTTTGCCTTGTAACTAATTTTTTATAAGGTAATTTTGCTATAAAATATAAAATCATATGAAAAAGAGGGGCATTGATTAAAAAGAGCATAATGAAACATAAAAAGTGAATAACAAGATTTAAAAGGGTTGATTGCAAAATACTTGAATATACTTAAAATGAATGGTATAGTTTCATGGCAGTTCTGCACAAATAACTGATTTTATTTTATGGATTGTACCTAACCATTCATCTTCACAGTTGTTTGTTCATAGTATTATACTTTGTTGTTGTTGTTGTTCTTGTTAGTTGATTTGTCTCCCTATTCAGCACTGCACTTTTTTCTTTTTTTTTTTTTTCTTTGCTGAAATTTCTTCCCTCACTAAGAGAGGTACTAGTTCCAGATACTAGAAGGCACATTTGTCACTGAGCTTTATACTATCTCATCAAAGCCTTATGCACTGCCCCACACTCCACCCTTGGCACATTGTCACTCGTCCACTGATGGACATTTCAACATTCTACGGGGAATGTGCGTTCAAGCCTGTGTACCACTATGGGAACCATTATGGGAACTAAGATGAATATAATATAAAAATTGGAGTACTCCATCAGTGGAGAAATGAAACCAAACTGTCAACCAGTTGTTTTTTTCTCTTCTACAGCCAAGTTACCCTATAGCCTATTAGTTATGTAACAGAAAGATTTGCAGCAAAAATGCTTGTGGCAAAGATATCTATGGGCAGGATGCTATTGGTGAAAATACCCAACACGGGTTCAATCACTCCCCTTAAAACTGCCAAGTTCTTGGATGTTAGGATTATCTGATTGTGACATGTCATCCCGTTGATTGACAAGATTGATTTGGCTGATCTGACTGGCTAAGCAGGTGTCCCCTTTCTCTCTCATTGCTCCAACTGTGCCCCTCCTGAAACTGTAGGCTCAGGCAAAGAGAACAACCCTCTCAATAGAGCTTCACTCAAAAGTATATAAGTAGCTGTACTTCCTTGCTAGAACTTCCAAACAAGCACTCAAGGTCCATCTGTAGGAGAACGTAGGGTAGTCAAGCTTCCAAGACCCCAGACTCATCCAAATGAGGTGCTGCATGTGGCAGTCTGCTTTTCTTTAAAACAAAACAAAACAGGGGCGCCTGGGTGGCTCAGTGGGTTAAGCCGCTGCCTTCGGCTCAGGTCGTGATCTCAGGGTCCTGGGATCGAGTCCCGCATCGGGCTCTCTGCTCAGCAGGGAGCCTGCTTCCTTCTCCCTCTGCCTGCCTCTCTGTCTACTTGTGATTCCTCTCTGTCAAATAAATAAACAAAATCTTTTAAAAACAAAACAAAACAAAAACTGCCAAGTTCTTTCCTCCATCTTTGTACTTGTTCTTCCCTATGTGTGGAATGTTCTTGCTCCAGCTCTTCAAACATCTGCCTCCCTCTCTCCACTTAGATCTGAGCTCTAAAATTAGCTTCAGAGAGTCATCTCTCTGTCACCGTATCTAAAGGGACACAACGTGCCTCTCACATCCTGTGTGTTTTTCACTGCTATTCTTGGAAGCCCTTCTTCTATGGTGTGAGCTCCTACAAGCAGAGACTAGTTTTGCCCATCATTGAAGCCCAACTGTCCGACAGATCATGGGCATTTTAAAAAACATCAGTTGAATAAATGATTTGTCAGATAAGAATATTTTATTGGAAAAAGCAGGATTTTACTCTGGTTAATTTAACCAAAAGAGAGTTACATGAAATTTTCTCTTGTGTGGTTGGAGAACCAGCTTGGGAATAGGCAGGAAACAGTCTAGTCTAGAGGACTTGGAGGTGGGAACTGTGGCAGCGAGCTCATGGCAGGGGCATCTGGTCAGGACACAGATGTGGTGTCAGTTAACACAAACTGCATATTTGTCCTTGAACACTTAGAGGATTTTTATTTCCATATAAAGAAATATGAGCAGATAGGAATCAAACCAAGTCCTAGTAGAGAAAGGAGATACAGTATCGTGTGTTTGTATTGTGGGGAAAGCTGCTTCTGGGAAAGCATTCATTATTCTGCAAAGATTCATCAGACTAAAGGACTACAGTGGTTCTGAAAAGGTTTGCAAACTAAATGAAGTCAATTAATCCATCAACAGATAAAGGCTTAGTACAATTAGAGAACTGATGTAGTTCCACTAACTTTGGTTACTTGGGGCAGATGGAGCAAACCTGAACTATTACCTGATAGTTAATTATGACTGAGAAGGTACTATATTATTCCAGTTGTTTTGAGTCTTTAAAAAAAATGTTTGTTTTCAGACTTCTGTGTATTTTTTTTTAAGGAATTCATAGTGTAAAATGTAGGGTTCTGTTTTCTTTCAAACAAGGTGGAATTCCTGATATAGTTATGCCTCAAGTTGGTCAGAAAAGATGTATAATTTCTGGATAACATTTGCTTGCTCAACACTTATTTCCATTCTTCTGGTGACAGCTCCTTGATTTTTCCTTTGGGGCAATCACTCCTCTTCCCATATCATCACCCAGAAATAGATTTGTAGAGTCTGAGAGCAGAAAAAGACCATATGTATTATTTTCTTATGTACAGCATTCAAAACTAATGCATAATTTTGAGTGTCTAGGTGCTGAAAGTTCTTGTTTGCATTTTTTCCTTCTCAGATACTTGTCAACCAGTTAATCCTGGGAAATCCAGTGATTAGAAGTGGTGAGGCCTATAGCTGTAGTGAGACTATCAAGACAAGAATATGTGGGCTAACCCTTTCAGTGACAAAATAGCGCTGGGAGTGGAAATCACATTTACAATTAGCCCTATGGGAAAAACGTAAAGAAAGTGAGGCTTAAAAAAAAAAAAAAAAAAAGTGTGGGTGTGATAGATAACAGTTGAGATATTGGAGAGAAGGCAGTGATCTGTGCCATGAAGTTGTAGTTCTTTAAATATTCAAGTGGTGTTTTATGCTTATATTTAAATATGAACACAAAGAATTTATGTTCAAAAAATATTTCTACACTAAAGGATATTAGTGTATAATTTTATATGTATGTATATATGTGTACACATGTGTATATACATACACACACAGGATTAAAAAAAGGGGTCCGTTTGTCACACAGTACTCATAAATAATTTCCTTAAAGCTGTTTACTTTTGATAATGAGCGATATGATGGAGGCTGGAATGTATTTCTTTCTTTTTTTTTTCCTCATTTTTAAAAATTTTCTTTCTTTTCGGTGTTCCAAAATTCACTGTTTATGCACCACACCCAGTGCTCCATGCAATACGTGCGCTCCATAATACCACCACAAGTATCGCACAACCACCCACCACTCTCCCCTTTGAAACCCTCAGTTTGTTTCTCAGAGTCCACAGTCTCTCGTGGTTTGTCTCTCCCTCCAATTTCCCCCATCTCACTTCTATCCATCTCCTAATGTCCTCCGTGTTATTCCTTATGCTCCATAAGTAAGTGAAACCATATAATACTTGACTCTCTCTGCTTGACTTATTTCACTCAGCATAATCTCCTCCAGCCCCATCCATGTTGATACAAAAGTTGGGTATTCATCCTCTCTGATAGAGGCATAATACTCCATTGTATATATGGAGCATATCTTCTTTATCCATTTGTCTGTTGAATGGCATCTTGGTTCTTTCCATAGTTTGGTGACTATGGCCATTGCTGCTATGAACACTGAGGTACAGATGACCCTTCTTTTCACTATGTCTGTATCTTTGGGATAAATACCCAGTAGTGCAATTGCAGTGTCATAGGGTAGCTCTATTTTTAATTTCTTAAGGAATCTCCACACTGTTTTCCAAAGCAGCTGCACCAACTTGCATTCCCACCAACAGTGTTAGAGGGTTCCCCTTTCTCCACATCCTCCCCAACACTTGTTGTTTACTGTCTTGTTAATTTTGGCCATTCTTAATTTGGCCATTGGTGTAAGGTGGTATCTCAATGTGGTTTTGATTTGAATCTCCCTGATGGCTAATGATGATGAACATTTTGTCATGTGTCTGATAGCCATTTGTATGTCTTCTTTGGAGAAGTGTCTGTTCATGTCTTCTGCCCATTTTTTGACATGATTATCTATTTTGTGTGTGTTTGAGGAGTTCTTTATAGATTTTGGATATCAGGTGTTTGTCTGTAGTGTCATTTGCAAATATCTTCTCCCATTCTGCAGGTTGTCTCTTTGTTTTATTGACTGTTTCCTTTGCTTTGCAGAAGCTTTTGATCTTGATGAAGTCCCTAAAATTCATTTTCACTTTTGTTTCCTTTGCCTTTGGAGACATGTCTTGAAAGAAGTTGCTGTGGCCGATGTGGAAGAGGTTACTATCTATATTTTCCCATAGGATTTTGATAGATTCCTGCCGCACGTTGAGGTCTTTTATCCATTTTGAGTCTATCTTTGTGTTTGGTGTAGGAAAATGGCCAAGTTTCATTCTTCTACACATAGCTGTCCAATTTTCCTAGCACCATTTATTGAAGAGAATGTCTTTTTTCCACTGAATATTTTTCCCTGCTTTGTCAAAGATTATTTGACCATAGAGGTGAGGGTCAGTACTGTGGCAGGATACAAAATCAATGTACTGAAGTCAGTTGCTTTCTTATACACTAACAATGAGAATATAGAAAGGAAAATTAGAGAATTGATTCAATTTACTATACACCAAGAACCATAAGATACCTGGAAATAAACCTAACCAAAGAGGTAAAGGATCTGTACTCTAGAAACTATAGAACACTCATGAAAGAAACTGAAGAGGACACAAAAAGATGGAAGAGCATTCCATACTCATGGATCAGAAGAATAAACATTGTTAAAATGTCTATATGCCTAGAGCAATCTATACTTTCATTGCCATCCTGATCAAAATTCCATGAGCATTTTTCAAAGAGCTGGAACAAACAATCCTAAAATTTGAATGGAACCAGAAGAGACCCTGGATTGCTAAGGAAAGTTAAAAAAGAAAAAAACTGGGGGCATCACATTGCCTGATTTCAAGCTTTACTACAAAGCTGTGATCACCAAGACAGCAGGGTCCTGGCACAAAAACAGATACATAGACCAGTGGAACAGAGTAGAGAGCCCATATATGGACCCTCAACTCTATGGTCAAATAATCTTTGATAAAGGAGACTGAAATGTATTTCTAAGGGTATTCTTAGGTGCCTTGTTTGGCCAGTTTTCATTTTCATGGATTGAAAAGCTGTTTTTGAAAAAGTGGTTCATATGGCATTTCCCTTGAGATAATTAGAAAAATAAAAGACAAAATTCAGAATTTACAAAAACCTTGGGAAGGCAGCAGTAATGTCCCATTAAAGTCAATTCAGAATATGTCTATGAAAGTGCAGTGCATTTATTGAGCTCTTGCTACATGCCTGGCATCCCCTTGACACTATAACTGCACTGGAAAGCCAAGTCTGAAAGAGGCACTACTTTGGACCTCTCTCTTCCATAGGAGGTAGATCCAATCTGTGCTCTGATAAACCATTTCATAATGGATTTGGACTATAATCCCTTTGGGAAGAAGTATATTCACCCAAATTAATTAAGCCCAGGGAATGATGATCTTAAGATCAACCTAGTAACAATTTCTTTTTTATCCTAGTAACAAATATCAGTAGTACTTCAGAAAGCCTTCATAGAGAAGGCAACCACAATTCATTCCTTTTTTTCTTTTTTAAAGATTTTTTATTTACTTATTTGACAGAGAGAGAGTAAAAGCAGGGGGAGCAGCAGACAGAGGAAGAAGCAGGTTCCCCACAGAGCAGTGAGCCCAGTGTGGGTCTCAATCCCAGGACCCTGAGATCATGACCCAAGCCGAAGGCAGATGCCCAATCAACTGAGCCACCCAGGTGCCCTCACATTTCATTTCTTCTGAGTACACAGCAAGGAGGCCAGGCATATATATTTGGCTTCAGATGTTTTCCTTAATACTAAAAAGGACAAACTGAACCTGCATATCAGGGAATAAAAGCAAGATGAGGTGAGAGGAAGGATATTGAATCATCAACAAAGATTTGAAAAGCCAAAACCCTGGTTGGGGACATTGATTACATACATTGCAGAAGAAGAGAGAGAGAGAGTAGATGGCTTTTTTGTGTGATTCCATCCACACTTGGTAAATTATGAAAGCATGCCAATGTCATCTCTACTATTTGTTTCCTTTTTTAACCAATAAAAAACGTGTTAAAAATATCTTCTTTACATTGATTTTCTGAGATTTTGATTGCTTATTTCTTCTTCCTTTCTCTAAATGAGAGTTTTAAATTCCTTTGATGACCTTAACTTGTTTTCAATAATCATTTCAGAGCATAGTCATCTTGACCCTTTCTTACCATTTAGGACTTTTTATTTTATTTATTTATTTTATTATTTTTTTTAATTTTTTTTTCCAATTTATTTATTTTCAGAAAAACAGTATTCATTATTTTACCATTTAGGACTTTTTAATCCTCCTTCCCCCCCCTCCCACTCCTGGAACATGCCTTTTGAACATCCAGGCTCCCCAGACAGTGTCCTGTGCAGCCAATGGTGATTCTTTTAAATCCCCACCTTTATTTCTCATCAGGGTTGTCCGTACAATTTACACAGGAAAGCTCCCTCAGGAAGGCAAAATGGTGCTGGCCTAAATTATAGCTGTTTTCTGTGCCTGGTACATTCCCTGCAGCATAAAAGGTGCTCAACACAGATTGAATCCATGAATGAACAAATAAGTAACTGAATAGTGTTGGCTGGGGAACCTTGTAGCCAGTGTCTCTTGGATACAAATTAATTCAGTGCACATTGTGGCCAGTCTTTTTCCCTTGTGGGCAACAGAAACTGACTCTACTTAGATTAGGTAAAATAAAGGAAATTCTAGGAAGGAGATGGGTTATCAGGGGTAGTTAGGGGTGAGGTCAAATTGGTTCTGCTGCATGTGTTTGCACAGCTCATGAGCTAAGAATAATTTTTACATTTACAAAGAGTTGAAAAATTCAAAACAAAAAGAGTAGTTCATGACATGTGAGAATTATATGATATTCAGATTTCAGTGTCCCTAAATAAATTTTTACTGAACACAGCCATGTCCATTTGATTATGTATTTTCTACGGCTATATTTGCACCGCCACAACACAGTGGTGGAATTGTGACTGAGGCACTATGGTTAGCAAAGCTTAAAATATTCACTACCTGGCCCTTTATGGGAAAAGTTTGCCAGTTCCTAAATTAGCTCATGATATCCAAGCTGGGAGATCAGAGCTTAGGGAATTTAGAAACCAGGGAACTATTGGGAATCTAGATAGCAGAAAGAGACTGACATTTAGGCTGCCACCATCAAACCAAATCTGTTCATCCTCATCAGTGTTTCCTTGAGCTCCATTTTCAAAATCTAGAAACAGAGAGCCTGAATGGCTTGCTTTAGGTTACATATTCACTCCTTGACTGTAGGGATGGGGATGGAGAAAACCTCACACAGAAAGTTAGCAAAAAGAGCAGATGTTCACTACAGTACTTGAACAGCAATGCCAAGAGAAAATCATAGCCGAGCTCCTTCCTGTATCTTTCCAAAGATAAACAGAAGCTGTTTGCTACCTGGTCACATTCAGAGGTTGCTGAGCAGTGGTGGGCACACACCTGACTCTGTGACCTCTTGTCATTAAGATTGAGCGGCCGCCTCATTACTTAGTGTGCTCTCATTCATCATAAGTGTCAACTTTCATCTCTGCAGCTGCATTTTGCCTAAGATGATCATACCCAGTGATGCCCCATCTCATGCTAAAGTGGCAGAGCACGAAGGAAAGCATGGGCACTTAAAAAAATTTATTTTGCTTTTCCCAATCGAGTTTTAGAACTGCTATAAATCACTTTCTAATGAAGTTAAACTGAAGATGTCTAATAAGACTAACAGAGGAATCATTGCCTCTCTGCAAAGGTGAAAGAAGGTGGTGGTGGGAAGAATGAGGCTCATCGGAGTGATGTCTTCAGTGTGTCCAGCCTTAACCCTCATGTGTTACTGCCATGAAATTAACAGCACCAGTCGGTGACCATGGGAAGGCCTATGGAGCAATAGTTTTCAGCACAAAAACCATTTTGCTATTGTTCTTGTGAGAAGTTCATGTTAAGCAGACTAATGCATATTTGGCTAATGCCCAAAGGTGAAAAATGTGAAATTGAATTTTACTTTAAAAAGTTAAGTGTAATAAAAGGTTTGGAGATTGGTAAATTACCTTCCAGTGTGAGGGTCAGTCCCTTGACCCCCCACCCCGCCAAAAAAAAATGATACAACTTCTATAGAGCTCGTATGCAATAGTTGTAGAGAATGTGTCTGTGTGTATGGTGTTCATGTGCGTGTGTGTCTTGTATATAAGGATGTAAAATATTTGGCATTTGTCAACTTTTTTCTGGGTTCCAACAGAAGAGAAACATCTTAAGTATCTTTTGGGGGAGAAAATAAATATAGATCTATATGTGGGGGTAGCTTTTTGTTTTGAGTCTTCCTGTTTATCGATCTATTTGTTGTCATTTGGATGTTTTTTAATAGAGGAGAGGCTTTTGGGAAATTTGAGGGATTGCTCCAAGAGTGTTTCTGGGTATCTTTCCTTCAAATCAAGGAAATGAAATGAAGAAAATGCTCTTTAAAAGCCATCAGTTGATACTGAGGAAAATATTTCTACCCAACCTAGAGCACTTTTGGGAGAGGCCCCAGCAGCTACTTCTCTGAAGGAGAGAAGCTAAGATAGACATTCTGGAAAAGAGTGGGAAATAGACAAGAAAGGGAGGCATGTGACTGGCCAGTCTAGACTCAGAGGATGTCCTTTCCCTCCCAGTCACTAGAAGGGGTCACTGTGTTTAAAAAATTCATCAATGTGGCAAAGGCAGGAATACTAATTAAGTGTTTTTAGCATAATAGAAAATCAATTTTAATTGTCCCAAATGGAACTATTGTTTACAGTTACAGATGGCTGCCAGGCAGTACCTGGAGAAAATAAATGAGTCTAGGGAGTAGGGAATTGTTTTCAATTCCTAGGAGCATTTCAGGGAAGGCATTAGACTCTTCAACCTAGGAGGGTTGTTGCACAGAAAACAGATTACCTATAAAGTCTGCAAAGTGGTGTTTTTCATTAGGATTATGCAGCCAGAGCTGTCTTCTTTTTCTCCACATTCTCTTCTCCCTCCTGGTGTTTCCCTAGGAGGAGTGCACACTCAGAATAGTTGTTCACACATCAAAAACACCAGAAACAACCTCCACAGCCTCCCCCAACAGTCACCAAGTTACAATTCCTTGTACATGCATACCCAGGGCTTTCTCACCTCTAGGCCAACTTTTACTTCATCCTAGGCAATATCTTCCTTAAGAATAATGAGATGGATGCCCAGCTACCCTGCACCTACCCTCACAAATTAACACTGCTTTCCATTAGTGAGCCCTTGAAGGCCACACTCAATCCTCAAGGCATACCTCAAAGACCACCTCTGAACTGATCCCTTCGCTGGGCATTCTCTTGATTCTCTGAACTTCCAGGACATAATCAGTCTTTCTTTTACTAGACCTCATCTTTCCTATCTATAGTTATATGCATATTTATCTTCTAACTAGTCTAAAAATTCCTCAAAAACAATACCTCATTTTAGTAATGAGCTAAACTCAGCTCTTCACTATTTACCTTGTGTCTTGAGTGACTAACTTAATCAGTTTCCTCAACAGTAGGATGTGAGTAACGATAGTGTCTGGGGTGGGTATTAATAAGTTACTCTAAATGAAGCTTCTACCAAAAGCTCTGGTGTGTACTTTGAACTCAAACAAGGCAGCTGATAATACTATTTTATTATTGAATTATAATTGACATATGAATTGCTTTCAGGTACATAAGATAATTGATTCACCATTTTTTATATATTATGAAATATATAAAATAGGTCTAGTTATTGTGTATCACCACACAAAGTTACTTCCTTATTGACTATATTCCCTCTGCTATACATTATGTCCTATTTTATGGACCTATACATTATGTTTATTTTATAACTGGAAGTTTTACCTTTAATCCTCTTCACCTATTTTGCCTGCGTCCCCAACCTCCCCAATCTTCTCTGGCAACCACTAGTGTGTTCCCCATATGTAGGAGTGGGTTTGTGTTCTATTTTTTTTGCTTTGTTTTTGTAGATTCCGTGTATAAGTGAAATCATACAGTATTTTTTCTTTCTCTGACTTATTTCACTTAGCATAATAGCTTGTAGGTACATCCATTTGCCAAAAAATAGCAAGATTTCATTCTTTTTGTGGCTGTATAATATCCCTGTGTTTGTGTATGTGTGTGTCCCCTTTTCCACCTTCCTCAAGAATGTTTATCTTCACTTCTCCTCCTCCAAACACACACATACCACATCTTCTTTTTACACTCATCTATTGATAAACACTTAAATTGCTTCCATATCTTAGCTTAGCTGTTGTGAGTAATGCTGCAGTGAACACAGTAGTACATACATCTTTTTTGAATTAGTGTTTTCATTTTCTTTGGGTAAATACCCAGTAGTGGAATTAAAGGATCATATGCTAATTGTATTTTTTATTTTTTTGAGGGACCTCCATACTGTTTCCCACAGGGTTTGCTCCAACTTACATTCCCACCAGCAGTATCTGAAGGTTCCTTTTTCTCCACATCCTCACCAACACCTGTTATTTTTCTGTTTTAGCCATTCTGACAAATGTGAGGTAGTATCTCATTGTGATTTTGATTTGCATTTCCCTGATGATTAGTTATGTTGAGCATCTTTTCATGTGTTTGTTGGCCATGTTATATCTTCTTTTGGAAAAATGTTTATTTAGGTCCTCTGCCAGTTTTTTTAATCAGATTTTTTGTTTTGTTTTGTTTTGTTTTTGGTCATTGCATGTTGTGAGTTCTTTATATATTTTCGGTATCAACCCCTTATTGGATATATCATTTGCAAGCATCTTCTTCTACTTAGTAAGTTGGCTTTCCATTTTGTTGATGGTTTCTTTCATTTGCTGTGCAAATGGTTTTTTAATTTGATATAGTTCCATTTGTTTGCTTTTGCTTTTGTTGACCTCGTTTGAGGAGATAGATATGTAGATACAGATATAGATATACCTTAGACTGGCATCAGAGAAGTTACTGCCTATGTTTTCTTCTAGGAGTTTAATGGTTTCAGATGATATATTTAAGTTTTTAATCCCTTGTGGTTTCAGGTGTTACATTTACATTTTTAATCCTTTTTGAGCTTATTTTTATATATGGTAGAAGAAGGTGATCCAGTTTCATTCTTTTGCATGTAGCAGGTCCATTTTCCTAGTATCATTTATGGAAGAGACTGTTCCCAAGACTGTTCTTGACCCCTCTGTAGTAGCTTAATTGATCATGTAAGTATGGCTTTATTTCTGGACTCTCTATTCTGTTCTATTGATCTATGTGTCTGTTTTTTTTTGTGTGTGTGTGTGTGTGCCAGTTCCATACTCTTTTGACTATTTCAGCTTTACAGTACATCTTAAAATTTGGGATTGTGATACCTCCAGCTTTGTTCTTCTTTCTCAAGATTGATTTTTATTGGTTTTGCTGTTTGGGGGTCTTTTTTAAATTCCACACAAATTTTAGTATTATTTGTTCTAGTTTTGTGAAAAATGATATTGGTATTTTTCTAGGATTGCTTTGGGTGGTATGGACATTTTAGAATATTAATTTTCCAATCCATGTGCATGGAATATATTCTTACCTATATGTGTCATCTCCAATTTCTTCCATCTGCATCTTACAGTTTTCAGAGTACAGGTCTTTCACCTCTTTGGTTAAATTTATTTATAGGTATTTTATTCTTTTTAATAAAAATGGAAGTGGAAATGTTTTCTTAATTTCTCTTCCTGATAGTTTGTTATTAATGTGCAATAGATCTCTGTATGTTTGTATCCTACAAATTTACTGTATTTATTTGTTCTAATTCATTTTTGGAGGAGTCTTCAGGGTTTTCTGTGTGGTATGATGTCATCTGCTAATAGTGACAGTTTTACTTCTTTCTTTCCCATTTGGATGCCTTTTATTTCTTTGTCTTGCCTCATTGCTGTGGCTAGGACTTCCCATACTATGTTGAATAGAAGTGTTGAGAGTGAACATCCTTGTTTTATGTCTCATTTAAAGGAAAAGCTTTCAGTTCTTCACCATTGAGGAAGACATTAGCTGTGGGTTTGTCATATATAACCCTATTTTGTTGAGGTTGTGGCCCCTCTGTACACACTTTGTTGAGAGTTTTTATCATAAAAGGGTGTTAAATTTTGTCAAACGATGGGTATTTTTTTGTGTTCATTGAGATGATTATATGATTTTTTATCCTTTGGTTCATTACTGGCATATCATGTTGATTGGTTTATGGATATTAAACCATCCTTGCATTCCTGGGATGAATCTCACTTTAATGTACTATCGAATTTAGTTTGCTACTATTTTTTATTACCTTTTTATCTTTAAAAAAATATATTTATTTATTTATTTGAAAGGGACAGAAAGAGAGAGCACAAGATTGAGGGGTCAGGGGGGAGAGAAACACACTCCCCATGGTTCACTGGGCATGAACCCAATGCAGGGCTCAGTCCCGGGACAATGGGATCATGAACTGAGACAAAGGCAGCCACTTAACTGACTGAGCCACCCAGCACTCCTTTTTTTTCTCTTTTCTTTGAAGAAATAATTTGAGCATATAACATATAAAAAATATGTAATTCTCCTATTAAAAAATGCCAGAGAGGGACAGAAATGAGGTTGGAGATAGAGGTTCACTCTAGGTTACTTTTGGAATAGGTTGGCTTAAAGCAGTAGTTAGAAGGACCTCTTGCACCAGAATATGTAAATATTACAGATTCCTACTGAATAAGATTTTCTGAACTAGGATCCCACATATCTGCCTCTTTAATAAACTTCACAGGTACTCTGATGAAAGCCAAATTTTGAGAAATTTAGTAAAAAAAAAAAAATAGTCAGTCCTGAATTTACTAAGTGGTGAAGCCCAGATATTGTCTTTCATATGTGTGTTTGATGTTTCACTTCTTTTCTAATCAGAGGGTTCTTGGTTGGGATGGCTATGGCTAGTCAGTGCCCCAGTCCTATTTCTGGTCATTACAGTAAGGATAACTGATTTCTCAGAGAATCTCCTGTAGTTCTTGGGCACTATTCCCAGGACTCCCGTGAAAGTCCTATAAGACCATCTTATTTGTAGAATTTAATAATGAACATAAATCACTGCATGGTGCAATATAAATCCAAAACGAGCCCAACTTTGATGAAAGTGTATACCATGATTAAAGGAGCCAGTGAGAACTTTTGCCTCCTGTGCCACTCAGTGGAATACTTTCCATAAGACATAAGCACTTGCTTTTATTCTCCAGAGTCCTTTTCAGTGAAACTTTGCTTAGTTTTTAATATCTCTAAAATTCAGTTGGTCTTTAGGAGTTAGATGAGTTTTTTTCACCCTTGAATTCAGATTATAAATCTTAATTCATAGAGGATATCTACTGTAGCAGACAGGCCTGGCCTGAATATTGTTTTTGTGGGAACTTAGGCAAGTTATTCAACCTTTCTGATCCTCATTCTCTTTATGTGTAAAATGGGGATACTGATTGATACCCAAAGGGTGTTGTGAAAATTAAGAATGCATGTGAAAGCAAAATACTCAAAAGATGTTAGTGCCTGTTCCTTTGAAACTAATACAGTATTAGATGGAGAAAAAAAAAAGCTAACACATTTTCTTTTTAAAAAAAAAATATTTTTAAAAATTTATTTATTTGACAGACAGAGATCAAAGGTAGGCAGAGAGGCAGGCAGAGAGAGGAGGAGGCAGAGAGCCGCTAAGCAGAGAGCCCGATGCAGGGCTTGATCCCAGGATCCTGGGATCATGACCTGAGCCGAAGGCAGAGGCCTTAACCCACTGAGCCACCCAGGCACCCCACACGTTTTCTCTTAACTGAAGTTTTCTCATCTTGAGGACTACTGACACTTTGAACAAGCTCATTCTTTGTGTGTGTGTGTGTGTGTGTGTGTGTGTGTGTGTTGCATGTATGTTGGGGAGGCAGGAGATGGGGAGAGACAGAAGTTTGTGTTGTGCATTGTAGGAGGTTTAGGAGCATCCCAGGCCTCCACCCAGTAAATTCTAGTAGTGCCCTTTCTCCTGGTTCTGACAACAGAAATGTTTCCAGGCACTCAGATGTTTCCTGGGGAGCAAAAATCACTTCACTAAGAAGGTCTGTCTTAGCAGTTTGTCTGTGATTTTAAGGCGTTAAAGGATAAAATAAGACTCAGAAATCAATACTTGCTAATATTTTATCAAACAAGCATCAGAAGGGACCTTAAAGCATTACCTAGGTATAATGGTTATCTGTTGCAATAATTCCCCAGAATTATGAAGTCTCATAGTGCGATTAGGGTATAGCAAGGTAAACTGACCTGCCACCTGAAGAAGTCACATATAATTGATGATTTAGCTACATGAAAGGCTTAGATTCTCAGACTTGAAAGGCCATATGCTCTCAGCCTTGCTTATCTCTTAGATCTTACTGACCTAGGGCCAGATGTTCCTTGTTGCATAAACTAGGAGGCAGTGGCTCTTTCATGAGACAGATATAAAAATTAGATGGTTAGTTCACTAAAGAGAAATAAAATTATCAAGACCACCTTTGCTAAATTTGGTGTAACCAGTGCAGTTGATCTCTAAAACAAAGTAGGGGAAGCCAGATTTCTGAAGTTACCTGGTGAGCATGTAGTGAGAACAAAGGGCATGCATTGAAAAACCAGAGGGTTGGAGGACATCAAGTTCCCAGACCCCACAAATGAACCCCACAGTAGGGCTGTGTACCAGTGAGGCCCTTGTGAGTTCTTTGATGGGTCTTGCCGACATTGTCTCAACAATCTCTTTTCTTTGCTTCCATTGATGACTAAGACTCCTCTGTAGTGACGCAGCATTTCAACATTTTTCCAATCAGATTTAACTCTGTCCTGTTTAAGTTAGAGCCTTGCTATTTCCATTGAGATGAGTTAGTGAATCTCCTGTTTTATAAGAGAACCTTAATTTTAGGTTGCTGAGAGGCACCTCTCTGCAGATCCCGTTCACTTTCCACCACCTAGAATATCAATCTCTTTGTGGCCAGCCTCGCTGAAGTACACTGATCCTGTCTGAAATTCCTTTCACAGACATGGCTGTGGCAGCTTTCTCATTCTGTGACTCTCTTGGCATTGTGGTCACAGGGCATGACAAGACAGGAGACAATGGGCAAGTCAGAGCTGCATAAATCATACTGAGACTCCAACTGTCCTGTTTCCTTTCCTTTTGGTAAAACTGAGGCAGAGTCCACAAGTGTTCTGTTGTCGTTTTTGTTTTTTGTTTTTTTTTTTTAAAGATTTTATTTATTTATTTGACAGAGAGAAATCACAAGTAGGTGGAGAGGCAGGCAGAGAGAGAGAGAGAGGGAAGCAGGCCCCCTGCTGAGCAGAGAGCCTGATGTGGGACTCGATCCCAGGACCCTGAGATCATGACCTGAGCCGAAGGCAGCGGCTTAACCCACTGAGCCACCCAGGTGCCCCCTGTTGTTGTTTTTTATTTGTTTTAATTTCAATTGTTCTGTACTTCCTTTACATGTAGTTAGTAAATATTAATAAACATGTAGAGAATGGAGAATAAATTTTATAAATAAATTAATGCTTGATATCATTAAAACAGTATTATTTATTGATACTAGTGCTACTTATTTTTAGGGCTTATAGGGGTCAGGCATTAACACTTTTCATGGATTACCCTAATTCATCTTCATAATGGTTCAATAAATCAGAATTCTTTTATCCTCAGACTTTAAGTGAAGCAATTGTCCCAAGTTTACCTAGCTGACATGTGACAGAGGCGGGATTTGAACAGGTGCCCAAAATGCAGATTTAAGATGGCTCTGGACCCTTGCAGCTAAGTACTCCCAAGAGAGAACAGCTTGGTGTGATCCTTTCCTCAGAAAGAGTCCTCATAGTTTCCCACTGGAGAACCTTTGCAGCACTTCCAAGGGGTGGGGGAATTCTAACTATACCAGTGGAAGTTCTACACAATCAAACCCCAGATGGAGATAGCTCAAGTAAATGTGATTTGATAGCTCCTGTGTAAAGTGCATCAGAAAGCACATAAAAAAGCTTTCTCATTCTGCCTGGCATGGCCTGGGTGTTCCCTGTCACCTTATGTAATTCAGGCATGGTAAGCTTTAAGCAAGAGGATAAAAGGGTGCCAGCCACGGTGTTCTTTCCTGTCTTCCTAGGAAAAGATTGCACATCTAAGATTCCTATTCTTGACTTAACCTTGCTCCTGTCACAAAGCCATTAACTCATTGACATTAAAATGCTAAGAGAAACACCTCGGAACTGGTTGGACTTTTTAAACGTCAAAATTATAATATTGCAGCTGCCAGCCCTGGTTTCCTGTAGCTTATGTTTTGGTTAAAAGACCAACATCGGCCAATCAAACTCTGAGAAGCCAGGGGAATTCAAAATTATAGCTGCCCAAGTAGAAATTATTAAGATAATTTTCCAGTATATGGAAAATAATTTTCATGTAATACTAATGAATATAAGTTAATGAAATAAGTTTTTTAATTTTCCTTAGTGAAAAATGGACCTCTGATTAATGTTAAGATTTAGATGGCTATTTTTAACATTGGTCCTTTAAAAAAAAAATCATTAAAAAACTGCCATTCGTAACTCTCATTCATGAAATAATTTTGAGTACTTTCCCTCTATGAACCCACTTAATTGACTCTTCATCAAACTTTGCTAAGGAGACACTATTGTCAGTCCAGTTTTGCTTTGAGGGAAACTAAGTCTGGAGAAATTAAGTGACTGCTCAGCTAAAAAACGACAATGAATACTTCAATCCAGTTTTTTTTCTTGCTGTAAAGGTAATTCTTCATGAAGCCACACTACCTCTCAGAGCCTAGAAGTGTTTCATGATAAAATTGATATTTTGCCATTATATTTCCCTTCTTTTTGGATCTGTAACCTGGGATGAGTCTAGAACCTTTGTTGTTGTAGAGAACTTGTAATGTACTTTACATCCAACTCAAATAATAGCCATTCATTTACTCCTAGTTACCTAGAACAGGGGTCAGAGAGGCCATAGATAACTCTAATTACCAGTGAAGCAAAACTGGGATCATTTATTGATGATCCAGGAATCATACTATCATTTTGTGCCTCAGTAATGTGAGGATTTATATTTGCTGGTGTGGGTTGACATAACATAATGCCGCAGAACGGTGCTTTAAACAACAGAAACTTATTTCTTGCAGTCCGGGAAGGTGGGAAGTACAAGAGAAAGATGCTGGCCCAATTCCTTCCTGGTGAGAGCCCTCTTCCTGACTCGCAGATGGCTGCCTTCATTCAGTATCCTCACATTGGCAAGAGAGAGAGCTCTGGGGTGTTAGTTCCTCTTTTTCTTCTTCTTTTTTTTTTTTTTTTAAGATTTTATTTATTTGACAGAGATCGCAAGTAGGTAGAGAGGCAGGTGGGGTGTGGGGTGGGGGAAGCAGGCTCCCTGCTGAGCAGAAAGCCTGATGCAGGGCTCGATCCCAGGACCCTGGGATCATGACCTGAGCTGAAGGCAAAGGCTTAACCACTGAGCCACCCAGGCGCCCCAGTTCCTCTTCTTATAAGGGCACTGATCTCATTATGAGGCTTCACCCTCATGATCTCATCTAACCCTAATTATCTACAAAAGGCTTACCTCTAAATATTGTCACACTGAGGGTTAGGACTTCAACATATGAATTGGTGGGTCAGGGGGGCGGCACACAATCCAGTCTATAGTAGTACCTGGGACCTATTCATCAGTACCAGTTACCTATAAGCAATATACAAATTACTCTGCAACTTAGTAGCTCAAAACAAGACACGTTTATTTTACTCATGAGTCTGTAACTTCAGAAAAGTCTTGTGGGGATAGCTCAACTCTGCTCTACTTTTAGTATCAGCTAGAGCAGCTCAAAGACTGAACACTAACATCATCTGAAGCCTTATTCACGGACTTAGCTGGTGGTCGATGCAGACTGTTGGGACCACAGGTCTACTCCATGTGAGCCTATCCATATTCTCTACCTGTGGGCTAGGTTGTGCTTCCTCAAAGTGTGGCTGCTGGCTGCTAAGGGGCAACCATCCTAAGAGTAAGATTGAGAGAGACAGGTAGAAACTATAGTCCAAGGACCCAACCTTCAGAAAAAAGCATAGCATCATCTTCACCTTACTCTACTGACTGTGGCAATCCTAATCCCCACCCAGATAAAAGAAGAGAAAACTTAGATCTTACCTTTTGAAGGAGAAAACATCTTTTATGTCATAAGAGGAGCATGTGACATGGGCCATATTTGGAACACGTCATATCCCACAAAAGCTTGGTAATCTGATTAGCCATGGTTGCTAGAACCCTGAAGGAAAGGTAACACAAGAAGGAGGCAGACAAGTGCCTGCTGAATTAATAGGTTTAAGAGCTACTTTAGTGGTTAGCCAGGCATGTGTCTGCTTTAGGCACATAAGAGTCCATCTTACTTTATTCTGGTCTTCCTTGCATCACTTAGTTCTAAGTTCTGTTTTCTTTTTATCCCACATTCAAATGACTCTCTGGATGTAATAAAATACCACCATGGGACTCTTAACATTTGCCCATTAAGATACAATGCATCTAAAAACCAGAATCAACTGAGACTGACCCCAATGCAAATTCACGTTCTACGGATTGTTTCCTTTTTTATTTCCCAGAGGGTGTGAGGGTGTAGAAAACATGTTTCCTGGGGCCCAATTCATAGCTTGCCCTTGTCTGAGGCTTATAATGCTGTTACATAGACAATTGAGCTGTAATTGTAGCGTTCAGATTCTCATTTAAAATAGATTCCATTCCCTAGGGGAGATCATCCCAATGGCCTACTTTTCAGAGTGGGACATCAGAAATGTTCCTGTCAGCGCATAATATTGCACTTCATTGTGAAGGCAACTTGAATTTCTACTTCATTGCTGCTCATCCCTCTAATATATATAAAACTTGGGAGATTTCCGTTCCTAACATACCCCAGATTCTGTTTTCCTCTCACCCCATGCCCTTCTAAATCCTGAGTGGATTCTGATCCAAGTTTCATTCATTCCTGAAGAACGCAGAAGGAGGTGAGAGAGTTAAATTGATAGTAGGATGATTATCTAGCTGTAATGAATAGAAAGGAGTATCAGGACAAAATTCAGGTGTGCAAAGAATTATTTTTAAATGAATAAATTTATATACTCCTAGTTTGTGCCTCATTCCACTGGGTAAAAGAACCTGGTGTCAAGCAGGCCAAAGTCTCTCTGCTTCCCATTTTTCCCTAGATTCCAGTGGTATATGGACACTGACCTCAAAGCAATGATGGTGGTTGGGCGTGGCCTCAATCTTTGATCATCATCCTTCCATCAGGGATCCTCTTTAGATACTGCTATGCCCCTTAGAGATAAAAGAAACACTGAGTTGCCCTCTTGAGCTACTTGGGATACCTAGCAACTCAATGGGGACGAAGTTATCATCATTTACCTGTATAAAAATCGTTGAAGGCTCCCTGATTCTCAGTGAATCAGTGGAGCTGGATAAAACCCCCGAGTCCCACCCACCTCCAAAAGTCATGTGGACATTTATGTTCTCTGATTCTTTCTTCACACTGGAGTGTGGAACCCAGCGTCTCAACCTTGGGCTTTATTCAGGGAAGCAGTTTATATAGGGTTAGACCTGCCTTTCCCTTCTAGCCCAACTTGGTGGTCCATAAGCCTATTCAGGTTTGACTTATAGTACAGCTTCTGGAATCTTCATCTAGCCCGGTGATAAGGGAAGAGGGTGGGGTAGACTGGTTTTGCCAATTAAAAATCCATTGTAATATGACTTGACCTTAGCTTTCAAAAGCCAAAATTTGACTATCCTATCATACTGTGCCATCCCTTCCTTGTGTACAAATTCAATCAACTTAAAAAACAAAACCAAAAAACCTAAGGTTTAGAAACATACAAATAGGCCAGAAAGTTAGTTTCCTGTGCTACTTAATCCACTTAACCTGTCCTCCCAGGATCCTGAAGTGTCCTTGACCTCATGTTCCCATTTATACCATCTTATCTGCTGCTCTCTCTCCATCTGGAGACCCAAACTGCTGGACCTCAGTGCTATAAAACCTGTCCTCCTCCCCATTTCCTGAAGATCAGTTTCCTGCCTCCTCCACCAACAACCATGCACACATGCACGCATGGATACTTGGCAGTCAGAAAATTCCTGTTCAAACATTCTTTGGGCTCTGGCCACATCTGATACTTCCCAAAATGCTTTGCTTCTCAATTTACATTCTTTGGATTTATAGGCCAAGACTCAGAGAGTGTAAGTCACATGTCAAGGTTTGAAGCCTGAACATGGCAGAATGCTCTCCATAGCTTATTCCTATGAACTGTATCCCCCTAAAATTCATATGTTAAAGCCCCCAGTGTCAATGTATTTGAAGATGGAACCTTTAAGACATAGTTAGTCAGATTAAGTCCTGAGCTTGTGGCCCTGGGAGGGTTAGTGCTGTAGGAAGAGAGAGACCTGCACTGTCTTCCTGCCATGTGAGGACACAGCACAACGGCAGTGGTCTGCAAGCCAGGAAGAAGACCCTCACCAGGAAGTGAATGGGCCAGAAACTTGATCTTATATTTCTCAGTCTCTGTAAGTGTAAGAAAATAAGTTTCTGTTGTTTAAGCCGTAGTCTATGACACTTTGTTATGGCAGATGGAGCTGACTAATACCCAAGTTCTTCTCTGCTGAATGCTCTAGAATCTTAATTCAAATGCAGTGAGAATTCTCTATAGTAAAGAAGAGATTCTGTGTGGGAAGGGAGTCTTATCCTTTTGCATTAGTATAGGGTATACCTTTTTAGTAAATGTTAAAAGCTGGTAATGCGTATGCTTGTATATTCTCTAGGGTAAGGATTAAATATAGAATTGTTAATGATAGTTATTACAAGAAAAAATTTATTTTTAAAAACAGGAAAAATATTTCTGTGCTCTCGTGTTTCTTTTTTTTCTACTTAACATATTTTCTTCCCATATTTTCCCATGAGAGAGCTATTTGTCACCATTTATTTCCTGTAGGGTCTTTAAGTAAAGAGGTCAGAGAAGAGGAAGGAGTAGTTGACATATAGAAGGAGTTCTTTTCCAACGTGAAATTGTCCCACTCTCCTTCCCCTCTATCCTAATTAAACCTTGAACCCACCTAAGCAAGTTTCCTGCACCTAAGCAAGTAACCTGTAACAAATGGAGCCTAAGAAAGCCTGAAGTGTTTTGCTGCTCATGTGCACTCCATTTTGCTTGACTGGACTTTAAAAGAACAATGTGGCCAGCAAAACATCTCTGAGCTGGTAGCAGGGTACACTCCTGCTGTATTCTGCCATGTGCATGAAAGACCGAAGCCAATTGCACTTAAATAATAAATGTGCCATTTGACAATATGCATCACTGAACTTCAAGGGAAATAAGCAAACCTGGGAAAACGACAAGGGAGGAGCTTTCCTGCTGTGGCACCATCAGAAGAAAAATGTTGGGGAAAGGGAAGAATTCTTTAGGATCCTAAAAGGGACTGGATTAGAAAGGTATGTGCTCTGATGCTGGCCTTTGTGGCTGTCACAGTCATAGTCACTGTCACATTAGCAGGTGGCTGGATTGAGGAGATATTGGATAATAAAGACAGTCATAGAAATGCAATGATGGGGAGAGGGAGGATTCCAGAAATATATCCTGACTTTGAGAACAACAACAACAAAAAAGGATGATTAGGGGTGATATCTCAGCATAGAGTTCTGGGTTCTGCTGCCGATGGTTTTCCAAAGCAGTAAACTCTAGGTGTCTCTGGAAAAGCCCCTCTTCTTCCATCTTGTTCCCATGGAGGTCACTGACAATACCAGTGGGCTGGAATGAGTTCAGTTTGGACCCTAAGTGAATTCAGATGATGCTTTGAAGCACTGTTCACTGTTTCTCAGAAGTAATCTGAGCCATGTATTATTAAATCTTTTGGTATTATCCAAAAAATGCAGTTTCTCAATCCCAGCCAATGTGGACTGAATCAGAATCTTTAGGAATAGAGTCTGGGAAACTAAATTTTTAGGAAAAGTCTGGGAAAATTGCTATGTACTCAAGTTGGAAAGCCTTTTATCCTGGGCGTTCCAGTGTCTAATATGGTCTCTGACTCCTAATAGTCACAAAATAATTACTGCCATGAAGGAACAGATCCCATTTTGTAGCATAGTTCCTGACTCAGGATCATATTAAATAATCTTTGATAATATTAAATATTTGATAATATTAAATAATCTTAAATGAAGGTTTATGATAGAGTCTGGTTTGTAAGAGGTGCTTCTGAATGAAAGACTCTACCCACTCAAGTAGCTAGCCCTCTATCTACACATTCATTTGGCTTCTAGGATTTGGGAGGGCAGCAAACCGCTGGAAACGGAGTCAGTAATATGAATCACAACTGAAGGACAAAAATCTGAGTTATAAGGGGTACAGGACAAAGGCAGCAGCAGAGAAATGAGGTAGAAACTAGACTTCCTTCTGGCCCTCCATGTACCCTGCATGAATAGCCAGAGCGGTCACTGAACCAACCAGTAGTGGGGGAGGGGGTGGTGCTGGAGCTGTTGAGGGTGAGGTTGGGTTGAGGGACATTGAAGTACACACATGAACAGGGGCCAGATATGGTCATCCGGAATAGTAGGGCCAGTAGATGGGGGGGGGGGGCGGTTACGAATGAGCAGCAAGAGTAGGTCCTATAATTAAACCTGCTATCTTCTGTCAAAGCTTATCTGACCACACACCCCCCATTCCAGCTTTCCAAGGGTCTCTCCAAAAGCTTTTGGGAGTGTGCTTTTAGCATAGTTTAAAATTTAAGGGATACAGGAGAGAAAGCAAAACAATGACAGCAAATATCATAAACAAAACCTGTAATGTTGTTGGGTACTTCCGTACTTCATGCTGCTCTGGAGGTGGAATAATATCCAAGACCTCTTCTAAATAGGCTTTACCTTGGAAGTACATAGCTGAAAAGGAAGTATAAGTTTTCCCCCATTTTAATTCTAACCCATGCTTATTCTGGGAAATAGAGGAAAAAAAAAAAAAAGAAGAAGCAGCAGCAGCAGCTTTGAAAATAATGCCTGATTCTACCTCAGTGTACATTTTGGCATTTTCCCCCTGGTCTGCTTACTGTATACATCCCTTATGGCTATTGCCATTCTGTATGTGTGGTTTCCCATTCCACCATTTTGTTTTCTCTAACTTTGTGTTAGAGAAATCTTGTTATTGCATGGTTTTGATAAACAGTATAGCAGAGGTTTAGAGCATGAACTGTGGGAATCAGAAGAATCTCGGTTGGCGTATTGACTGCCACTACTGCCTGTACAATCTTGGGTTTGTTTTGTATCCTCTCTAGCCTCAGTTTCCCCTTCTGTGAAATAAGAGTAAGCAGTTCCTACCACTAAGTGGTTGTGAGGCTTGAACAAAATACATAAAACCTGTCACATAGTATGTGCCATATGGTAAAGTGCTTGAGAATACTTTTTTTTTTTTTAAGATTTTATTTATTTATTTGACAGAGAGAGAGGTCATAAGCCGGCAGAGAGGCAGGCAGGGAGATTGGGGGAAGCAGGCTCCCTGCCAAGCAGAGAGCCTGATCCGGAGCTTGATCCCAGGACCCTGAGATCATGACCTGAGCCAAAGGCAGAGGCATAACCCACTGAGCCACCCAGGTGCCCCCAGACTCTGGATTCTGACCCTTCTGCCCTGTGCTGTCCTTTGATGTCAAATTCTGGTGTGACAAGAAGAACTATGGTCATTCTTAAAACCTAACCTAGGGAATATATAGATGACTTTTTACAATTAGGACTAGAGGTTAGGTTCATGAGGGCAACCATGCGGCCTCACAAAAGTTCTCAAAATCGAGAGGGAGCCACAATCCTGAAGGAAGAACAAACTTCCCTGATATATATTTATCGAGTGTCTGTTTAGTGATTGACTGCCATCTTCCACGCTGCCTGTTTGAAATCGATAGGAGACTTAATGAAGTGAAAATGAAATCAATATTTAATTCCCACAGGTAAGAGATACTTCCATGGCCTACGTTCACCTGCCAACTTCCCCTAGTTCCAAAGGGTAATAAAAGCTGGGCCATCTCAGCCTCACAACTAAGACATAATTTCTTCCCTAGTGATTTCCTGCATTCCTACTATGTGTCAGGTGCTATGAGTAGTACATTTTCTTACATCCACACAATAATCCCAACAAGTGACTTATTTACTAAGTATTAAATATGGGGCATAGAAAGTGCTAAATACTTTAAATATATATTTAAGCCTCACTACCATGCTTTGAGATATGTTACTGTCTGATTCTACAGATGAGCGAACAAAGGCACAGAGATGTGAAGCAACTTGCCCTGTTAGAATATGGCAGAGGTAGGATTTGAACCCATAGCTGCTAATTCCACGTCTTGGGTGTTTTACCACTGTTTGTCATCATCTCCCATTTCACAGATGTGTAAACGGAAATTCAAAAATAACATTGGCAGGCCACACACAGCTAATACATGAATACTTATGCTTTGTTTCACCTTTAAAAGTTCTTTGAAGCAAGAGTTAAATTTCAGTTGTCCTATTTGTCCTGTTAATAAAAAAGCTACAGTGAATAAGGTACTGTAGTCAGTCTTCTAGGGAATATAAACTTAAAGACACAGTTCCCGGTCCTTACAGAATGTATGGCCTAGTTGACAGCAATATGACAAGTGAAAACAAACACAGCATGTGGGAATCCAGACATGGCTCAGGTGGTGAAACCACTGAGCTTCCTTTGGCTTTTAGGAACAGAAATCCAAGATTCAGATTGATGTAAACCATTGGAAATATATTTCCTTACATAACCTGAAGACCGCAGACAGGGTGCTTTGAGGGCTGGGTCATTCAGCATCTCAACAGTATAAGGATGCAGATGTAGGTTATTCTTTCCTTCTTTCCACTCTGTCTTGTCATTTATTCTGAAGCTAACCTCCTTCACTGTTACAGGGTAGTTGTGAAAGTATCAGGTATTTTACTCAAAAATGACCACAAACTAAAGGATATACCATATCTTCCTATGTGCCTGTTTTTTAAGAGGGAGAAATCTTGGGACACCTGGCTGGCTCAGTCTGTTAAGCATCTGTCCTTAGCTCAGGTCATGATCTCAGGGTCCTGGGATCCAGTCCCACATCAAGTTCCTTGCTCAGTGGGGAGCCAGCTTCTCCCTCTGTCTGCCACTGCCCCTGCCTGTGCACTCTCTCTCTCTCTCTGACACATAAATAAATAAAATCCTTAAAAAAGAGAATTAAGAACCTTTCCCACATGTTCCCCCACAGACTCCTGAGCATCTTTGGCCAGAACTGCATAATCTCTATCCCCTAAATTATTGATGTCTCAGGAAATGGAACAACTATGACTGATTTAGAGGACCCATGGGACAGAGCTGAAGCAGCTGGAGGAGGATATAGACATAGATATAAATATAGATATAGATATAGATATAGATATATGCTAATGAATCTGAGATAATCACAAAGTAGTTCTTGGGAGCCAGCCGGGATGACTACTGTTGGCTATGGGAATGCCTTGGAAGCCACAGAATGCTCAGGGACATGAGAACAAGGAGCACTTCTACAACTCTACCTCTTTTGGGTCTTATCTGGACTTTAGGACCACACCTGGACTCACCTGGAACAGTTCAAATGACAGCCTGCTATCTCCTCCTTGTGTGCTTTCAGGAAAATTACTTAACCTCCATGCACTCTGTTTCTTCGGCGGCACAGTAGGAGCCTTTGTTAGGAGTGAAAGACTTGAGATCTTTGCTTCCCATGCCCAAGGAGACTAACAATAAATATTCCTCTAAGCATCCAGTAGAACAGAAGACATCCATCCAGAATTTTTTCCCAGTAAAGATATTATGCAATATAGATGTAAGATTACCCACAGTGCTGACCATTAAGGAGAGTTTAAATCCAGCCCTGTTTCACTCACCAAGCTGTGCATCTTGGTAGATACTTGTACCAGCCCAGGGAATACATCATCCCACAGAGACATCATCACTTGCCACACTTGCAAAAGTCTAGGGGTCGGCATCTGCACAGGGAGAGTAATACCTTTTAAAAATTGGCACCAGGTACCATGTGGCTTAGCAGCAGTCCAGCTCCTCAAGATGCTCACAGTGAGAAACTGGAGCCTCTCTGCTGGGCCTTCATGTAAGACAATGTGCAGGAAAGTAGGAACATTGTTTTAATCCTTCATTGCAGCCCAGAACCATACCAAAAATGTGTGATAGCTATGAGCATGGACTAGGGAAACATCATGCCTGAGCTTTGCCCCCAAGTTGGCTTATTTGTTATTGTCTAAGTTTGTCCTTCTGAGCCAAGAGTTTGAGGGCAGGTAGCTTTTTGGTAGATGACCCCAGGAAGCATGGTGATGTGGTAGGGAATAGAGGAAAGCTGATACTAGTTATCACTCTTGGCAGCTGGGCCTTCATTCCACTAGGAACCATCTAAGAACATTATAGGACACAACTTAGAATTGTCTCACCAAGGAACAAAAACTCAGGTATTTATGATTCCTATTTCCTAAAGATGATGATTGAGCCTGGGGATATGTGGTAGTTAACTATATAACCTCCTAGTTACCATCCCTGCCTCTTGGTATTTGTGCCCTTGTGTGGCCCCTTCTCACATTGTATCAGCATCAGTCTATAGGACCAGTAAAATATGGCAGAGCAATGGGTTGCTACTTCTGCAGCTAGATTATTAAAGACATTGTGACTTTTGCCTTGTTTTCTCTCTTGCATTACTTACTTGGGGAAAGCCAGCTGTCACTCAGGAAGCCAAGTGCAGATGCTCACATGGGTCCTGTTGGTTCCCTGCCTAGAACCATGTGAGTCAGTGACCTAGGAAGTGGATCCTCCAGCCTGAGTCAAACCTCCTGATGACTGTAGCCCTGGCCAACACCTTAATAGAGTCTCAAGAAAGGATCTGAGGCCATCTCAATAAGCTTTTCACAAGTCCCTGATTCTCAGAAACTGTGAGATAATAAAGAGTACCTAAGTGCAGGGTAATTTGTTCTGCAGCACTAATAACCCATACATGGTATTAACTTCCTAACACTTCTGAGTTGTTTCTTGCATGAGCCAGGTGAGCTCCTGTGGCCAGAAAAAAATCATGAGGAAGAGAAGCACAGGTGGCCGAGAAAGGATGTTTATAGCATATACTTCATCTGTCCATGGAAGCTACAGGTGACCTCTGGAAGAGGGGTCAGGACAGGTCACAGCCATGCTAGCTATACAAATGAGTAAATGGGTTTAAGAGAGAATAGGATGTGAGAAATGAGAGGTAGAAGTATGGAAGAGTACTCCTACACTGTCTTATAAACCAATTACCTGTGTCGAAGGATAAGCTTTTAATTTTTTTATCTAGCACATAATGTTATTTATATAAAATACAATAAAAATAAATCACTCCAAAAATGAAATAAAGAACCCAAAACATGCAACAATAAAAAATTTTTAAAAAATATCATAAAGCTAGGGTTCTTGACAGTCAGCTCAGGCAAACCCTAAAGGACTACAATGAATCTCTTGTTCTTATAAGAAGCTGTTTTCAGAATTGAGTGTCCAACTCTGTGGCTTGAGGCAAACAGCAGGGTCAACCACAGCAGATGCATGAGACTTGGAAGAATACCTCTCAAAAAAATAAAGAAGTACATGGAGAGGCAAATGGGTTGATTCAATTTAAACCCTAGTCTCAACGCAAGAGGCCACAGGCACTTGCCTTTCATGTTGCATTGCCCAAAGCAGCTTCAGATTTGAGGTCAGTTGCTGGAAATACATTGAAGGCCTGATCATGCAAGCCCTGTACTAGCTCAAAGGTTTTGCTCAAAGATGGAATGTGTAAGCTTCCTCTCCTCTGGAACTCAGGCAGGTGGGCAGAGTGGCCCAGGAAGGGGTCATTTCCCTGTATATGCTTCAACTAACAGTGCAGATGTCCATGGTTAGAGGTGAAAGTCGATTGCTTTTGACAGATTCTTAGAGGGCCCGCCAAAGTGTGAGAACTACTGATCAAGGCTGATATGGTCTGCAGTTTATATCAACAGGACAGAAAATAGAGGTTCAGCTGAGTTTTTTCGTTTTTGTTTTTTTGTTTTGGGTTTTTTTTCCCAAACTGGTTTTGGCAAGATGAAAATAGTATTTGGAAGGAGTATGTTTGGTAGCTGTATCCACAGTTTAACTAGGTTTAAGCTTATCCTCTTGGTTCTGCTGACTTCATGATGACAACAGGAGTTTCTGCCCTTGTCATTAATGCATTTTGACACCTGGGCTTTCTCTGTGGCCCTCTCTGGCTCTTACTGCCCCTGGGCAGGAGCACCCCCCCCTGCCAGGCTGGAGAAAGTATATAAGTAAATGCACATTCTTTCCACAAGACTGGAAAGTACCAAGGTTTAATTTAATAAGCTCTGTTGGTTGATGATAGTGTATAAGCATGTTGGCAGTTTTTATAGTATTGGCAAAGTCATATTCAAATTAGTAAATATTACTGAGGACCAGCTAGATGTCAGATTCAGGGCTTATAAAGCAATAATGCTCCACAGCAACCAAAAAAAAGAATTTAACATGATGAAAAGAACATACAATTAAATACAACTTAATAGTATTTTGAAGATTCAGAAGGAATGTCAGCTGTTCTAGAAGGATTATTTACCACGAATCTTGTTTTTCTTGTTCTTTTTGTTTATTTGTTCCTTTTCTAACAAAATCAAGTGAATAGATGCTAGGTAAACCTGGGTTACTAAGCAGGTTATCAGAAAAGGGACTTGGCAAATAGGATATGATTTTATGCTTGACTGCAGCTAGTAAGAGAAAAACTGAATTTGTGCCCCACTGTGCCTTTGTATTTCAGAGAGGAACTCACAGCAGCCTCCACCCCCAAACTAACCGTCCATTTGCCAAATGATGCAAAATTTGGTTCCTCTTCATGGACCTCTAAAATTAACTTTCAGATGGTTGATTCTTACAGATGAGAACTGGGATTCTAAATACTCAAAGGCCATAGAACATGTCTGTTGAGGTGATTTATTGTGTCTAGATCAGTGGGGAACTGGGGCACAATAGCTGGGGAGACCACACCACTCTGCCCCAAGCCTTCACCCTAACATTTACTCTATGGCCTCTGGCAGGGTTTTATGCAAGTTCATGACCCAACCATCAGCATGTGCCACGCCATGAAAAAGCAAATTTGCCTTTTGCCTTCGAATCAGGAAGTTCTCCTAAATGTCTTGATGAAGTTTTTCTTGCTTTCTTTATAGCCAGTCCCTCATCAGTCACTGAAAGCCTGGTAAAGGCAAACCAGTGGAATGCAAGAGAGATTAAATGCTTCCAACTCCAGAGTTCTTTCAGCTTTAAGAGTTCATTAGAATTGTAAATGGAATTGGCACTGAGTCAAATTTCAAAGATGGCTTGTCTTACTTAGTCCTTAAAATATCCTGTGTGTCTCTGTGGCACACTAAAGAAGTGCTGTCTCTAGCTCTTCATTTTCCTTGATTCCATCAGTGTTATAAGAACATGTAGCAATTTTAGGAGCATTCTCATACCTATCATATTTGTTTCCCTTAATAACTTTGCAAATGGGGTTTTCTTATTATATGCCTGTTTTTAAAGTGAGGAACTATCTGTAACCAAAAGGCAAATGATAATAGGTATTAGTACTGATAATGGAAAAAATGGAACCCTCTTTATTGCTGTTGGGGATGTGAACCAGAGTGGCTGCTTTGGAAAACAGTTTGGCATTTCTCAAAAGGTCAAATATGGGGTTACGGGATGACCTAGCACCTTGGCTTCTAGGTGTGTACTGAGGAGAATTAAAAATGTACATCCATACAAAAACCTGTACATGAATGTTCATAGTAGCAGTGTTCATAATGATGAAACAACCCAATCCTTAGCTGATGAGTGAGTGAACATAGTGTGGTATATCCATCCAATGGGATATTATTTCACAAAAAGATGAGTCCTGATTTATGTTATAATAGTGATGGAACTTGAAAACATTATGCTAAGTGAAAGACACCACACACAGACACACACACACACAAACACACACACATACTCTCTCTCTCTCTCTCTTTCTGTATGATCCCATTCATGTGAAATGTCCAGGATTAGCAAATCCATAGAGACAGAGGGTTAAAGAGTAATGACCAGAAATGGAGAAAAGCAGGTTGAGGCATGACTGCTAATGGGTCTGGGGCTTGCTTCAGGATTGAAATTTTATAACTGGTCAGTGGTGACACTATATACAAGTTGATGAATATATTTAATGTATTAAAATACATTAAAAACTACTGAATCTTAAACTTCAAAATGGAGGGTTTTCTGACATGCAGATTATATCTCCATTACAAAAACTATGTGAGAAAAAAAATTAGGGCATAAGATTACTGAAAAGTGATTTAATTTGCCCAGCAAGGGAAGGCCATTGGCAGAAGAATAGATTATTTTAAAAATTTGCAGCATATTCAGAGTAGAATATTACACAGCACTGAACGAAACAACTGTAACTAAAGGTGAGGACATGGATGGATCTTAAGAACATATTCAGGAAAAAAATGAAGTTGAAGAAAAATACAAAGATTATTCCTTGTGTTTATAAAGCTTGAAAACATACATTCACTGTGTTAAATGACAAGAATTTCAGCTGAATAAATTTGAAGATGAAATTGACTTTATTTAGTGATTCATGAATCAGCCAGCATCCTATCTAGAAAACAGAAAGGATTTCTGGTGAACTACAATCAGGGAAAGGTTTTTAAAGGCAAAGAGAGAAGAAGAAAAGGAAATTATTAGCAAGTGATGTGTTCTTTTAGGGAAGGAGGCCCTTCTAAGAGGGACAGAGGGGGTCTATTAAAAAATTTACTTCTTCTGTCCAGAAAATCCCACGTTGTCTGGTTAAAGGTTATGTTCCTGGGGAAGGTGGGGACTGCAGTTTTGTTAGGTGTTAAGTCTTGATTTGCTGACATAAAGCCTACATGTTAGTGACTCTATTTTGGGTTTGTGGTTCTCTTTTTAATGGCTGATAACAGAAAATAAACAGGTAGGTGGGTAGGTAGGCAGATAGATACAACTTTTTGTATCTATAGATAGATACAAAAAACCAATTTTTAAAAAAAATAAAACCAAACCATAGTCATTGTGGTAAAGATGAGAGTCTGGCAATATTCTGATTCTTGAGTGACAAATATGATAGAGATCAACATTTATTATATTTTATTATAGTAAATATTCTTTTGCATGTGAGTATGAGCTTTGGTTAAACCATCAGAAATTGAAATTTTTCTTGGTCAAAAAAAATATCAAAAATTTCATCTTCAAATATTTTTTTAAACCTAACTATAAGAATGTAGATTTAGACACAAACTTTCTGGCACTAAATTTAACATGGTACATACATTTGGGGCCTAAGTTTTGTACCAGGCTTCATTAAATGCTGATACAGTAATAATAACAAGGGTTGTAATAATGAGTAATAATAACAATAATAAATAATATTAAATAATAAATAAATAATAACAATAATAATAACAAGAGTAGCGAGAGTGGCTAACTCTGATTAGATGTTTATTATGTGCTGGGCAATGTAAATGTTCACAACAAGTCTATGACTCATACTTTACAGAATAATGTATTTGTTTTAAGAACTTACCCCCAAGTGATGTAAGGAATGGTAGTTTCTGGATCTTTTACACTGTCCTACATAAAAATCCTAGCTTCAGTATTGAAACATAGCTATCCCTTTGTTTTAATTTTCACTGTGACAGCTTTCCTCTACTCAACCACCAGTTTTTCCTTGGCTGCTGCAACTCTCCAGTGTTCCCCAGCTGCCCCTTTGTCCTGCTTTCAGTCACTTAGAATGAAGTCTGGAGTCCTTACTGGCATCTACAAGGTTGTATTTGTTCCATAATAAAGTACCACCTACCTGGGGGCTTAAAACAACAACAGAATTTTGAACAAAATAGTTTTGGAACCTGGAAATCCTAAATCAAGCCATTGACAGGGCCTCTGAGTCTCTGGGTAGAATCTTCACTTGCTTCTTTCTAGCTCCTGGTGGTAGCTGGAAATCCTTTTTTGCCTTATAGCTGCATCATTCCAAACTTTGCCTTTGTCATCACTTGGCATCTTTCCCCTGTGTCTGCTTCTGTTTTCTTTTCTTACAGGGTTATATTGGAACAGGACCCACCCTAATTGAGTATGACCTCCTCCTAACTTGATTACATTTGCAAAGACCTTATTTCCAAATAAAGTCACCTTGTACTGGGGGTTAGGACTTCTACATATCTTTAGGGGTGATGCAATTCAACCCATAATAAAGGTCTCCCAAGACCTGCCCATTTGTCTTTTACCCATTGCCTGTCTCCCACTAGGCTACCACACTGATCTTTGACTTTCTGGAGCATCCTCCTTAGTTTCTATCACAGGCTGTTTGCATGTACCACTCTCTGTCTAGAATATACTCTTACAAATTGCTCTGCCTGGAGTACACTCCCTTGATCTTCTGAGAGCTTTCTCCATCTTTGTTTTTAGGTCTTAGTTTTGAACAATACCCCCTCTAAGATGTATTTCTTATCACACCCTTTCTTAAAAAGGACCTTATCCCTCTTTATTATTCTCTTTCTCTTTCTTCTCTGATAGTTTCTTTCATAGCAATTTGTAGATAGTTATAATTAAGTTACAAATAAAAAACAGTCTGTAAATATTTAACTTCTGACTTGCTGGGGTTTTCTCCTTGTCCCCCTCCCCCCAAATAAATTCTGTGAAGGGTACGAATCTTGACTGGTTCTGAATTATAGCACACTGCTTGACACACACTAAGTATCCTAAGTTTTTGTTCAAAGGAATAATTGAACAAATGAGTGATTGAATAACCCAGAAGCAAGTATGGAAACACACATCTCTGTCAAGAAGTTAGTCTTATATAAAATGTTCAAAGTAGAGAGGTTAATATAAGACAGACCTTTCAGTTTTATCACTTATCACATGACCTTTGACTTTGACACCTCTAAGTCTCTGTTATGCAGTGTGGAGAACAGGGGTGATTATAGTACCCACTTGGCTTAGTCATTGAGGAGGAGGCAGAATGCAAGGATGTGGGTGGTAGGCAACAATGGAAGGTTATCAAAAAACAGTGATGTAAGTTGGGGCAGGCAGGAAGTTCCCAAAGAAGCAATCTTGTCTCACTCAGTTCATGGGCCAGCTCCAAAAAAACCTAGAGGACAGTACTATCCTGAGGCTACTTTGTGTGTGCTTTTCACATGAAGCTAATTGCTTCAGCAACAATATTGCCACTAGGCAACAGGCCTGGGGAATTGCCCATTTCACTTAATAGTTCAAATCCTTGAAGATGGCTGTGCAGGAATTTGAAAGGGTCCTTGTGACTTTATGGAGGAAATTTTTAGTAAGAAGCTGTAAAGAGAAAATTGGCTAGAATATAAAAGAAAAAGAAAATTCCTTGGGTATATCTTTAGGATATGTCTTTAGGAAGCTATAAATCAATACCAGATCTTCAGCTGTGGTGAGCACTTGCTGCAAGGGATAGGAGACAAAATACAGGTCTGGGGATGGCACCGCACTTGAGTTAGCTTTAAATGAGAGGCACAGATCCATCCCTGGGCTTACACTATCCCAGTAAAAGCTGAGACTTGCTGTTCTTTGGCCAAAGCTATTACATTTTCCTTAAATCAGAGCTGTTCACTATGTTAAGCCAATTGTATGGATTCTATAATTTCATTAAGAAGAAATCTAGTGAAGAAGCTTGACTACAGCTTGATTACAGCCAGGAGGGGGCAAGTTCACAGTTTGGTGTCTGGAGTAGACTGGATAGAGAATCTCAGTTCTCACACTTTCCAGACTAGAAAGCATGCATGCACTTGGACTAGAGTCAGGTGCAAAGGGCTCTGGATCCGAAATCACCTCTGCCTCTTCTTCACCAGGTGGGAGATCTCAGGTAGCTGTCAGCCAGAATAAACCCAGTATCTCATTTATAAATCCAAGATTACAGTTGTTCCACAAATCCCTTCAGGTGGCATCCTGAGGTCACTTCCAAGTACTCACCTGCAAGAACTCCTAGCTACCTCTTTTCAAAAGTCCCTGTATTTCTGCTGTTCTGCTACCCATGATCTATCATGGTGTAGTTCTTCCCTCTAGATCAGTGTTTCTTATCTGAATTACTGTCCCTTTGGGATTATTTTTGACATTTTTTCCTAATGGTGCTCCCTTCCCCATTGTATTTTAATATCACAGATGCTCTGTCAGTTTGTGTACTGTAGTCCCTTAGAAGGCCATAAAACATTGTAAGATTTAATATTCTTTGAATGCACCCACCACCCTGGGCCTGTTGGGGGTAATATTGCCCCTTGTTGAGAATACGCTCCCCAGACTATAAATTATAGACTAGCAAAAGATATGTGTCTTATTTACAACAGTATCCTTAGTGTATCCTTAGTGTATAGCACATAAGAAATGCACAGTGATATTTATCAGATGGAGGCATGATTTATCAGTCGAGGGATGAGGATTAATTGAGAACAATGTAAAGAAATTGCTTAATCTTGTGCTTGCTACATAGCAATTGGAAACATTTGTTTTCACTTCCAAAAATCAATCCAAACCTTCCAACAGCATTGTTTGAAATTATTTCAGATCTTTGTTTTCGTCTCTCAATAGGACTCATGTTTCCTATTACTCTGTATCATTAACTTTGTGTTAACTTTTTAATGAACAAACACATGAAAGGAGGAATTAAAATGTAGATCAACTCATCCTGGGTTGAAATAGTCCCAAGAGTGTAGAGATCTCTCCACTAGTGAAGGAGTGGAGCATAATACTTTTGTTCATAACCACCAATTCTCTCTCACTGAAGTGATTTATTTCTGTTAGCTGGAAGCCCTCTGTAGGCAGAGGAGAAAGAAACCTTGCACTTTAGAATAGCAGTGTATTTAGCTCACTTTTTAACCAGAAATCTTTGGGATGAGAATGCTATTCCTTGCAAAAAGAGAACTTTGCCCTGAGAATTTTGACACACCAAGAATAAGGACAAGCAAATTGAATCTAGGGTATAAGAAGCTAGGAGAGGGGGTAGTTTGAGGCCCAGGGACAGTGATTGGGAGGTAAAAAGGAGGAGCTTTGAGGGCTCTGTGGTGTTTCTGTTTCCTAATCTGGGTGCTAATTATATGGATATGTTCAGGTGGTGATAATTCACAGTTTCACACTTAACGACTTGTGTATTTTTATAGATGTGCATTATAATTCAACCAAAAGACAGAATAATAAAACCAAGAAATGAAGTCTGAGCCTTCTAAAGGTCACTTACTTAGGCAAGTCACTTTTCTTCTCTGAGCTTTGATTTCCGTCTTTATAAACCAAAATAATATTAGCATCTACCTCACAGGTTTGATGGTAGGATACAAATGGCTTAGCACAGGGTCTGGTTCATTGGTGATTAGTAATTATGAATTAGTTGTTATTCATTAGCATTATTCATTTAGCTCAGATTTACTGAGACTGAGTTAGAAGTCTCCATCACCACAGCTCATGAGCAATGGGGGTCTTGGTATAGAAACAGTATAAGATGTAGACTTCCCCCTGGCCTCAACATTTCATCATGAAAATTTTCAAACACACAGAAAAATGAAAAGAATGGTACAGTGACTTCTTTTAGACCTAACCACCTGCATTCTACACTCAACATTTTGGTAGATTGTCTGTGTGATAGATCCATTCCTCAGACCCTACCTGGGCCTTTTGTTACAGAAAAGGGACCGTAGCCCTGGGATGAAACTGGTTAAGGAAACTTAGTAAACAATAGACCAGTATCAAGAAGATATTCTCAGGTGAATTTACCTGGATGGTGCTGTCTCATGTTGAGTTAATTCAGGCCTTCATATTTATGTCTCTCAGCAGCCCATAAACAAAAGAGCTTGCTGTGGGAAATGGAGGTAATTTAGCTTCAAGGCTACTATGTCCTTTACAAAAGCAAGTGAAAAACAAAGACTTTGGGTGACCTTGGCTTGGCCAAGGGCATACACCTCAGAAGATGTAAATTCTTCCCAAGAGCTTGTGAATTCATGAACTAACACTGACCTTGAATTAGTCATATTTTCCATTGGATGAATACTGAAAAGCCTAGAAATATTTTTCTCTTACATACATGCTGATTTTTTACATTCTAAATTTTCTATAATGACTGGATCATTTGTACAATAAGAGCATTTGTTTTGGTTCCTGCTTTAATAATTCATGGTTCTGCTTTAATGAACAAAAACAAATAATTTATAATTTGTCCATTAATTATTTGCATGTAAATGCATCTGTTAGAGTAACTTAATAAGCCATTGAAAAACATTCTCTACTGCCAGCTGAATTACATTCTATTTAGTGAGCATCTCTTTTGGGGGAGAGGTTGTTTTGTTTTATTTTATTTGAAAGCAAGGTGGTGCTGGGAAACTAAATCAAATTGCATCTCATGAATTTGAAACATCATGAATCCACCAGGCCTAAGGTAGAAAGAGAGGGCTCATTGAAAATTTAGTTAATTGAAGTGTTAATTAATGGACCTGTCCTATATGAGATTGATGAGAAAGCCCTTTGGGAGAGTGGCCTTTCTCATCACAGCCACCTACAGGGTGAATTTTTTTTTTTTTATAAAAGATTTTATTCATTTATTTGACATACAGAGATCACAAGTAGGCAGAGAGGCAGGCAGAGAGAGAGAGGAGGAAGCAAGCTCCCCGCAGAGCAGAGAGCCCGATGCGGGGCTCAATCCCAGGACCCTGAGATCATGACCTGAGCTGAAGGCAGAGGCTTTAACCCACTGAGCCACCCAGGCGCCCCTACAGGGTGAATTTTTAGTTGCTGCTGTTTGCCAAACTTTGCTTCATAGAAGAATCACCAAAGCCACTCCAGTGCCCAGGCCCAATCTCTTACCAGTTAAAAATTCCAAGGTGGACCTTGACATCGATATATCTTTTTAAGATTCCCAGATTGTTCCAATGTGTAACAAAGTTTGGCAAACACCAGCCTAAGAAGGCTCCTATTCACACCTACTTGTACCCAAAGAAGGGGAAGGAAAAAATGAACAAGAAGACAAAAAACAAATAAACAAATATGGGTATAAACTGCTCCTTAGCCACATACATGCTTTAAGTGTCATTCCTTTGGCTTTTAAAAATACAATTGAGGGACACCTGAGTGGCTCAGTCGTTAGGCATTTGCCTTTGTATCAGGTTGTGATCTCAGGGTCCTAGGATCAAGCCCCACGTTGGGCTCCCAGAGGGAATCTGTTTCTCCCTCTCCTGCTGCCCCTCTGCCCATTTGTGTTCTCACTGTCTCTCTCTCACATAAATAAATGAAATCTTAAAAAGGAAAAGTTTATATACAGGGGACTTGAAGTCAGGTGAGCCCTTTCACTAACTGGACATCATTTCCTGAGGAACTAGTTTGGAAAAGACAGTTGTTAGACTATTGATCCCAAAAGAAAGCCCGAGGAAGGCAGAGTGGTGGAGATGGGCAGGAGAAAGAGGAAAGGGTGGCTGGCAAGATCAAGGAAGAAAAGCAGAGTTAAAGGTGTGTCAAGTCGGATTCTAAAAGGTTCCAGACAGCATCCCAGAGCATGAGTGAGAAAAATATTCTGAGAGAAATCTGACTACATTTCAATGTAAAACCTAATGCAAAACAAAAAAAAAAAATCTTAAAAAATAGGAATAATGTATTTGCATCTAGGGTGGGAAGCAGGGCCACCTGTTAGTCTCATTTCTCTTTGGTTCTTCTCATAAAATTGACCACTAGGTTCATTTGTCCAACTCAATTTAAATCCTCTCTTGAAGACATTTCCAAGGAGCTGAGGGTGAGTTCAAGAACAGGCATGGGGGGGGCGCCTGGGTGGCTCAGTGGGTTAGGCCACTGCCTTCCGCTCGGGTCATGATCTCGGGGTCCTGGGATCGAGTCCTGTATCGGGCTCTCTGCTCAGCGGGGAGCCTGCTTCCCTCTCTCTCTGCCTGCCTCTCCATCTACTTGTGATTTCTCTCTGTCAAATAAATACATAAAATCTTTAAAAAAAAAAAAAAAAGAAAAAAAGAACAGGCATGGGTCTGGCTTGGCTACAGTGCTGGGCAGGATGGAAAGCACACTGCACAGTGTCTGGGACTTTGTAAGCCTCGGTATTTTATGACGATTGTTAGTAGCCTATCAACTGGCATGGGATGTCTAACTCAGTTTCTCTGAAGTTCGCTTCATGAGCAGAGTGTGGCGAGAGTACACATCCTTGAAAAGAGCTTTGGGGTATGGCAGTGGCACGCTGGACCTAGCTCTCACCATTGTATTTTGATTCATAAGAGCTGACTTAAATTTTTAGGAAATTTGTGAGGTAGTCTTTAAGAAAATGTTAAAATTAAGTGACATAAACTTATAATTCAGTAAATTAGAAACAAAAGTAATAAATACTCAAAACTCAGCCTTCCTAATTATTTTACTGCATTTTACTGTTATCTCCATGCTTAAGGTCATGTACATCTGTTGAGTCTGTGTAGTGGAAATACTCTATAATTATGCACTGTGCTGCTCCATGACATCACATTGCCGACTCGAAATCAGCCACAGTATGTAGTCATAGTGTGGAAATCATCAACTGCTATAAAGTAAGCCTTTTTCCTCCATCACTGACCTGGCTGGCAACCTTTCCAGCACACCTCTAGGGTAGGGTTACTGTTTGGGGAGAAGGGATGAGTGCAGTTGAAGCACCTCGATTATTATCACAAAGGACAATGATGAGGTAGAACTTGGAAGAAGACTTTCCCAAAAGGTGCTTATAAAACCAGGTCGGGGGGCACTTGGGTGGCTCAGTGGGTTAAGCCTCTGCCTTCGCCTCTGGTCATGATCTCAGGGTTCTGGGATCAAGCCCCAAATAAGGCTCTCTGCTCAATGGGGAGCCTGTTTCCTCCTCTTTCTCTGTGCCTGCCTCTCTACCTACTTGTGATCTCTGTCAAATAAATAAGTAAGATATTTAAACAAAACAAAACAAAACAAAACAAAAAAAACAGGTGGGGTTTTCAGTATCTTAAACAAACTAGGGAAGATACTGAGAAAAGAAATCCAGCAACTAGCAGTAGAATCCATGCTCTGCTTCCTGATGGTGAAATCCGTCCTGTTCTCATGAGTGATGTTGATGCCAGAAGCTTATGAAACTGCCTTACGAAATCCAAGACCAACTTTCCCAATCCTGATCTTTCAGAAGAGCTAATCCTTGATCATAAATTTGTAGGGTTTGCATTTTAATTCAGTTTTTAAATTATAGTGAAGTGGTCCAAACAACCAGAAGGTATAGAAACACCATCTTTCTAACACCCCGCGCCTTCTGTACCCCTACTGCTCTTTTTACATACCCTTTGTTTCTTATTTGCATGTTGAAATAAATATGTTTTTAACCACCATTCTCCCCTTTATTGCACAAAATGTTACATAATATATTCACTTGCTTTTTTTTCCTTTCCTTTTTTTCTGTTAATGATAGATTTTGGTTATCTTCCCATATGAGTGCATAAAGATCTCCTTCATTTTTTCGATAATAGCTGAAGAGTGTTCCATTATATGAATTTATTTCATCAGTCACTTCCTTGACCCGTAGGTTGTAGCCAATTCTTCTGCTGTTGCACAATTCTGCAGTGAGTAACTCTTTGGAAAGGTCTGCCTCCTTCCTGGCAGTCCAGCTCACTGAAGGAGTGGTCAAAGTGCTGGATTTTGCCAATCTGACAGCTGAGCAATGGTGTCTCCATGGCATTTTAAATTGTATTTTATTTATTTTGAGAGGCCTTGATCTTTTTTCATAGGGGTAGAAACAATTTGTATTTTTTTCTTTCTTTTCTTTTCCTTTTCTTTCCTCTCCTCTCCTCTTCTCTTCATCTCATCTCTTATCCCTTCCCTTCCCTTGTCCTTCCGTCCCTCTTTCCTTCCTCCCTTCCTCCCTTCCTTCCATGAGCTGTCCTTTCATATCCTTTGCTCATTTTCCTATGTGGGTTTTTGTATTTTGTGGGTTTTTTTAAATTTTTTTTTTTTTACTTATTTCATTTTAAAGCCTATAAGCATCACCTACAAGCCTCCTAGGATGGAGTGTATATTCCCATGACTGGTGAGATTTATTTGTTGTTGCCATCTGCTATGCTAAGCTTTCAGGTAGCCCAGGCAAATATAATGTGATATTGTGCAGCAGGTGAGCTAATCTGAAAAGGAGAGGTAGGTCTGTCCCCAAAATACCTGTCCATCAAACCCAGTACCCACAATCTCCATTTGAATGAGATAGCAAACCTACACCCTGTAAAGTAAAAACCAACCTTCAGACTAAAGCCCCATCACACCCTTAGCTCCTTTTTCTCTCTCCCACCCCCATCCTTCTCTCTCCCCCATCCTTCTCTCTCCCTCTCTTTCTTTTTACTTTTCTATCCCTCTCCCTCTCTTCTCTCTCTCTCTCTCTTCTTTAACCATGATGGAGCCTGCCTACCTCACCTGAGTAAACAGTGCTTCCCATTCTCTCCATACCTTTCCTTGCTTTGTTCACTTTGTCTGGATTGCCCTGAGTCCCTACCTGGCGTCTGTTTGGTCGGTAGCTGTGGTATAGTGGTAATACCACTGGGTCTGGAGCTGGATGGTTTAGTCTCAAATCTCATCTTCCTCACAATCTCCTTCAGCATTAAGGGCCTTAATCCTTAATTCCTCAATTCTTTCCTCAAGAAAACCTGACAATAATGTTGCATAGTAGCTAGGAGTGTGGCTTTTAGAGTTAGTTAGACCCGAGTTGGAATCCTTGCTTTTCTTCTTCCTAGTTATGGTTAGTTAGTTGGAAAAATTACCCAAAGACCCTAGATCTGTTATCACATTTGTAAAATGGGAAACAAATCTCCATGGGTCTGTCACATTTCCACATGTTTTGTGAGCAAATGAATTCGGCTTTTGTTTCATACTTTTTTCCCCCCTAGGATATTTATGTTGTGAATACTGTGCAAGATATAAATTTCTCTTTATAGAGCAGAGGACAGATTTGTTTTCTGTCCAGGAAAATAAAAATAATGTCTGTCCATGCCAGAGCTTAGAACATGTGTGTGCAGTCCCTATGAGATACTGGGGTCTCTTAAACTCCAGGTCCTTCACTTGTAAGGCAACCAGTTTGTACAACTTATATCAGGCCCTTCTTTACAATGCCCTATGGGAACTGGGACTCCAGAAACCAGCACAAATGATGTGACTCTGGCTAATGCTATTACTGTGAACAGTAAACGGAATAAACGGTTCTTGTTTCTCCCCAGGGCTTGCTTTCTTCTGCCAGCCTCCATGAGACCATGGCAGGCTAACTTGCTAGTTTGAAAATAGGGTAAAATCTCAGAACCTTGATATTACTTGTCATAAATTTGTTATGATAGATTTGTTATGATAATTAAATGTAATAATGGGGCACGAGGGTGGCTTAGTCAGTTAAGCGTCCAACTCTTGGTTTTGGCCTCAGGTTGTGATCCCAGTAGTGAGACTGAGCCCCAGGCCAGTCTCCATGCTCAACACAAAGTCTGGTCAAGCTTCTCTCTTTTCTGTCCGTCCCCACTGCTCATATATGCCCTCTCTTTCCCAAATAAAAAAATAAATAAAACCTTAAAAAATTAAAAATAATATAATAATGTCTGAAGCACATATGACACTGCCTATGACTAGTCCGTAATAGTTAGAAAGTACGTAGAAACTAGAATTATTATTATTATTATTGTTAAGATTATTTCATTATTTGCTCAAGAGGATTGAGGTAGGATTAGGTGAATCATATTAGTACCTGGTCCATGGTGAGCTCTCAGAGTTTTGTTTGTTGTGTGTGTGTGTGTGTGTGTGTTTTCATTCATTCAGTGTATCATCTGGGGGAGGCTATGATTTCAAGGAGGGATCACAGACCCTCTTAAAAGTTATATTAAGTTCTCAATCTGTTTTCAGCTCCCCATTTGTAAGTTAGCTGAGAGAGGGTGGTCCCATACAGTAGAAACAGGGGCCTCGTGCCTCAGTGTGGGTTTCTAGGACCCCACTATCTGTTCAAAGCCACTATGAGCCACGCAAGGTAGAATTTTACCAGATCTAGGGACATATTTTGTTGCTAAATTCTAATTTTATGCTAATACATCTCTTGGGGAAGGAGATATACAACCTTTGAACCTAAAGCTTTCATTTAAGAATATGCTCAAAGACACTAGCATTCCTGGTTCTTGAATTAAATTCCATTCAGCACTTCCCATAACCCTAGTAGAGGGGAGCATGTGCCTCTGATCACTTAGTTGCTTTCACTCCCCACCCTCCCAATATTTAACAAATATTACCAGGGGATTGCTGCAGGCTGGGTATTTGCTACTAGCTATGGTGGTGGGTAAAACAGATTTGGTTGCTGCCCTTAGGGAGCTTACAACTGAGCAAAGAAGACAGCAGCAAATGAATAACATACAAATTAAATTGTAATTTTGATCAGTGCAGGACACCTACACCATTGAATTAGTTATGGTCAATAACCCACTTCCAAATCTCTGCTGCTAAACATAAAAATTGTTTTTTTTCTCTCTTAGGTCACAGGCCACTATGGCTGGACAGTGGGGACTGGGGCTGGTATGGAGATGATAGGACCTGGGCTCCATTCAGTCTTTTAAGTGCCCAGACTCTCCATTTGCCCATGTGGCCATTTCTAGGGCCTCCTCCCTTATTCAGCAGGCAGACAGCATACATGCAGTTGAAGGGGAAGGCTATGTGGGCAGGTCTGCCAATGAAACACACCACCGTGCTTATAACATAAATGCAAGGGAGTCTGAGCATGGACCAGCTAGGTGCCCGCCAGAGTCTTGAGTTGTTCTCTGCCTCAAGGAAGAAGTAGAGAACAGTCTGGTCAAGTACAGCGTCGCCCAGCAAATGACTTGGATTAGAAATGCAGGCTCTGGCATCAGCCATCCTGGATCTCCTCCTGGTTCTGCCACTTGCCAGCTTGAATTTAGTGATCCCGGCTCTCCATGCCTTGCTCTTGTCAGCTATAAAGCATGGATGACAATACCAGAGCACTGTTTTGTGAGCAGTAAAATGAAATAATTGAGCACTCTATAAATAACAGTTAGCACAGAGTCTGATTAGTTTATTCCAAGCACATTATTACAGTTAAATTGTTATTGGGATTGTCATGAGTGACCAAGGCAAGACCTGAAGGAATTAGAATTTGAAATCAGAGAGACAGAAAATGCTACTGTTTCTTGGTTACTATGTGTCCACTCCTATGTCAGTGTGATAGTTCACCTGGTCCTTTGCTTATCAGCACTGGAGTAGTCTACAATGTCTTCCCTTCCCTTTACCTGGTTATATCAGGCTCCCCACACCTGCTTCCTAACCAGGACTCTGATAGGGTAGATGTGTGTTGTTCATTTTTACTCACATTTTGCAAATAGCTATTGTGGCTTTTCTCTCTTATAAAATGATAGGTTTAGGGGCGCCTGGGTGGCTCAGTGGGTTGAAGACCCTGCCTTCGGCTCAGGTCATGATCCCAGGGTCCTAGGATCAAGCCCCACATCGGGCTCTCTGCTTCCCCTCCTCTCTCTCTGACTGCCTCTCTGCCTACTTGTGATCTCTATCAAATAAATAAATAAAATCTTAAAAAATAATAAAAATAAAAAAATAATAAAATGATAAGTTCAACTAACTTTTCTCCAAGATTTCTTTTAGTTCTAACAACCTATGTATAGTTTTAATGGAAAAAATAAAACCTTATTATGACTGACTGAAATTCAGTTCTTCTCTTTGGCAGGAGAAATCTTGAGTTGGTGGGTATTTGCATTTACTGGTACTAATATTCAAGGCAGACAGTTGCAGTTAAGGAGCAGGATCACTGCTCAGTATGGCGGAACAACCAGCAGACCCTCATATCCTCAGCCTGAAATGTTTAAAGGAGAATCAGCATTTTAGATAATCCACACAGATTAAGCTGTATGGTTGAATTATTTTCACCTCTCTAAAGTCGAGTTCAAGAGGTATAAATACTTGGTGTAAAGATCTATTATGATCCAGACAAAGTGCCTGGCACATAGTAAGCACTGAGTTCTTACCTGTTGTTATCTATAGTGATGGTTTACATACTGATTTGACTGACATTTATTGGTTCTGTTGTGCCAGTTCTTGTGCTGGCTGAGAAGGACGCAATGGTGAACCAAAACACTGCCCTTACCTTCACTGAACTTGCTGCTTGGTTGGGGGGCAGGGCAGATGGTAATCAAATGCTCACTCACATACCATATCACACTAGATTTGTGACAATGAATAATGCTCTAAGTCCATTTTATGGGAATCTCACCAAATGGGAAATGATGGCTTCTTTGAAGAAGTGATCTGGAAGCTGAGGACCGAAGGATGGAGTAGGAGCTTGCCTAGGCAAGGGGAATCTATCAGAGGGAGCCACATGTGCTCCAAGAGCTCAGATATGCGTAAGCCTTTGAAGAAAGCTAAGGGGATCACGGTATGCGGGATGAGGCCAACAAAACATGTCTTGAAGGCTACAGTTAGAAGTATGATATTTTGCTGAAGAACAATGAAAACATACCCATTTGTTGGTTTTAAGTGGACAAAAGTGGCGTTACTGTGATTAGATTACACTTGCCTTTTGAAACATTTCTGTATCTGGTGGGGGGAACTGAGCAGACAGATGTGCACTGACCTGCACAGGGTTTCTTCTAGAGTCTAGGGTTTCATGAGAAATGAAGAGAACTCACTCTCTAGGGATAAATATGGAGAGTGAGAAAAGCAGGTGACTGGTATGGGTATTCAGAAGGTAAAATTGACAGGATTTGGAGATCGATTAGATAGGGAAGGACAATATGCAGTGCAACTCTCCAAGGATTCTTGTTTCCTCAACTGTGTGGATAGCTGTACCATTTACCCGGACAGGGCCAGATCCAAACAGATTGTGAATTAATTTTGAAGTTTGGGGATGTATTTTATAATTAATTTAAAATAAAAACTAAAATGCCAATATTTGTCAATTCAGAAAAACAACATAGATTGAAGGAGGAGAGAAAAAGGAGATAAATTACCATGTATTCATCATCTCCTATGTTTTGGGTGCTTTTAATTTATCTTCATTTATCTTTATAGAAGCTTCTAAGGCAGACACTCTCTTCATTGATTGAATCAGAAAAAGTTTCTGAAAGACGTGTTGACTTGCCTAAAAATACAAAGTGAAAGATCAGGAAAATATGTATTGGATCTCATAAATATATGAGATGAAAATCTACTACAAGTTTTCCACCAGAAAAATCTTTCCTCTATGCCTACTTTATGTTGCATTCCAACCCTGGGAGAATTTACAGGAAGATGTAAATGTAAATCTTGATGATAGTTATAATTTCAGAGTGGAGGTTTAAGCAAGATGCCCTGGATCTAAAGAAGAGAAGTTGTGAGATTTCTCTGTGCCTTCTGGAGAAGAAAAACCCTGAGCTGGGTCAGAGGAAGAGACACAATGGAGAGCTTCGTTAAATGGAGAGAGAAGAAGGAGGGTGTGCAAAGACCTGTTAGAGCTACTAGAATTCCCGGCCATCCTTAGAGATCCAAGTTTGCTCATGAAAACAGTAACCAAAAATCATATTAAATATACTTGATAACAGTAGGAGACATAAGCTCATTAACCGTCTTCAAATAGTTTATAATTACTATAACTAAAAATAATTCTGAATGAGGGCCTGAATATGTAAAGTTTCTTTTTGTTCCCTTAAGCCAGCCATTTACAAACAAGACAGCTCTTTTTATAACTGAGCATAACCTCAAAGAGCCATAGAGTCCAGTGAGGAGGGGAACAATCCTTAGAAATAAGCAAGATCTATAATTAATGATTGGTGTCTTGAACCCCTTGTAGCTCTTCTTCCCTCACCCTGCCCCAGGGGAGGTGAGGGAAACACTTGAAAATTAACATAAGCACTGCAAGTAGTGAAGGTATTTTTACAGATCCACTGAAGCGTGTACAGGAAAGTGGTCAAATGTGTTTGCCTCTGAGAAGCTGGCTCTAAGAATGGAAAGGAAACTATGTTATTGTAGTATATGATTATGAACCTCTTGAATTTTTAAAAGATATGTAACTAAATACATTTTTGTGTTCTGAAAGCCACCAAGATATAAATAGAAAGTTGTGGACTCAGACCCTTAACACCTGAACCCCAGTTTCCTCATTCACCAAGTCCAGGCAATAATTCTTACCTTGACTGGTTTATAAGGATTAGAGATGTTGTATACTTAATGCCTGGCATTCAGTGGATATTCAATAACAAGAATTATATTATTGAAGAATAAAAGTCTTATTATGATAAGTCATAGCTAAATAAATTTTTTTCTGGCTCAGTTTTAGGTCCAAAGCAGTTTCACAAGTAAAAATATTAACCTGGTAGTCAAAAAAGGAAAAGAAAAGATGTGAAGGCCTCTAGCACTGATAGAGTGCTTGTGTGCCATAGGAGAATTCTACAATTCTAGCTACCATACCCTAATGGGAGGGAAGAGGATAGTAATAGACAACAACAACAGCAATGAATTAATTACTATTATGCTCAGAAAGCTTATCTAATCCAGATCCAAGCTAACTTCATCTTTGTCTCATATATGTCTTAAGAGAATTCGAATTTTATCTGTTTCAGTGGATTCCATTGCCTAAATGTTACCGACGTAGTCTGGGCATTAAACTATTATCATTTTCAAGTTCTAGATTAAGAAAGTAATTATAAGGCTTAAGTAGTCAAATCCTGGCTGCCAAGTCTTATGGATATTATAGTGCTATCTATAAGGCTGAATAACTGTTTGATCTGTTGACATGGTAACTGTTGTGTTAAAGCAATCTGTGAGGTTGTATTCAATCTTCTGAGCGGTCTTTAGGAATTGTGTTCAGATATGGCCATGTAAATCTGGGAAGCTTGTTACTGAAAGCATGACCAAAAACACGGTTAATTTTCTTCAGAAATGTCAATTAACCCTAGTAAAATTATTTTGGTGCTTTTTTTGTTTAATCAAACAGCACAAAATAATTGAGCTCTGAATAAATGGCTTATTATAGAAATGTGCAGGTTGGCAAGAAAGATTGGAGAGTGCATTTTCATAATGCATATATATTCCAAGTTACTTTTTTCATTAAAATGGGCAATTATTGAGGGGCCTGGCACTCCGGGCATGGTTAGGATCTGTGGCCCTTACAGAACTGCTTGCTTTCTCATCGAATAGAAAATCAAGTGCCCTGACAGAGGGGAACATGTGGAGGTTTGAAAGGAAGGCAATCTGTGCTGTTTATCACCTATCACGTCTGGGAAGGACAAAACCTAAGGTTTGTGGCCCACATTTATGTCCAGGAACTTCAGAAATCTCTTCACAACTGTAATTTAAGCCACTGTTTCAAACCTCTGGCTGCAGAGAATAATCCTATGGGGAGCTTTTAAAACCTACTGACGTACAGGCCCTGAACAATTAAATCAGAGCTCTTCTGGCTAGGGCCTTGACATGGGTACGTTTCAAAAACTCCCAACATGTTCTGGGCAGAGAACTACTGCTTTGAGCCATCAGTCATTCTACAGAATTATTTTGCAACTCCTCTGCAAAGGTGAGTCAACATAAAGGATTAGATGATAAAATCTGATTTCCACACATTGTGATTTTACCCATTGTGTTAGTCAGCTCGGGTTGCTGTAACAGACTGCCACACACTTGGTGGCTTTAATCTCAGAAATGTATCACCTCATAGGTATGGAGGCTAAAAGTGCCAGCAGGCTTGGTGTCTGGTGAGGCTTCTCTGCCTGGACTGCATATCCCACTTCCTTGCTGTATGTGCATACACTTCTGGTGACTCCTCACTTACTACAAGGATACTGATACTGTCAGACTTCGGCCCCATACTTATGATTTTATCCAACCTTAATAATCTCTTTTAGGGCCCCATCTCAAAATAGAGTTACATGGTGGCGGGGGGAGTTAGGGCTTTAACTTACAAATTGGGGGGAGAACACTATTTAGTCCATAAAACCCACTAACAGACATTTTACTCTGAATTCCAGAGTTACAAATAATTGTGAGACACATGAAGTAGGGAGAGATCTGGAAGTACCAACACGACCCCCTGGGTCCTTTCTTGCCCTCAGGTCATACTTTTGACCCAGGGTAATAAATTAAGTTTGTAAGTAATTTATGTGGCTAAATTATGGCTAAATTTATGGAGAAAAGCTGTTTTGGATATGAAACATTATTTTAAACTTAGGTACGGAGCTTATAAGATGTTTTCTAGGAAATCACACCCTGTAGATTGATAGATTTCAGTGGGTTTATTTAACATAGGCAGTTTCACACAGAGTGGGTACATCCTGCTAAAAGCATTCCATAGATAAGCTTCTCAACCTACCATTGGTTTGTTTTCCTGGAAGTCTGTTGTTAGAGCAAGGAAATTTGATGCAGCAACTTTACTTTTTTTTTCCTTCTGGAAGATGCCCCCACATTTACCCTCCCCAGCTCTCCATACTGGAGGAGAATAAATTGTAGTCCTGCTGGTAACCATAGGCTTCCCAGTGGGACTTGTGACAGTCCTGAGCTGACCTCTTTCCTCCTCTCCACACTTAAAGACAGTGTTGTTAGTCTCACCATAAAGCTCTAGGCACACTCTGACTTCAGTTTCTTTGCTGTTAAAGTGTGGTCTCCAGACCAGCACTGTCACCCAGGAGCTTGTTAAAAATGCAAAGTCTCTGGCCCACTCCAGGCAGACTGAATCAAAATTTGCATTGTAACAAGATTCCCAGGGAATTTGTTTGCACAGTCAAGTCTGAAAGGCACTGTGGTCATCGTGGTAATGGGCCAGTCTTCTCTGCCTCAGGGCCCTTGCAGTTGCCCAGTTATTTCCCATTCATGTGACCTCATCCTTCAATTCATAGCTTGAAAATCACCTTTTCTCTTTCTTTCATCTACTGAGAGGTGCTGCCCCCGTTACTCTTGCATTAGCCCATTATTTCTTGCTTCATACTTGTTATAATATATATTTTAATTGTATTGTTGCTTTGTCTGTGTTACTAACTTAAGCTAACATAAGCTCCTTAAGGTAAGGAATCTTACCTGACTTGATCATCGGCCATATCCTACGGAACATCACTTTGTGCAGACCGGGTGACCAGTAAACAGTTGTTGAATCCATTATGAGCAAACTGATTTTCTGTGATCTGGGGCCTGCCTGTGTCTGGCTCTAACATTGTCTTCTTTCTTCTTTCCTTGCATTCTAGATTTCAGCTCAGTTTAAACTACTTATAGCTCTTCATCCTCATCCTCATCAGTGAATCAAGTGTTTTCATGCTTTCTACATTTGCTCAAGCTGTTCATTCTTCCTGAATGCTTTCTTCCCATCTTGTCACACTAAAGAGTGCAATTCATCCAGATACTCAGCACTAATATCCTAGAAAAGGTAGTTAAAGGGCCAGTTGGACCACAGTTGTATCTTGAGTTACATTGGATTTTAGTGACACTTATGTCCAAATTTTCAGCGTGACACTAAAATTCAACTGAGAGAAAGGAAATAGGTGCTTCTTATGTCTGTATTGTCATTGCTTAATGTAGTGCATGAGCACAGGACTGTCTCAGGGAATGGCCTTTGAATTATGAGACAGGAGAAATACACGATGATGTCTGGAGGAGGATGTAAAGACCACCCATGTCAACTTCAAAATTTTGCCATGAAAGTACCTTCCCAGAAATCATAGTTTCTATAATCCTGTATGTACTTTTCATGATGAAAAAATACTTTTCATATCCCTTTATTTAGTGGTCTAGTAGTCCTGGGAAGATCAGCTGAATCAAATAAACACTTCATTCGTTGCACTCCCAAAGATACCCTAGCTTCTCAGTGTAGAAATAAACAAATATGCTGTCTTGGTCCATGCAGGCTATTATAACCCAATATCATTCACTGGGTAGCTTGTAAACAACATAAATTGATTTCTTACAGTTCTGGAGGCTGGTTAGTCCCAAATCAAAGCATCAGCAGATTCAGTGTCTGGTGACAGCCTGCTTCCTGGTTCAGGGACACCTGTCTTCTCACTTTGTCCTCCTAGGGCTGAAAGGGTGAGAGAGCTCTCTGGGATCTCTTTGATAAGTGTGCTAACCCCATTCATGATGGCTGTACCTAGTGACATAGTTACCTCCCAGAGCCCACTTCCTAATATCATCCCATTGGGATAATTCTTCACTGTAGGAATTTGGGGAGAATAGCATGTCCTTCTTTGGTTTAGAGACCACTTGTCTCTTTGTGGACTTTCCACTTGTGACATCATAGATTCTATTCTAACATCCCAACAGCCTTCTGCAAAACTTTTTTTTTTTTAACTTTTTTTTTTAAGATTTATTTATTTATTTATTTGACAGACAGAGATCACAAGTAGGCAGAGAGGCAGGCAGAGAGAGGAGGAAGCAGGCTCCCTGCTGAGCAGAAAGCCCGATGCGGGCCTCGATCCCACGACCCTGAGATCATGACCTGAGCCGAAGGCAGAGGCTTTAACCCACTGAACCACCCAGGCACCCTTCTGCAAAACTTTTGGGATAAAATTCAGTGGCAGTAGGTGACCAGTTACTTAGATGTAATATGAAAGATACCAAAAGGCTTCTTACCCAATTATGTCACTTCCATATCTTCGGAGCTCCCAACTGAGTCTGTAATTGTAGTTATTTGAGTTGTTTCCTTGGATTGATGTGGAGATGTCTGTTAAAATGATAAATTTCCAATTCATCATTGAAAAGTATAGGCTTTAAAAATAAGAGTAACTTAAGCTCAGTTTGTAGGGAGCTGTAACCCAGTTCCCTGTAATAAGGAAGTTAACATTTTAGTATGGCTTGCCTGGTGTTCCCCAGGAAGACACATTTTGCTCAGTCTTGCTAATCTGCATAGGGGAGAGCACATGCCAGTTAGCAGGGCTGTGTGGTCAAAGGCAGGGAGGCAGTGAAAAAGAGAAAGCTAAAGACGGCTTGAAATAATAGTTTATTCTCCTTCTAATGAAAAAGTTAGAAAAAATAAAAATACTTTAATTGAATATTAAGTCTTCTAAAACTCTCTCCAATGTACAGTCATGTTTGATTCTCCAATAACTAACTCCATTTTACCGGTGAGGAAGTGAAGATTCACTGAAGCCTAAGAGGATCCAGCTAGCATCCAGAGAGTCGACAATCCAGCTAGCATCCAGAGAGTCGACAATCCAGCTCATGTCTCTGACTTGCCATGACCTGGCAGATTACACTCGTCCAAGAAGAGAAAAAAAGATCTGAAAAGTGATGCTAGAATCCCAAATTAGTTATTAGTATTATTAGCAGTGTCACTGTTTTCCATAGTGTTTGGATGCCGTATGTTATTGGACAGATACAGATTCTGCAGGATATTGAGATAGTCGATATGACAGAGCAGTAAAGAATGTTTGTTCTATATTCAAATAATTAGAAACCACTGGTTTGCATCAAAGCATAGTGTCTCCTTAATAGAAAACCTTCTCAGGGTCTTTAATAAACTGTACTATGGCTCCTCCCAACATGGCAGTTGTTAATGGGAGGTGCCTGGGGGTGGGGTTCCTATAGTTCAAAAGAATATATTGCAAGGCTAGTATTCATCAGAATGAAATGTGGGATAACTATCCTAAAAAATCTGTATAAAAACAGTTTCTTTCCTCTAGTTTAGAAAAGGGAAGAAAGAGATCTAGGGGCTTACAAAAAGAGAAGAGAGAAAAAAAAGAAAGAAAGAAAATCAAAATCCTTCTTGTCTCAGATGGCAAACTGACTGATCAGCATCCTTCCCCACTTACCTGGCAGAGAGCATGACTCACCCCAGGTGAGTGGGTGAAAAGCAATTTGCAAGTTGTCTGGTTAGAAAAGAAGATTAGTAGCAGTGATATGAGGACTTCTATTATGCTTGCTTATGTACTTTGTCATATTTAAGCAAGTCAGAGTTGGGAGTCTCAAACAGAAAGAAAGAATGGGGAGCATTCAAGGGCATAACAAGAAGCTATTCCCTGCACACACACCCCTCCCCGCCCAAGGATTCATCTCTTTACATTCTAATCCTGGGGATTCTTTCTTGGAACAGAATTTACACTGGTTCTGACCCACCTTTTAAGCTCTGAAGGGTTTAAAAAAATATGTGGTGGTCCCAGTTCTCAAAGTCTAAGAGGTAGAATAGTCCAGGTCAAAATGCTAAGAGATGTCAACCAAGGGAGAGGGTGTTTATAGCACAGAGGCATCAGGGAAGATTTGGGGCATTGAGCCGGTGTTTGAAGAATTATGCAAATATGTGACAGCTAAAGGACAGTGTGAACTGGGTAATACAAGTAGGGAATCAGAGGGTATTCCGGGGAAACAAGTACTGCCCTTTGCTAGAAGAGTAACTTAAGATGTTGGGGTGGTGAATGCAGATGAGGCTGGAGAGGAAGGTCAGATTAGGGAAGGACTCAATGATGAGGCATCTGCACTGGCACCAGGTGGGCAGTGGACTTGAATCTAGGCTGCAGTAGCCCTGTACTCACTTCCAAGAGGGCATTCTGGCCTTGACATGGCAAATAGTCTTTCCGAGCCAACCTTTGAAGTGCAGGTTCCTTCTAAAGAAGATAAGGAAACAACTCCGATGTGCTCTCTTCACGGGGAGTGAGGCAAAGAAGCAAACACATACATGTTTCATTGCAGATTGTGACTATTGTGAAAAGGAATGCCAGAGGAAAAGAGTAAGAAATGAAAGGGAAGACCTAAAGTCAGAGAAAGCCATTAAGAGTACATAGTAATGATAATTATAATAGTTCCTCCTCTTTGAGGACAGAGACAAAAGGGGTTTACAGAAGACTAGAACAAACTTTGCAACTGTAATTTTTTGAGGGGAGCAAGATGGAGAGGGTATCAAAAATGAACAGTATTGTCAGTAATAATTATTTGAATAGACATAACTCATGTAGCTTTTACCATGTTGTAAAACGATGTGTGTCACAGATCATTAATTTTCTTGGTAAGTCCAGGAGGTATTCTTACTGTCTAAAATTCAGATTTAAAAAAAAAAAAGTTCAGAGAACATAAATGACCTAGCCAAGATTTCCCTTAGGATTTGATCACATGTCCCTCTGAGTCTAACACTCACACGAGTACTCTGCTATTCCAACACAAGTCAGACGGTATGGGTAAAATCAAGATGAGGAAGGAAAATGATATGTTCGGTTTTTGACACAGAGAGTCTGAAATGCCCCTGTGGCATAAATTGCTGCTCATATTCTAGTGGAAGAATCAGTGCTCAAGAGTTTGGTGAGAATTGACAATGGCCATTGGAAGGTTCTTGCTCACTGAAGCCATAAAATATTCTAATGATAACTATTCAGGCAGCTGTGGTGTGTCAGGCACCATGATAATTCCTTAGACACATTATCTCACTTAGTCTTCATAACCGATAAGCTTGGCAAATAGACACTTGGATTTTCTATTTGCCTATGGGTATCATGTCTGAAGGTGATGAGGTCTGTCTCTGAATCCAGGAACGTCTGACTTCCCAGATTGTGTTCTTTCTATTTTGAGCTGTAGCTAAGCTTATTAACAGAAGGTAGTATTCAGAGAACATTTGTTACCTGAAACTGGGACACGCTGAGCATGCAACAAGTAAGGGGGAACACTGGAGATCTTTCCCAAAGCAGTGTCTCCCTGAACAACAATACTGGGGAAGTTTTAAACTAAGGGTGCTTACACGATAGGCAGTTCAGCATGGAATTGGGGCAAAAGTCATCTTAAGGTAACAGAGTCCAAGTCAAGGTCATAAGGTCCAGCAACAGTCAGCATCATCATCCTCTAGCTTTAGTTGGTTCCATATTTGAGTGCTCAAAGGGGCTTAAATCTTACAAAGATAATTCAAGAATGTGCGTCAGGTCAGTCTTTACTTTTGAGCCAGCAGCATTGGGACTTTTACCACTGATTGATTGTCCCTGATATAATTAGGTTATCTCCTAGCCTAATAGTGGCTATTCTAACATTCAGTTGTTCCCTTAAAATCATTATCTACTGGGGTCTATTCTGCAATTTCAACATATCCCAGGAAGTTCTACAAGAAATGTGCTTTGGGCAAGTAGTGCTGATTAGGGAGAAATCACAAGATGGCCAGGGGCCTAAAATGACTTTTTCTTTTCTTTTCCAAATGGATGGTCTTCCATCTATTTGTGTCTTCTTCAATTTCTTTCATGAGTGTTCTGTAGTTCCTCGAGTACAGATCCTTTACCTCTTTGGTTAGGTTTATTCCCAGGTATCTTATGGTTTTTGGTGCTATAGTAAATGGAATCGATTCTCGAATTTCCCTTTCTGTATTTTCATTATTAGTGTATAAGAAAGCCACTGATTTCTGGACATGAGGAGATAGAGAGGAGAAGGGAGTTGGGGGAAATTGGAAGGGGAGGTGAACCATGAGAGACTATGGACTCTGAAAAACAATTTGAGGGTTTTGAAGGGGTGGGGGATGGGAGGTCAGGGTACCAGGTGGTGGGTATTATAGAGGGCACGGATTGCATGGAGCACTGGGTGTGGTGCAAAAATAATGAATACTGTTATGCTGAAAATAAAAAATAAATAAAAAAAAAAGAAGTCAGTGAACTAAAGAATAGAATCATAGAACAGCATATTGTAGCCCCATACTCACTGTAGGGTAGTAACCATCATGGAAACTTCATGGAACTCAGCTAAGTCAGTTGATGTGTGTCCCTGCTGGATTGTACAGGATCATCTAGGATGTTTTGTGACAAGATGTTGCTGAAGAGCTTAAGCCTAAAGGTGACATGATCAAATCTGCATGTTAAAGGATCCTTCTGGCTTTAGTGCAGCTAATGGAATTAGGAAGGGGCTAGGAGGAAAGGGAGGTGGGGAAACTCCACAGGAAGATTTTGCAGAGGAGGTGTGGTAGCAAAGATGAGAAAGTAGGATTCATTTTTCTAAAGCACTTTTTTTTTTTTCTGTTTTGTTCCCAACAACTAAAACAGGATATCACACCCAATGAGTTTGCAGGCATACCTCAGAGGTAGTGTGGGTTTGGTTCCAAACACTACAAAAAAGCAAATACCATAATAAAGATTGTCAGATGAACTTTCTGGTTCCCCAGTGCATATGAAAGTTATGTTCACACTAAACTGTAGTCTGTTAAGTGTGTGATATAGCACTGTGTCTTAAACAATGGTACATACCTTAATTAAAAAATTCTTTATTGCTAAAAAATGTTAAGCATCAGCAATGTTTTTAACAGCCCAAATATGGAAAGAGCCCAGATATTCTTCTTCGACGGCTGAATTGATAAAGAAAATGTCTCTCTCTCAAACACACACACACACACACACACACGTGCACACACACACACACACACACACACACAGGAATATTATTCAGCCATCAAAAAGAATGAAATCTTACCAATTGCAACGATATGGATGGAAGTAAAGGGTGTTATGCTAAGTGAAATAAAATAGAGAAAGACAAATACCGTATGATTTCTCTCATATGTGGAATTTAAGTAACAGTGAACATAGGGGAAGGGAAGGAAAAATAAACTAAGGTAAAACCAGAGAGGGAAGCAATCCGTAAGAGAGTCTTAACTATAGGAAACAAACTGAGGGTTGCTGGAGGGGAGGTGGGTGGGGGGATGGGGTAACTGGGTGATGGGCATTAAGGAGGGCACTGGATATAATGAACACTGGGTGTTATATACAACTGATGAATCACTAAATTCTACTCCTGAACCTAATAATACAGTAGATGTTAACTAAATTGAATTTAAATTTAAAAAATTTTAAAATGTTAAGCATGATTGTTCATTGAGTTGTAATTTTTTAAATATTTTTTAAAAATTTAATTATATATATATATATATATATATATATATATATATATATATATATTTTTTTTTTTTTTTGCTGGTAGAGGGCCTTGCCTTAATGTCAGTGGCTGCTGATTGATCATGGTCGTGGTTGCTGAAGGCTGGGATGGCTGTGGCAGTTTCTTAAAATAAAACAATAATGAAGTTTGCTCCATTAAATTTCCTTTCACTTGAACACTTAGAGGCCATTGTAGGGTTACTGATTACCTTAATTTCAGTATTGTTGTGTCTTAGGGAATAGGGAGGCTGGAGGAGACGAAGAAAGATGGGGAAACACCTGGCTGCTGTGGTAGCCAGAACAAACAAAATTTATTTATTAAATAAATTATCAATTAAATAACCCATTCACCATTTTATATAGGACTGCTTGATGGCACCCCCAGAACAATTACAATAGTAGCATCAAAGATCAAGGATCACAGATAATTATAACAATTCAAAATATTCAAAAATTCAAAATATTGTGAGAATTACCAAAATATGATACAGAGACATGAAGTGAAAAATGCTGTTGCGGGGGCACCTGAGTGGTTCAACTGGTTGAACATATGCCTTCAGCTCAGGTCATGATCTCAGGGTCCTGGAATCAAGCCCCACATCAGGCTCCCTGCTCAGTGGGAAGTCGGCTTCTCCCTCTCCCTCTGCCTGCTGTTCCCCCTGCTCATGCTAGTTCTTTCTCACTGTCAAATAAATTAAAAAAGAAAGAAGAAAGAAAGAAAGAAAGAAAGAAAGAAAGAAAGAAAGAAAGAAAGGAAGAAAGAAAAATGCTGTTGGAAAAATGTCACCCACAGACTTGCTTAGTGTAAGGTTGCCACAAGCTTTCAATTTGAAAAGTACAATACCTGCTAAGGGACATAAAAGGAAGAATAACAAATCAAGGTATGCCTGTATTTAATATATAGTTTGTTATATGAAATAATTAACTCTTAAATAATTTCAAGAAGTAAAACCTACATGAGTTGTTGGTAACTTAAATATGGGGGGCCAAAGGGAAGGAAAGATGTGACAGATGACAAAACTTGTGGTGTATAGGCGGATAAGGTTGCCATGTTAGGGCTTTGTCCTTCTGTTTTCTTTGGATCCGAATCAGTCAATATGTTCTATAAAGGGCCAGAAAGTAAATAGTTTAGGCTTTGTGGCCCATGCATCCACAGATACTCAGCTTCTGCGGCTGTAACATAAAATTGGCCTGAGACAAAACTTAAACGAACAAGTGCTATGATGTTCTGATCCAGCCGCTATTTGCAAAACAGGCAGTCAGCAACCATGGGCAGTAGATTGCCAGTCCCTGAGCAGATCATGACTTTAGTTTTTGTTTGTTTGTTTGTTTTTAAGATTATTTATTTATTTGTGTGTGAGAAGGAGAGAGAGCATGAGAGAACACAAGCAGGGAGAGCAGCAGAGGGAAAGAGAGAAGCAGGATCCCCATTGAGCAAGGAGCCTGATGTGGGACAATCCCAGCATGACCTGAGCCAAAGGCAGATGCCTAGCCAACTGAGACCCTGAGGCGTCCCTCATGACTTTAGAATTGGAGCTATTTTTGAGGCAGCCACATGCATACATTCACATTACTAATGATTGTTCAATCGTGCTGTTAAGAAAAAGTGCTTCCAAAAGTTTTCGGTAATTAGAACAAGATGAAATATCTATCTTTGATTTGTAAGCATCTTTTAAGGAGTTGTATCCCCAGAGGAAGAGTAGGTAAATGGTCATTTGTAGTTAGCATGTACATTTTAAGGAGATGGCTCCTCCAGTGACAGCATGGTTTCAGAAAGTGACAGCTAGCTAACATCAGCAGATGTGCATTGTTTGGCCCTCAGAGTACATGATATCTTTTGAAAGGCATCAATCTTATAAAGAATCAGAAGGTTCACATGAAGCTGTTGGGGGGTGGGGAAAGGAAGTGCTGAAACCAAGTATAGTCATTCCTTCTAGTTAGAGATATAGAGGAGTGGCATTGAAAAATGAGAACCTAGATTGACTTGAGGAGCAAACCGTTCAATTAATTTGGGAGGTTTTAATTATATACATTTAAAAATAAGCACCCACCCCATTGCTTTGTATTCGAGGGAAATGCAGGCATTGAAACAGTGAATGTAGATCATTTAGACTGAACTTTTATGAAGTCTGTTCTTGATGTATAATTTGACACTTATTTATAAGTATGCAGAATTGTATTTTGTTCCTTTAGACTTGGTTGTTTTAGGGGCAAAATTGTATTACTCCTATCCACGTCACTTATTTATTTCATATGTTCTGCTGCTATAGGCATTTTAAGTTGTTTGGCCAATGACATTATGAAATTTAAGTCTGGAGACTTTACTGACTATGCAAATCTATAACTTCATTACAACTTCATACTTTCCCATTAAATCATAACAGAGTATCACTGAGCATTTCCTGTCACCCATTCAGACTTTTAATGAGATACTGCATCATAAGTCCAGGGAAGTACATCTCTGTGATCAGTAGCTTCTTTAAAAAATGCAAAGATTTTCTTTGTAACCCTAGCCCCTTAAAAGAGTATAATTCAGTAGTTCCCAAACTTGTCTACATTTCACCTAAGAAGCTTTATTTTTTTTTTAATTTTATTTATTTATTTGACAGAGAGAGATCACAAGTAGGCAGAGAGGCAGGCAGGGAGAGAGGAAGAAGCAGGCTCCCCGCTGAGCAGAGAGCCCGATGCGGGACTCGATCCCAGGACCCTGAGATCATGACCTGAGCCGAAGGCAGCGGCTTAACCCACTGAGCCACCCAGGCGCCCCCTAAGAAGCTTTAAAACACACTGATGCCTATTTGAAAATTTTAGAGGCTCCCCCAATGATTCACATGTGCAGGCAAGTTTGGGAACCACTGGCTTAATTTAAACTAAAGGCTATACCAGCATCAGTTTATCTACATCTTGGATCTCCAGGGGCTTCGTGGTGAGATTAAGCTCTGGGTTCCTCCATGAATGCCCAGGGTCTACCATAGTAAAAAGCCATTCCTAGCATTCTTCCTAGAGTACATTGAAAAAAAAAAGTGATTCTTATAATTAAAGTTTGAAGAGGTAGAATCTAAATTAGTAAGTGTTTTTATTATAAAATAGCAGCCCTGAAATTCTGTTTCATAGTCTAGTCATGCTGCCTAAGGCTTAAAAATAGAGGCTCAGTCTTATAAAAGAAAGGAAGAAAGAAAAAAAGAAAGAAAATAAAAAGGAAGTCATTGAGTGCTGCTACAGAATTCCTTGTGAAGCTCTTGGTGGCCCCTCCACATTGCCCACTCCACCCTCTCCACCTAGAACGAAAACCTAGCTCTTTTGTAGTATCAAAAATTCAACATTCCTTTGCATGTTTCCTAAAAAAAGCCTTTTTCATAAATTAGACAGAACAAATGTATTTTAATGAACAAATGGTATTTTAATAAGAAAGCTCTTTTTAAATTAGTTCATTCTATTAGGGTTTTAATAAGTAAGAAAATAATATTGTAGAGAATTATGCAATAAAAGCCCCAGCCAGTTTGGTCTACAGAGTAAGCTTTGGAAACATGCAAATGGAATTTCACTAAAGAAAATATCCCTGAAGTAACAAAAATTTCTTTCAGATAGAAAATGTCTATGTAGGGAAAAGAACAGATCTCTTCTAGATAAAAATGATACACCAAACAGTGTTTATAAAAATTCTATCTCTGTTTGAGTTCTGTATTTGGCAGTAAGACAGCAACTAATTTGGTTTTATTTTAAAATTCCAGTGATTATAAGGTCTGCACATTCCCTATGGAGCAGCTAACTCTCTACTAGAGCCAGACCCCAATCTTTGCTAGTCACATGTGCTAGAGAACTTTAGCTGACAGGTGTTTTTCATTGTTTCTCTCTGAGCCAGAAGCAATGGAGTCACAGCTTGTGGTCAGAGTCTAGGGCTGTACCACTTTTTTTAGGAGCATCCCCCAGAGACAAGACACATGTGTCTGATCATATGTGCTTTGAAAATCCGTTTTCCTTCTGGGGCTATCTACTCTCCCTGTTGGAATTTGAATTATTGGCTAATTGCCTACAGTCAGAAGGTCTTCACATACCAGATGCTGAAGTAAGAAAAAGTGTATTTGTTACAATGTTTCATTGCAAGTAGTAGACTATCGGGGAAATACTGGTCATCAACTAAGGAAAGTTTATCATTTCGTGTTCAAAATGCAGGGGTACAGTGGTACATGTGTTTGTTAATTTGGTGATATCATCATGACGCTCTTAAAGAATGATTAATGAAGATAATTTAGATGATACAAACGAATTTTAACACATCATGAACTAGGCAGTCTCCTTGCAAAGAACCACAAAATGGGGTGGAAGACAGAAAACTTTTTACAGGATAAAGAATAAACAAACAAAAGACAAACAGAAAATATCTGATTGGCTGGGACCATATAGTCAGTCTCTTTTGGGGTTGTTTCAGAGTTGGCATTTGGGGACCAGCTGAATGGATACACTCTGTGTCTGGTCAAGTAAAACCTGTTTATAGGGACACACAGCCTATTCAAGTTTGGTTTTCTGACATGTCACCTGGGAAGGGGTGGCTCCATCTTGGGCCTAAAAGTTATTTCAACATCAAAAAAATAATGAATACTGTTTTTCTGAAAATAAATAAATCAATTTAATTAAAAAAAAAGTTATTTCAACATCAAAGACACAAATTCTTTTTTATCTATTTTTTCCCCTATCCTCAGTATATTGGCTTCTTCCCGTAACTTGTCTCTTTATGGCTAAAAAATGGCTGCTGCAGCTCCATACATCACATTTATACACATCAAAGTTCAGAGGCTAAAGACAGTATATCTCTTCTTTGTGTCTCTTTTAAGAGTGAAGAACACTTTCCTAGGACACTACATCAGGCTTGTTTTTGCTTGCATTGGCTAGAACTCTATATTATCTCTTTCCTAAGTCATTGATCTACCTATCCATATAATACATGTGCCACCCATGGTGTTAATTGATAGTTCTGTCAATAAGGGTCTCTTCTCTTGCTAACAGCTAGGATTTCAACATCTCTTCCCCATGAGCCAGCTACTGAGCAGATCCAGTATTCAATACCCATACACACTGGCATCCAGAAGAAAATCCATTCTTACAGAGAATTTAGAACTCTATCTTCTAAAGAAAATAGTAGTTAACATCCTAGCCCTTTTTTTTAATCTTTCAGCACCTTAATTTTTGCTTTCCAAGTATGCATAACTGAAACATGGCTTTGTTGCAGCATTCAAAATGAAATTGAAATTTGCATTCCTACTACCCTCTGGCAAAGTAAATTGACATTATACTTCAGTTGTCATAGTCCTAAATGATTATTCTACCTTCAATAAGTACCTATGGGCATTTGCAGCTGACTCTTTCTTCTTACGAAACAAGCCACTGAGGTTGTGTGATTGGGTATAAATACACACAAATCAAAGTATCACTTTAAAAAAAATTCTCACTTACTAGAACTTTTAAAGGTTAGTTGGTGACTTCATTGAACACAGTATATTTTCAATAATGATTTTTGTTGGCAAAGCAAGTAAATTAGACTTTTGTTCATTTGGTGCAAAAGGCAACTTTATTGCTGTAATGTATACAATTAAACTGAGTTGAGATGTACTTTAAATGAAAATTGAAAACAAATTAAGTAATCAGTCAATGAAATGTTTGTAGTTACAGCTCTTGTATATATTTGTATAAGTTAAGGGGGAAACGAACGCAATTCATCATTGCTGGGCATTTTATTTTATTCCAAGTGGGGAAAAATAGTGAGCTAGCAACATTTAAAATTGGCTATAAAATATTACAGATAATGATAATTTGTTTTTATCTTTGTATAAGCCCTACTTCTATTCCCATAGATCAAGTGTAATCATATGGTATATTACTATCTACTAGTGTTAGAATCAGGCAATCTCAAGTTTAGCTAATGAAATTTATTTATAGAGGGGTTTTTTAGTTTTGTTTTTATTTTGTTTTGTTTTGTTTGTTTGTTTTTGCTTAATCTTTCTTATTAAACACGAGTAAGACCTTTTAATTTGACATTTGGGAACATTTGTATTAATGATAGCAGTTTTTTAGATTCCAACTTACTGCAACTTGACATTTGTAAAGTTAATGCATATCTCTTTCTCTCTTATTACAAATTATTTCCTTAATTTTATGACTTTGGGATGGTTGCCAGTGACTTACTGCCTCAAAAATGATGATGTTGAGAAAGAGATGATTATGTTTAATATTTAGTAAGATTTATTAGTGCTGACTTGGGCTTTGCGTTCAGGCAAATGAGTTCACACGAGTCATCTGAAGATTCTTGGGTGTCTGCTTACAGTTTAAATTCAGCCATAGATGGTTATGGTATTTTATGATATTTTATGAAATATTTTATATTTCATGAAATATTTTATGAAATTTTATGAAATTTATCCATGAGCTGTTTTTTTCATAGTTACCTGCATTTGATTTAGATTGTGAATATAGCTCCCATTCAAGTTTTGATGGAAGTATCATATCCTGCTATATATTACATCCTGTTTTAATATGACACTAAACTTCTAAGAACAATGAATTCATTTTCTTTCCCCCTTATCTCTTAAAATTATGCATTTTTTAAAGATTTTATTTATTTATTTGACAGAGAGAAATCACAAGTAGATGGAGAGGCAAGCAGAGAGAGAGAGAGGGAAGCAGGCTCCCCGCTGAGCAGAGAGCCCGATGCGGGACTCCATCCCAGGACCCTGAGATCATGACCCGAGCCGAAGGCAGCGGCTCAACCCACTGAGCCACCCAGGCACCCCAAATTATGCATTTTTAACCTACTGAGCCACCCAGGTGCCCCCAAATTATGCATTTTTTAAAAGCCTCAGGTTTTCCAGTATTTTCCTAACCTATTTTTTGGCCCAACTGTGTTAAAAAGTTATGGGAAATATCAGTTAAATTTGGTCATTGGAATTTATTCTGTAAATTAATTTGCTGACTCAGCACAGCTTTTGCAACTAGTAGATACTCAACATATTTATTTAGTACATACGTTTTTCAGGACTGTTGTGAGTAACAGAAAAGCCACTTAACATGTTTCAGTATAGCAGAATTTACTGGCTTGCATAGGGATGAGGTCTAGGGAATCATGGCATGGCTACATCAAGTAACTCAAACAGTCTAATCAGTAATTTTTCTATTCTCTTTCTCTTTTTCAGTAATCCTTCCCTTTGCATTGACTTCTTTCTCTTATAAACTTCTTCCTTCTTAAAACCATGAGTACAGGTATCATTACATCCTAGAAACTGCCAGTCCAACAAAAAAATATATATATTTTTATTTATCTTAGTAAAAGTAAAATTAAATTCCTTTCCATTCTATAATGATCCTGTCCCTGACCCATATTCCATGGCTAGGAGGTTGGAACATATTTGCTTTTGACAAAGTGTGGTCCCTAGAGAACCGCCAGCAACATCACCTAAGATTTTGTTACAAATATATACTCTCAGACCCCCTCCCATACCCAAACAATCAAAAGATCCTGCTGTGGAGGCCAGCCCACTGGGTGATAAATTGTCCTCCTAGTGATCTTGAGGAATGCTTGAGCTTGAGAACCAGTGCAGTACACTAAATTGGTGAAGACTGGGTCATGGGAGCAAACTTCCCACTCCCTCCTACCCCCTGCAACAGGGCTTCCCTGTAAGTTGCATCTTACAACAAGCACATAGAAAATAGATCTGAGGAACTGATGTCAGGGAGGAGGAAGATTAGACGCTGTGCTGGCAAATGAGAGACCTCTGGTACAATGAAACTTCAACCCAGTAGTACTTTTTCTTTGTTTCTAATGGTATTATTTCTCAGAACACTGTTGACTATGAATTCCCCTCCAGAAGACCACTATTGTGATTAAGTAAATCCACATTCATCCTCCTCTAGGATATAGTTTTTAGTTTTAAATTTCATCTCCAAATAGGTACATGACCAATATTGAAGGATTTCCAGGGGATGCCTGGGTGGCTCAGTCAGTGAAGCATCTACCTTCAGCTCAGGTCATGATCCCAGGGTCCTGGGATCAAGTTCCATTTCAGGCTCCCTGATCAGCCTGGAGCCTGCTTCTCCTTCTCCCCCTACCTGCTGTTCCCCCTGCTTGTGCACTGTCTCTCAGTTTCTCTCCCTCTTTATCTCTGTCAAAGAAATAAATAAAATCATTTAAAAAAAAAGTTTCTAGACCAAAGTTTTTTTTTTTAATCAAATGCCTCCTAATCACTTAGATATAGTCAACTACCATTACAGCCTTCAGTAATGAACCTTGTTGATCCTGTGTGATATATAATAGACGAGACTGAATTTTCCTTGAAAATTCTCTTTGACAATGGCAGTGATGTCTACAGAATTTTAGGGAAGGTGGTCAACATTGCAATATCATTCAAAATAATTTTAAAACATTTTTTTAAAGCAGCTAATAAGGGAGATGTGTGTAACTTTTGCATTACTTAAGATTTTTATTGTGATTTATCATAAGACTCCTCTGGGCATTTGTTGAAGAGCCCAAGGTCTTTTTACTTATTTTTATTTTTAGCATATTCTTATTTGGCAGGGCTAGGGTAGGAACAGGGGATTTGTACTTTTAATAGTTTCCACAGGGAATTCTTAGAATCAGGCAGGTTTGGCACACTCCATAGTGGTGAGAAGTAAGGATTCCGGGGTGGAATAGTTGGGGTCAAATCTTAGTTGTAGTTCATACTGACTGTGGGGACGGGGGGGTAGTCCCTTAATGTTGTCAAGTCTCAAATGCTTCTGCTATCACTTATATTCCATTCTTTTCCTTTTCTCTGAACTAATCTGCCAGTTACCCCTTCTCATTTCTTATGCTGCAGATAGAGGACATGCAGTGGGGTAAAGGAGTCCGGGAGATCCCCCCCTCAGTGTGCACACTGCCATGCAAGCCTGGGCAAAGAAAGAAGACACAGAAGGGAACTCCATGCTGCTGGACCTGTGAGCCTTGCGACGGCTACCAGTACCAGTTTGATGAGATGACATGCCAACATTGTCCCTACGACCAGAGGCCCAATGAAAACCGAACTGGCTGCCAGGATATCCCCATCATCAAACTAGAATGGCATTCCCCCTGGGCTGTAATCCCTGTCTTCCTAGCAATGTTGGGAATCATCGCCACCATCTTTGTCATGGCCACTTTCATCCGCTACAATGACACGCCCATCGTCCGGGCATCTGGGCGGGAACTGAGCTACGTTTTGTTGACTGGCATCTTTCTTTGCTACATTATCACTTTCCTGATGATAGCCAAACCCGATGTGGCAGTGTGTTCTTTCCGGAGAGTTTTCTTGGGCTTGGGTATGTGCATCAGTTATGCAGCCCTCTTGACAAAAACCAATCGGATTTATCGCATATTTGAGCAGGGCAAGAAATCAGTTACAGCTCCCAGACTCATAAGCCCGACATCACAGCTGGCCATCACTTCCAGTTTAATATCAGTTCAGCTTCTAGGTGTTTTCATTTGGTTTGGTGTTGACCCACCCAACATCATCATAGACTATGATGAACATAAGACAATGAACCCTGAGCAGGCCAGGGGAGTTCTCAAATGTGACATTACAGATCTCCAAATCATTTGCTCCTTGGGATATAGCATTCTTCTCATGGTCACATGTACTGTGTATGCCATCAAGACTCGGGGTGTCCCAGAGAATTTTAATGAAGCCAAACCCATTGGATTCACTATGTACACGACATGTATAGTGTGGCTTGCCTTCATTCCCATTTTTTTTGGCACTGCACAGTCAGCGGAAAAGGTAAGTGAAAATGCACACCACCCTGTTCATTTCGGAATATGTTTGTTTTTGTAAATACTGGAACCAAATTGATTATATAGAACGAGAACTTTTATATCCTGAATTACTAGGCATCAATTCTATAGAAATCTAAAAACTGCAGGGAACTGTGCCATGTTTATTTCACTGGAAACCAACCAAAGGTAAATTTTTTATGTTAATTTATGATAGAACTACTCATCGTAGCGAGAGATTATCCAGTATAAAATTGTGTGATCTGTCCAAATTAAACCTTCCAATGCATTCGACACACCCTCTCCTTAGGATAAAAGAAAAAGGCCACAGTCCTTTATTAGGATAGGGATGGTGATTACTAGCTCCCTCTCTCTCTTAGTGACCATCTAGGCTGTCACTGTGGATTGGATCTAGTGTGTGAGCAACACCATGTATGAGTTGTCCATTTGAATATTTTCAAATGTATGTGTATAATAGATGAATATAGGGAAGTTTTGGTTGTCATTCCACCCTCAGCTCCCTAAAACTAGATATACATTAATCGCATCAAATGATTCAGAGAGTTACCAGAGGTTCAACTTTCTAGCAGTGGGAGGGACAGTATATAGTAGAGCAAGTGTTGTCAAGTGATGGAAGTTCAGAATTAGTGAGCCTTAATGTGTTGTCCCAGATATAGTTAGTATACATGTTCTCCACATAGAGTTATGCATTTGTATGAAACTGTAAGTTAGGCAGCCCTAATGTGTTGAATCCTAAAGCTATGAATGCATGTCTAGCTGTGGATTTGACAGGCATGCAAATTAGGCAAAACTAAAGCGTTGAATCTAGATGAGGTTCATACACATCTGACTTTTATACTCACCTGGATATGGTTTTGTAGATATGCAAATTAGGCAGTTTTAATATGTTGGTCTTAATAAGATACATTGTCCTTCATTCAGTGAAGTCAGCTTTGGCAGGGCAGTACAACTGAAACCAGAACCAAGACCTAGAGCCCTAACTGGTGTGCTGTATCAGAGAGAGTACACTTATGGCTTGATTAGAAGTTAGAACACAGGGAGTCTAGCCTGATTCCATGTTACTTTCGAGAAGTCCATAAAACAATCAAGGACTTAGTGCCCTGCATGAAGAAAGCAAGGACTGAAGTAGGTATCTCTACAAATTCACTAATCTGTGCCTCTAGGAATTAGTCGAATCTGAATTTTTCTTTGTTACTTCGATTCTCATAGAATCCTATAATTAATGACATTTGGTGTTCCACTAGAGGAGATATATTTCACCTAAACTGTTTGATTCAGAAGATATCAGTTTGGACTGTGTGGGTTTGGGGGGCTTGTTTGTTTCTTTTTTTCTTTTTTTTTTAAATGCATATGTTATAAAACCACAAAGAATTCTGCAACCAAGGACAGTGAGTGGTTCCAGATATGGTTTTAGTCATAAAGTGTCTATGAGGAAGTTCTAAAATATATGTTCAAGAGCATAGTATGTTTCCAACAGTATGTTTCAAATTCATAATGCATGTTTACTATCTGTGAAACCAACTTGAATTGCATTTTATTACTTCCATCTATCCCTGGGCCAGGGGAATAGTAAAATATGAGTTAGGGTAGTGAAATGCAATAGAGAGAAAAGAAAAAGAATTTCCCAAATGTATGCTGGTAAGTTGATAACCATTGAACTTTTTATGGGAAATGATGTGTATCATCAAAGCCTATGAAGATAATAATTTTTTTATTAAAACAAACACAATTGCTTATGTAACAGGCTAAAAACATTAAATCCTTTTCTTATAAATTTATTCTTGGGGGATTTAAAAGACAGGAACATCTGCAGCTGTCTTAAAGATGGGCCTTGGTGTAATGATATTTGACACTGCAAGGGTCTACCATTTCATTTGTCATTTCTAGTCATGACTATGAATCTTTTCAGTAAGGTTAAGTGTATAATTGACTTGCTTAAAAACCTGAAAATGATACCAGGTTTCAGGAATTGAATTCAGTGATTCCACTTGTTCTACAAGGCTTTGAGCTGGTAGAACTGAACCGCAGGAAAAATTAAGTTGTCTTTAAGTAGTGTGCTTGGTATCCTAGATTGAGAAGAAATGTATTTTTTCTTCATATATCCTCAGTAGGTTATGATGTTTTAGGTGGTTGATTGGCACAATTAAAGGTACTAAATTGCCAAATGGGAACAGTAAATTTTATATGGAAATTCACACATCTTAAAGATAGGCATATGGCTACAGAAGCATGAGTGGTAAGTTAAAAATAGTTTTTGTACATGAAACCATGGAATTTAAATTGTGGAAAGTGGCAAATTGCCAAATGCAACAGAGATAACAGAAAAAGGCATCATTGCCAAGCTAGCAATATTCAGAATCACAGCCCTTACATTTTTGTTTAGATCAAACAATTTGAGTGTTTTAAGTGGAAGAATTCCATTGTAAGAGGAAAAAAAAAGATTAGGCAGTGAGTTCAGTAATAACTATTTACTGTCTTAGGAAATTGAGTTCCATTCTGATTATGCTAGGGATATCTTTGTGAAACTTCTTACCACTTGAGTTTGTTAGCACAGCATAAAGGATGAGAAATGTTTGTTTTGTTGTGAAACATCAACCCTCAGTATATTTTTGCTTTTGTGAAGGATGCAGGAGATTACAGTTATCTTGTTTTATTGTTACTAATCCTGTGATTTTTAGAATGGGGATCATGCAACATGGTCAGGGATGGAAGAGGTAAACATTAGCCATAAGAGAACAATCCTTGATTTTAGGAATTCTATTTAGATGACTGAAATGATTCAAGGAAACACTGCAAAGAGTTGAGTAATAGCAAGGTTGGAGTTAGCTGGTCTAGTGAAGTGTGGTAATGTCCCATGGCTATATACCAGTAAGAGCTGTTAGAGGACTAGATTACTTTCCAAGAACACAAAGGCTTGGTTTGTGGCTTATCTATCTTTTTTGCATGCAACCTGGAAAAGAGCATGCTTCAGGTAGGAAGGACATAAGCTACCTTCCCAAGATCTGAGAAACCCTGAAGACACTATGATTATCCAGATTTTTTTAGCCAGTTGTTGTCAGAACTTTCTAGGTAAACCAGTGTATCTTTTTTTTTTTTTACACATGGATGAGGAGACAAGCTCTACACCCCTTAGCTCTGCAAAGACAAAGTAAAGACAAAGTAGACCTTGATAGAACATGAGAGGAGTTGGAGGGTCTCAGAGGTCTTCCCATCTGTCTGTATGTGTTTGTTTAGGTAGGAGGTTGATGAGAACAGGAGAAAGTAAAGGATTGAGGCATTTTCTGCTTGGAGGAAAATACGAAAAAAGAGTAGTTGCATACGGAAGGAGTGTGTGTCTTCTATAATGCCACCCACAGTCCATCTTCTGCACACAGCTGAGTAGAACAGCATGGGTTACAACACTTAAATAATCAAATGCTTTGTTTTTTACTGAATTATTTCACTAGATGACAGAAATAAGGTTACTATTAGCAATCTCTGAACCAGCTCAGGGTTCTTAACCCCATGGTTCTCAAACTTGTGTCTCTGATAATCCCCATTGGAACTTGTTTTCAACACCCAAAGAACAATAATCCAATCAAGAAATGGGCAGAGGACATGAACAGACGTTTCTGCAAAGAAGACATCCAGATGGCCAACAGACACATAAAAAAGTGCTCCATATCACTCAGCATCAGGGAAATACAAATCAAAACCACAATGAGATATCACCTCACACCAGTCAGAATGGCTAAAATCAACAAGTCAGGAAATGACAGATGCCGGCGAGGATGTGGAGAAAGGGGAACCCTCCTACACTGTTGGTGGGAATGCAAGCTGGTGCAACCACTCTGGAAAACGGCATGGAGGTTCCTCAAAATGTTGAAAATAGAACTGCCCTATGACCCAGCAATTGCACTACTGGGTATTTACCCTAAAGATACAAACGTAGTGATCCAAAGGGGCACGTGCACCCGAATGTTTATAGCAGCAATGTCCACAATAGCCAAACTATGGAAAGAACCTAGATGTCCATCAACAGATGAAAGGATAAAGAAGGTGTGGTATATATACACAATGGAATACTATGCAGCCATCAATAGAAATATTCTGTATCTGCTCCTCCTGACTGGTTCAATAGGGCAATAGGATGGCCATAGAATGCTGGATTTTGTAACAAGCATGCTGGAAGTTTATCAGTGCAAACCAAGCATGCTTCTTAAAACTACCTGAGCATTTTCTTCCTAATCTACAAAATATATCATTTAAATATTTCCTGATCTCTAGTTTTAGAGCCTTTAGGAACATATTAACTCTCGTCTCAAGCAACTAGGAAGTCCAGACATCAAGGAACCAGGAGATAAGAAAGCCATTATTCACAAAGACAAAGCCTAGACTCAGAAGGTCTGAATGAAGTGTTAACTCCAAGGTTGTAGCCAGAGACCTTACAAGGCAGGACCAAGGCATTGGCCCTGCAACCAGAGGTAGCAAGAAGACAGGAAGAATATGTCCCGGGAGTATTTCTAGAGGGGATTGGATTATAAACCAACATTTTGATCATCCACATGTAGCAGATAGCTCCCCAGAATTTGAACAAAAAGCAGACCAACCTAGGACTGATATTAGGGATCAGAAATATTTGTCAGGTAAGTAAACATTTCCTAATCCATGCCCTACGCAGACATTGATAATCAATTACAGTGAGCTTCCCCTGAACCCAGGTGCAGTTTTAAAAATCCTTATCAACACAGTCTTTAGGAGGCCACTACCAATAAGTCAGAACTAGAAGAAATCTGAAATCCATGTGTCATTTCTGATTAATACTGGGCACTGACAAATGACCTTTGATATCTCTTCCCATTCAGCTTTGTTGTCCTTATGCAAAAGCCATTGGGTGGCTTTCATGAAAATTAATCTGGTTAAGTATAAGCAATAGGGAAATGGGAGTGTGCTTAAATTAGTCTTTATTTTGTCTCTGATTACGCATCTCTTCTAAATTTTCACAATGCCATACAGAAAGGGGGGTCCTAGCTCTCTTTGGGAATAATATTTTCTCTTTCTTTTTTTTTAATTTTTACTGTGTTATACATACAATACATCATTAGTTTTTAATGCGGTGTTCCAAGATTTATTGTTATGGGAGTAATATTTTTAAACCAACTTTGAATAGTGTGAGGCATCCTGTAGTTGTTGCACAAGGAATGCAGGATGGGCACCCAGAAACAGGAACTCCACTTTTGCTTCATGGAAAAATGACAAGTGGACTGAAGTTAGCAGGCAGAGGAAGCACTATGATAACCCAGTGAGAAATTACATCCACTGTCAAAAAGTATGGGATGGCAATTTCGCCACATGGTACGGAGACTGAAGACACAGATTACGCTTAATGCAACTTTGACTCTTGCAAATATGAGGGTGTAAGAATAAAACTTAATAGAACTGCATTTTATGGGAAAACTTTAAAACAGGGTGAACCCCAACATTTCATTCCCAAATTGAACTATTGGCAAGAATCTCATCTTTTCAAAGTGACGGACCAAGTTAATTTTAAATACTTGAACTAGTAAACTGAAACACCTGCTTTCCTTTCTCAGGCTCATATTTTCCCTCATGCTTATGTTGAATTATGCAGGGTCTTCCCTCAGATGCAATCCACCCCTCCCCCCCAAGCCACCCTTTGATTTTGGAGGCCTATGCTCTGTGAAAGAGTTAATGATGTAGTGAAAAGCAGCAAATCCAAATTTCAGAGAACTCTCTTTGGATTTATCCCTTTAAGCCAAGACAAGTTTATAAAGGTGGGAAGAACGTCAACACAGGGTATTTTGGAATGTGAATTCCAGGGACAGTACTTGAGCAAAGGTGAAGCAGCTGGAGTTAAGAAAACTAAGTCAAGTAGCTCTTGTAATAGATGGACAAAAGATGGTGCTGGTTTGAAGAAGGCCTGAGGGACTAGAAAAGATAAAGCAGGTTTGAAAGCTGCTTTGAACATTTTGAACATTAAAAGAATATGAGAACATAATATGCCTTATCTTTCTTTTTGTGTTATATGCTGCTTTGTTCCTGAAATGGAGATATGCTTAGAGATACTTTTTTCTTTTTTTTGAATTTTACAAGTAGCAATTGCCCACTATTTAATTTGCCCACTAAAGGCAAGAGAAAGGATTCTCTCCCATTCGCCGTATATAGTTGTTGCCAACAGTCTGATGACTCTGCTTCTAGATACATAGATATACACATATTCATACACAAATACAAATGTCTTTTAAAACAAAAATTCTTACCTTCACCTTGCATCTAAACATAATTGAGAAAAGTGTCCCAGTGCATAGCGCAGGCTGAAGTCATTTGTATACTCATGCTGTGATGGGCAAGCATACTGGTGGCTGAAGTCTTGCTTCTGTTGTTCAGTTTTGTCCGTTCAAATTCATAACAGAAGCATATGGAACCATCTCCTTTCCGCTTCCTGCTGGGACCTTGATGATAACTGAGCTCCTCTCCAGACAGCACTCTGAAACCAGCTGTTTGCATGTCTGGTATTAGTCAATGGCTTGGGATAATGCTCTCCTGTACTCCCCTCATGATGTATCATCTAGTTTCAAGTGCCGTCACTAGGATAATTGGAGTCTTCACCATCTTAGTCCCTTTCTTTAGCCAGAAGAGCTAGTTCAGCAGCTAAAATTCAAGAGCCTTTGTAAAACTGAACTGAGTGAGAATAAGGAAATAGCTTAGTCTATTAAAAGAAAAGGCCCTGCCATTAAAGGTTTGAACAGAGAGGTGCTCAAGAAAGAGAAATTGCTGCTAAAATGAAATACTCAGCAAGTCTTGAACCAGTCCTCCATGGGGTGTCCCCTGAGAGTCCAAAGTGTCTTACACTTTGAGATCTCAGCCTCCAAAGGATACAGTTCCAAGGACCCAGGCCTCACCTTTATAAATAGTACTAGGACGTCAGACAAATCTCTGTTCTTTGGCATTTCTCTGAGCATCAAAGGCCACCTGTTATTTTCAGAAACAACTCTTCTCAAAGCATGGGAAATCATAATGGAACAGTCTGCTGGTGAGCATCAGGGGCCGCCATATCCAGGTTTGGGATCCTGAGTTACCCATAGCCCAGATCATAATACTGCTCTACTTAGTATTTTTTGCAGGTCCCAGGTACCCTGTGGTCCTAGAGGGCAATTCCTCCATACCCTGTCATGCTGTGGTGCTCTGAACCTAATCACTGTACATGGTGCGAATGTGTCACTTAACCTTTTAGGCCCTAGGTTCCTCCATTTGCCCAATGTGTATTATCATTCCAACTTCTAGGTGTGTGTAGGAGAAAATAAGATCTTTAAATTGCTTAGTACAGTGTGTATAAAACTGACGATAACAAGTGCTGGTAAGGGTGTGGAACAACAGGAACTCTCACATAATGCTAGTGGGAATGTGCAAGTTAGTCAACCACTCTGGAAAACAGTTGGGAAGGTTCTTAAAATGTTGTGCATGCACATTCTGTACTACTCTAGCCGTTCGTCCCGTCTCTCTACCCATGAGAAATGAACCCGCATACATTCGCACATATATATATTTTTTTTGTAGATTTACTTTTAATAGTCAGAAACTGGAAACAGCCCAATTCCCATCAATAGCTGAATATATAAATAAGTTGTGGTCTAGCCATAGAATGGAATACTGCAGTAAAAAGCAATGGATTATTGATATGTCCAACAGCTTGGTTAAATCCTACATAATTAGGCTCACTGAAGAAATACAGACAAAAAGAATATTAGCTGTATAATTCTACTTATAGCAAAATATTTTTAACTTTGAAATTAATCTCCAGTGAGAGAAAGCAGATCATTTGTTTGCTGGGGATGGGTAGGGACTGAAGAATTACAAAGGAGCACAAGGAAATTTGGAGGGTGATGTATGTGTTCAGTCTCTCCATTGTAGTGGTGGGTTCACAGACACATGCATATGTTAAAGCTAATCAAATTTCATGCTTCAAATATGTTCAGTTTATCATACATCAGTTGCATATCGATAAAGCCATTAAAAACCGCTTTGCCAGAAACCCTCTTCCTTCTCTCCTCCTCTTCTAGTTTCCTGAAACTTATTCATTAAGTGCTCTTATGCCTATAAACCTATGTGCCGGTACTGAAACTATAAACTGTATCAGTAATGAAACTAGAATTATACAAATGAGTTACAATATAAGAGCTCTTCAAATACTCTATAGCCTGTGGTAAATGCTCAGTAAAGGAGAACTGTATCCTACCACCCCAGGGTCCCCTTAGCAAAGACTGTTTTGTAGGTCAAGGCAAGAGAGTCCGCAGAAGGTAAAATAGTCCTGTATTTGAGGAAGCTGAAAGTAGAGGAGTTAGTATGGATTAGAGGAATGATAGAAATGAACTTTGAAGAGGCAGGGAGAGGTGAATTCTTGAAGGACCCTGTATTCTTGATTTTGTTTTTTAGTCAAGAAGGGGGAAATGTTTTGCAGTGAATTTTAGAGCAGTGATGTGTGGGACATTGTTGGATTTATGGTTTCAAAAGATTCCTCTTTGCTTATGAGTTATGGTATGCATGATAGTTGTGATATTGTGATTTATAATAAGAAGGATATGTTTGCTCTTTGTTCCACTTCTGGCACAGAACCCCTGGAATTTATGAAGAGATGTTAATGAGGTGACTTTTGGACCCTACTGAAGGATAGGGACTGGTTACCAAGAGAGCCAACCATGTTATTAGAAAGTTGGAACTTTCAGTCCCACTGCCTGACCTGCAGGTTGAATGGATTGCCACTGACAAGTGACTTAATCAATAATGCCTATAATGAAGGCTTCATAAAAAACCAAGAGGACAGGGTTTGGAGAGTCTCCAGGTTGATGAATGCTTTGAGATTAGGGAAAATACCTAGGCATTATGCAGCTCTCCCATCAGGCTGTTTCTGAGTTATATCCTTTTATTAAAAAAAAAAAAAAAAAAACAAACAAACAAAGGGCACCTGGGTGGTTAAATGTATGACTCTTGGTTTCAGCTCAGGTAATGATCTCGGATCCTGGGATCAAGCCCCATGTCAGGCTCAATGGTCAGCAAAGAGTTGGGCTGAAGATTCTCTCTCCGCCCCTCCCTGCACTCTGAGTGCCTGTGTTTCCTCTCTCTCTGTCTCTCTCAAATAGATAAACGGATCTTTAAAACAAACAAGCAAACCAAACAACAAACCAAACAACAAAAATCAAATAACAAAAAGAAACCAAACAACAAAAAGAAAACAAAACCAAACAACAAAAAGAAAACAAGCCAAAAACCCAGTAATGTAGTAAGTAAACAGTAAGTTTACTTACTGTTTGCTGTTACTGTAAGTCACAGTCAGTTCTGTTAAGCAGTCTAGAAAATTAATCAAACCTAAGGAGGGTGTTCTTGGAACCTCTAATCTATAACCTATAGGTCTTAAGCACAGGTGACAACCTGAACTTGAGACTGGCATCTAAAGTGGAAGTAGAAAGGTGCAGTCTTACAGGACTGAGCCCTTATTCAGTCTGATGCAATCTCCAAGTAGAAAGTGTCACAATTGGGTTGAATTACAGGACACTCAGTAGGTGCCAAAGCCTTGCCTGGTGATGTGTGTTGGGGGGGGGGTGGAAATCCACACATTGGAATTGAGTGCAGAACATTTTATAATTTATATGTGAAATGCTAACCTGGAGAGTTAGACAGTGGTTATCAGTGATGATTTAAGTGGATTTTTCCTCTATTTAGACTATTGGTTCCATGATAGTATATAATTCAAAGAATGAGGAAGATTAAGACAAATCTCTTGAAGAAAAACATTGGATTAGAGCTGGTATCCAGCTGTCCCTACCTTTACTTCTCTTTCAGTAAAGGAGCCAAAAACCTCCCATACCAGGGAGTGTTACCTGGGGTCTGAGAATTAGAATCCTGTTTCCTTCGCTACTCCATAGGATGGTTGGAGGCAGTATACACTGCCTCCAGTCTATACTCTCTGTCCCCATGTAGAGAAGAACCTATAGAGAAGAACCCAGAGAAGACTACAACACAGTACTTGTTGATTTATATTATGAGCGTTGGTAAGAATGGTTTTGAAGAGTATATAGATTTAGAAATATTGCCTGTACATGGTCTCCCTGGTTTTGGGTTTCCAGACTGTGTTACTGCCACTCTGGTTTCTTCCAAGGATAATAACAGTCTCTGGCTTTTGAATTGTAAGCATTTCCCAATGAATAAAGCTGTCCTCAACTGACTGGCACTTGGATCTTAGAATCACGGTGCCTGCCATCTGCTGTGGAGTTGTAAAATCTCAGATGGCCAAGTTTGTTCACCTGTGCCTTTTGTAGATTTCTAGCCCAGCTTAGTAGCACATTTGGCTCTCTAGGTCTGGCTGAATTTGGCCATAAAGCTGTTGGGAAGTCAGTGCATCAGGAATTGAGCAACATCCAAAAAAATAAAAACAACAACAACAAAAAATAAATAAATAAAAGGAAAAAAGAAAGAAATTAGTCCTCAAAAGGACTCATGTGGAATTTCTCAACTCTCAACTCTGAACAAAACCACACTTCCCTATTCAGGTCTCATGTACATGGAGTTTTTGGGGAAGAGAAGAGTATACAAACTATCAACAGAGAAATTACAGGGAAAGTCTGAGTGTACATTATAGCAAGGAATGTAAAGGACAAGTCAACACCACTAAATTAACAATTCCTTGAGATTCTCAAATATCCCTAACCACTGGAAGGAGGAACCTCAGTCAGGCACAATGGGTTACCAGTAAAAATGGGCAACTGAATGACTGAAACAGGAAGTCCCGTTTTCTTTCTTATACTGCAGTCTTTCCAATTTCACTTTAAATGTCAATGTGATATGCTTTGCTGATTTATAACTTTTAGGAAACTAAAATTGTTTCCAATGAGGCTTGATTTATATATAAGAATTCAATTGTTCACACCTGGGAGATTCTGGCCAACAACCCCAAAACCCCAGATCAGCTTGCAATGATTGGGTTTTCACATCCAAGACTAGGTATTTAAACTGGCTAAATTTTCCAATTTGATCAAGTCCATTGTGTTTCTCTGGTAACCTTCCCAGTGCCCTGTCAAAGTAACTAGGTTGGGATACCATGGCCAAATTGCATTGTTGATGAGACAAGGGCCACTATCTGGTGCTGCACCTAAAGCCAGGTGAACTGAGTGCTTAGTTTTAACCAAGAAATAAAATAATTATGTCTTTGTTTAATGTTCCAGATCTTGAGGTGTAGAAGTATCCTGTGCATTTTCATTTTTTTAAAGAAATTTAACCGAGAGACCAAGAGCCACACAGATAATTCCAATTTGCATAGTGAAATTCAATCTAATTCCTCATTTCTTTTTCCCAGAATTCTTGCTGGGTGGACAGGAGTAGGGATAAGTGTTTTATCAGACTTTGGCACCTGTGTGTTAATTTCAGAATTGGGGCATTACCCAGTTAGAGTGTAGTGGGGAACGGGCTCAGCATCTTCAGATTTTCCATTGTTGAAAATATGGCACAAAAGCTAAAAAACAACAGACAGAGACAAACAGCTGACAGGAAATGAACTGGCTACTGTAAGAATGCTTATGGCAGAGGAGACTCACCATCTGATGCTAGGGTTTGAGCTGTATGGATGACTGGTAAGTGAGCTCGTTAAATTTTAGGTCCTAATAAAGAGCTTTGGGAAATGAAAGGGCCTATTGTTTCATTTTGTCATAGAAATCCAGTTTCCCACTACAGCTGTTAGGAAAGGAAAACGTGAGGGAATGATTCCTTAACAGTGATGCCAGCAATCAGTCTGCCTGACACAAAAGTGCTGGTGTCTCTAACGGGTCCTCAGGTGCCTAAAATTGAAAATTATCTCTCTAACGTGTCTGTGTACTTCCACTCAGCTTTATGTTCCAACTGATTGCTTGGCTTATAATCAACGATCAATTTTTTGATCCAGTGCTTCCCATTGTATGGGTCTAAAAATGCCGGGTTAGTAGATGCACCAAAACAGTAAATGTTCCCCGTAATAGCACTATTTTTTTTTTTCCTTCCAGTGCCTACCATCCCTGAGCTGGATATTCTCAGAAAGAGAGTTTACAAATAGTTTGTCTTTGAGAATAGCCCTTGTTACTTAGCATTGATTTTTCAGGGTCTGTAACATGTCAAGCCTTGACACCCCAACAATTGGGAATCCTATCCCTCTCTTTTCTTAAAAAGAATTCCCCAGTGGCTTCCCATGGATATTAGTAGCGGTAGTAGTAGTGGAATATTAGTATTGCCTCTTTGTCACCATGCAAATTACAGCATTTAAACTCTTCCTTAGAGTCCATGGGATCTGGAACAAGGGTCACAAACTGGCTGGTGGGCTAAATCTAACCAGCTGCTTGTTTTCATAAATAAAGTTTTATTGGAACACAGCCACAATCATTCATTTACATACTGCCAGTGGCTGCTTTCATGCTACAACGACAGAGTTGAGCTGTTGTGGCAGAGATCATACGGCTTGCAAAGCAGAAAATACTTATAATCTGGTCTTTTACCAAAAAAGTTTGCTGCCCCTGCCTTAGTGGATCTTTCTGACCCCCATTTCCTGTGCTTCTCATGCTTGCTGATTTCTCTTCATCTTGCTGATATTAACCCTTGCCCCTGAACATACTGTGACCATTTTCTTCCTAGCACCTTTATACAGGATGTGCCATCTGTCGAGAATGCTGTCTTCCAAAACTATTCTTTCTCATCATTCAGATTTCAGCTTCCAGACTTATCTCAGAGGTCCTTTAACTCTTCCATCCCAGCTAAAGTTCTCTCTAGCCCATTATATCCTGTTTCTACCTGTTTTTCAATAAATAGTATCAGTAGTTGTACACATAATTTTGCCTCTGTCTCCTCATAAATATAAGTACCTTGAGTGCAAGCACTTGGTTTATCTGGCTCTACTCTGGATCTCTATGGTCCCAAATGGCAACTCAGGGACTGGAATTTGTAAATGCTCAGTGAATTTCAGTGGGTGAGATAAATGAATGAATCTATTTTGGAGTAAGATGCAACCCAGGCCTTCAATATAAAACCATTAAAAAGTTGCTTTATTGAAAGAAATGAGAAAGATTGGCCAGAGCAGTGTATTCTTGAAGACTGCACAAACAAGGCAAATTTCAAAGACAATCAGGCACTCTTAGAGTCCTTCTAAATTGGAGGAACTGATTGTGGAAGTTATTTTTTAAATTAATTACCAAATCATTTATAAAAATATCCAACTCAAACCATTTATTAGTCTTCAGAATACTCAAGATGAAAAAATCTATTAATATATATGGTGGTGATTGAAAATGGATATTCTTATTAATTACAAATGGATGATAACATCTGTTTTTTTCCTTTTTCTAATTGAAATATATTTGATATATAATATTGTATAAATTTAAGATATACAATATGTTAACTTGGTATACTGGATGTTATAATATGTTGCAATCATAGCGATATTTAAGACCTCTATCACATCACTAAACTGATCAAGTCATAAGAAGGGCCTGTTTAATGCTATGCACCAAGAGCTTTTAGAATATAAATGACTTCTTACCTAGTAGTTCCATTTCTAAGAGTTTAGGATAAGGAAGAAATTGGACATTTTCCCAAAGGTGGAGGTAACCAAATATTCATCAGAATCAAAATGCCTGGCCAAAGGAAAGTGGTTAAATGCATTGTAGATCTACCATACAGTGTACTACTTGGGATTGTTAAAAAATGATAGTGCAAATGATCAAGTCTGGAGTATCAATGGTTGAGCATTCTCTATGCATCAATCTCTAGACTGAACACTTTGTATATATTTTCTCTTTAAAACTCCACAGGGTGCCTAGGTGGCTCAGTGGGTTAAAGCCTCTGCCTTCAGCTCAGGTCATGATCCCAGGGTCCTGGGATCCAGCCCCACATTGGTCTCTCTGCTCAGCAGGGAGTCTTCTTCTCCATCTCTCTCTGCCTACTTGTGATCTCTGTCTGTCAAATAAACAAAATCTTTAAAAAAAAAAAAAAACTCCACACCAAACTCTGAATAGATGTTAACATCCACCCATTTACTAATGAGAAAATAGAGGCTCACAGAGGTTAAGTGACTCTGGTCCCAGAGCTGGGTAAAGACAAAGAAATTTGCGATGAAAGCCTGTCTCACATAACTACCATATTCAAGAGTGTGGACATCAACAATAGAAGTAGTCATTTCTGATATCCTGGACAAATTACTTAATCTTTTTGTGTCTCAGTTTCCTCTGTTGTAAAATGAGAAATGAGGTAATATGTATCTCAAAATGTTATCATGAAGATTGAATGAGTTAACTAATTGCACATGTGTACATGGGTTGGGCATTATTGCGTAGGTTGAGGAAGCAGCAGGAAATGAAGGAGATAAATTTCCCAGTCTATACTCAGTAAGGTAGTAGAGGGAAGATAGACATTTTTTTAAATTTTTTTTATTTGAAAGAGAGGAAGCACAATCAGGGGGACTGGCAGAGGGAGAGGGAGAGGCAGGCAATCCGCTGAGCAGGGAGCCCAACGTGGGACTGGATCCCAGGACCCCGGGATCATGACCTGAGCTGAAGGTAGATGCTTAACTGACTGAGCCATGCAAGCATCCTAAGATAGACTTTAAATAAATAAAAGAGACTGAGAATGTTAGACTATGGCACATAATATGAAGAAACCAAGGGAAACAGAAGTGCCAGGATGGGGGGAGATGGCATTCGCAATTCTGAATTGGTATTCAGAGAAGGCTCCACTGAGAAGATAACCCTTGGGCAGAAATTTAAAGAAGCAAACCATGAGGAGCCCTCGAAGAGCATTCCACGTAGAGGGAACAGGAAGTACAAAGGTCCTGAGGGAGAAACATGTCAGGAATAGCTCAGAAATAAAAAGGAAGACAGTATAGGTAAGGAAGAACATAGTAGTTGAGGGAGAATAGAAAACAAGGGACTTTGAAAGAATCAATAAGATTGATAAACCATTGGCCAAACTAATCCAAAAGAAGAGAGAGAAAGCCCAAATTCATAAAATTATGAATGAAAAGGGAGAGTGCACAAATAACACCAAGGAAGTAGAAACAATCATCAGAAATTATTATCAACAGTTATATGCGAATAAGCTTAGCAACCTAGATGAAATGGATGCATTCCTGGAAAAATATAAATTATCAAAATTGAACCAGGAAGAAATCGACAACCTGAATAGACCGATATCTAATAACGAGATTGAAGCAGTGATCAAAAACCTCCCAAAAAACAAGAGCCCAGGACCTGAAAGATTCCCTGGGGAATTCTACCAAACCTTCAAAGAAGAAATGACACCTATTCTCCTGAAGCTGTTTCAAAAAAATTGAAGCAGAAGGAAAACTTCCAGACTCTTTCTATGAAGCCAGCATTACCCTGATCCCCAAACCAGGCAAAGACCCTACCAAAAAGGAGAATTTTAGACTAATATCACTGATGAATATGGATGCTAAGATTCTCAACAAGATCCTAGCCAACAGGATCCAACAGCATATTAAAAAGATTATCCACCATGATCAGGTGGGATTCATCCCTGGGCTACAAGGATGGTTCAACATTCGCAAATCAATCAATGTGATACAACAAATTAATATGAGAAGAGAGAAGAACCACATGGTCCTCTCAATTGATGCAGAAAAAGCATTTGACAAAATCCAGCATCCGTTCCTGATTAAAACACTTCAAAGTATAGGGATAGAGGGAACATTTCTGAACCTCGTCAAATCTATCTATGAAAGACCCACAGCAAATATCATCCTCAATGGGAAAAAGCTTGCAGCCTTCCCATTGAGATCAGGAACAAGACAAGGATGCCCACTCTCACCACACTTGTTCAACATAGTATTAGAAGTCCTAGCAACAGCAATCAGACAACAGAGAGAAATAAAAGGTATCCAAATTGGTAATGAAGAAGTCAAACTCTCTCTCTTCGCAGATGACATGATTCTTTATATGGAAAACCCAAAAGACTCCACCCCCAAACTACTAGAACTCATACAGCAATTCAGCAACGTGGCAGGATACAAAGTCAATGTGCAGAAATCAGTGGCTTTCTTATACACTAACAATGAAAATACAGAGAGGGAAATTAGAGAATCAATTCCATTTACGATAGCACCAAGAACCATAAGATACCTGGGAATAAACCTAACCAAAGAGGTAAAGGATCTGTACTCGAGGAACTACAGAACACTCATGAAAGAAATTGAAGAAGACACAAAAAGATGGAAGACCATTCCATGCTCTTGGATCGGAAGAATAAACATTGTTAAAATGTCTATACTGCCTAGAGCAATCTATACTTTTAATGCCATTCCAAACAAAATTCCACCGGCATTCTTCAAAGAGCTGGAGCAAATAATCCTAAAATTTGTATGGAATCAGAAGAGACCCCGAATCACTAAGGAAATGTTGAAAACAAAAATAAAGCTGGTGGCATCACGTTACCTGATTTCAAGCTTTATTACAAAGCTGTGATCACCAAGACAGCATGGTACTGGCATAAAAACAGACGCATAGACCAGTGGAACAGAGTAGAGAGCCCAGATATGGACCCTCAACTCTATGGTCAATTAATCTTCGACAAAACAGGAAAAAATATACAGTGGAAAAAAGACAGTCTCTTCAATAAATGGTGCTGGGAAAACTGGACAACTATATGTAGAAGAATGAAACTCTACCATTCTCTTACACTGTACACAAAGATCAACTCAAAATGGATAAAAGACCTCAACGTGAGACAGGAATCCATCAGAATCCTAGAGGAGAACATAGGCAGTAATCTCTTCGATATCAGCCACAGCAACTTCTTTCAAGATATGTCTCCAAAGGCAAAGGAAACAAAAGCGAAAATAAACTTTTGGGACTTCATCAAAATCAAAAGCTTCTGCACAGCAAAGGAAATAGTCAAAAAAACAAAGAGGCAACCCACGGAATGGGAGAAGATATTTGCAAATGACAGTACAGACAAAAGGTTGATATCCAGGATCTATAATGAACTCCTCAAACTCAACACACACAAAATAGGCAAACATATCAAAAAATGGGCAGAAGATATGAACAGGCACTTCTCCAATCAAGACATACAAATGGCTATCAGACACATGAAAAAATGTTCATCATCATTAGCCCTCAGGGAGATTCAAATTAAAACCACATTGAGATATCACCTTACACCAGTTAGAATGGCCAAAATTAACAAAACAGGAAACAGCATGTGTTGGAGAGGATGTGGAGAAAGGGGAACCCTCTTACACTGATGGTGGGAATGCAAGTTGGTGCAGCCTCTTTGGAGAACAGTGTGGATATTCCTCAAGAAATTAAAAATAGAGCTTCCCTATGACCCAGCAATTGCACTCCTGGGTATTTACACCAAAGATACAGAAGTCGTGAAAAGAAGGGCCATCTGTACCCCAATGTTTATAGCAGCAATGGCCACAGTCGCCAAACTATGGAAAGAACCAAGATGCCCTTCAACGGATGAATGGATAAGGAAGATGTGGTCCATATACACTATGGAGTATTATGCCTCCATCAGAAAGGATGAATACCCAACTTTTGTAGCAACGTGGACGGGACTGGAAGAGATTATGCTGAGTGAAATAAGTCAAGCAGAGAGAGTCAATTATCATATTGTTTCACTTATTTGTGGAGCACAACAAATAGCATGGAGGACAAGGGGTGTTAGAGAGGAGAAGGGAGTTGGGAGAAATTGGAAGGGGAGGTGAACCATGAGAGACTATGGACTCTGAAAAACAATCTGAGGGGTTGGAAGTGGTGGGGGTTGGGAGGTTGGGGTACCAGGTGGTGGGTATTGGAGAGGGCACGGATTGCATGGAGCACTGGGTGTGGTGAAAAAATAATGAATACTGTTTTTATGAAAATAAATAAATTGAAAAAAAATTAAAAAAAAGAAAACAAGGGACTGGTTCATATGGCATCAGAATAGATGAAATAGAAAGGCTTTAGAGGGTTATGTATGAAGGCAAAATGATCTGACTTCAGTTTTGAAGGGTTCAACGTAACATACATTTATTTCATATCAAGTATGCAGAACAGTGGCTGATACATGTTAAATGTTCAATAAAGTGTAGACATTTTTATTTGAGGTATTAGCACCATCTATCATCTAGTTTCAATATATTTTTCAAAATTTCTTTGGGACTAATATATATTGTAAAAGAATAAGAAAAACTTCATCTTCCCTTATCCCCTTATATACCCAGGTACATGCTATTTCCTCATTGCTCAAGAGAAGGCAGTTTGTGCTGGAAAATATGAAGAAACTGAATACTTGACCAACCCTGTCCTAGTGTTCAGCCTAACAGCAGTTAAGTTTGAACAGACCTCAGTGGGCTGATAACTTCCTGGGACCAACCATTAGGACTCACATATGTAATTATGCAATAATGGAAATACACAGTCTAGGAAGACCACAGAAGACCTTTTAAAATGGGTGCATCCCTCCAGCTCTGATTCAACAATAAAATTTTTGCATTTAGAATACATCAAACATTGATTGATTCATTCATTCATTCATCCTTCACCACAAATACTTATTGAATGTCTAATATGTGTCAGGTACTTTCCTATGTATTAGGGATGAAACAGTGAGAATAAGACAAATCTGTGATCTCAGGGAAATTCTATGCTTGTAGGAAAAGTGAGACAGTATTCAAATAAATAGGTAACAACAGAAAGAAGTAGGAGAAATAAAGACAGGTCTGGAATAGACCTTGCAGGGGCTCTTGTTTTAAATTTTTTTTAAAAAAAGATTTTATTTATTTGACAGAGATCACAAGTAGGCAGAGAGGCAGGCAGAGAGAGAGGAAGAAGCAGGCTTCCCGCTGAGCAGATAGCCCGATCCAGGGCTCGATCCCAGAACCCTGGGATCATGACCTGAGCTGAAGGCAGAGGCTCAACCCACTGAGCCACCCAGGTGCCCCAGGGCTCTTGTTTTAGATGGGACTGGTCAGTTAGGACTTAGAGGAGGTGCAGAAATCTGCATGAAATGAGATAGCGGAGGCCAAGTTGCCAAGGAACAGCATGGGCCAAGTTGCCAAGGAACAGCATGGGCAAAGTTGCTCAGAGTATGATTGGAGAAATAGAAGCTGGAATGTAGAGGATGAAAGTAGGAAATGGGTTCAAGAAGGGAGACTGGGGGATGTTCGAGCAGGACTTTAGAATCCATTCTGAGCAAGATGGGGAACAACAAGAGACTTGAGAGCCTGAATAATGTTTTAGAAAGATTAGTTGGGCTGCTTGTAAGAAGAAAACTGTAGAGAGCCCAGAGCAGGATCAGAGAGGTAGACATCAGTTTCAGAAGCACACATAGATTTGATAGAGTTTTTGCAACTATGTTCTTAACATAATCCATGGAATGAAAATTGAAATAAAAAGTGATTTACAGCATAAACATCTTGTTTTCCTCCCTTTGGGGAACCCACTTTATCAGACCAGGTAGGTAGGTAAGGTTCTACAACTTCCCTCAAGTAGGCAAATTCTATAGGTCATGCACCAGGATTATGGACCCTACTTCTTTATTTTTTCCTTCTAAAAAGAGGTGGGTTTTTCAGGCCCCATCCACCTGGTCAGGGGCCATCTAAGATAGTTCCTGACTTCAAATGAGCCTCCCATGTATATCCTCCTCCCTGATTCATTCAGCACATTTTATAGAGAACCTTGATGTTCCGCATGCCATGAATCAGGATCAAAATGTTGAGTCTTGCAGGTTATATCTTGCATAATGCCAGGGTCTGTTTTTCATACAGACTATGATGGAAATGTCCCTTCATGGAGTTGTATAGTGTGTAGCCTACACAGCTATACCTTGTAGCCTGCCACTGTTCCATCCACTGGAAATAGATGACCAAGAGGTAATCTTTTCAGTTTACTGAGAACCTAGGTTATAGTGATTACCCTTGTTCTGGCATCATAATGAGTTCATTTGTTTATTAACATCTTTTCTGTTGTAGTGCCAGTCCAGCTAGTAGTGGCTGGACAGCCAGCAGGGTGCATTTTCAAAAAGGCAAAACCTCTAAACCTGTCTCTTTGACAGGCTTCTGGCAGCATTCATTCTGGAAACCCATCAGAAACATTTCAGATCAAAGCAGGTAACAGAGGTGAGCTACAGCCAGGGCTCCTCTGAGATTCTAGACACATCCCTGAGCACCATCTGGGCCTCTACTGAAACATCTGTAGGCTCTTCTCAAAGCTCAGGGCCCTCACACCATGAGCAAGACAAGATACACAATCTAGGAGAAACCAGCAGATGGTAAGTTGCCCAGCCTCTCATAGGGCTAAAAGTGTCAACTCAACATCATTGTGGAAGGAAGGGTAAAGTAATCTTCTATTCCCTGACCTTTCTCTCTTTTGCTTCCCTCCTCCCTCTCTGTATGTTTCTGTTGCCACCACATTTTCTAATATTCTATACTGTGGTGTCTTCTACTGCAAAGGAATGATCTACTCAGTCATTTGGCTTATTGATTGATTCATTCATTCAATGTAGCTTTAGGACTATCAACTGTGTACATGCCATTATCCAGGCCTTGGAGAGGGAACAAAACTGACAAGATTAAGCTTTCATTCTAGTGAGAGAAAACAGTCATCAGATAATTTGATAGTCATACATGCTCTGAAGAAACTAAAATAGGCAAGTGAGAATGGAGAGTGGCTGTGGAGAGCAGTGCTCCTTCAGACTGGTAGTTATGGAAGGCTTCAGTGAGGAAGTGACAGTTGCACTGACTTAGTATTGAGAAAGATCCAGAGAGAAAACATAATCTGTTAAGCTCATTCACACTGAGGTGCCTAGATACTTCCTTTTCCCCTTTCTTCTTTATTCCATTTTTTTTGGGGGGGGCGGTGTTGAGGGGGCAAATACTTGTTGAGCATCCATTCTAGGGAATAAAAGAGTTAAGGAATTAAATTTCCTTCTTTAATGGCACTTCCATGCTGGTGCAGAGGCCAATGTTAAATTAATTAGAAAATGAACATGTAATATCAGTTGCTTAAATGTTGTGACATGATAGGTTGGAGAGAGAGCAGGTAGTCAGGGAAGGCCTTTGTGGGGAGTAACATTTGTGCAGAGAACAAAGCGGAGAAAGAAGCTGTGAATACATCTGGGAGGGGAGCAGATGGTGAGGAGGAGTACTCCAGATAAAGGGACAACCAGAGGAACTGAGACAGAGGCATGACTGGGAAGAGGAAGAACCAGGAGGTTGGTGTGTTGAATGTGGAGCAGGCAAAAGGGGATCTTACAGAGGCAGGAACCTGACAGGTGAGCCAAGGGCCACAGTGAGCAATCTCAATTTTACTCTATATTTTTTATGTTAAGTTATTGGAATGTTTTGAGCAAGAGAATGACATGATCCAATTTATAGTTTACAAAGACTTCCTGGCTATTGGGAGAACAGACTCTAGGGGTAAAAGTTGAAAAAGGGAGATGAGTCAGGTGTAATAACTGAAATCCATATAAGAGTTGATGTTCTCCTGGCCTGGAGAAACAAGGCTGGAAGTATTGGACGTGGCTTGAGTTTGGAGAGGCGAATATGGCCTGGAGAGAATTTGGTGACTGTCTTTATAGGCAGTATAAACAAAAGAGAGAAATCTGTGTGAGTCCCATGGTTGTTGGTGTCAATAGCTGAGTGGATGGCAATGATATTTCCTAAAAAGTAAGAGGCTATGGAAGGGGCAGATTTGGTGCAGGGAGGGCTATGATTTTGGTCATGTTAACTTTGAGATTGCTATGAAAAATAGTGAAGATGTCAGTTAGGAGTTGGATATCCAATTCTGGAATTCAGGAGAAATGATGGAAGTTAGCAGATTACAAATAATACATTAACCTTGAGACTTGGTGAGGTCATTTAGGCATGATTATAAGCAGAGAAGGTGGAGGAATGATCCTGAGGATGCTCCCATATTTAAAACTAGGGAAGAAGGAAGGAAAGGTGGCAAAGAAAGTGCATGAGAACCTGCAGCTAGAGAGGAGGAGAACCATTTCCTGGATACACATAGAAGAAAGGGTTTGGAGGAGGAGGGAATGACCGAATGCTACTGAAAAGTTGAGAAAGATGCAGACTGAGATGCGAACATGAACATGGGCTTGGGCAATGCTGTCATCACAGGAGACCTTAGAGAGTGGTTTGCTGGAATGGCAGAGGTGAGAGCTTGTTTAGATGTGAGAAAGGTTGCAAGGGGAGAAAGTTTCATTAGTGAGCATAGTGAAGGCTTTCATGGGGCTGACTATAAGAATTCTATAAACAACCTGAATATAGCTGTGAAGACCCAAGTTGAAGGTAGAGGTTAGAAGCTTAAGCTTAAGGAAGAGTGTTTGGATGGTGAAGACAATGTTTGGTTGGTAAAGACAGTCTTGCAGAGAGAGAAAACTTAGTCATTACTAAAGTGGTAAGTGTTCATTTGCTTACTTGTTTTATACAACCTTTCAAAAATGTAAAAATGATTCTTAGCTTATGGGCAATACACAAATATGCAGATATGGCCCATGGGCCATAGTTTGCTGAGCCTGCAGTCCAGCTGACTGCTAAATGGTCTTCCTTGACTGGGATTGGATGTACATCAATTCCTGGGACTGTTGTGTATGAGGAGGTGTGATGCCTCCATCCATTAGATGGAATATATCTCAAGCCTTCTGATCTAGGATCTCTTTGTGTAATGGTGGACCTTGAGTTTGTTGTTGTTGTTGTTGTTTGTTTGTTTCCATGAGGATGAGATTTTTAAAGTATGTTATCTCCTGGAACCACAGAATCATGAACAGTTGGAACTACACCTGTCATCAAATAGATCGATAGTGCTGGCAGATTCCAGGAATGAAGGAAAGCTAGAACAGGAAGCAGCATAGTCTTCAGTCAATCAGGACACATCACAGATGAGAAATGGGGCCATCAGGGGATAGACAACAGTCTGTCTGAGACAAGAAGTCTCTCCCTTCTCTTTCTACCTCCTACTCCTCTGAACAGAATGAAAGAGAGTTTCATTCTCAGGAAGACTAGAGGACAAATTCCTCTGGACAGTGGGATGCATATGTTTGAGGTTTGAACCTTGTTCAGCCATAAAATCTGCATGCAAATCAGAACTTTTTCTGAATCTCCCAAGTCTGTTCTTCAGTTCTGGGATCCAGTGTATCACAGATAAGGAACACAAAGCTGGAGGTTGAGGGAGGAGCAGTGATCACAAAACGCTTGGCTAAATGTCAGTGTCAAGACGTGTATTTGTATAGGCTGGGATATGACGTAAATGATGAATCTCCATATCCTAGTGGTTATTGACCAAGTAAAGTGTGATAAAGTTTGGGCAGCCCTTCTTTGTCTTCCAGGGATGTTGTCTGTAACCCACAACTTACGAGGTCACAGCAGCATAGGAGGGATGAGAGAATATCTGAGATGGAAGGGTATTAAGGTGACCACTATCTCTGCAACAGCATGCAATGTCACCAACAATGTGTCCTTCCATAACACAGGCGCACTTCCCTTGGGCTCCCCACCCATTTATCTAGCATTCTCCTTCATAGAGACACAATGGCTCCAACCCCTATAGTGGAGGACAGAAACTTTGTTTAAAACATTTTTATCAGTTACATGGAAAGGGTCTCATGCTCCCAAGCTTTGATCACAAGGGTCTTGAAGTTGTCCTTCAGATGATATGAAATCAAATAGGACTTTTTAATCCTTGAAACAATTGTAAAATTAATCTGAAAAGTTGTGACCTTTACTCAGGCTTCTGAAAATCCTGTTGGCAATTCTGCATTTAATGAGGCACACTTCAAAGTGGGCTAGACACAGATAATTCTTGACAGAGCAGAAGGGTTTCTCCATGATGAAAAAATAAGCATTTGCATCAATAATGAAATAATCAATAATTGACTTTGATGGATTAAATATAGAGCAGTGATGACTTAAAACATGAATATGTCTTTTCAGAAGGATTCCAAGCTTGGATATAATGAAGTTATATAGAGTTAATCAGAGCAAAAGGCAAGGGTGCCGGGACTAAACTTTTTCCCTTAAATTTTATATATGTCTCTTTGAAGAGACCCCCCCACTTGCAAGATATTTGACCCCGAGGAACTATAGATATGCTCTAGTCCAGCTCTTTTATTCTACAGATCTGAGAACAGAGGCTCAGATTTGAAGGGACCTGTTTAGGGACCCATCATCAGTGGCAGCATTGATTTCATTTAATGGGACAAATGCAAATTTTGTTTCCCACAATGCACTAAGAGTACCACATTATCTTTTCATAGGGGTTTTTTGATTATTCAGAGATGTCCTTCTTGATGTTTTTATTATAAAATTAATATTTGCCATACAAGTTAAACACTGGGGATTTTTAGTATTCTTCTGTGACTTTTTTTTTTAAATCATGAAACTAAAATACATTTACCTCCTACTTGTTGTTATAAATCTCCAAAAAGGTTCAGAGCATCACTTAATGATATATTACGGGCATCTATTTAACCTTTAGTTCCTGTATCTTGAGTGATAAGAAATCCTGGTCCTCAAAGCATTAGCTTCAGTTTTGTACTGATAACTGGTGTGTGAGTTTTAGTACTGGGAGTCTGTGCTCTTAGATCCAGAGGTGGGCACACAGACATCTGTCTATGCTTGCTTTAGTATCAAAAGAAAGATATATTCCCAGTGACTAGCAGAGCACTGCATAGAGAAGCAGTCTTTGTGTGATTCTGCAAGTGTTTTACAAGCTTATTATGGAGGAGGGGTTGTCAGAAGGACAGTTGTCCTTTTGACAGAAGGACAGAGCAAAGGATCTTGGTCTCCCAGAGGTCAAGGGATTAGGGGCAAACTGAGCCCTTGCAGCCCTAGGTATCAGCTATTGTTTCTGGAGCACACCATAGGGTGCTGGCTTTTAAAACCCTGACATACATGGTTGGAGGGTTTCTAGTGAGGACATAAAGGTTGTTGAGATGCTTTTTAAGTTATTCTCTTTTATTGAGTGATAGAATGGTATATTCCATTAACTATCTTATCACCTTGGCAATATGTCAAGCAAACAGGTCATTTGGCATCATTCATGCAAAATATCCTGAAGACTGAAGTTTTTAATGAAGCTGCTGAACTTCCCTGAAGTGTTGCCATCATAGACATATAATGGCTGTCTCCAGGAAAGGAATCCATTTCTGTAGCTAAATTGTTCAAAAGGCATACAATGGCACCATGATTTTTATGCTTCTTATTGTTATTTTTTTTCCAGTGGATACTTAAAAATCAATTTATTTTTATTCTGGTGTGTACCAGGGGTATCGTGTTTGTTAGGATGAAAAAGCAATTTTAATTTAGTGGGAAATGGATTTTCTTTATCACAGAGAAATGTCGGCTAGATGAGAGACACATCAAATAAAATTCTCATTCCCGATCCCAGGAGTAGAGGTGGGGAGATGGGACTGGCAAGAAGACAAGTTTAGATTTTGATAATTCTGTTTGAATTTCTCCTTAGAGCCCTTAGTTGTCAATAAAAGCTCTTGGTAAGCAGCACAAATGACCTTGTTACGCCTGTCGTGTTCAACTGGGTGTTCCAAAGCAACAGAGTAGCATGAATTCAAGTGAAAGGACCAGGGCTTATGTCAGGCTCTGACACTGTCCACCCATGTAACCTCATTTGTTACTTTCTCCTCTCTGGGCATCAGTTTCCTTATCCATATAATGGATTTTAAAGTCACCTAAAGTCTATGATTATTAAATGAACTGGGGAAATGTCTTATCAGTTGCCCATAGCATCTCAAGCAAGGTTTTCTTTTGATTGTAACTGACTATAGATTATAGTGTCTTTGGGAAAATTAACATTTCACTGAATTGATGAATGGCCCCATTTGTTCCAAAAACTGCATATTCAGGTCCATTGCCTTCTCATGTGCTATTTTAGCCAAGCCATGTTCTCTTTCCCTTCTATAGTTGTGAGTGTGTGTGTGTGTGTGTGTGTGTGTGCAAGATACAGGGAAAGAGAGAGAAAAGCAAAGCATAAGAGAGAGAAAAGCAACCTATCTTCACCTAAGCAACCTTATTTATATCATTTTTTTCTAACTTTCTGTGACCCAGCCACACTGGCCTTAATCCCCCATACTTACTATGCTGTGTCCTGCCACAGGATCTTTGCACATGTTACAAATCACACACATTAAAAAAAAAAATCTCGCACATATTCAAACCACGTTGTACTTGTAGCTATCTCAATATCTCTTTTATGCTCATCACTACTTTTAAATTATGCTGGCTATTAAAACTTCGGCCATGATCTTGTTATTTAAATCATCAATAAAGAAGCACTTGTGTGCTTCTCTGCATGTCACAATTTTTAAAAACATTTTGATAACTGTATATTGATATACATGGTTTTCTTTGTAGTGCAATTTTTTTTTTTTGGTCCTGCGCATCTAAAAGCAATATACCAACGAGTCGATAGGTTTCCTTGGACTGTCAAGAGGTCTTGGGCACCTAAGAGCTTAAGATGATCTATATTAGACCATAAATTAGATGAGGGGCTGTAGCTGGATCAGTGTATTAAACTTTTTGGCATGCTGCAGATGCTAAATAAATATATGTTGAATGAATAAGTGAAAAAATAGAAAGTTGGAAAAGATAACCATTCAGGGATCTAGCTATTTATTTATTTATTTATTTATTTATTTTTATTGTCATTTTTGTGAATGCAATCCCCCTTTTTAAAAAATTTATTATTATTTTAAATTTTTTAATTTTTTTATAAACATATATTTTTATCCCCAGGGTTACAGGTCTGTGAATCGCCTGGTTTACACACTTCACAGCACTCACCAAAGCACATACCCTCCCCAATGTCCATAACCCCACCCCCCTTCTCCCAACCCGGATCTAGTTATTTAATACAGACTGCTCAAGTTTAATTCTTAGAGAAAAGGTACATAAAAAGTTCTCTCTCTTTAACATGATTTGGGCTGCAAAGAATAGAAACCCGACTCAGGACGGCTTGAATACTAAGGAGACATGTGCTCATGAAGTCCAAAGGTGACCAGTTTTAGGGTTCAATGTGGTCAGTGTTTCTGAAACCTGGAAAACTCAGGCTCTTTCCAAGATTTAATTTTGATGTCTGTAGTCAAGCTTACAGGATGCTGCTAGGAGCAGACAGGGCCATGTGCTTCTTTGTTTCTATATGGTTGAAAGGAAGAGACCCTCACCTTTAACCATGTGATCTTCCCTTCAGTCTCACTAGGCCAAATTAGAATGAATGTCATTGCCCAGACCAAGAAGACCTGCCAGCATAATATCATGTATTGGTGGGTAAAACTGATGAGCATCCTTGTCCACAGCTGAGGAGGGCCTGATTGAAAAATTAACAAATGATAAGCCATGTTAGCAATAGGAAGGGATAAATGCAAGTTGGGGAACCAACGGAGTCAACGACACACGTCTCTTCAGGGAGGCTTATCAGAGACCATGTGTTAGCAGAAAAAAATGCCATTCTATGTTTGTTAAACACATTTCCTTGGAAAAGAAGGTATGGGGAGAGCAAGTCTATAAAGGGATGATGTTTATAGGCAGCCTGCTTTTTTTTTTAAAATGCATTTAGAGTAGAATTTCACTCAAGAATGTGCAGGGGAAATAGAAGCATCTCTGTCTTCTGAATAATCAATTCCCTTCTTCCCCTAAATCAGGTGGCACTCTGTGAGTCAGGCTTTACACACCATGAAAGAAAGGATACAAAATGAACACCAAAATTTAACACAGTTCTTCTCTGTTGTCATATTTTATACCTCATATTCATTCAGTATCTGTCTCTCTGATTATCATCTACAGAAGAGATTAAAAAGAAAGAACAGAAAGTCATCTTCTTCCTATAATTATGTACAGATTCATATGCCTATCAGCAGAAGGAGAGATACTATCTCAGGGAGGTAACAATTCATGTCTCTCTGGTACTGTCCCTTGTATCCCTGCTTTCAGCATCAGGGACTACTCATGCATAATTAGCCCTCCATTGATTTCCTGAAATGTTAGCTCTTGGAATGGAAATCTTTATGAAGATGCAATTGCAGTTAATTTGCCTGCTACTGTTTCATAATAAAGAAAGTTATTTCAGAAGAAATTACTTTTTTATAAGTTAGAATTCTCTAAGGTAGGCTGGTAGTCAATGTGGAATTCTTTGAAGACTTGCTAGTTTTGTCTTTGATGTTCTGGTAGAAAATCAGGGTATTCTGCCGTCACTACTACCTATGAGTAAGTATTCTAGCCCCTTCTACTATTTCCAAAGGCTTGCTGGTTTGTTGGGTGTGAGGTAAGAAGTTCAGTTTTTCAATGTTGTAGGTTACCACGGGTAAGCCAACCATCTAATATCAAAAATGGGGGATATCTCATGACCTCATTGTATTGGGAGATCAGACATAAAATTGTAGCTGTCTGATTTCCTACAAACCTGTGGTGTAGACTGTACGTCATAAAGTCTGTCTAGTTCTAGCTGCCATTGAATATTGCACTAATGCCCAGTCATGTGTCTTTCAGTTAAACCTGTCCATTTTCAGTTGGTACAACAGAGCTTAAATTTCTTTCCCAAAGACCTGATGTGCACATGGTCAAGTACAAATCTTATTTAATGGAAACAAAAATCAATCTCTCTGTCAAATCAGCACTTTAACTCACATGCTTGAGGCTGCCTTTTGTAACCTAGGGGAAAGAAGGTTATGACTGGTTAATACATCGTGCCACTTATTTGAAGCTGTTATTTTTGTTTTTCTTAGTGCCCCCAGCCCAGAAATTTCTGCCATTTTATAGTATATGTCACAAAAGTCAAGACCCTGATATGCCACAAATGGCACTAGAATCTCAAGAATTATCCTTCTAGGTTTTGTTAGCTCCTGGAGAAAAACTGTGCCACTGAGTTAAATGTCCAGAGTAGCAGCTCCTACCAGTGATGTCTTGTATTTTTTTCATAATACTGTCACTTTCAAATGTACTAATTTATGGATTTGTTTTATTTGTTGCTCTCCCCTTTTGGTATTCATTTTGTATCTATTCTTTCAGAGTGTCAGGTCTAGGATGATTGGATTTTTGTCTGCTTTACTCTAATTATTATATTTATCACAGGTTTCAGCCAAGGAGGGGGGGATAAGTTATTTTGATACTGTTTTTAAAAATCCAGCTTCACAAGTAATTTCAAAGAAATGTTAGTAAATACATGTTTAAGATTGTTTTTGTAGAGCTCAGAGTATTTTTTTTGCACTAAAGAATATTATGATTTTTATTATTTATTACATTTTTTTAGTATTTTTTTTCCAATTTATTTATTTTCAGAAAAACAGTATTCATTATTTTTTCACCACACCCAGTGCTCCATGCAAGCCGTGCCCTCTATAATGCCCACCACCTGGTACCCCAACCTCCCACCCCCCCGCCACTTCAAACCCCTCAGATTGTTTTTCAGAGTCCATAGTCTCTCATGGTTCACCTCCCTTTCCAATTTACCTAAAAGCACATACCCTCCCCAATGTCCATAACCCTACCCCCCTTCTCCCAACCCCCCTCCCCCCAGCAACCCACAGAGCTCAGAGTATTATTAATGAGGGCATCAAGCAGATAATACAACCAATTCAGAGGAGAAATCAAAGAAGCACAAATTTATATGGAATAAAAAAAGTTGAAATGGATATTCCAGTAGACACAAAACTGACTTTCACTATTGTGTGGGAACAGAGAAATAAGTTTGACTTTTGGACATACTGGACAAAACTGATCTGTCTATAGACAAGAATTATTTAGCATTATACCATGAATTAACTGCAAGTTCAAAGGCAATGAAAGTTCAAATCAGATAATCCGGAAGGGTTGCTCTAAAACAAAAACAAAAACAAAAACAAAAACAAGAAAATGCATAGTTTTCCAACAGAGACACTTATTAATTATGCATTTATTCCCAATTTTCTTGTAGTCTTCCTTTTGACCACAAGTAATCTCAAAAAAATTATTCTTGATTATAACATTAGACTGGTCTCATGAGGCTCAGTCTAATTATTTATAGAGGTGCAGCAAGTGTTAATTTATTATCTAGGACAGCCTAAGTTTGCTTCGCTGGAAATTTCAGGAATCTCGTATTAGACTTTTGAAGATTATCATTGTCATTCTGAGGCTAGGAGGTCAAGCCCAAGAAGGTCTACCTGATTTCACCTGCAGTATCTAAATACTTGGTTAAGTTTCTCTCTTCTCAGGTTTCCTAAATTACTTCCGTATTCTTGGCCTGCCTGAGAGCAGCCTTCCTTACCACCTGTTACCTGAGACCCCATAAATCCAGGTGCCGGACCAGTTTTCTGTAAAAGTTATTCTTCCTTAAATGTGGTTTGCCATACCTGATTAGATGAATATCACCCTCAGATATGGTATATCAGGCAAGTCTTTGGTTGCATAACCAGTATTCCCTATCCTGGTAAAATAGAGGAATAGACTCTTAACTGAATCTGTGCAACTATACAGTCATGTGAAGTAAGGATTCAAAAAGAATTCCTGAGCTGGGGCAGGAGAGTTAAAAAAATGAAAATGATAGCATTTGCAAGTGTTTCATTTCAGTTTACAAAAGCAGAACCTACTAAATTGTTATGAGTTATAGACAGCTTAAGAAGGAAAAGAGTCTCCTTATCTATTCAAACTAGGACATTAGGCCAACATCAAGAGTATTGCTAACAAATAAAATTTTCCTCATTAATTCCTTCAGTCCTATGTAATTAATTCTTGTTTCATTTGGACTCTTGGGTAGCAGTCTCATGAAGATGACTGTTTTGACAAAAAAAAGTTCTGGAAGTCCTCGTATAGTCTGAAAGTTGTCCAAATCATGCCATCCAATTCTGCTGTAATCCTTTACCTTAGGGCTCTGAGAGGGTCTGTAGCTGATTGCAAAGCCTTTGGGGAAGAGTCAGTAAAACAGAGAGACTTATGGTAGCTGTGTTTCATTTATTAGTGGCCATTTTCAAATGTGGAATGTCTAATGAGAGTTCACATCAAGTGTAATTCAATGACTAGGAAATTTGTTTGTTTCAGTGGCATAGACAACCAGATAACAAAGCTAATCCAAAAAACGTTTTAGACAAAACTTCTCTAGGAATAATTAACTCTGTTTTCAATGAAGATAGGGGATGTTAGATATCATTTATAGAACTTAGTGACCAGAATTTATACAGATGAACAAAATCTTGATGTATAACGTATAATAATCTAAAGACATAAATCACCTGGAATTTCAAGAATATGGAAAAAATATCCCAAGTCTAGAATTGGACCTCAATATCTTTATCTTTATAAAACTGCATAGGGAAGGCTTATGTGCACCCCAAATTGAAATCCATTGTCCTAGAAAACGCTAGAGGTAAGTAAAAGAAATGAGGTTTCGGCCAAGTAAGCATTTTAAATTTTAATAATTTAAAGTTATGGCTAACACTCTACCAGGCTTCAGCAAACTTATTTTGTAAAAGGCCAATTAATAAATCTTTTCAGCTGATAGGATGTAAGGTCTCTGCCATAACTACTCAACTCTGCTATTACAGGGTAAAAGCAACCATAGTTAATACATAAACAAATGGGCTTGTCTGTGTTCCAAAAAAGCTTTATTTTTAGAAACAGGTAGTGGGCTATATTAGACTGGTGCCCACCATATGGCTGCACTGTACTATAATTATACTATCATCAGAACGAGCATAACCAGGACTCTGAGAAATAGAAACATACTATGCACAGTAAGGACACTGACACATTTCTAGGAAATTTCCATAAGGCATGTAATTTCTGAATATTTATAACATCTACCTTACACAGATTTAATCTAGGGAAGGCTCAGCACCTCTTTTATTTTGACTTTTCCCATGCAATCCCATAAACAGTAACATAGCAAATGAACCTAATCACTTCTAGTTTCTCTTTCTATAAGGTGGAAGAACAAAGCTATGATTCCAGGTGACCTCTATGAAATATCAAAGAGAGTTTTAGGGGTAAAAGTATCCTGAATTATTTCTTTTTTATTAATTAAGAATCTCCTTTGGGGAAGGCAAAAAATTAAAAATAATGTCAGAGATGATTTGGACTTTTAATATCTGACAATAGGACATGTGAATAATCATACAAAGTAATACAATTGTAAAGAACTTTGGCTTCTTAATAAGAGAAGGATTGTTGTTCTTCTTAATCAAGGGCATAAGAAAGTCAACAGAAAGCACAGAAGTTTATCTGGCAAAGCAATACCTTTGTTACCTAGAGAGGTTATGCAGAAAAATTTAATTCTTCATATTGCAGGAGAGGCCATTAATTAGTAAATTAATAAAATAAGTCAATCAAAATCAAAGAAGCTTTTCTGATAGTCAAACACATTTTATAGTTTCTCAGATTCAGGTATTCTAACAAAAGCAAATAAATTTCATCCTCTAAGTTGTGTCTGTCATGTTCTTTGATGTTCTGGAACAAATTGACACTTTATTTTAGAACAGATCTCAGAGTATACAAGGTCAGAATTAACTTTATACTCTTAATAAGATGTTTTAACATGCAGTGTTTTCGTTTTTGTTATCTTCACATGAATCATTATACAAGCTATTTTCCTTTATATTTCTACTTTGGTACATACTGATGGTTACAACTTACAGATAAAATCTCCTTGGAGTCTTTAATAGGTTTTAAGAATGTAGGAGTATAAGGTGTGTAAAGAGCAGAAAGGAGACAAATATGAGGAATAAAAGAAACCCAATTGCCCACTGCTTTAGTATGCAATATTCTTTTCCTTGAAAAAACACAGAAGTGTATACACAGTTTTATTCCCCTGAAACTATTGGTCCTAAGTGTAATATCAAATGCTTATATTAGTTATAATTGTTAATAAAAATAAATAGACACTACTGCATGGGGGAAAAAAAAACCAAAATGGTGAGGTGGATAATTGAGGACTGACTGTCCTCCACCAGCATTTCAACAAACTCACAGAACTCACAAGCAAACTTAACTCTCTACCACCCCACCTGCCCCGATACAGATTCTCAAAGTGGCAAAAATGAATATATTCATTTGCACAGTCCAAAGATAGAGCTTCTAAGTAAGAAACAAATGTATGTAAGTCAAAAGTATACTATTGTACTGTACTTAAGTTCGAAATAATCTAGATATCCAAAACTATGGAGAAGCAGGAAATGTCATCTTAGTTGATAAAGGAAGTGGCGTCAGTAAATGAAATTGAATGTTGGGAGAACTAACACCACGCGTGCATGTAGAAGAAGATGATCCAGTAAACAGAAACTGATGATGCATGGGAGAGGGGTCAGAGATTGCTGGAATAATGTTCTTGAGGAGGGCAGAGTAGATGAGCTCTAGAGACTCATTGGAACAGCTGACTGAACAGAAGATGGACATTTCTTTTGTGTCAGGAGGAGGCAGAGTGCATGACACAGTTTGTGGGTAGCTGGGTAAACGTGGGCTGGAAGTTGGTGGGAATTTCTGTTTGCTTCTTTTCTGTTACATAGAAAACAAGGACATCAAATGAGTATTGGGGGCAGAGATGTTGAGATTTTAAGGGGATGAGACAATGTAAGACATCATCAGCTAGAGAGTTAGAACAGGTAGGACTAGCATTACAGTCTGATGTTTAGGTGACATCCAGAAGCCACTTGAAATTAGTAGTAGTGAATTTAAAGTGAAACAAGCCAACTTGAAAAACCTACTTCAAGAACGTTAAGCAAGAAAACTTAAACAAATGATACCAGGAAGGAATTGGTTCTAAATGTAGCTGTCCCACTTATACCTGGGTATTCGTATCAAATAGATTTCTAGTCCTTTAACTCTTTCTTGGTTTGCTTGGTTTTACTTAAAACAGGCTCAACCATTGCTGTCCAGTAAGCTTGCTGCTTACTTTAATTTTAATTTTTAATTTTTTAATTTTTTAGAAAGAGTGAACATCTTTGTTCTTTGGTATGAGTGAACATCTATCTTATTGAATGTAAAGGACTTGGAAGAATTGTGGCTAACTGTGTTGGGCTAAAAGTTTCTTGGATTTTAAGTCCAAATTCCTGTAGGATTTTAGTCCATAGTAGTGGTAGTTATCTCCAGGAATCTTTTTTTTTTTTTTTTAAATGTGTAAGGCTATTCATGAAATCTCTACTGAATAAAGAATTAGCCATAATAGAGATGCTTTTCAAAGTAATTTGAACCACCCCTCACCCCCGCCTCTAACACAACACCAATTGACATGACAGTCCATTACAGGAATTTCCAATAGCCCTGCTGACATTGGTTTCAGTCTAGTCAAATGAAGCAATTACCCTGCAGATGAAACAACGAGATAGGATTTTTTAATTTCTGCAATGTCATAAGGCATTTTCATTTATGTTCTCATTTCTATTAAAATACTTGGCTATGGCCATGAAACTACTACTTAGAATTAAACGACCTGCAATATATTTGGGGACAAATTTTCAGTTTTCAGTGGGTAATTGGCCTAACAAAAAGAAGTACACCAGAAAAATACAAGTCAGCTATTGCAAAGATGGCAAAATGAATTAGGTACAAGATATGTCCAAAAGAAGCTTCTTGTGATCTTATTTTCATGATTCAGGTCATTACATCTGGCTTATTCTGCTGTCCCCATAGCAGTTGAAATTGTAGTCTTTCACAGACTCCAGATAATCCCCAAGGCCACATTTTCTTAGGGCTTAAAGATTTTTTGTTTTTGTTTTTGGCTTCTCCTATAGTTATCACGCTATGCATTGGAATGGAAGATTATAAGCAAAGGGATATGGTTAGCTTAAACTTTACATGGACCATCCTTGGCTAACCCACTAAAAAACAAACATCAGTGAGAAGATATTTAATGTGTAACAAGAGTTTTTTTTGTTCACTAGATATAGCTGAACCAATGGAGTATACTCTCAAGCCTCAAATATATCTATATGCAAAGCAGTCTTAGAGAATATGTAGAATTGACTTGTACATTCCCTCATGGATCATAATCAATTTAATTATACAAATACATATGAACATCCCAAGCCTTGCACACACTCCTTTAGTTTGTTGACCTTCATATTTCTCATTTCTGAAATAGAGTTGCTAGTAGTACTTACCTTAGATTGTTGTGAGGATTAAATGAATGAATCCACATAAATTCCTTGGAACAGTGCCTGACTAATAGTGACCAATAATTACTATATAAAAAATGTTTCTTTATTGTATCAAGACCCCTGTCATTCGGTAGAGAATGGTGGGAATGAGAACAGTAAGCTATGATATGAAAATGAATGAGTTATTTGTCGTGAAGAGGAAACATGGAATTAAAGTAGGAAACATGGGGATGCAAAAAAAAAAAAAAAAAAAAAAAAAGGACAAAAAAACCCTGTCAAGGAAGAGGAACTAGCCTCCTCCAAAATATGTTTGTAATTCCTATTTCCTTCCAGTCTGCATTGCTACCACCTGAAAACAAACCTCCATCCTTCCTTATGACCATGACAGTCCTGGACTGGGTTCTTTACTTCCATTCTTTTTTATGTGAGGGATTATGTTTTACCCCATTGAAAGTTTTGCCAGTTTGTACCCAAACTGTGGGAGTTTGGAGTTCCCAGTACTCTGTGGGAACTCTAAAATTTAAAAGGCTGCATGGTATGGTCCTTGTCTCTATTCTAACCAAGCTCATTCATTGTATTATCTTCCTTATGAAGCTTTCTCTTTCTATTCTTGGAACACATGATGCTCAACCCTTATTGTGCTTTACTTCTATATGACTGATCAGTACAGAATCCTCTTTCTTCACCTCTCATACCTATGGTCTGACTTAAAGTCACCTCCTCAGAGAAGCCTTCCATGACTATACTGTGAAGAATGCCTCTCCTTCATCCATTGCCACTCCCTCCCAAGTCACTGTAGATCATATTGTTCTGCTTAGTCAGTGGATGAAACTCTGTTTGCTTGTGTGGACTCTGACCATCAGACTCAATTACCACCTATAAAATAGGTCTACTTGAATTATCCAAGCTCAGGAGACTGTTGTACAAAAAATGGGATAGCAGACTATTAGTTTGCAATGCCAAACAGAACTGCCACTGGAACCAGCCCTCACCCCCGCCTCTAACACAACACTAATTGACATAACAGTCCATTACAGGAATTTCCAATAGCATGTCCTCTCTCCTATGGTTAGGTAAATAATGGTGGGGGGTCAGATGAATGAGTGGTTAAGGGCTTCAGGCAAGTTAATTTAGTAACTGTTTCTCTCCTCAGGATGCTTTTGGCAGGAGAACAAGATACAACAGGCTAATAGCATCAGGCTCTTAGAAAGTGCTTTGCCCTAAGTTCTTTGCCTGATAGACCAAACCCCTCTCCCATTCCCAAATTCTCTCTTAGATCTTATAGCCTTGTAAGGCTTCTTTGGCTTTAATCATCTGGGCAAGGGCCACTTTCTTTATAGGTGGCTTTGCATATTTTTATCCTCTATTGTTGACTTGTGGATGAACAATAAGCACCTTTAATTTTAGGTATGATAATGAGAGAGGACTCTATATTCCCCCAGATGAGGATAATAGGTATGATGAACTTTTTTAAAATGCTAATAACCTATCGAGGTTTTTGAGAAGGCAGGTGATGTGATCGAATCTGTAATGTCCTTGAGAGAGGTGGCGGTGATGGGGGTGGTAGAGAGGAATAGAAATAAAAGTCTGTTGATCGCCACACCAGGGCAGTGTAAACAATAATATTCACCACCCAGCCCTCCTTTTAACTACTCTGTGGGTAAAGGGGTCATGTACATTTTGCAGGTGAGGAAATTGAGAGGGAGGATTTCCAAAGTTCCAAAGCCAGATTGGGAGAAACAGGTTCATTTAGAAGGACTTCTCAACCCCAACTTACATATTCTAATCACAGCTAACAAGCTCGAATTTCTACCAAGAGGACAAAGAAATTAGGAGAGGCCAGAGAGTAACAAAAATTGCTACAGACTTACTGGAGCTGGAGGGGGTCTTTGTCATTATCAAAGCCAAAGGTTCCAATGACTAGAAATGGAAACTGGATCTCAAAGAACTAGAACAGCTGTGTTCTTGCTTGTAAATTCACACCCATGTACTGAAAGCACTGGCATCCTGTAGGAGCACTACAGCAATGTAGAATCTCGGGCCTGACCCTAGACCTACTGGATCAGAATGTGTATTCTATCAAGATACCCTGGTGGTAACGCATATGCCCATTAAAGGTAGAAAACCACAGCCCTATGAGGCTACTCTTACAAAGTCTAAAGATGTGGAACATTAAAGTTAATTCACAATTTGATGGCACATAGTCATAAATAAGTAGAAACAAATAAAAAAAAACTATGGACATTTTTTCGTAAAGAAATTCACATTGCTCATGAAGAATATTGTGGGAAGAACTTTGGACTGAAAGACAGTAGTCTGGAATTTCAATCCTAATTTTGTCACCTTAAAGTCCCTTGCCCTATTTTGGATATACTTTCTTTTCTGTGTGGCTTTGCTAGATACTGTCTTAGATTCTTCTAAAAATCTTGGACTGTAGTTCTATTGATGGCATTAATAATACATGAGAGAATGGTTAAAGACTAGCATTTAAGAGCTGGACTCCAGAGTCAGACTTCAGGCCCTAGCTAGCTCACCACCTTCATGTTAATGCCCTTAGTTAGGTTTCTTTAACCTGTCTCAGTTTCTTCATCTCTAAAATGGGCATGAAAACAACAAAAGCTACTTTATTTAGTTTATCTTTAGAATTAAATTGAGATAATATTTATAAAGTATTTGAGACCATTGAACATTAAGTGTTTAATATGTCAGGCCCAAGGCTAACATGTGCAACAAAGAAGAATCCCCGCTTTTGAGGAGGGATCTCTGGGTTGAAACTGCTGGTGATTATTGGAATCGGGGGATGTCTGGATTAAGTGAGTGGCCAAGTTCAAAAGGACCATGGAAATATTAAGCTTTAGCTCATGGTGGAAATGGATCTATTTAACTTGGAGAAGATAAGACAGCTACACTGTACATAGTAGCCATCTTAAAGTAAGAGTGAGCGGTCATGGAGTAACGGCTCACATGTCTCCATGTGGCATCAAAGGGCAGAATTAAGATGGAGGGTAGAAGGGACTTTGGAGAGATGACTACTAAAGATTGGGGAAATAACCATTCATATTTGCTAATATCTGGGAAGACTTGGGTTTAGAGGAGAGATTAACTTATTTGGGCACCAAGGAAGAATTCTTAAAGAACTTCTATAAAACTGAATGCATTTGAATTAGCTTGTGGAGAGGACCAATTAGATTCAGTAAAAGATCCATTGCTTATCTTTAAGGAAGCAGAATTTCATTTCCTTCAAATATGCACAGTAACTTGAACCATTTACTCTTTCAGAGTAAATTAATGAGCTGCTTTAATGAACAGATAACATGAACATATAATTATCAGCAACATGAATATATAATTAGTGTTTCTAAGTCTTTAACATATTTATATGATGTAAAGATCTTAAAAACAATCTCCCAGTGTATTTACCCTCTCAGTTTGCCTGGGAAATATTTTTCATCTGCAGAGCTAAATTCTGCCAGTTTCACTTAGTCTGAATGAATGGGGATTTGGAATCAATGACTACCAGACTAATGCAATTTTGCTTAAATAGTAAAGGTAAAGATATCAGAAGTGTTGGGTTGGCCAGTAAAATACTTGTTTCTATGATTGCCCTCCAACTGCTGGATAGGGCTCAGTCTATGCATTCAGCATTCCAACCGTAACATACATATGTCCAGCATATTTCAACAAGATTCAATTATAGCTGGCAAAACATTTGTAAGAGGATCTAGATTTCAGCCCAGATGGTGACTGGGCATTTGAGAAACACTCCAACTATGTGGCATTATTCATCCCTGACACTCAGAATATAAACATAAGGCAACCACCTCTCCCAGGGTGGAGAAGTAGAGAAGGAAATGTCCACATCTCCTGAATGTACAAAGAGAGTTGCTGTTTTCCCCTTGAAGTTGAAGAATATTTACATTTTAACAAGAGAGAGAATGTCTTTCAGCATTCCCCCAAACACGAATGCCCTGTGTTTGGGAAAACAGGTGATGTGAGCCTTGGTTTCCTATCTATGACCACTTCTAAATGAGCTAATGTGTGGTGGCATGATAAAAGCTAATTCAGAAGACAGTGATAGTAAGCCTCAACTTCAGACATCAGGACCTTGAGTTAAATATTTTGTTTTTGTTTTTAATTCATTAATTATTTAATTTGCCAGAGAGAGAGAGAAAGAGAAAGAGAGAGCGCACAGCAGGGGGAGTGGCAGGCAGAGGGAGAAGGAGGCTCAGGAACCCAATGCAGGGGATTCATGGGGTCATGACCTGAATCAAAGGCAGATGATTAACCAATGAGCCACCCCAGGGTCCCCACGTTTGTTATTTTGACTGATACTCCTAGTGCAATAACTATGTCTTAGGATAGGGAAAGTTGGGGGAAACTTTTTTTTTTCCAATTTATTTATTTTCAGAAAAACAGTATTCATTATTTTTTCACCACACCCAGTGCTCCATGCAAGCCGTGCCCTCTATAATACCCACCACCTGGTACCCCAACCTCCCACCCCCCTGCCACTTCAAACCCCTCAGACTGTTTTTCAGAGTCCATAGTCTCTCATGGTTCACCTCCCCTTCCAATTTACCCAAATTCCCTACTCCTCTCTAACGCCCCTTGTCCTCCATGCTATTTGTTATGCTCCACAAATAAGTGAAACCATATGATAATTGACTCTCTCTGCTTGACTTATTTCACTCAGCATAATCTCTTCCAGTCCTGTCCATGTTGCTACAAAAGTTGGGTATTCATCCTTTCTGATGGAGGCATAATACTCCATAGTGTATATGGACCACATCTTCCTTATCCATTCATCCATTGAAGGGCATCTTGGTTCTTTCCATAGTTTGGCGACTGTGGCCATTGCTGCTATAAACATTGGGGTACAGATGGCCCTTCTTTTCACGACATCTGTATCTTTGGTGTAAATACCCAGGAGTGCAATTGCAGGGTCGTAGGGAAGCTCTATTTTTAATTTCTTGAGGAATCTCCACACTGTTCTCCAAAGAGGCTGCACCAACTTGCATTCCCACCAACAGTGTAAGAGGGTTCCCCTTTCTCCACATCCTCTCCAACACATGTTGTTTCCTGTTTTGTTAATTTTGGCCATTCTAACTGGTGTAAGGTGATATCTCAATGTGGTTTTAATTTGAATCTCCCTGAGGGCTAATGATGATGAGCATTTTTTCATGTGTCTGATAGCCATTTGTATGTCTTGATTGGAGAAGTGTCTGTTCATATCTTCTGCCCATTTTTTGATGTGTTTGTCTGTTTCATGTGGGTTGAGTTTGAGGAGTTCATTATAGATCCTGGATATCAACCTTTTGTCTGTACTGTCATTTGGATACTTTTATTAGATATTGTGATAATACTGCTGTTCAACTTGTAGAAAACATGAATTAAATAATTAACTAGTTGATGAATTAATTTAAATAAAGTACCTGAAAAATACAAGAGCATCTCAGTGAATTTTCACAAAATGAACACATCCAGATAAACAGCACCCAAGTTCATAATTAGAGTATTTCTAACATCCTAGGTCTTCCTACCCCCCTCACCTTCCTGTCACTAACACCTTAGTAGGTTTTGGATAATGGCAGAAACAGAAGAATCCAGTTGAAGGTAAGAAATGCAAATCTACAATTTTGGTCCACTCCTCAAATGGATTTAGCTTGAATGGCTAAATTCAAGAGGAATATTACTTCTTCCATGTTCTCACTTTCAGTTTATACTGAGACTTGAAGTTTAAATAACTTAGAATGTCTTAGTTAATCTCTTATTTTTAATTTTCCCTTTTTGGTTATTTTCTTCTGACACATCTTCTAATATTTTGAGCTCTGTTCTAATCTGCCATTAAATCTGTGCAGTAATTTCCGAGTTACTTTTTTAACCATCATTTTACTCTTGTTACCTTGAATACCTAGTAATGAATCCCTGCTGAATATTATGTAGGAGACACTATACAGATAATTTGAGGTAGTAGAAAAGATTGATTTTGTTTCTAAGTAAATCTAAACCAATCTCTGTGAGCACTGGTATACTTCTAGATAGTCTTTATTCCTAGCTTATACCCCATTAAGATCTCAAACCAAAGCCTGAATGAATATGAAGTTTTATAGACTAAGCAGTTGGCTCTTGAAGAAATACAAAATAGAAGGAGAAAAAAATAAAACCCTTGAAAATTTAAGGATTACTTATATTTTATCATCTTTTGTAAGATCTTCTCCCTACGATCTTCTCCCTACAATTCTTCTCTTGGAACAGATTAGAAAGAACAAGAGAGAGTGAGCAAGAGAAAGATTGTCAACTTTGCTCAGTTTTTCTTTTTCTTTTTTCTTTTTTTTTTTTTTTTTTTTTTTGCTCAGTTTTTCTAATTGTCCTTACTGGAAGGTTGATCTGCAATACCCAAAATGCCATTAGCAGAAGTGTCCTGAAATCCAATTTTTAATGATGTTTTATTTAGATACTACTTTACTTAAAAATCAGACAAAAAACGTTTACTGTGATGAAATGCAAGGTCTTATGCTAGCAGACTTTACTGTTGGCGACATTTTGCACACATATTTGAAGCTTCTAAAATGAAAAGCATAAGGCTCTTTCAACATTAAGTGTTCCCCTTTCCTCAGCATCAAAAAAAAGTTTACAACTTAGAATATTTTCAAGTTTATAAAACTAAGTGATCTACATGCTTGTTACACTTAACACAGACTGTCCTTGAAACTTTCAATCTCAGGTTGCTAATCCAGAATGTATGTTGCAGCTGGTTAGACATAGTGCGGTCATGTCACTCACTGAACAAAACTTTGAATAAGTGTATCAGGACCCAGCAAACACCCCCCTTCCTCTATGTAGATTCCCTTCATGACCCCAGCCATATTGAACTTTCCTGCTACCACGCTCTGGTACTCATTAGCTGCTGGGCCATGTGTTTATTTTCTGTATGATAGCCTTTCCTTACTGCATCTGTACAGTTGGTTTCTCCTACGTAGTTGTAATAAACTGCTTAAGGGGTAGGTAAGACATATGAAAGGACCTCCAAGTCTTTGGATCCTAACTATGGAAAACCTAAAGTTACTAAGGATACGCACTGATTAGTTTAGAAACCCTGCCAGAGACAATAGGTTTATTAAGTTTTATTGCTGTAATTTATGACTTCAGAAAGAAAAACGTAAAGGATGCCTTAATGAATTGAGAAGATAGGCTTTGGATAGGAAGATTATTGGTCCCCAATTAATATATAGATTCAGTGTAATTCTGGTAAGATTCTAAAAGTAATAGAGGAGAAAAATAAAAAAATAAAAACAAGTTTAGAAAAGTGGTGTTGGGGCGCCTGGGTGGTTCAGTGGATTAAGCCGCTGCCTTCGGCTCGGGTCATGATCCCAGGGTCCTGGGATCAAGCCCCGCATCGGGCTCTCTGCTCTGTGGGAAGCCTGCTTCCTCCTCTCTCTCTGCCTGCCTCTCGCCAACTTCTGATCTCTGTCTGTCAAATAAATAAAATAAATCTTTAAAAAAAAAAAAAGAAAAGTGGTGTTAGTGTCAAATGGCAAGATATCTATCAAGGCTAACATAATTAGTGGTATTGTTATAAGGGTGGGTAAATAACTCAGTAGAACATAATAGAAAGTATAGAAACAAACTCATGTATATGGGAATTTGCTTTATATTGCAAGTGTCATTGCAAATCATGAACTGAAGGTGTTCTGCTCAGTGCATAATATAAAATGAACTGGATATTCTTCATGAAAGGAAAAATAATTTCAACCTATATTTTACATCTTGCATGAAAAGGAAACTTTAGGTAAGGAAAATAGCTAAAATTAAAAAGGAAAACATCTATAAATATAATAAAATTTTGAAAAATGTTAGGACAGGAAGAACTTTCTAAGGAGAACAGTAACCAAGAAACTGTAAAGCAAAAGAATGACAGAATGGACACAAATATTATTAGCAAACAAAAGAAACAAGAAGATATAATGGATTCCTTAGAGTAAGGAAAACAAAATAAATCAAGGAAAAGAAAAATAAAAATAGAAAACAATTTCCACAACTTGGAATAGACAGAGTTGATAAAGTCATGTGAACAAATGACAGAGAAAAATAGCAAGATATAATCTTACCAGAGATACGAGATCATTTGGAGGACATTCTGAGGAGTCTCCATGGCTAGCAATTCCCAGTGTTGACCCTTGATTAGAGAATAAGGATTTGTTTCTCAGTAAATCAAACTATTTCAGTCCTGCGATAAATACCTTAGGACAATGGGTTGGGTGCAGGGGGTGAGCAGGGTTCCAAATACCTGTTCTGTGTGATTGCCCTGGGCAAATCATCTGACCCAACTTGTACCTTAGTTTTCTTATATGCGAAGTGGGGGTGCCAGGATAGGAATATCTATACCACAGAATTGTTGAAGAGAAAATAGATAATGCTTAGCTCAGTGGTAGGCATACAACAAGTGCAAAATAACTGTTGGCTGATACACTTTTTACTTCCACACCTTCATTTTGAGTCAGGAATCAAAATCCATATCAAGGAACTGGAGATGATCTTGAGTAAACCACTTAACCTTTCTGGCCTCAGTTTCTTCATTTGTATATTGGAGAAATAATAGTACTTACATGGTAGGGTTGGTAAGACCATTCACTGAATTAACATTTAGACTGCATAGTTGCCTATGGAACTTGTAAGGCATACATTAAATGCCATTTAAGTGTTTGTTAAAGGAGCACAATTGGCTCTACCTAGACAAAAATACCTGTAGCAATCAACACTGTGCTTAAATGTCAGAAAGAACATTTGGGAAACGTGACCACTTTTTTTTTTTTTTTTTTCTCATCTAATGGTTTTATCCTTTTTTTTCTTTTTAATTCAATGAGCCAACTTTTAAAGAGGTAACTTTTATTTTTATTTTTTATGAGAAATATTTTATTTATTTATTTTTTCAGTGTTCCAAGATTCATTGTTTATGCACCACACCCAGTGCTCCTTGTAATATGTGCCCTTCTTAATACCCATCACCAGGCTCACTCATACTCCCCAACCAATTCCCTCCAAAATGCTCAGTTTGTTTCTCAGAGTCACAGTCTCTCACGGTTTGCCTCCCCCTTGGATTTACCCCAATTCACTTTTCCTTTCCTTCTAATACCCTCCATGTTATTCCTTATGCTCCACAAGTAAGTGACACCATATGATAACTGACTTTCTCTGCTTGACTTAGTTCACTCAGCATAATCTCCTCTAGTCCTATCCATACTGATACAAAAGTTGGGTATTCATCCTTTCTGATGGCTATTGTATATATGGACCATATCTTCTTTATGCATTCATCTGTTGAAGGACATCTTGGCTCTTTCCACAGTTTGGCTATTGTGGCCATTGTTGCTATGAACATTGGGGTACATATGGCCCTTCTTTTCACTACATCTCAATCTTTGGAGTAAATACCCAGTAGTGCAATTGCAGGGTTATAGGGAAGCCCTATTTTTAATTTCTTAGGGAATCTCAACACTGTTTTTCAAAGTGGCTGTACCAATTTGCATTCCTACCAACAGTGTAAGAGGGTTTCCCTTTCTCCACATCCTCTCCAACACTTATTGTTTACTGTCCTGTTAATTTGGGGTTTTCTAACTGGTGTAAGATGGTATCTCAATGTTGTTTTGATTTGAATCTCCCTGATAGCTGATGATGATGAACATTTTTCATGGGTCTGTTAGCCATTTGTATGTCTTCTTTGGAGAAGTGTCTGTTCATGTCTTCTGCCCATTTTTTGACATGATTATGTTTTTTGGGTGTTGAGTTTGAGGAGTTCTTTATAGATCTTGGTTATCAGCCATTTGTCTGTACTGTCATTTGTGAATATCTTCTCCCATTTTGTGGCTTATCTCTTTGTTTTGTTGACTGTTTTCTTTGCTATGCAGAAGCTTTTGATCTTGATGAAATCCCAAAACTTCATTTTCACTTTTGTTTCCTTTGCCTTTGAAGACATATCTTGAAAGAAGTTGCTGTGGCTGATGTGGAAGAGGTTACTGACTATGTTCTCCTCTAGGATTTTGATAGATTACTGCCTCACATTGAGGTCTTTCATCCATTTTGAGTTTATCTTTGTGTATGGTATAAGAGAATGGTCAAGTTTCATTCTTCTATATGTAGCTGTCCAATTATCCCAGTACCATTTATTGAAGAGACTGTCTTTTTCTCACTTTAATATTTTTTTCTCCTTTGTTGAAGACTATTTGACCATAGAGTTGAAGGTCCACGTCTGGTCTCTTTAAACTGGTCTATATGTCTGTTTTTGTACCAGTACCATGCTGTCTTGGTGATCACAGCTTTGTAATAAAGCTTGAAATCAGGCAACGTGAGCCCCCAGCTTTGTTTTTCTTTTTCAGCATTTCCTTAGGACTCAGGGTCTTTTCTGGTTCCATACAAATTTTAGGATTATTTTTTCCAGACTTTGAAAAAATGCCGGTGGAATTTTGATCAGGATGGCATTGCAAGTATAGATTGCTCTGAGAAGTATAGACATTTTAACAATGTTTATTCTTCTGATCCATGAGCATGGAATGCTTTTCCATCTTTTTGTGTCTTCTTCAATTCCTTTCATGAGTGTTCTGTAGTTCCTCGAGCACAGATCCTTTACCTCTTCGGCTAGATTTATTCCAAGGTATCTTACAGTTCTTGGTGCTTTAGTAAATGGAATTGATTCTCTAATTTCCCTTTCTATAGTTTCATTGTTAGTGTATAAGAAAGCAACTGATTTCTGTGCATTGATTTTTTATCCTGCCCCATTATTGCTATATGAGTTCTAGTAGTTTGGGGGTAGAGTCTTTTGGGTTTTCCATATAAAGTATCATGTCATCTATGAAGAGAGAGAGTTTGACTTCTTCTTTGCCAATTTGAATACATTTTACTTCTTTTTGTTGTCTAATTGCTGTTGCTAGGACTTCTAGTACTATGTTGATGACTATGGCAAGAGTGGGCATCCTTGTTGTGTTCCTGATCTCAATGGGAAGTCTGTCAACTCTTCCCCATCGAGAAAGATACTTGCTGTGAGTTTTTCATAGATGGATTTTATGAAGCTGAGGAATATTCCCTCTATCCTTATACTTTGAATTGTATTAATCAGGAACGGATGCTGTATTTTGTCAAATGCTTTTTCTGCATCAACTGAAAGGACCATGTGGTTCTTATATCTTCTCTTATTGATTTGTTCTATCACATTGATTGATTTACAAATGTTGAACCACCCTTGCATCCCAGGGATAAATCCCACCTGGCCATGGTGGATAATCTTTTTAATGTACTATTGGATCCTGTTTGCTAGAATTTTGTTGAGACTCTTGGCATCCATATTTATCAGGGATATTGGTCTGAAATTCTCCTTTTTGGTGGGGTTTTTGCCTGGTTTGGGGATCAAGGTAATACTGGCTTCATAGAAAGAATCTGGAAGTTTTCCCTTTTTTTTCTTTTTTTTTTTTTCCTCTTTGAAACAGCTTCAAGGGAATAGGTATTATTTATTCTTTGAATGTTTTATAGAATTCCCCAGGGAATCTGTCAGGTCCTGGACTCTTGTTTTTTTGGGAGGTTTTTGATCACTGCTTCAATCTCGTTATTAGATATTGGTCTATTCAGGTTGTCAATTTCGTCCTGTTTCAGTCTTGGAAGTTTATAGGTTTCCAGAAATGCATCCATTTCTCCTAGGTTGCTTAACTTATTGGCATATAACTGTTGATAATAATTTCTGATGATAATTTCTATTTCCTTGGTGTTAGTCTTGATCTCTCCCCTTTCATTCATAATTTTATTAATTTGAGTCCTCGGTCTTCTTTTGGATTAGTTTGGTCAGTAGTTTATCGATCTTATTGATTCTTTAAAAAAAAAAAAAAACCAGTTTCTAGTTTCATTGATGTGTTCTACTATATCTCTGGTTTCTAATTCATTGATCTCTGCTCTAATCTTAATTATTTCCCTACTTGTGTGTGGGATTGGCTTAATTTGTTGTTGATTTTCCAGTTCTTTAAGGTGTAAAGAACTGGATTTTTCCATTTTTTTTGAGTGAGGCTTGGATGGCTATGTATTTCACCCTTAGGGCCACCTTTGCTCTATCCCATAGGTTTTAGACTGATGTGTCTTCATTCTCATTGGTTTGTATGAATTGTTTAAGTTATTCTCTGATTTTTTGGTTGATGCAAACATTCTTAAGCAGGTTGGTCTTTAGCTTCCAACTGTTTGAGTTCTTTCCAAACTTTTTCTTGTGGTTGAGTTCTAGTTTCAAAGTATTGTGGTCTGAGAACATTCATGGAATAATCTCAATCTTTTGGTATCAGTTGAGCCCTGATTTGTGACCCAGTATGTGGTCTGTTCTGGAGAAAGTTCCTTGTGTGCTCAAGAAGAATGAGTATTCTGTTGTTTTCAGGTGGAATGTTCTGTATATATCTATGAGGTCCATTGGTCCAATGTGTCATTCAAAGCTCTTGTTTCTTTGTTGATTTTCTGCTTAGATGATCTATCTGTTGCCAACAGTGGTGTGTTAAGATTCCAAGAGGGAACTTCCAAAGCCAACTTTTACAACATTCAAAAGGGAAGTAAAGGTGTTTTTTTTGTTTTCTTTTCCTTTGGTTCATGTAGGCCTAGGTAGTTTATTTTCTCTTGCCAACTATGACTTTAAATAATCCAGTTAAATATCACAAATAAAGTAAAAGCAGACTCTACTGAATTGAGTCTGGATGAATATTGTTTTAAAAAGTCTATTTTGACTGTATGTAACCCAGAATCCCCTACATAACTCACCAGCACAAAGCTATATCTCCTTCATAGAAGCTCTCAGGCCACTGCTCAATCCACATACTCATTTAAGAGAACCTATACCTTGAAGGCTACTAATTACAGTGAACTGGACATGGCATCAGTGACTTCCTGATAATAATGCAGAAAAGCCATTTGAAGATCCAATTCTCTTGACCATAGGCACCCATCTGCAAGCAGAAATTGCCTATCTACAGTCCCTTAGAAAAATGCCAGTCTGTAGTGAGTATTGCCTTTATCAAAGTCTTTATCAATAGAGGTCCAGGGATCAAAAGAAGGAATTATTTTTAGAAGATGGCCATATCTTTGTCAGAAAGTGTGTGGACGATCTTGCCTTTGACCATAATGCTAGAGAGGACAATGACTAGACACAGACAGGACAGAGGCTGAAAAAAGCCTGGGATGTTCAGGAAATGAGATGCATCAGGCTTATTTTAGTCTGTCCAATTTGCAAATATGTGTCACCAAATGCTGCCATCCTTAATGAAGGTAATTAAATGTAATTTAAAGACAAGTTTCTCCCCACTAGTGGTGGCATAGCTTTTGCTAATAATTTAGGTTATCAACACAATGTGAAGACTAAATGGCCCTAAATGATGAAATTGAGGAATTGGGGTATTAGTCAAATGTCAGGTGTCAATAAAAGTCTATACTGGACAATACAATGGCTCTGAGTCATCAGGTGGGCTCCTAGAAGAGAGAAATGCATGGATTTCAGGAAAATACTGGCCTTTGCATAGAAGGATCTGCCTGGTCTCAGTACTGTGAATGAAGACCAAAAGCAAGACATGAAGGGCCTAGGTACTAAACAGTACATAGGAACAAAGTAAAAGATGCAGAGATGGTTTCAAAAAGGGTCCGTCCTGTTAAGGATCATTGTTAGCTGCTATGTTGTCCATACGTCCTCTGAGAAGCACAGTAAAACATGGGCATTGTCCAGGAATTTCTTTTTAAGGAAGCAAATCTGTCCATGAAACATGTATCTATTTATGGCAGTATTCAGTGTATTGAGGACTACTCAAGCCAGATTTAAAGAATACAACTTATGATCAGAAAGTTCTCCCTCAGAACAGGTGGCCTGGAGTCCTAGACTAATGATCAGTAAAACCTTGTATTTTGTAAATAGGCTTATGACATTTTTTGTCTTCTGTTCTAAAAGTTCACCTTCCTCAGCATGCATCATTTCTGGCCTCAGTTGTCCATGATGAGTGAGGTAACTGTTGGCAAAACGTTTCAGCCATCCAATGCCATTTTTCAGAAATTCTGCCTTTGTGCTCTTTTAGAAACGGCAGCCAACTTAATATAAATCACAGTGACCCCCTTCTTTTGAGGCTTCCTCCACTTAATCTCATTGCCCACTCCCCTGGCCTCTGCAGGGAGCTGAGTATCAGTAGTAAGAAGTAGAGAAGAAGAGAGACTGTTGACATCATTAATAATGTTTTAGTACTGGGGCGCCTGGGTGGCTCAGTGGGTTAAGCTGCTGCCTTCGGCTCAGGTCATGATCCCAGGGTCCTGGGATCGAGTCCCGCATCAGGTTCTCTGCTCAGCAGGGAGCCTGCTTCCCTCGCTCTCTCTCTCTGCCCCGCCTCTCCGTCTACTTGTGATTTCTCTCTGTCAAATAAATAAATAAAATCTTTAAAAAAAAAATAAAAAAAATAATGTTTTTAAAAAAAATTACAAACATGTTGCTTCCAGAGTTGCCAGGCTTAGCAAATAAAAATATATGATGCCTAGTTAAATTTGAGTATTAGTTAAACTGAATCATTTTTGGTATAAAACATACAGTATTGGGGACATACTCATATTAACAATACCTCTTGTTTATCTGAAATTTAAATCAAAATAGGTATCTTCTATTTTATCTGGCAACTCAGTTTGCCTAGCTAAATATATCACCTTTGGGGGAAAGAAGGTGATGTTTCAGGAATTTAGACAGGTAAAGCATTAAGTGACTGTCTCAGTGAACTAAGATGACTTAAAACCACAGTTCATTTTCAGAAACAAAACTGCAGGAAATGGATAGAATGGCATGTCCTCTTGGTTTCTATTTGTAGCCTAGTGGGCAATACAGTGACACTTGGGCCCAACACTCACATTATAAATGTGCTACACATAAATATACATATGTGGCTTTATTTTAAAAATGACTTTTATATGCTGGTGGAGGAATGTGGCATGCTACTTTTCTCTTCATTTTTTTTTCCAATTTATTTATTTTCAGAAAAACAGTATTCATTATTTTTTCACCACACCCAGTGCTCCATGCAAGCTGTGCCCTCTATAATACCCATCACCTGGTACCCCAACCTCCCACCCCCCCCACCACTTCAAACCCCTCAGACTGTTTTTCAGAGTCCATAGTCTCTCATGGTTCATCTCCCCTTCCAATTTACCCAAAAGCACATACCCTCCCCAATGTCCATAACCTTCCCCCCTTCTCCCAACCCCCCTCCCCCCAGCAACCCACAGTTTGTTTCGTGAGATTAAGAGTCACTTATGGTTTGTCTCCCTCCCTATCCCATCTTGTTTCATGGATTCTTCTCCTACCCACTTAAGCCCCCATGTTGCATCACCACTCCCTCATATCAGGGAGATCATATGATAGTTGTCTTTCTCCGCTTGACTTATTTCGCTAAGCATGATACGCTCTAGTTCCATCCATGTTGTCGCAAATGGCAAGATTTCGTTTCTTTTGATGGCTGCATAGTATTCCATTGTGTATATATACCACATCTTCTTGATCCATTCATCTGTTGATGGACATCTAGGTTCTTTCCATAGTTTGGCTATTGTGGACATTGCTGCTATAAACATTCGGGTGCACGTGCCCCTTTGGATCACTACGTTTGTATCTTTAGGGTAAATTCCCAGTAGTGCAATTGCTGGGTCATAGGGCAGTTCTATTTTCAACATTTTGAGGAATCTCCATGCTGTTTTCCAGAGTGGTTGCACCAGCTTGCATTCCCACCAACAGTGTAGGAGGGTTCCCCTTTCTCCGCATCCTCGCCAGCATCTGTCATTTCCTGACTTGTTGATTTTAGCCATTCTGACTGGTGTGAGGTGATATCTCATTGTGGTTTTACAATTGCACCCCAAACCATAAGATACCTAGGAATAAACCTAACCAAAGAGGCTAAGAATCTATACTCAGAAAACTATAAAGTACTCATGAAAGAAATTGAGGAAGACACAAAGAAATGGAAAAATGTTCCATGCTCCTGGATTGGAAGAATAAATATAGTGAAAATGTCTATGCTACCTAAAGCAATCTACACATTTAATGCAATTCCTATCAAAGTACCATCCATCTTTTTCAAAGAAATGGAACAAATAATTTTAAAATTTATATGGAACCAGAAAAGACCTCGAATAGCCAAAGGGATATTGAAAAACAAAGCCAAAGTTGGTGGCATCACAATTCCGGACTTCAAGCTTTATTACAAAGCTGTCATCATCAAGACAGCATGGTACTGGCACAAAAACAGACACATAGACCAATGGAACAGAATAGAGAGCCCAGAAATAGACCCTCAACTCTATGGTCAACTAATCTTCGACAAAGCAGGAAAGAATGTCCAATGGAAAAAAGACAGCCTCTTCAATAAATGGTGTTGGGAAAATTGGACAGCCACGTGCAGAAAAATGAAATTGGACCATTTCCTTACACCACACACAAAAATAGATTCTCTTCATTTTTATAGCCAGTTACAGAGTACAGAAATTGCTTTAGAATGACCCAAATTGTAAACTACCATTTAGCAACCCCTATTCAGGAATAGCAGATTCCATGTCCTTGCCTGTTAGGTTAGAGCAGGCTTGTCCAGAATTACAATGGCATATCTTGGGTTTTTTGTTTGTTTGTCTGTTTGTTTTTGGTGGTGGTGGTGGTGGTGTTTCCCAGTGGTGGAGCAGACCCTAGTGCTAAAATTATGGAAAGTAACATTCTTGCTGCAAGGGAGAGGGGAGAACAAATCTCAGAGGAGGAGGTAAAAGGAGGAGGTAAATGATTAATTTCAAGACTGTCACAGTTTTAGCCCAACACACATTTTTTCTCTTTGCCTTTTTTATACTGTAGAACAAGGGATGGGCTTCCCCACCCCCGCAGTGAATTCATATCTGTTTTTATGAACCGCAATATCTCCCTAATTGAACATAAATACGAGGGATCTGGGAATGACTGGAACTTGGCAAATACAAGTGAAATGACAGACTCCTTATAATGACATTAGTTTGTAATGAGGAGCTCCACATTACATTCCAGAGTGACCACATCCCCATTTAGCAATAACCATAAACGTATGCTGCAGAGAGCTGTGAATCTGATGGGCTCAAAAGTAAAGCCATCCTTGTTTTAGGAATTATGACGAGGCCATTGGTTTCCATGGCTACTGTTTGCTCTAATTGTGATACATTAGTAGCAACAAGAATTGGATGGTTCAAGTCATTTAGTTAATTAAACAGAAACTTGGACTCTGCCAAAAGAATTATGGATGAAATTAGCATCCACTGGCATGCACCTGTAAAATGTGTATTGCGTAAGTCCTGTCAGCTGAGGGTGAGAGAGAGCTGAAGTGCTTGTGTATTCTACATATGTCTTTCTTAGCCTTATCCCATTACAAGACTCATAATTTATTTTTTTAAATATGTTCTCAAATGAAATACAATAGCAGTGATCAATGAAACATGGTTTTTTGTTGCTGTTCATATCAGGAAAATATGTGAAATGTCACACGGAGAGAGGCAGTAGCTCACAGCAATTACAGAAAATGATGAAATCACAGAGTCTCCACGAACACACTGAGCTCCTGAAAATAGGAGTTTGTAATGGAAAACACGGACATAGGAATAACTGTGGCATTCCAGCTATGTTTTGACATCATCGAAAGCCTGGTGGGCACTTCGCACAGAGAAGCAAAGAGCATGATAGATCAAATTGAGATAAAGTAGGATGGTGTTGTTAAATTCTGCTTATGAATCTGGGGAAATGCTAGAACAACAGCTCTCTCCTCATCAGACACTGTAAATGTTTGTTCATATTGCTCTTAATACTCTCTGTCCTGGAAAGAATGTGATGCAATCTCCGTGTTTCAGTTAGAGAGAATTAAAGCTTGCAGAGGAGTGCCTTCTTAGCGCAGTAGGCAGCGCGTCAGTCTCATAAAGCTTGCAGAGGTAAGATGATTTTCTGCAAATCACTAAGCCAGGGCCTTTCTTGCCCTGAAGACTGTAGAACAGAGCTCCATAAATAGCTCAGAGGTGGGTTTTAGGGTATCAGTTTGTTGAAACATTCAATGAACATAATTATTAAGAACCAATACTATGGTAGGCATGTGGAATTAAAAAAAAAAAAAATGAGGTGTGCCTGGTTGGCTCAGTGGGTTAAGCCTCTGCCTTCGGCTCAGGTCATGGTCTCAAGGTCCTGTGATCGAGCCCCACATCAGGCTCTCTGCTCAGCAGGGAGGCTGCTTCCCCCTTTCTCTCTGCCTGCCTCTCTGCCTCCTTGTGATCTCTCTCTCTGTCAAATAAATAAAATCTTAAAAAAAAAAAGTAAAATCTTGCCATAAAACTTCCCTTCCCATATCATCCTACCTATGCCATGTTGCCCTTTTATTCAAAATGCAACAGACCACCTTTGAAGAAATGTGTTCGATACCTATACATTACAGAAATGTCATTGAAATGAATATACATTGTGCAAAGTATACAATACTGAATGAAATAGACATGCCCCATGTTTTTGAGAACTATGGTAAGGTAAGGGAGGCAGACATTCCTTTTTAAATTTTTTTTTAAAGATTGATTTATTTATTTTAGAAAGAGAGGCAATGGGGGGGTGGGCAAAAGGAGAGGGAGAGAATCCTATCCAGACTCCCCACTGAGCATGGAGCCCAATATGGGGCTCAATCCCAGGACTCTGAGGTCATGACCTGAGATGAAATCAAGAACATTTAATTGACTGAAATACCCAGGCATCCTGGGAGGCAGCCAGTCTTTATGCAACCCCACAAATAAGTGAGAAATTGCAACAATGATAAGTGCTTCAGGAAAGGATATTGTGCTATGGGGCATGGACTAGGACTAGGGTGAAACTGACCCAGTTTCAAGCAGGGATGGAGCTGATATCTGAAGAAGACTTAACCAGGTGTTCAGTGTGACAGGCAGGGTATTGTGGGAGCTGGTGGCAGAGTCTGTAAGCCTGTCATCCTGGCATTTGATGCTGGAACTTGGAGTCTACAGGGAAGGCCCTTGAGGAGGGAAGAAGGATGTAAAATGGGGCAGAATAAGGACAAGCTGGAGCCTTGAAAGGCCAGCTGAAAACTATGTCAGTGTGTGTGTCTCTGACCTTATAATGCGTCACTGGAGCTAAAAGCGCACACACACACCTGCCCGTGAGTCAAAGAGGCTGGAGGAGAATCCAGGAAAAGGTGGGGCATGTGTAGTTTCAGAAGATAACCGTGGACAGGAACTAAGAAATGGGGATGATTCACTTCTTTCTCTCAGATCTGATGTATAATTTCCCACGTAGGAAGTTGATCAACTTCAATCAAGATGGGTTTGGCTAGAATTTTGGGCAGACGACTGTCTTCTGCGACAGCAAAAGGAGCATCCATGGGCCCAGTTTATCAGATTGGGGTTAGAATCTTGGCCTAAACCACTACAGCCCTTTGGGCTTCAGCCGTTTACAATACAGAGGTAATGTTACTAGTGGGAGGGTTTGAGGGATTTGAATGGCGCTCTCTTTCTTGAACTCCCCACGAAAGATTTACGTGAGGATCTGTGCTCCAGTAAAGAAAGCCAGAAGGAAATTAATCAAGCACAAGCATTTCATCAAGAATAGTACACTCTCAAGGTGGGAGAGCGGGCAGGCCCAGAGGTAGCAAGTGCACCTGGGTTAGGGGTGGTTTTTCTTTTTACGTTTGCATAAGGTGTGGGTCATAACTAGGGCTGATTCTGACTCTGACAGAGGTTGTTCCCAATCATTTGAGGGACTCCTCCTACCAGTTGGGCGGGGGAGCTGGGCCTTAGGAAGTTCTTACCAGACCTCATGGCCATCTTCCTCCATGGGGGTGGTGGTTGAAATTGCAATGTAAATATACTATAATGAAATTATATGTTATTGTAGGACACTGGCTGTAAAGGAGAGTGCATGCTTGGCAACTGTTGTTCTTGGCTGATAGCCCCAGGAGGTGAGAAACCAAAAAACCACTGTTTACCACCACCCTTGCCTCCAGCTCATATCTAGCTAACCGCCTGTTCTATCAATAATACTGTCTATGTGACAAGGTTGTTTTGAGGACTAGGTATAATAATGAAATAAAGTAGTCTCAGAGGTTACTTTCTTTCTTTCTTTTTTTTTTTTTAAGATTTTATTTATTTGACACAGAAAGAGAGAGAGATCACAAGTAGGCAGAGGCAGGCAGAGAGAGGGGCAGGGGAAGCAGGCTCCCTGCTCAGCAGAGAGCCCGATGCAGAGCTTGATCCCAGGACCCTGAGATCATGACCTGAGCCAAAGGCAGAGACATAAACCCACTGAGCCACCCAGACACCCCTCAGAGGTTACTTTCAAACAAAGGTATAGAAAGTAAACTCTTGATGATTAGTAAGAAGAGAAATAAAGCAAGTTAAAGGCTCAGAGTGGGGCTGTTTATGTCTCATATATGGGAATGGCAGACCTCTCCCAGAAGAAGTCATCTTAGCAGGAGAGATACCATACGGACTTCAGGAATTAAGGATCTGAAGTAGAACTCTACATAAGAAGTCATGATAGTATGAATTTAATACACTCAGGAACTGCAAAACTACAGATCATTTACATTTGGCTTTGTAATAACTAGGTAGGTACATTTGGATATTAGCATTATAGTATCTGATAGCACAGGAATTTCTAAAAACACTTTAAAAAAATAATCTAAAAAAATATATTTATTTATTTATTTATTTGAGAGAGACAGAGACAGAGGGAGAGAGTACAAGCAGGGAGAGGGAAAGAGGGAGAAACAGACTTCCCACGGAGTACAGAGCCTGATGCTTGGCTTGTTCCCAGGACCCTGAGATCATGGCCCAAGCCGAAGTCAGACACTTAACTGACTGAGCCACCCAGATGCTCCTCTAATAACACTTCTTAATGAAACCTCTACACTGAATTCAGTTTATATAATGTTTGTCAAACTACAGAATCCTAATGTATAGAAAGTGCTAGAACAGTTTGTGAACCTTCAAACTGAAACTGTCAATTATTTTACCAGTAAAAATGGGTTCATTTGAAAATAAAAGAATTGTAATTTGAACCACATGCAAGGACTGTGGGAAAACCAAAGACCAGTCCAACAAAAGAGAGGAACATTATTTTATGGAGAATAAAGACATAGTTGGGTGGAATTTTTTGTTTGTTTTGTTTTTAAAGATATATTTTTTTTTATTTGTTTGTTAGTGAAAGAGAGAGAGAAAGACTGAGCACAAGCAGGGGGAGCAATAGGCAGAGGGAGTGACAGGTTCCCCTCCAAGCAAGGAGCCTGACTCAGGACTCCATCCCAGGACCCCGAGATCACTACCTGAGCTGAAGTCATACATTTAACTGACTGAGGCACCCAGGCATCCAGGGAGGGGTTATTTTGAATGAATCTCACTGGCTGAGTTGTAGGGATACTTAGTGTCTTGTAAGAGATATAAAGTACATCTCTCCCTGGTAAGACCTATAATTAATAGATTATTTTTCCCTCTTGATTGTTCTGTTGGGTCTGTAAATGACAGTTCTTCCAACAGTTGACATTGTATGGTAAGACTCCAACTGTATGTTAGTGAGGTTTCCCTTTACTAATTTTCACAGTGGGTTCTGTAAATTTAGCTATTAACCATTATCTCTACTAACTGTGATATATTCTACTGTGTCTGAGTTGTTATAAAGATTTACTGAGATAACGTGCAGGAAATATCTAACTCAGAGTCTAAAGAGTTTTAGAGGCTCAATAAACATTAATTTGTCTTAGAAATCTCACTATTGATTAGATTAGTGATAATCTTTTTGTGGCTCTACTTTGTTCTTCCCAAGTCTGAACTTCATTTGGCTGGCCACCTTGGGAGGATTTGAGCAGAAAAGGAATGCAGAGCTTCAGGAAGGCCAGTTTACACACAACTTTGGATACAGTGGGTAATGGGAATAAGTTTCCAGACCAGAGAAAATCTGTAGAGACTTCTTATAGCTGTCATACTGTGATAAGGACCAGCTCTGAGATGGTGCATTTGGAATGTTGAGTCAGATGCCTGCAAGGGACCTAGCAAAGAAATAAGAAACAGGATTTGCTGGAGAGATCAGGAATGAAGAGAGTCCAAAGTCCATAGTCTGGCAAGGAAGAAAAAAATAATGGAACTCTAACAAAAAACAAGTCAACTAGTACAGGAGCTTGATTTTTTTTTTTTTTAACTCTCTGAACTTTATACCTGAACAAGCCCTTATAAATCATTTGCTTCTTTTCTAGATGGGAAAATTGAGCCTTAGAAATAGTTAAGGGTTACACAACTCATGTGGTAAAGATATAAGAGCAAGAAGATACCCTCTATCTCCTCTGTCTTCTCTCCAGGCTGCCTTTATAGGCTGATTGAAGTAATTATTAGACATGCAAATGGAAATGTGCTGTAGATAGTTCAAATATTAGGATTATCAAAGAGGGTCCGGGGCTGCAAAGAGGCATTTGTATCCAGGCATTTTGCTGACAATATCAGCAAGGGAGAAAGTAGAGAAAAAGTTGAGCAAAGACAAGGCTTTAAAAGAGAACAAGGCATGGCCCAAGAAGGGAGAAGAAATGCAGGTTACATACTGTCCTCACAGCTGAGAAAAGGGCAGTTTTCAACAACATGGAAAGCATGTTATTAAGCATCATGGAGATATTTTTTTAAGGAGAAGGGGAGCCGTCTTAGGGCAATGGAAGGTTCCAAGGCTAGACCACAAGGGGTAAAATGTGGCCCATATCAGGAGCTGGTTTCTCAGGCAGCCTACTTTGAACGAGGCTCCTCTAGTCTGAGCCCTGGCCCCTTCCTCCCAAGGTCTCACTTGGACAGTATAGCTCACAAATTGGTGGTTGGTAGAAGCTAACCATTCTACCTGATAGGAAATAACAGCTCTGGGAGATAAATGGATAAAGCAGATCCCTGAGAATAAAAAGTCCAGAAGGCTGCTGGAGTTCCCGGGCCAGACACTGGCATATCCTCTGCTTGGCTCTAAAATCATCACATGGGCAACAGTGGTAACAGGACTGTATTAGTTTGCCAGGGCTGGGATAACGTAGGACCACAGACTGGGTAACTTAACAGAACTTAACAACTTCTGTTTCTTAACAATAGAAATTTATTGTCTCACATTTCTAGAGGCTAGAAGTCTGAAATCAAGGTGTCATCAGGGTTGGTCCCTTTTGGAGGCTGTAAGGAACAACTTTTTCCATGTCTCTTCTAAAGTTTCCGGTAGTTTGCTGGCAATCCTGGGCATTCCTTGTTGAAATGTTACTCCAACATTTGCCTTCAACTTCACATGGCATTTCCTATGTATGCATGTCTGTGTCCACATTCCACCCCCCCTTTTTAAATTTAATTTAATTATTTGACAGGGGGAGAGAGAACACAAACAGGGGGAACAGCAGAGGGAGAGGGACAAGCAGGACCCCACTGAGCAGGGACCCCGATGCAGGGCTGGATCCTAGGACCTTGGGATCATGACCTGAGCTGAAGGCAGCCACTTAATTTTTTTTTTCCAATTTATTTATTTTCAGAAAAACAGTATTCATTATTTTTTCACCACACCCAGTGCTCCATGCAAGCTGTGCCCTCTATAATACCCACCACCTGGTACCCCAACCTCCCACCCCCCCGCCACTTCAAACCCCTCAGACTGTTTTTCAGAGTCACTTAATTTAACAGCCACTTAACTTAGCTTAAAACTTAACTTTAGGCAGCCACTTAATTTGGGTGCCCCCAAATTTTCCCTTCTTATAAGGACCCTAGTTATGTTGGATTGGGGCCCATCCTACTCCAGCAGGATTCCATCCTAACTAATTATTAGATCTACAAAGACCTTATTCCCAAATATGGTCACATTCTTAAGTAGTGGGGGTTAGGACTTCCATATATGAATCTGTGGTGAGGGAAACAGAATTCAGAAGTACCAAAACCTTTATCATTTCAGAATCTGGCATTACCGTGATCTGATTTGTTGTAGCTCAGGTCTAGAAGCCTACACAAGCGCCTCCTTTCATTTACACTTCATACAAACTCTGAAATAACAACTATGTTCCCTTTAGCTGCCTTAAGAGTATCAGTAGTTGGGTAGAAAGGAAGGGTCCTTGGACTGCAGTCCCACCTCAACTGTTATCAGGCTGTGTTCAGCTTGTGATAAGTTTTTGAGCCTCAGCTTGCTTGTTTACATATTAGAAATTCATCCTTCCAAGTCAGGATTGTGCTTCAAATTAAATAAAATGCAAAAAGAGATTAGAAGAGCTATAAAGCACACTCAACATTATTTTTTATCATTTCATGTTTATAAATACAAAACCAAGAAGAAACCTAGTCATTTTTGTTTTTCCTCTTATTGATCAACAAATGTTTGAATCAAGCGCATGGCCTTAGGTGGCAAATTAGTCTCAAAAATCTTACCTGGAGTAAAAATTAACACTCCACGTTTCTGTGAATGTAGAACAGAGATCGTGTCCCTGTTTTAGATGTTCTCATTAGCTTATTAAGATTAGATATCTCAGAAATAATTATTCCCCATTGGAGGAGTAGCATCTCATATTCATAAAGACAATAAGAAATTTTCCTTTATAGGTGTAGAAAGGTCAGCATGACAGATATTTGCATAAGATTAGAACTACAAAGTCTCAACTAGTCAGAGTTGAAAGCTTGTCACTGTACCTTGCTGGAAAATCCTTTTATCTCAAGGTATGTGTTTTCTACTTCAGGAGTTGGCTAGATTTCCATAAAGTAAGTACCATAGACTGGGGGATTTAAACAGTAGAAATGTACTGTCTCACAATTCTAGAGGCTAAAAGTCCAAGATCAAGGTACTGGCTTGATTTCTTTTGAGGCCTCCCTCCTTGGCTTGCAGATAGCTATCTTCTCCTTTTGTCTTCACATGGTCTTCCTCCTGTTCAGGTACACGTTGGGTCCAAATTTCCTCCTCTAAAGATACCAGTCATAACAGATGCAAGGCTCACCCTAATAGCCCCATTTCAACTTAATTAACTCTTTAGAGACCTTAACTCCAAATACAGTCACATATTCTAAGGCACCGAGGATGAGGCTTCTACATAGGAATTGGTGGGGGACACAATCAGCACATAACATTCTCCCCTTTGATCACTCCAGATTAATGTCCTCCTCACAGGCAAAGTATAGCTACCATTTTACTTTAAAACTCCAAAGCATAGCTCCCCAAAATTATACTAAAATTAAGGCAGTTTTTACTTGAAATAATAAGATATTAGGGGGCACCCAGGGAGGTCAGGCTGTTAAGCATCTGCCATTGGCTCTGGTCATCACCCCAAGGTCCTTGGATGGAGCGCCATATGGAACTTCCTGCTCAGCGGGAAGCTTACTTTTCCCTCTCCCATAGCACTTTCCTGTGTTCCCTCTCTCTGTCAAATAAATAAAATCTTAGAAAAAAAAGGTATTAGAGTCATTTTTCCTTTGCCTTTAAATAAGTGGTGTATACTTCAGTTATATTATAGATATTAGCAAATTCATCCACCACCCTTCTCCTGAAGGCCTACTGTATGCCAGTCCATGGGCTGTGGCAGTATCTTCAGATCAAGTTCTTACTGTAACGCCCCCAATATATTTGTTCACAACTTGTCTAGGCCATGACTTTAGAAAAATCACTGGAGCCATTTCTCCTTCATATCCTCAGTGCTCAGCACTTACTTACAAACTATTCCCCTTCCTTATTTTAACTGCATTTGAAAAACTATTTTAGACATCAGTATTTTGATGTGTTGTGTAAAAAAGGTTGTCTAAGAGTCCTAGTCCTATGCCAATGACCTTACCTGCCGTAGTTTCTATAATTGTAACATAATGTGCTTTGGAACAGAAAGCTCTAAGGGCACTTCCAATTCAATAATTCTATGTCTAACTCAGGTTTGGGGAGTCAGAGAGGCCCTCTTGAAAGAGGGGGCAGTTGAGTTTCATCACGAAGTATGAATGAGAGTTGGTAGAGGAGCATTTTGGGTAGTGAAAGCATTTTGGGTAGTGTCATCAGAAGTGGCATCAATCCTAGAGTGGTCCCAGAACGTGACCCAAGTTCCGGATGCCATGTGGGTAGTTGAGCCCAAGTGTGAACCTCTAGAAACATGCAGAGACATTATTCAGATAAGACAGTGATTAATTAGTTGTGTGTCACCACTGACCTCTTAGATCACTGGCTTTTAAATACTGGTTGTTCTTTGTGATTGTTTCCCTTCAACTGCCATCCTATTTAGAGTAGGCATGGGGATATATATTCTGCATCTCCACCTATCTTGTAACTAAATCTTGCAATGATCTGGAAAAAGTAGGATGATCCCAGTAGGTTGGTGGATATTATTTACAAAGGCTCTGTTAAGGAAGCAAGTGACCTGACTATCACAGTTCAAAGTACATGGATGTTGGGATAGCTGTTTTTAATTACTTAATACTGGGCTCACTAGTAAGATGAAATTGTGTAAGAAACAGGTCTCCTTATGTGACTTTCTAGTAACACATAGTACTGTATGACCAAAGCAGAGAATTAGGTAAAGTCGTGTAAAAGCTTGTCTGCCCTAACAAAACACCATAGTTTGGGTGGCTTAAACAACAGACTTTTATTTTCTCACAGTACTGGAGACTGGGATTCCAAGATCAAGATGCCAGCAGGCATGGGTTTTGGTGCAGTCTGTCTCTTCCTGGTTTGCAGATGTCATCTTCTTGCTATGTCTTCATGTGGTCTTAAGTCTGAATGTGCATAGAAAGAAAGAACTGTTCAGTGTCTCTTTATTAAAAAAAAAAAAAGCAACCATCAGTCCCATCTGATTAAGGCCAGCCTTGATAACGTCACTTAACCATAATTACCTCCTCAAAGGCCCTAACTGTAAATGTAGTCACAGTGGGGAATTAAGGCTTCGACACGTAAATTTGGGGATACACGATTCAATCCATAACAGGTTTGATACATCACTTTAAGTATTATCTTATGCTAAGCATTATAAGAGACCAGGCATCTGAACCCTAAATAGTATCTAAGAGGCCAGCACAATTCTGAAAAAACAGCCACATTTCTTAATTCTGTTTCAAAGAGAAGATTATTCTACATTCCATTTTTTCCCCTTTCTCTCAGCCTAGCACATTTTAAAATAGATTTGAAACCTAGGAAATTAACACCTTCAATTTATTCCCAGAACAGATAGCTAATAAGTAGGGAAAATTAAAAATTTTCAGCCAATTCACTTTCGTGTTTTATAACACATACTGCTTTGGCTGTGGAGTAGGTTAATTTGAATTAATCATTAGACTCTCCTCAGAGTTAGAAATGAGGTGGTATTTAAAGCAAGGTGCCTTGTTAGTATAATCTGACACCTAAAGTTTAGCCTGAAGTGCAGTTGGTTTTACGTATGGTTGGTACTCTGTAGTATTTTTGCCCCCAAATCTTTTAAGCCAAGGATGAGTTCCATTATCAAGGTTCAGTAATTTGAGGGTGGTGGAAGACTCATGAAAGAAAGTCCCCTTGGGAACATAGAATAAGAATTTTCACCTGCTCTGTCAGACTACATCATCTTCCCTGAGATGTATGATCAGCCACAAACAAGTATGACAATGGGCTCACTGAGTTACCTCAGTATTTTTGGCACATAGCTACTGTTGTGTAAATTTACATAAGACTGTCAGTTGCCAAATCAGATTTTGGTGGTGACCTGCATCTCTGTTGAGCTCACCCGCCACACTGACAGCATTGCCAGATGTCCATCCTCCTGACCAGATGGAGGGAAGATAGGGACGGGAAAGGGGTGGATATTTACTATCCAAAAATGTACTCTCTTACTTCACAAAAGGCTTTTAGAAATCACTTGGAACTGGAGGACCAGGTTTGGCTGGTCCCTTACAATTCATTTGTATCCTCATCCTACGTCCGTGCTTTGGTAAGCTAACCTCTGTTTCCTATGACAACATTTGACATTATCAGTGAAGTCAAGCAATTCCTTTTTAGGAGAAAAGCATAACACTTTACCGAGAACAGTTAAGCTATGTCACATCTTCCAGTTTCATAGACATATGAATTTTGGATGAAATTGTTGACCCTCAGGGAGTAGCTGCATATTTGACATTATTTGGGATTCTGGGGCATTCGATGTATGTTGCCTGCTTTTAATTTTTTATTATTATTATTATCTATGTTACCACCAAGTGTCTAGTTCAATAGGTGAAGGAGGAATTCTTATTTAATAATGATGTGACTTTTCCAGAAATGTCAAATATGATCATCACTGCAACACTTAGGTGTTATAAAAGGGGAAATTACTGTGAAGCCTCATTTAGTCCCCTGTGGATCAGTAGTCTGTTTCATAGCTGACTGCTTGCCAAACATTCAGACCTCTGGGTCAGAGACCATTTATTTTTTCAGATGTGGGGACCAGACCACAGGAATACAGTTGGCCCCTCCCATGACCCATGTAGTGTAGAAGGTGGATGGTGTTCTGCCGTACCAGACCACCAGTGGGCAATCAGCTGGCTCTGACCCATTGTGCTTTCTCTTTGTGCCCTGTGATCCTCACCTTTGGAAAAGTCTGTTTCTGCTACAAATCTCTGGCTTTATACATGACAAAGATTCCAACAGGGGACTACTGTGTCTCAGGTAGAAGTAACCTGCAATGTTGAGTACTGGAGAATCCAGCTGAGGATACTTATTTCAATGAAAACATATCAGTGGAGTGGAGGCCCTGATGGAATATGAGATCTTTGCATTTGGATAGCTTCTAGATTCCAGAACTTGCCACACTTTGCCCCCCTTCTTTATATTACTCACTAATTCATCCAATAGGATAATTTGCTAGGTTGTGGGACCACAGTGATGAACAAGCCAGAGAAAGGATGGCCTTTGTGAAGCTTTCAGGATAATGGTGGAACTAGATCTGGGTTTTCCAACTTCAGTATTACTGACATTTCATGCTGGATAATTCTTTGGGGAGGAGTAAAACTGTCTGTGCATTGTAGGATATTTAAAAATATCCCTGGTCTCTATCCCCTAGCTGCCAGTAGCCACCCATTTAACCTGGTTGGAACAATAAAAGGGTCTCCAAACCTTTTTACCCCCAGATAAATGGAGGGACAAAACTACCCTTGGTTGACCTGGCTAAAATAAAAGGAAACTAAGAAATGAAATGAAATACATATATGTGTATCTTTAAGTTACAAATATCACAAGGGAAACATATATGGCACTAGGTAAGAGAGAAATTCATAGAATGGGACTTAATTTAGATTAAAAGGCTAGGGACAGTATCTTTAAGGGGGTGATCTTTAAGATCAGACTTAAAGAAGGATCCTAGTGAATACAGGAGTGTTCCAGAAAGAGCAGTCCCCAGGCCTTGCTTGGAGCAAATGTTGATCTATTCATGGAGCTGAAACAGGCATATGTGAATGGGACTGGGGGTGGAGGATCAAGTCACATCAAAGAGGGTGCTGGGGCAGAGATAGGAGTTTGGATTTTATTATAAATGTGGTGGGAAGGCTTTGGAGAATTTCAAGAATGGAAGATAACATTATTTGACTTACATTGTCTATACTGTAGGAGGAAATCTGTTGTTCCTAAAATGTATTTGGTGGAGAAGAGGTGGAATAGAGGATAAGTCAGCATTATTACTCAATTTACTGTGGGAAGGCCCTCTGTATGTTTGACTTGTGCTTGTAAGGGATACAAAGTAAAGGGACAGAGTCCTATTGATAATATGGCAAGAATCCCATCAATTTGGAAAAATTAATTTGTAGCCAAATCTGATCTTAGATTCTATTTTATTTAAAAAGAAATAATGATGGTACAAAATCAAAATGGCTAAGTGATAAGATGGTTTGAAATGTGTTGAAGACTATTTTCCAATCTGTAAGATGGGGATCAAAATAGAATGTATTAAATGTCTATTAATGAAGATGAAATAATTAACTAAAGCCTTATTCTATATGAACATAATTATTTTAATTACTTTAATCAAGAGCAATGACATTAACTTCATTAAAATAAAATTCAGCTGAATAAATTTTAAAGATCTTTTTTTGCTTGATTCAGTGATTCATGAATTGGGCAGAATCCCACCTAGCAGATGGAAAGGCATGCTAAGGAGCTGTACAAATGAAAGACTTTTATAAGCAGAAGGGAGCAGGGATAAGGAAGTTATACTAGCAAAAACTGGATGAATTGTAGCAAGGTCATTTTCCTTTAGGAAATGTCAGGAGTCTATCAGATTTCCTTACTAGTGATGAACAGGTGATTCCTGATTAAGACTCTTGGTTTGGTGATATGGGGATTAGCGTAAGTCCCTCCATTTGGGGCCTGTTGTCTTATTTTTTTTTAATTTATTTTTTATTTATTTTCAGCATAACAGTATTCATTATTTTTCCACCATACCCAGTGCTCCATGCAATCCGTGCCCTCTCTAATACCCACCACCTGGTACCCCAACCTCCCACCCCCCCGCCCCTTCAAAACCCTCAGATTGTTTTTCAGAGTCCATAGTCTCTCATGGTTCACCTCCCCTTCCAATTTCCCCCAACTCCCTTCTCCTCTCTAACTCCCCGTGTCCTCCATGCTATTTGTTATGCTCCACAAATAAGTGAAACCATATGATAATTGACTCTCTCTGCTTGACTTATTTCACTCAGCATAATCTCTTCCAGTCCCGTCCATGTTGCTACAAAAGTTGGGTATTCATCCTTTCTGATGGAGGCATAATACTCCATAGTGTATATGGACCACATTTTCCTTATCCATTCGTCCGTTGAAGGGCATCTTGGTTCTTTCCATAGTTTGGCGACCGTGGCCACTGCTGCTATAGATGGGGTATAGATGGCCCTTCTTTTCACTACATCTGTTGTCTTATTTTTAACAATTTCCTCCATGTTAAGTGTCATGTTTTATCTCCTACATGTCTTTCAAATTCACCTGCTCTTCTTGACCACCAGCAGTCTACAGTCTATTCCCTAGCCTAAACTTAGTTATGAAAGTTTGCATTTAACTCATGTTAAACTTATTTTTGAAAAAAAGATCTTAGTGAATCTATTTTTAACTAATGATAGAGCAAGGAAAGTTGCAGTGGAATTATTTTACTCCTTAATATCATGTACAGTGTTGAATAGCCAATCTTGAGGTTTGCAGAATCACCCTAAGAACTATAAACAGAAAATAAGATTGTGCTTTGATAGAAAGAAAAGCCAAGGTGGGGGGCATCTGGGTGGCTCAGTCAGTTACAGCTCCTGACTCTTGGTTTCAGCTCAGGTCATGATCTCAGGTTATGAGATTAAGTGGCTCAATCTCAACATCTGGCTCTGGGCTCAAGATATTGTTTGCTTATGACTCTCTTTCCCTTTTGCACTGCCCCTCCTGCCTGCATGCTCTTTCTCTCAAATAAATAAATATTTTGAAGAAAACTATACTAGTATCCTGATTTATTACCTAGAAATGGTGGAATCAAGCAGTCATTCATCCACAAATCTGGATTGATGCCTACTATGAAGAGGGTACATACTAGATGCTGGGATACAACAGACATCAAAATCTAGAATGGTCCCAGCCAATGCAGGAGTGGAGGGGGCATGCATTCTTACAATGATCATGTGAATAAAATGTCGATTTGGGGACAAAGGCCCTAAAGGTTTCCCAAAGACAGCCCATTTTGCTAAAGATGGCATTCATGCACTTTGTATGTGCTAGGAACTGTTCATGATTATTCTGTTAGTAATTTAATACTCTTATCAACTTGGTGTAGTAGATATCTGATCTTAGATTCTATTACTAGCCTCATTTTATAGATGAGGAAACAGAGAACTTAGTGAGGTTTATTAACTTACCCAAAAATGCATGGCTAGCAAGTGATAGAGCCAGGATTTGAAATAAATTAGGAAAAGTGATGTTCAGAGCAGGGTGCATATGGATAAGGATGAAGTGGTTAGGAGGAAAGAGGAATAAAACAGGAATTGCTTTTGTCCTCAGTACTGAAGCCTCTTGTGATCCTCCACTATTCTTGGCAGCTTCTACAAACCACACCAAACTAATTTCAAGTTTTTGTGCTATGCACGATAGCGTATTAGAAGGTGCTAGCAAAATGATCATTGATGTTCTTTCCATTACTTTGCTTTTTTGTATGAACCCAATGATTATCAATAAGACCCTTTCAAGCTGACCTTTTCTTTTTAATTATTTCTTACATCTTGTGGTATAGCTCCTTCTCATCAACTTAATTACATTCCAATAAATAGGACTCTCTTAATTAGTGATGTCCTACTCCTTGACCTTGGCATATGTATATAACAATAGATATTGCCAGCAGCCTAAGAGAAAACATCCCAATTTGTTCCATGCATTATGCTTGCTTTTTGTTCACAAAGACACCGTTATTAATTTAGTATTTGAAAAACATGGTAGATCTCATTCCATAGGTATGTGGAAACTCCAACATTGTGCTTAGTTATGATATGGTATCATATTGAATGTTCACTCCATTTCCCTTTTATGTGTAGAGTGACTTTTGGATGACTTGGCTGATAACGTAATAGTAATCTGAAAGAAGCAGTAGGTTTCAGCTCAGAACTGTGAAACTAATCTTAATCTATACTAGGCAGTTCACCAAAACTTCTGATCTGTTCACCACTGCCAACTGGCTATAATCAAGTAATTTCTCACATATCATCTTAATCTCTCCTGGGCCAATTAGGAAACTATTTCCTAAACACAGCACCAAGAATATCTACATCTCTTTTTCCCATTGCAAACTGAAAGAATATGCTATTAAACACATTGTCAAATTTTCATTAAAGGTGGGAATGTTTGGTTTGGATTTTGCACTTAGGAAAATAATAGATCTTTCAAGGTTACTAGTACATGGTCCAGACTTTGGATATTCTATTCACAAAAAAAAAGTTTTTAGGACGTATAAAAGATCTCTTCAAGAGTATTACCTAATACTCTTATAATATGGTTAAGTTGGAATAATCATGGGTGTTCATTGATCAGCACTGCCAGTAGAGTTTTCTGTGATGATGGAAATGTTCTATATGAGCATTGCCAATATGATAGCCAGAGCCTCAGGTGGCTATTGGACACTTGAAATGTGACTGGTGTAATTGAGGAATAAAATACTTAATTTTAATTAAATGTAAATAACACATCTGTCTCCTAGCTCCATGGAACTATGTAGCATGACCCAACTATAGAGATTTTTCTTGCAATACAAGTGAGAGGAAAAAGCCAGGAATTTATACCTCCTAAAACAACAACTGTCAGTGAGTAAAGGAGACTTAAAAATCCTGAAAAGTGGACCCAACAGAAGTACAGGAACTAAATCTCTCCAGTGACTTAAGAAAACTGGCTGAAGTCAAGCAGAACTTGAGGGATGTTCAACACTATGTCTGTTTCATCAAGAACTTTGAGACAAGGGGCTGTCACACCAGCCTAATTCTTTAATGAAATGGCATCTTTAATTAACTTTTCTAGATGATATCGTCACTAGTGTTTAAGATGAAATTCATTATTTCTCAGCTGAATGCTATGGACTGCCCTGCTGCGTTTGCATGTAGCATCTTCAGTAGATAATTACTTTGATCCTTGTCGGGAGTTACACCGATCCAAGGCCCAGAGTCCTCTGTGTAACACTATTGTAATCCAAAGCCAAATTTGCTGCAAACCTGTACAAGCTAATCTGCCCCGCCACAAAAAGTATATCTGATTTTCATCATTTTAAAAATACACCACAGAATCACAACCAGCAAATTTTTAAAAAGGGATTTCTTCAAAATCGGTTTATGGCAAATTTTAACTATAGATAGTTTATCTTCATATGTGCTTAACTTTTGCCAGAAATACCCTTTCTTATCAGGTCCACTTGGGTAAATCCTATTCATCCTTCAAGATTTAGCTTGAGCCTCTCTTTATGATTTTTGTGTGTGAGGTTTTTGTTGTTGTTGTTGTTGTTGTTCTTGCCCCATTTCCCAGAACCTATGCTTTGCTTCAGTCATGCTAACAGAGATTGTAGGAGTGAGTGCTCTTCTCTTTCTCTGCCACTGGACTTCAACCAAATGAAGGCAGAGACCCTGTCCTATTCATCTTTATTTTTCTGAATCTCTGATGGGGTCTGGGCATAGCAGAGACACTGCAAATACTTGATAAATTAATACATATTTATTCTAAAATTTATGAGAACATTTCCATTAAGTATGGGAGAACAACTTCCTGGATCAGTTCTCAATGAAAGTACTAAGCAGAGATCTGCTTGTCTATGTCAGGACAGCAACTGGAGATATAGACTATACAGGTTCTTATAAAAATTCATGGCTAAAAGGGCATCTGTGATTGCATCTGAACCTATCTTAAATGCTATGGTCCTAATGTACAAAAAGAATATTTTCCCACACACCAGGTTAGTGTAGATGCAGAGAGAAGCCCAGATTCATGGTGATCTGAGTGTCAGTTACCACTTCACTCATGCACAAACTGACAGGATCATGTATAAACATCCAGTACCCAAGGTTCACCACTGTACTATGGTAAAATGCCAAGTTGCAAACCTTTCATAATTTCTCACAAATCATGAAAATATTAAGCATTCTATCTATTTAAAATCAATGGTTTCTAGAAGAGATAATTTCCTCAAAGATCATACTCCAAAATGATCTTTTCCCTTGATTAAGGAAAAAGCCCGTAACTTAGTAGTCATGGCATGACAATTTTCCAGATGAACTGAGACATCCCAAACTTATGCTCCATTTTTTTTCCCAAATGGCTTCAAAAGAACATTTAGCAGAAATGTATGTTTTGGGGGGGAGGGGGATACAGACTTAAGGAAGAGGAACAGTCGCAGACATGCCTCCTCTAAACAAGAGTATCTCAACTTCTAGAAGAGATGTATTAGGTTTCTTTGTCATGATATGTTACTTTGCAAAAGACTTGATCACATTCAGCCAGCCATTTAGTCAGGAAAAAAAAAAAAAAAAAAGAATCTTTCTTTACTGTGTTCATGTCCCCGAGAATGACAATTCTCACGTGCCAGGTGCCACCCCCCAATAAAGTATCAGTCAGATACAAGTCTACCAGTGGGGAAACAGAGCTTGCTTTGTAGAAATTCTCTCTGCTGGGGCTTGGCAGGAGCATGCCACCTGTTGGGTAGAAAGGAGTCACATGGGGATTTGAAACAGAGTTTGAAGTCCTATGATACAAAGACACCTAACCCTCATGGCAGACCACGTGCTGAGGTGACAGAGTTGATCAGGCTGAATGGTGGTGTTGCTCTGTCACCGCAGCATGTACACCTGATACAACAGAGACAGCAAGAGCTAGTGCAAACTCAGCAGTGAAACTTGAAGGCACAGACAGGCTGTGGTGCTGAGCGTCCGCTCCCATGAGAGCCTTCGCGGCCCTCTTCTATGGCAGGGCCTGGTCACAGAACCTGCTCTGACAATTCTGACACAGGCCTCCTAAGAGTCCAAAAGCTACGTCTGCCCCCTGCTAGCACTGCAGTGTCCAGAGACTTGGATGACCCCTTGAGAAAACTTGCTAACTTCTCTCTGGCATATCCGAGAGAAGGGAGACACAGGATAAGAAACCAAGACAAAGAAAATGGCCCTGAAAGCATGTTCTGTGATGAGGTCCACACAAGCTCACTCTAACAGACCCACATCCTTTTGGCAGGGGGTAAGGTCAAGTTCCAGAATCACAAATTAATCTTCACAAAGATTACTGTGCCTTTAAAGTGTCCTGGGAACACATTCATTCAGTGATGGAGGAAGTAGAGGCTCCCCAAATAGAGGGACTTAACCATTATGAAACAGAATGACGGATGCTCAGTTTTCTTCAGTGATTTGCAGTTTATAATGCATTTTGACACCAATTAATTGAGTTGATACTCAAAATAACTCTCCAAAGTAGACATCATTATCTTTTTCAGAAGGGGAAGCTAAAGCTCAGATTAAAAGATTGCCTTAGGATCACAACTTGAAGGTAATGGAGGTGGGATTCCCACCAGTTCAAATACTTACTCTCCCACACAAGCCACCCCAGTACAGGGAGGCCTCCCAGGGAAATAACCCCCTCTTCTTTCTGAGTAAAAGATGGAGCTAGTGTTTGGATATTTCCGTTTTTATGATATTCTGGTACAACAGTATTTCTGTTTTTAATTATACGCACAGACAGACATATATAACTGTTCAATAACAAACTGAAACACACACGTCTTATGTCTATTTGGGATGAACTTTGACAAATGTGGACACTTGTATAACCATCACTCACACCAAGATAAAGATTTCTGTTGCCCAAAAAGTTCCCTTTGTCTCTTTCTAGTTAGTACCAATTTTCAAATAACCATTATTCTGACTCATTCATCATCGATTAGTTCTGCCTGCTCTTAAGCATCACACAGATGAATTTATATAGTATGCACTCATTTGTGTCTAGATTGTTTTATTCAAAACTTTCCTTAAGATATAGATAGATAGATAGATAGATAGATAGATATAGTTATATATAACTACATACACACACACACACAGACTTTTTTTTTTTTAAAGATTTATTTATTTATTTATTTATTGGACAGACAGATGCCAAGTAGGCAGAGGCAGGCAGAGAGAGAGAGGAGGAAGCAGGGTCCCTGCTGAGCAGAGAGCCCGATATGGGGCTCCATCCCAGGACCCTGGGATCATGACCCGAGCCGAAGGCAGAGGCTTTAACCCACTGAGCCACCCAGGTGCCCCCACACACACACTTCTTAAATCCTGGACTACTTTGTTGCCACATCTTTAAAAAAACTCCTTGCCTTTGTCTTTTTTGTTCTTGTTGTTCCACCCCTAACAAGTCATCTTTTATAGGCAAAGAGCACAACCAATTTATATTTTGTCTCCTACAATACCCCACACAGGATTTGAAGTATATTTGACACAGGATACGTATTTATTGAATTAAATTGAGTAAATGATCAATTCCTTCCTTGGGTCATGGGACCACTTCAGCAGAAAAGTAAAATGTGAGCAGATAGCATGTCCCATGTGAAACTCTATGTCCCCAGGACGGTGCTTTAGTGAGGTGAGGGTTTTATGGGGCATGATGTAAAGCAGGAGGTAGCACAATACTTATAGCACCTTATTATATTCTGTGAGAATTGATCAAATATGCAATATCTGGGGAAGTAAAATTCTGCATTTTGACATGACCACATTCCTGGGACAGGTTACCATGTCCTGGATTCTGTGGATTTTATGAAATTCGGCATTTTGACATGACCACATTCCTGGGACAGGTTACCATGTCCTGGATTCTGTGGATTTTATAACCACAAATTTCAAATGAAAATGTCAAAAATTTTGCTTGTTCTCAAATAATGGAATGTGATGAAGTTGAAAATGTCAAAAATTCTACTTGTTCTCAAATAATGGAATGTGATGAAGTTGAAGAATTCAAATTCTGAATGCCAGTCAAGCAAATATTTTGAGAGAATACATATTCTGTTTGCCCTTTTAGTTTATGTATAAAGTAAATCTAAAGAGAGGCAGAGATATTATTTATAGCAATGACTAGAGCCTGGTACTTCAAGCTTCTAAAGCCTTAAGAGTGAGTGCCAATTTCATGGGGCAGGAAAAAAAATTATGGAATAGGTGGGAAATTATGCCGAGGCCATAAAGCCTTTTGCAGTGATGTCAGCTACTTTTATGGAGAAAATGACATATTGTTTTGTCTTCAAGCTGAAATTAGGACTATCCAATACAATGTCAAGACCATGATTTTCATCTAAGCCATGACAGTGACTATCATGAGATGTGTCTGCCTCAGACAGTCTTTTTGTCCATTCGTAAACCAACTTAGACTTAGTAGAGGAATCCTAATTATAGAGTAACTGTTCAAGAGTAGAGTTTTAGAGCCTCTGGAATGACACTTTCTACTTACTGCCTCGCCTTCTGTATCTAAAAGGTCCTTATATAAATGCAGATACCAAAACACCCACATCTTGGGAACTCTTCTTCTTCTTCTTACAGCTTTCTGGAGATATAACTGACATATAACATTGTTCAATGTTAAGGTGTACAATGTGATGATGTGATTATATATATATGTTTTGATATATATATTATATATATGTTTTGATTATATATGTTTTGATATATATTATATATGTTTTGATATCAAGTACATAGTGTGTGTGTATAACTCATATATAAAGTATGTGATTTGATATATGTGTATATGGAAATGATTATCACAATGAGGTTAATTGGAACTGTTACTAAGGAATCTAACTTAGCACTTGCCAAAATTAAATGTATATAGTCATAATCTGGAGATTGTATTAAATGTAAATTTAGGTCTAGAAACTGCATTTGGAGCAAAATCCCAGTAAGTACTAATACAGGGGGTTCTGGGACCAAATTTTCAGTAGCAAGGACTTAGTCAACTTTCAGAATTTTAGAAAGGACTATAGCTTATATTCATCTTTAGATTTTCTAAAGATTTAAATAATGGTCAGGGATATATAAGATATAACTTAAGTATACCCATCTATATAGTCTCATAGGCAAGAGCCAATATTATTCTCAATCTCATGCAAATAAGTAAATATTTAGTTAAAACTTGGCATTTGAACAGTTGCCTACTTTTTAAATGCATTGTCTGGAAAATTAAATCCTGGAGTTGCTTTTGAAAAAGACTTTCAGTTAAGTCCACAACAAAAGGGGCATGGTCATAGGAATGCATTAACCATGTGAGCTCAATGTGGACTCTGGTAAAGACTGTGCCTACCAATATGAGGTAAGTGCTGAAGTGCGTTTTGTATAATACACACCCACCGCTCAGTCTCACTTGGGTTTAATAACCACGTCTACACTGTGATGTTGGATCCCTACAGCCAAGCACAGTTCCTATCACAAGGTAGACATTCAGTAAATGCTTGATGAATGGACAAGTGTGGAAAATAACAATACCCAAATGGCAGAGAGAAGGCAAATATTATCAAACCCATTTGACAAGTAAGTAATGAAGCTAAGGTCCCAAAAAGATGACATCATCCAGAGAGCACAGCACTCTGTGGGTGTCCAAAGACTTCATGATTGAAGGACAGAGAGGCAGATTAATTTAGTCAAAAGACCAAGGGGATCCCTGGGTCTTCAGACTCCTTAGGATGTTGCTCCTTTCATTCAGTTACATCACATCCTGTGTGATTTTTCCAAAATTCAGACTTTTGGACCCCCCATACCTGGGATTCCAAAATGTCAATCAGGTCATTCTATTTGAGAGGAACACCAAAGAAACAGAAGCCGAGATAGACTTAGTATCAGAACGCTGATTTCAGATTTCAGTCTTCACTTCCACCATTTATTAATCATTTCATCTTGAATCCACTTCTTAGCCAACTCTAGTGTCTATAGGAACTGTAGGGAGCCTAATGAATAACCAGGGCAGTCATGGGTGACAGGGCACAGTGGGGACTGTGACAAATGAAAGCACTCCTGTTTTGCTTAAGGATGGTCATCCCCACCAAACTCTATCAGAAAATTATGGCCAGATCTTGAGATTTTTTTTAAAGATTTTATTTATTTATTTGACAGAGAGAGATCACAAGTAGGCAGAGAGGCAGGCAGAGAGAGAGAGAGGAGGAAGCAGGCTCCCTGCCAAGCAGAGAGCCCGATGCGGGACTCGATCCCAGGACCCTGAGATCATGACCTGAGCCGAAGGCAGCGGCTTAACCCACTGAGCCACCCAGGCACCCCAGATCTTGAGATTTTTAAAACAAAATTGGAAATCCAGAGTTTTACATGAAAATCTGTGACTTTTAAATGTGATTCTGTCATGAATTTTAAGCATTCTGCCACACGGGTTGGGAGTTGTCCAGTGGTTACCAGGTTATGGACTATGTCTTAAAGCCTTGTCTTTTTTTTTTAACTGTCAAATGAGGCTAATAACAATTACCATGCACGATTTTTGTGGCAGGGGTCAGAGATAATGTAAGTGAAAAGCGCTTATAAATCATAAAGCATAAAAAAAGATTATTAATATCATTATCATCATCCTAAGCATTGTACCCCAATGCCTAAGTGGTTTCCGTGTTGATGAGGGGAGAGAGAGGGCTATTTCTTTTTAAAGTCCATTTACCTACTGACAGTAGATGCAGTACACCCATCCTTCCTATGTGAGAAGTGCCTGAATGATGATTTGAGGGGCAGGGCCACTCTGTGGTCTTGTCTTTCTATATGTGGCCTTGAAGAGAAAATTGGCAGATTTTAAATATGCCAATTATGACCCTTATTATGGTCCTAAAGTACAGTTAAGTATGTATGAGGGCCAAGATAGTGATGGAATGCAAGAAAGAATACAGATGAAGCTGTAGACGTGCTTGAACATGTTTCTATGACTACAGATCTTCTGATAATGGGGCTTGCAGAAATGGTTAGTTTTAACAGCACAGACGTAATCCCTCAGTTATCTCCTGGTCGCCATTTGATATACGTTATGTGAGAAAGTATCGTGAGTTTTTGTTATTCCTTTTGTCAAATTACCTAAATAATTCAGTTGCCTTCCAGACAAATTCCCAGAATGCTAAAAGGTACAGAAACTGAGGAACAATTCTTTATTCCTAGGTCTTTATTCCTCATCATGCTAAATACTGCAACATGGTATGTCATGTCAGACTCTTTGAAAGGGTAGTCCGGCGAATGTCCCCTAGGAAAAATGATAGCTTGAACCATTTATCCTGATAATTTACCACAGACACTTAATTGGTCTCAGCGACCTGGACTTTTCCAGGTAAGATGTGGAAAACTGCTCCCACCACTTTTCATTATACAAGCAGTCTGTATAGTTTTTTGTTTTACAAGGAAAATTAATTTTTATTATTCCAGAGGAATTCACATGGACTTGATTCTCCCTTCTGGGTCAGATCTAGAAGGTAGAAACTCCCTCTTAGACCTTGCTCAGTTTCTCAGTGATCCACATCCTACCTGGAATTCCATTCTCCCAGGGCTGTCCTAAGCCTCATTATCACCAGATGCACCTTTCTGCAGAAGCCCTTTTCAGCTATGGATTCAGCCAGGAAGAGAAAGATGAAAAGGAGCAAGCCTCCTCCAGGCTGGCTCTCCCTGCCAGATTCCCCCAGATGAATCTGTATTGCATTAGGTGAGAGGAATAACTCAGACCTTGCTCGAGAACTGGTCTGTCTGCTTCCTGAAATGAGAGAGATGGATCAAAGTCTATAGGAAGTGAATTCCTTGCTGCCAGCCCCTAAAAAGATGAAAGAATCACTAGGAAGTCTACATTCTCTGTCTTCTAGACTCAGGAAGCCCAGTAGACTGGCCAGTCTATACAAGTCTTCGAGTCTTAAGATAGGCAGTCTTAATTCAATCCCCCTAAATGTAATACTGGAAAAAGCAGCCGCAATTCTGTGAGTTGCTGGGAAGGAGAATTGAAAATGAGCCCCACGGCCCCGTTTATGACTGAGCTATCAGACTTTGCATTTAGCCTCTGCATGTGGTAATCTTCCCCAGTCTGACCCCAATTTTCCTTTCAGTGTCCAAAGCCTCCACTACAGAGGAATATGTTGAGACAGAATTTTATCACACCTCATCCCTGCATAAATAAGCTATTTTATTTTGTTATTGTCTGGGGAGCAACTGGTTGGTTGTTTTAAATCAGAAGTGCTTTTTGCTGAGCTCTCATAAATATGTTTTAAAATCTATCAGAACATCATATCTCTTTATCTCTCTCTCTCTCAGTTTTGGACTTAAATCTAATGAGCACATTCCCAATCTAAAGTTATTAATAATAAAATAATAATAATAATAATATTTAATAACAAATAATATTATTAATATTATTAATAATAATTAATAATAAAAGAAAAGTTATTAGTGTCAGGGTCCGTGTTCCGTAGCTGGAACATTGGTTGCTTTTTCCCTGTTCCCAGTGTGTGTGTGTGTTGGGGGGGAGCACAGTCTCTTTTCAAGCCATCACAGGCCACTTGGTCCTGTCAGATCCAATATCCAACTTTTTGAAGGGCCTTGTTAGTGTCACAGAGTACACATGGGGCCAAAGGCATGCTTGTAATTTGTTTTTGTCAACAGCCTTTGCCTGGTTTCCCACGCCCAAGAAAACCAGCTGCATATCTCCCTCCGCTTCATGATTTTTGGGAGGCAGGGGGAAAGGTTATATGTATATTTCTGCATATATTACAGTGAGAAGGTGAGCTTAGAATCTCTGATGATAGGAAATGGTTTGAGATTGGGACCCCCCCCCTTTTTTTAAGTCAAAAAAGACCCTTTCCTAGGCTAGAGAAGTTTCAGTCCACAGCTGGAAGAAGGTTCAGTCCACAGCTGGCTGTTTAATCAGGGAGTCATGGGAAGTCTGTATTCTGAGTTCATTTTCAAGGACCAAGACAGGAAAAGGGCCTGAGTTAGGTGCTGCATCCCCAGTGTGTGCTTTTAGATATGGTGGGGCCAGCCGAAGTGCTGTCCACCTGCATTCTTCTTTTGTCCTAATGTTTCCTTGACTTTTCATTCTGTTTGATCATAGTTTGTGTTCTGTGAGAGTTTGCTAAGTGGATAGAAGTGTGGTTACATAGATGGACTAAAAGAAAGCCCCCAAGTAGGTATGAGGAGATGAATGTGGATGCCTATCTTGTAAGAATCAGCCTAGGAAACCTCTCCCCGCCACTTGCTTCCAAATCACAGTGTCTCTGCCTGTGACTATGACCTCCTACTCATTCAGCTTTGAACCAGCCCCTTCTTGCTCTTAGGAAGAACAGGCACATCATCATCTCTTGTCTTTTCTCCTTCCCGTGTCTCAAAAAAAATTTTTTTTGTTTTGTTTTTCTTTTTCTTTCTTTCTTTTTTTTTTTTTAATAACACATCCACCTGAACTTCCTTGCCCAACTAATTCAACCAGAAGAGAGACTGAATTTTTGGAGAAACTGCAAGGAGGCTAGGGCCAGACTGTGCAGAAGCAGCGTAGACTATGTTGAGGAGTCTGGAATTTATTGCAGAAGGAAGAGAAAGCCAATAGGAGATTCTAAGTATGAGAGTTACATAATTTCATTTAAAATAAAAACAAAAACAAAAATCTCTTTCCATTATAGCGGGAACAAGAATGAAAACGAAGACCACTTAGGAATCCTGTAGGTAAGAAATGGTGGTGGCCACTGAGACAGAGTTAATAGATAGACATAGAATTGGAATCAACAGACATGACGTGCTACAGGTTGAAGGTTGGGGGGTGAGGGAGGAAGAGAGGGTAGGAAGACCATCACTGGCTTCAGAGGATGACCTTGTTATTGAAGGACTTGGGGTAGAGCAAGAAAGAAATGGATTTGGGAGGTAGCAGGAAAGGGGACAAATTAAAAGTACTAAAATCTACTTGAGATTGTTATTATATGTCTTGCTTTTTGTTTATTGAGCTCTATAAAAAGAGAATTTCAGCACAACGGGAGTTACTGGGCTCCTGAAGCTCACTGGGCATAAATGCCATTTCATGATGCTACCCCAGTAGATCAATAACCAACCTAGAAATAAACTGGGACAAAGCTTAATTGTACTGCAGGATCTCCAAAGCAATGTATGATCTTTCTCTGTTCTTTGAGTATGAGTGTTTTTGGACTCCCAAAGGAGGTTTTGAGAAAGAAGGAAATGAGAGAATCCTTTAACTTCCTTTTTCAATGTGGCTATGATTTTAAATTATTAACTATGCTTAGTTTTGATGTTTGTAATAGGAAAATAGTTGGGATTTTGTGGGGAAGGGGTAGAAAGGAGGGGGAAAAGGTTAATAGAGAAAAGAAAGACATAGAGATGTGGGACACAATGAGGATTTTTTAAAAAGCTGATTTCCTATAATAGCCAAAGTGCAGAAGTTCTTCAGATTCAGTTAAACTAAGCTTCATTCCAAGTGTGCTTTCCTGCAAGCACACTTTCCTGACAGACTTAGTGACATTAGGAAAAAGTAGGTCTTCTGGGAATTGGTGAGAGCAAGAGTGTGGTGTTCATAGGGTTTGCTCAGCCTCATGCAACATTCCCCCTACAATTCAAAGTTTGCTCTTTGTTTAATGGAACAAACCAAAGGAGGCACTTCTCACCCCGTCATGGGGCACTGTGTGTCTGTTTGACCAGGCCAAGATCATTCTGCAATAAAGAGACTGCCTCTGATGAAATTAAGATTCTTTTCAAGTTACTATATATTTCATTTGGTCTAGGGTGGTAAAACCAATCTTTTAGGTAAAGTTTTTCACAAAAAACAAATTTTCTGCCTCCTGGTTGAGAGGTAAGTGTTTCTTTTCTTTTGCTAAGTGGTTCAAGGTCACCCACTTTGTTCACCCTATGCCCTCACCACCTGCCTTGCTTACCTGCATGAGAAGATTTTTATACCACTCCATTTTTAACAAACGTATGTGTCTTTCTTTTGGGAAGATGAGCAGCATTGACATTTAGGTGAAAAATGATTACTGAGTGAATCAAAGTGTTTACCATCCTCCTTCCCAAAAACTCTTTCTCATTATATAATATGCCTTATGTAATTTTCTGCGTAAATTTATTTCTACTACAGGTAAAAAAAAATGGGGAATGGGGGTGTACTACTTTAACAAGGAGAGATGTTCCCAAGTCAATATGAATTCTGTAATAATTGGTAATTTCATAGTGGTGATAATAGTTTGTTATTTTTATAATAATCACACCATATCATTATCTAGGCTTCAAATGGAAAATTTGAGGACTTAATTAGAGGGTGAATTATTTGTTTTTATGTTCTTTCCTTCATTATTTTGATTTGAATGCTTATGTCTGCCAATCCAGTTTGTTCAGTAAAGAGAGGGAACCTTTTATGCTGCATAAAGAAAAGAGGGCAATTTGAGAAATGATTTAATGATATTTTGAAGTTCCATGACATTAACTAAGATTAGTGTTACTTAAGGCCTTGTGTGCTATAAATACATGAGCTATGAAGTGAGGACACTCCCAGGTACAGATTTTGACTGTGCCTCCTGCTCCGCACCCCTCACTATATGACCTTGAATTAGGATTTGAGTTCTCCGAGCCTTCGTTACTTATTGGACATCTGCTGATAATGATGGCACCCATCTGCCCAGCACATAAGGTGTGTAGGGACTAAGTGAGGCATTGCATAAAAAGCACTGAGGAGAGAGCCTACCATTGGCTATTACACCAAAAAGATGACAATTCTTCACATTGGTCCCTATGGAAATTTTAAAATAATTCTTTCTGCTGGTAAAGAAAGTATCCCTTTCACCTTGCAGAAGGCATTCTGCTTGTCACCTTTGAAGACTCTGACTCTAATTTGGTTTCAGATGTGTAAGATTATTAATTACTGTAGCACTGAGTGTGAAATGTGGCTTCATTGCTGTGTTACTGAGAGTAAGCAGGGTCATTTTCTTTGAAGGGAATGAGAAAATTCCAAGTCCACAGTAATTTCTCCTCATCAAAAGGACAGAGTCAGAGGGTCCTTAAAAAATTACAGCAAGGGTGCTAATGAAAATTCATGAAAACAGTCTCCCGATCCCACCCCAGCCACCAAATCTGGCTGTAGGTCCTGGCTTTTGAAAGAAAACTGAGGGGAACCAGAAGCAGTTTCTTTATCATTCAATACATGCAACTTCATAGCACAGGGTGCTCATGTCTTCTCCTGATAAATGACAGGGTCCTCCCAGTTCAGGGACCCAGAGGGTTTCTTTCTTCCTGAAGTTTAGCTTCAGCATGTGAAATGGAAACCCTAGCCGCGGACCTAATGCTGGAGAAGGAGTTAAAGCCACAAACTGAAACAGGAGGGACAGAGGGAAGGGGGTTGTCTTTTGTTCCTCAAAACAAAACCAAAAAGACCCCAACCTGCTGCTTGTTTTCAAATACATCAGGCAAGCTTCATCCTTCAGTATTCATTTGCATTGCCTATGAACTGCTTGTTTATCTGTTTGCAGCACCAGCCTCTCTGCTATTGCAGAAATGTGGGAATAAGATGATTATTTATAGGCATCTTAATGCCTGTTTTGCTGGACTGGAGAGGTGAATTTCTAGAAGTCGGGTGAATTGGCAAAGCTCCGGTTCTGTAATTGAGGAGGCTGGTGGAAGGGAGAGCTATTTACATACATCTCATTAGACCTTCCGGGGAACGAATCCCCAGACCTGGCTCTGTGCAAAGATTCACTATTTGGTTCCATGGGGGGAATTTCAAGCAAGGACATTTGGTCCAAAGATGTGCTCATTCTGTGTGGCTCCAAATGCAGATATCCTGGGCGGTGGTGTTTAGAGATAACGGAGTCCTACTCTATTTTACAGAAGCAGAAGGAACTCAGCGATAGGAAGAAGCTCCTGTTAAGTTCATTGCAGAACAAAGCTCCAGCCAAAAGAACTAAGACAGAGGGAGGGAGAGGATTCCATTCCTTTGCCCAAGCATAACTACATGGCCTGCAGACCAACCTACAGGCCCATGCCTACAATAGTAAACAGTTTGAGTATCTCATCTGTCTCCTCCTGCCTCATCCCTTTGGAAATGCATCAGAACCTAATAGGACATTTTGACCAATATCTGGGCAAAAGAATATAAAATCCTGGAGGGCAGTGCATTTACCTGAGCCAGCGGTGGTCTAGGTCAGAGTACCCAATCAGTGCCTGGGAGCTGACTTATTCTGAATATATGTAAGTAGACAAAATGATGCACCTAAAACATGGGGTCAGGACTATAGGAGCAGTGTGCTTCCAGGTACTGCTGGCTCCGACAATGCTCCCCAACCCCTCTGCCTTCAATCATCCTGATACGACATTGATTCTGCCCTCATTCCCTGGCGGGAAACTCAGTATCATGCTCTAAAAACTCATAGCTCGTAGCAGTTATCTCTTAGGTCCCTCTTCAAAACATCTCTTCCCTTCCTCAAGCATGCTATTCTCGTTTGTCCCCCCGCCCTATCCACGCTGAGCTCATCTAGTTTTATTGTAAGCCCCTTAAAATGTCTTTTATAAAAAGCCTTTGTGGAAATAGAGGGGATACATAAATAAGTTGCAAACTAACTGATACTTGGAGAATGCCCCTGAACCTGTTCTTCACTGTGTCCTTTGCACAAACCTGCCTACTCGACATAATAAAGGGAGGTGGCAGGGGCTTCATCTATCACTCCCACATCTGTCAGGTGACGTCTTTAGCCCTTGTGTGATCTCGACAATTAAAGTATTACCAGTTTGAATCCAAATTTCTACTTGACTCTGTCTTTCAGTTATTAACAAAAGAGCCTAGAAATGTTTTTTTTCTTCTCAAATTAATAAGGTCTCTAATATAGAAGCTCTTTTTCCTGGATTAGTTACTGGAGTGGTACTGTTTTATAAAGAACACCTCCATTTCATGATTTAGTCTTGTTTTCAGGTTGCTGGAAAGGTTGAGCCCTGGGTTTTGGAAAGGGGAAGCCCAGGGTTTCAATCTATACTCTTCCATTAGACAACTGTGTGAGATTGGCCCCACGTTCTGAGTATATGGGTCTCATCTGAGGAAATAGGAATTGCCTGAGATTGATACCATGGTGCTGAAAGTAGCTGATGTATAAATCACATTATATAGAGCACAGTGCTGGGCTCAGAGTAAATGCTCAAACATGGTAGTCTTGAATTATTTGTTGTTCCTCTCTAGACTCCTAAATCTGCGTTAGAAAACAATCCCACATGGTGGCCCACATATATGTTCTATTTATGGTCATTGCTATTACTCATAGAGGACTAGAAATTTGCCTCGTTTTCCCACCTTTGTCTCTCTCTCTCTTCTTCTTCTTACAGTGTAACAGGATGTCAATGAACATGCATGAGGAACCTCTTATCAGCTGCCTCAGTTATCCTGAGTTCTAGATCAGTGAATTGACCCATGTAAAAAAAAACAAGTTGGCTAAAGTCCAGCTTGTGACCCTCCAACTAAAAGGGGATTCAGGTTGGGTTACTTCACAGTAAAACAGCAAAGCAGGTAGACTTTTGTTAGATTGTTGTCATAAAATATATATATATATCGTAGCTTTGCTTTGTCTTGCCTCAATTTGATAGCGAAGAGCAGGAAGTTTTATGCAAAATCCCCAAAGCTTCTCCTTCAGCTTCTCTAATGAATTGCCGCCATGTTTGCTGAAAATTTGTTTCTAAAGCCTCCAAGGAGTGACTCTCAGAGCCCCCCATCTGTGGCATCATAGTTCACCCCTAGCCATGTTAGCTTCCTTCCTTTATGCACACTCAAAGCCTTGGCCGACTGCAGGCTAAATTGGGTCATCTCTTTTCTTGGTTTCTAAGCCTTGCAGGAGGGCATAAAGGGAAGTGCAGAAGCCAGCTTTTACAGCTCAGAGGAGAGAGGGGGCATCATTTTCCCTGAATAATAGTAACCAAAACAACAATAGCTATTATTTACTGATTATTTTCTAAATGCCAAGTGTTATATGCAGCCTTTCATCTGTATTATTTCAATTATTTCACAACCAACAGCTCTTGAAGGTTCTCCCCATAGCCATTTACAATGTAGAAACAGGCTCAGAGAAATAAAGCACTTGGCCACAGTCCAACAGCAAGAGGATGGTAGAGCAGGATGAAAGGAAGCAGGTGGAAATCAGAGAGCTGACTGAAAATGAATGGAGACCTCTGTTTCTGGACACTCAGGGATGGCTGCTCTGAACCAGGCAAACAATAATTGAATTCCTAAAACTGACTTCCCATCAATGATTTCTTTCCCACCTTTATTTATCAAGCACCTACTATTTACACTGTATTTTTTTATAACCTTGAGGAAAGGCCTGAGTCATAGAGCAAGGTCATCTCATGTTCTACATAGGATATCAAACTTAGAAGCAACCCGGGAGCAACTAGGCAAGCTTCTTTCCAAAAAACAGCCACCAGTCTAGAAAATCAGACAGTTAAAAGTACAAAATTCAAGGTCTCATTCCAGATCTGCTTAACTAAAGAAAGCTAGGAGTAGATCTTCATTTTTATTTTAGTTCCTGGGTGACTTGTATGCATGCAGATTTAAAAACCACCATTGTGGACCATACTTTTCACATTAGGAACAGTAAGGTCTAAGAAAAAGAAAGGCCTATTACCTAGTACCCCCTACTCATGAGAATCAGAAGCATATATAATGGTTAACTTGAGGGCACCTGGGTGGCTCAGTGGGTTAAGCCGCTGCCTTCGGCTCAGGTCATGATCTCAGGGTCCTGGGATCAAGTCCCGCATCGGGCTCCCTGCTCAGCAGGGTGCCTGCTTCCCTCTCTCTCTCTCTGCCTGCCTCTCTGTCTACTGTGATCTCTCTCTGTCAAATAAATAAATAAAATCTTAAAAAAATAATAATAATGGTTAACTTGAACAAATATGAAAAAATTCTTCCCAAGATGACTGCAGGGGCAAGCACTGTTAAGCACATAGGTCTTATGTACGATGGTTGGTACATCTATTTTCCTACACTATTTTGGTCCAAGGGTCCCATGCTATCAACTTTTAATCTAAGAATGAAATGAAGAATTCAGTGCTGCTCTTTGAGATAACTGGAGGGAGAAACTGTGCAGGATTAGAAGTATAAAATCAGTCCCAGGAATGCAAAATAAGACCATAATGATACACTATTAAAAATCCACTAGAATGGCTGAAATTTAAAACACTGACAATCCCAATGGTGGCAAGAATATGGAGCAACTAATACATTCACACTAATGGATATGCAAAAGTGTAGAGCCACTTAATTAAAGAGTTTGGTGGTTTCTTATAAAAATTAAATACTGTGTGATAGCAATTCCACCCCTAAGTATTTATTCATGAGAAATGAAAACATATGTTCTCACAAAGTTGTACATAGATGTTCATAGCAGCTCTATTTATAATCACCAAAAACTGTAAACAACCAACTATTCATGGGATAAATAGATGGTCGTATATCCATACAGTGGAATACTAATCTAGAATTGACTACATACAAGAACATGGATGAATCTCAAAAGCATCATGCTAAATAAGGAGTAAGATGCTAAAAACAACATACTGTATGATTCTCTTTCTATGAAGTTATGGAAAAGGCAAAACTGTGGTGATTAAGATAAGCAAATCTGTATTGGCCAGAATGTAGGAAAAAGACTCGACTGCAAAGGGGAAGGGAGGAACTTTACAGGATGCTGGAAATATTCTATCATGATTGTAGTAATAACTGTGGGATTGTGTGCATTTAAAATTGGTGAATTTTATGGTATGTAATTCTCAGTCAGTAAGGTTGACCTAGAGGAGCAGGAAAGAAGGAAGAAAGGGTTATGGACTGAATGTTTGGGCCCTCCTCCCAAATTCATATGTTGAATCTGTAACCCTTAAGGTGATGTTTTTGAAGACAGGGCCTTTGGGAGGTAATTACAGTTAAATGAGATTACCAGGGTAGGACCATGCTGATGGGATTAATGTCCTCAAAGAAGATGCACAGACAGCTGTCTCGCTCTCTCTGCATGCATAGAATAGTTCATGTGAGCATACAGTGAGGGGAAGGTCACCTAAGCCTAGAAAAGAGTTCTAAGAACAAAACCTACATTCCGCCATCTTGATCTTGGACTTCCCAGACTGTGAAAGGTAAACTTCCATTGTTTGAGCCACTAAAGCTATGGAGTTTTGTTATGATAGCCCTATAGCTGACAAAGAAAATAACAAAGGAAGGGATGGGGACGGTGAGAGGAGGGAAGACAAAACTAGTTTCCATTGGCCCCCAGACTGGCTTCAGTAGTTTCTGAGGGCTGCCAAATTATCAGAAATGTGATGGCTTCAAACAACAGGCTTGTATTCTCTCCCAGAGTTCTGGAGGACAAAAGTTATAAATGCAGGTGTGAGCAGGGTTGGCTCCTTGGAGAGGGTCTATTTCAAGCCTTTCCCCAAAATTCTAGGGGCTGCCAGCAATCCTCAGCTTCTGTGGCTCATAAATAAACCCATGACTCCTGCCTGCTGTCTTGTTCACAGTACTTTGTGTCTTCTCTGCTCTTTGCTTCTCAGAGCACTTGTCATTAGATGTGACGCACCCTGCTCCAAGGTATTCTAAAATCAAGATCCTTAATGTTAGCCTCTATGGAGACAGTTATCCCAAAGAAGGTCACTTTCACAAGCTCCAGACAGACATATGTATGTGTGTGTATTATATAGTATATATTCAATTCACTTTTCAATTGATTACAATGACTTATTTCTAGATGACTTCTTCTCAGTTTGAAAATAAACCTTCCTGCCTTGAGGCCTCATTGAAAAAGGGCAACACCCACTGAATGGGATTTAGGGTGAGACTTCGCCCTTTTTATCACTTCATTTTAGGTTTACTAGTTGTCATGACTGTTAGATACTGAAAATTTCAAAACAAGAAAGAGACTAGGAATGCAATTCTGCTTTCCCATTGTAGCATATGGATTCTAAGAGTGGGAACAACTTCTCACCCTGAATAGAAATCTGCTCATCCTTGCCCTCTTCAAAAATTTTGGACATGTGGAAAAATCCAAAAATAAATGCATCCGTTTTCAGGGTTTCTTTATAAAGGAACCATATGCAAGACAGATCTGGATTCCAACACTTACGTGCGATGTGACCATATTTATGTTACATAAAGTACTTGGCTTACAATCTATAATATGAGAATAATGTAAAAGCTCCTAGTACCATGCTTGGCATATGACAGCAACCTAGAGAGATTGTTTGGTCATTCTCTAGTGATGCGTACATGTTTTTACTATAGGTTTTCTTTGTATCCTGTCACTATCTGGACAGGATAAAAAAATGTTTCTGTGATTGTACATTTCCTAGAACATACAAAATGACATATACTGCAGGTATGGTGATAGAGAAGCAGAATACCATGTGACAGCCAGGTTAAACCCCATCTCTCTGAGCATCAGCATTCATTTATACTTGACTCAAGCTCCTTTATGCCTACACTAAAACTGTAAATTACAGCCCACCTCAGAAATGTCATTTGAAAAGCAAAGCACTGCCCCCCGCAAAAAAAAAAAAAAAAAAAAAAATAGTCAAGAAGAGTTCCTAGAAAAACAAATAAAATAATTGGGCCTTTTAGACTATGCCTTAAAATATCAGGACATTCTTATCAACTGAAGTATTCGGTCACCTAAAATGGGCCTAATTCCCTACCAATTGAGCTAGTAAGTGAATTCTCATTACCTAATGTCACTTGAACACTTAGGCTACTGAACACATAATAAGTGTTTACTTTGGGTAAAGTACAAAGATCTTTTGAAAACAACAGGGGAAAATCTTCCAGTGTTTTTATCTGAACTGAGGCTAACCAGGTAATGAGTGCCAAAGGAACGGCACATTTGTACTCAGAATGTAAAGCTTGTTTTCCATGTTCCCTGCATATGTCAACAGAAAGAGTGACCAGAATATGTTGTTGTAGAGTTCACAATTCCCTTGTGTGAACAGTGTTGGTCTAGAGTCCTCCAAATAAGAAAAATGTTAAAAGTAGAAAAAAATAGCAAGCATGTGGTGGGGGGGGGATATTCTATTAAAGTAATAGTGATTATGTGGGCCATACCTTTTAGTGTCAGACATTTTCAGTACAATCTAATGGAAACGGTAAATCTTTTATCACATATTGAACGTCTAGGCAGGGCTCATTTGTGATGGGCTTGTGTTGCTGTATACCCAGTCCACAGAAGAAGAAAAGTACTGAAGCAGCTAAAGCACGTTTTTGAAGAGGACAAAAGGTTTGATTTGATGTTAATTTCCATTGAGGCAGAGTTTGTGAAATACCAAGACAAAGAAAATAGTCGTAAGAATTTCATTCCAGGGGTGCCTGGGTGGCTCAGTCAGTTGGGTAATGGCCTTCAGCTTAGGTCACAATTCCAGGGTCCTGGGATCAAGCTCAGCATCTGTCTCCTAGCTCAGTGAGGAGTCTGCTTCTCCCTTTCTCTTCACCCCCCTCATGGTCTCTCTCAAATAAATAAATAAAATACATTTTTAAAAAATTTCATTTCCTTTTTTCCCCCAAATATATACGTAGTGAGTATCCATCACTTTGAAAGTCCATCCGCTTACAATAATGGCTAGCAGAGTGAATAATATATACCTTAGAAAACCTCAAAGTCAAGTGTACAAGTGTAGTGGTGTCTGAGAGGGGGCAGACAGATACATAAACTATTAATTATACCAATTATAGTAGAAGGAGCACCATACTCTGCCAGGGAAAGTTAAGAAACCTTAAGGGACACACCCAAGGAGAGCAGGAACTCTAGTCTCAGTATACAGATCAGGCTGGAAGTTAGAGCAAATACTCATTCGTCCAACTAAACAACTAAGTGAGGCTTGGGGAAAACATTCAGCTCCTAGACCTGTGTCTCTGTTAGATAATTAAGGACGTTAACCAAAAAATGATGGCGGAACCAAAGTTGTTAAGGATGAAAAACACGATTTACATTTCTCTACAGTTCCCAGGTTCATGTGCATCAAAAGGCATTCCCTGGGAATACATGCAAGAAAACTGAGTATGTATGTACCTATCCATGTAAACACACCCTAAAATTGAAATGAATCTTTGCGGTGTTAAACCCTGCTAAGTCTCATGGTGAACTTTATAAACCTAGTTTAATAAGTTTCTTTTTAAAATTTTTTTTTAATTTATTTTTATTTTTTTGTTTAATAAGTTTCTAATGAATTTAAAGAATACAGTAGCAAGACGCTATTCACTATTTATCATTTGAATACGGACTATACCACAAAGTAGGAAAGGAAAACCATTTGATTGTGTGAAACTTGAACGGTTTGGTTTTGGGAAATGAAGACTGGTTCTTTTGTCATTATTTTGTATCATTTTGTTTAGACAGAAGAAGTTGCTATCTTGCCACCTCATTTGGTCTATGACATTCCATAAAAGCTAGCCATAGCAAGAGATCTCAGCAACAAAAATGTCTGATATCCAGTGAAATTGACCCACAATTTTTCGAGAGCAGACTGATATAAACCAAGTTAATGATGCTCTTTGTGATAAATGCTGTATAAACAGTTTAAAAAGAGTATTTTTTGGAGAGGGGGATATTCTGTTAACAGTAATAATGTATCTTAGAATGATCCTTATCATTGTTTATAATAGTAGTGTACAGAATAGCAAACCTTAAGTAAATGAAATCGACAAAGTAATTTAAGGCGTCTTCCAATTCTAACAATTTCCTATGCATTTTGTGTTGTCATTTATAGATATTTCAGCTTTTTTCCTTTTGCTACATTTTAATTTATGAAAAGAAGGCATGAAAGTTTTATAAGGGTTAACACTCACATTTTAAATAAATATAGTGTTGGGGGTATTCCATGTGAAACGTTTCTTTGCATTTAAGCAAAGATGTAAAAACTGGCTTTTAAAATAGTAAAAGTAATTACTCTTTTCCAACCCAGTAACCAAACGCTCTTTTGTCTGAATTGCTCATATTTCTCTCTAGCCATCTCTTACCAAGACCTGCTCTGATCCAAGGCAAATGAGGTGAACATTAACTGTAACTTGCTGAATCTTGGCCAATTTCCCCATGAGCAAAAATAAAAACTGCTGCTTCTCCATAAATCTCAATACACCTGTTTACTCAGGTTTTCATGGATGCAAAGGAATGTGAAGACACTGCATAGTAGAGTATACTGTGTATTTTACAGAAATATACTTTCCGGCTGTGGGAAATGCGTCTTTTGAGGAAGGAAGAGAGGTGCATTGGATGAAAGCAAAGAGTCCAATGTCCATTAAAAGGCCATGTGTCCATTTCTGTTCCTCCAATAATGCTTAGTGTGTCACTGTTTTGAAGCGATCACCCATGTAATATCCTATAGCATGAAGCTTGATATAGAGTATCAGTAGATTTGCATTCTCTTCACAGAATATAAAACACACCCTGTCTGAAAAGAAAGGGATCACCTACTGGAAACCCCATCTGCTCACACGTAGTGCATGCCATTATACAAGACACCTGTTTGTATTTAATGTTGATTGAGGGCCTATAGAATTGGTTCAGAGCTTATAAACCTACAGCATTGATCAAAACCTGGCTGACTTCATAGCGACAAGGTCTCATGGAGATAGGAGCTGAACTTGTTTTGTCAACATTTTGAGAAAGATTTGCTTTTGCAGTAACCTCAAGTCTTGAGGGCTCATCTCAGATTTCATACATACTAACCCCACCCTGATCCATCATTGGGCTTTTGGTACTAGGGGCAGGCAAACCTTTCCTAGTGGCCTATTATTTCTGGTAAATTATTTTAGGAGAGAGTTAGGATAAGCAAAGTATAAGTGCCTACTTTCTAATACTTTTCCTGGAGAGAAAACTGGAGTTGCGTTCACTGAGAAAATTATCACATGTCAGGGGTACTTGGGTGGCTCAATCAGTTAATAAGCTTAGGTCATGATCTCAGGATCCTGGGATCAAGCCCCATGTCCTGTCAGGCTTCCTTAATCAGCGACGAACCTACTTCTCCCTCTGCCCTTCCTCCCTGCCCCTGGTCTCTCTCTCAAATAAATAAATAAAATCTTTTAAAAAGAAACTATCACATGTCAAAGCATAAGTATTAATGACTTATGACTTATGACTTAACTTTTCTAAACAGTTTTGACTTCTAGTACTACTCCTAAATGATTTCCCAATGACAAAAGTGAATTGCACCTTTATAATGGTGAGCTATGGTTGTCACCACCTTAACCACATGATCAAACAGCATCACCAGTAGCAGAACACCCTGACATTCTGACCTCAATCAACCTATGAGAAAACAGATAAATCAGAATGTGGGGCATTTTATAAGACGTTGGTATAGGCCTGGGATCTTCCAAAAAGTCAATGTCTTAAAAAACAACAAAATTTGACAGACATGTCTATTGAAAACTATATAATATTGCTGAGAGAAATTAAAATAAACCTAAAACATGGAGTGATATATGTTGTTGATATGCTGGACGACTCAAATTGTTATTCTATACACTCAATCCAATATCAATCACAATCCTTAAAATCTTACAGAAGCTGACAAACTGATTCTAAAATCCATATGAGAATACAAAGAGCCTACAACTGCTAAAATAATTCTGAAATAGAACAAAACTGGAGGGGTGGCACCATCTGATGTTAAGAGTTATTATAAATCTATAGCATAATATTAGTGTAAAGAAAGGCAAATAGGTCAATGATACCGAATAAAGAGTCCATTAAAAAAAAACACACATGGATGGACAAATAATTTTTGGCACAGGTACAAAGGTAATGCAGGAGAAAGGGTAACCTTTTAAACAAATTGTGCTAGAGGGATAGACACACACACATCTTCCCCACCAAATGAACTTAAATCTAGACCTAGTACCATATTTTAAAGTTAATGCAAAATGGATTATAGATCTAAACATAAAACCCCAAACTCTAAAACTTCTACAATATGGAGGAAATCTCTGGCCTTGGATTAGGCTAAGATTTCTTAGATATCACACCCCAAAAGCATATTCCTTAGAAGAAAGAATTAAAAATTACACTTTACCAAAATTAAAAACTTCTGCTTTTCAAAAGATAGTATTAAGAGAATGAAAAGACAAGCCACAGATTGGTAGAAAAATCTTTGCAAAACATATATCTGAAAAAGATCCTATATCTGGAATCCAAAACTCTCAAATTTTAAGGATAGGAAAACCCAATAAAAAACAAATAGGCAAAAGATTTGAACAAACATGTCACCAAAGAAGATATACAAATAGGAAATAGCCTTATGAATTTCTCTGAATATTGCTGGCTACTAGGAAATTGCTAATTTAATTGACAGTGAGATTGTACTACACACCTATTAGAATGGCTACAATTAAACAAGACTGACCACACCAGGTGTTGGAGAGGATTCTAAGAACTGGAACTCTTTTACACAGCTGGAAAGAATGTACAATGATACTACCATTTTAGATTGTACTTTGGAAAAAAAATTTTTTTAAGTTAATCATATACTTACTATATGAGCCACACATTCCTCTCTCAGTAATATACCCAAAATAAAGTAGAAACTGTGTTCACACAAAGATTTTGGTATGATGTTCATAACAGCCTTATTTGTAATAGCCAAAACTTGAAATAACCCAGATGTCTGTTCACAGATGAATAAGTACAGTCATGTAACCATACAGTGGAGTATTACTTAGCAATATAAAGGAATGAACTCTTGATACATTCAATAATTTGGTTGAATCTCAAAGTAATTATGCTGAATTCAAAAAGCCTGACAGAAGAGTGTGCATATATGTATGTATGTGTATACACACACACACACACAGAAAAAAACTATAAAATGCAAATTAATTTACAATGACAAGAAGTAAATCAGTGGTTGCTTGGGGATGGGGGAGAGGAGGAGTGAAAGGGAAGGATTAAGGTTTGGGAGGAAACTTTTGGAGCTGATGCGATGCATATGTTTACTACCTTGATTGTAGTAATGATTTCACTGGTGTTTACATGTGTCAAAACATCAAATTTTACTCTTTGAATATGTGCAGTTTATCATTACATCAATAAAGCTATTTAAACAAAGGCATGAAGACTGCTCTAATTTATAAGAATCTGAAGAAACATAACCAAATGCAATGCATGAACCTTGACTGAATTTTGCATTGGAGAAAAATCACAGGAGACACTTTTGGGAAAAATGGGGGAACTTGGCTGTTATCATGTATTACATGATACAATGTAATTGTTAAATTTCTTAGGTATGATAATATTATTGCGGTTAAGTGGTAAATGTCCATTTCCTTAGGTGGTACATACAAAAGTGTTTGGCACAAAGACAAAGAGAAAACAATGGGTTGGATATTAACAAGTGGTGGACCTCAATGAGAACTGTACAGATAATCCTTGTCCTACGTCACAGTTTCTGAAAATTTTCAAGTTTTTAATAAGATTTGGGGGACAATATAGGTAGTACATACATGTATCTGGATGTGAAAAGTGAGGGAAAATTTTCATTTCGTGGATACACAATAGAAGTGGAGGAACAAGTTCTGGGGAGGGAATACATTTTGTCTGAGATCAGCTGGCTTCACTTAGCGCATGCTATAAATGCAGTAGGCTGCTCGGTTGGACTTTGAGGTCCGTGCTATGGGACAAATTGTTCTGAGAAAATTCTTGATTGTGATTGGAACTGAGATGCCCAGAAGAATTATAACTGATATGCCAATTCTCAAGTTGGCCTCCTTGGGAGCCCAAGGGCAGGTTTATTTGGGAGTATCCCTGGTATCAGCAGCCATAGATAGAAGGAAAAGAAAGAGGATCGAAATAAGGGAAAAGCTGGGCCATGATGCAGAATCGACAAGATCTCAGCTGATGCCTCTTGAGAAGCTCTGAAGCTGTGCTTCAAAGCTGCCCCCTCCTGGCGCAAGGGGTCTTCCAGTGGCTACAGCACAGAACCTTAGACAACAGGAGCCCCTTTCAGCCACCAGCATCTAGGGGAATGAATCCCTCAGTTCTGAACGGGAATCGTGTTGGGTGGTGTGGCATGACCCAAGAAGCAGGCAACACCCTGCTTCTTGTGGTTCTTCCTCCTTATTTTACAAGTCATGCATGACTAATTGTTTATAGTGCTTATAAAGTAACTGGCATATAGTCATTCATCGCTTTTATACATTGTCAGTATACAAATGATTTCCAAATTCTAACTTTGTCCAAATTATGGCTTAACTTTCCTCAATTCATGGCATGATATAGAGACTATGTTTTTGTTATTTTTAAATGTAGTTAAAGACAGTAGACACATGTTTCTGAGGGTCAAGGTAAGATAACAATACACTGTCACAAATATATTTACAGATGGCCTTGTCCAAATCCATTTACTAAGTGTCAGAGCAGAAACTAGCATCCAGGTTTGCGGACACCTGAGTCCACTGACCTCATCCCTATACCATTAATAAACCTGGCAGCCCCAAGTCTTAACACAAAGACTATCACTTTTCTAACCATAAGCATAAGATTGCTTGTCCCAAAATACCTCCAATGTATGTATAACCCATAGTTCGGCTTCATAGAGGAAGGAAGAGATGGGATAGTTCATTATTAAACACAATATATTCAGCCAGCCAAATATCCCAGAGTCCAGAGAGGGGTACAAATAGTTCATATCCTAAGGTTATAGCCATATTTCCCAGCCAGAGCAAAGTTTCCTCTCTCCTAGTCAACTAATCCCCTCAACTTCTGGGCACGGGGAGGGCTTTCCTTTGGAGGTCACCCCTAAGACTGCCTCTTTTTTGTGGTCATGGGAATAAATCCTTTTTGTTCTCTTCCTGATTCCTTGGCCCCCTCTCACCAAGGTGTTACTTCTTGGTTCCTGTCCTCTGGTATGAATACTTCATGTTTCAGATGCTTGCCACATGTCCCTAAAGGGACCACACCTTTCCCACTGCAGGGCTGGGTCTCCTTTTAGCATCTTTTTGTGTTGTTACTCACAGACACCCTGCCTGTAGGGGAATAGCTAACTGCTCTTTATTTATTCTACCTTATGATATGCTAAACACTTAGAAACTGAAGGGAAGGAGAAGGAGTCCTGTCCTACCACTAAAGGAAAAAACAAAGATGCTAGGACATTCAGTGTTTACCTGAAAATTGAAGAATTCCAGTTTCCTTTCCTGATAATTCCCTTCCTCTCCTCTGTGCCGTTTTCTTGGTCTACTCTGCACCTTCCCAAATCAGTCAGTCACATAATAAACACATGTCAGCAGAATCATCAGACATTGCAACCTGTTTGTGCTTCAGATAATATTTACATGCTATTTGCATATTACTTATTTTTCATCCTGTTTTTCTGCCTGCTCAAGCAAACCTTTTATCATTTCATTTGTGGCATCTCCTTGGGTATAAGTGTCTGCACAGTTGGGGAACAACAGCAATGCTGCATCCTCTTGACAAGAAGCTGGATTTGGCAAGGAAATTGGACACAGTTTCAATCACATGCAGGGGATATTTACACATTATTCTTGGTGGGGAATATGGTCTTAAATATAAAATGCACACAAATATGCAATCTGTGATAAAGAATGGGAAGCCTCTAGGATACCTGGTGGCACAGCTGGTTAATCCTCTGCCTTCAGCTCAGGTCATGATCCCAGGGTCCTGGGATTGAGCCCTGCAACTGGCTCCCTGTTCAGCAGGAAGCCTGCTTCTCCCTCTCCAACTCCTCATGCCTTCCTTCTCTCACTATCACTCCCTCTGTCGAATAAATAAATAAACTCTTAAAAAAAAAAAAAAAAAAGAATGGGAAGCTTCTGTCTATTCCCTTTAGAAATGGTTAGAGCTATTGGTTTTTCTAAGCATTGGCAATTAAAGCCTTGGGGAATAAAACCTTTAACAGTTCTATGATCCATTCTTTTATTAAACAGACTTTTTAGTTGGATGTGAATATAGTAGAGTGCACTTTAGAATCAAAAGACCTCAACTTACATCCTAGCTTTGTACCTCATTACTGTGATAATCTGGAAACTCAGGATTCCGATTTAATACTCTCTGAGGATGTTTACTCTAAGATCAAATATCTACCCAAAATATATTTATAGCTCTAAAACAGTTTTACTAATTAGGATGTTTATATTTGTGCCTTACTTTAGAATTATTTTTTAACTCTTATCCTCCTCCATTAATTAAAAAAATATATATTTTTAAGTCTTTTTGTGTGTGTTTGACAGGTCTATTCCTGCCACAGCTTAAATTCTAGTAGGAAATTAAGAGTTGGGATCAATGAATCCATGATTATGTTGATCATTACTGATTATAATACATGCAATGAATAAAAAGAACAAGTTGCAGTGACAGAACATCATGGAAGGAGAAAACTCAATTCATGGAGCAGCAGGTAGTCATATTAAGTCTGTCAGAGAGAAATGCACGGAAGTTACCTAAAAGATGAGTTAAGAGTTATCTGGGTGAAGAACTCAGGCAATAAATAAATAAACAAACAAAATTCTGGGCAGGGAGAATTGTATGTGCTATGTCCCTTTGCTGACACGAACTTGGAGCACTCAAGAATGCCAGGGTTGGGGAGGAGCAAGATGGAAGAGGAGAAGGAGACCTAAATATCATCAGGTCCAAGAAGTTCAGCTACATAGCCATCAAACCATTCTGAACACCTACAAAATCAGCAGGAGGTCGAAAAGAAGAAGAGCAGCAATTCTAGGAAATGAAAATCAACCACTTTCTGGAAGGTAGGGAGAAGGGAGGGATTGACTGTTTTTCTCTGAGGGCACATTGAGGAGTGGGGCCCCAAGCTCTCAGCTCCTATGGGGCGGAAGATTAGGAGGCTGCAATTTTCATTCCCATCCTCCAAAGCAGTACGGAAAGTGTTCAGGGAACAAAAGCTGCTGAGAGTGAACCCAAGCAGATTACTTAGCCTGGCTGCTGGCAAGGGCAGTGTAATTCTGTGTTGGACAAAGGCATTTGAGAATCACAGCAACAGGCCCCCCTCCCCCAGAAAATTAAGAAGAATGTCCAGCCAAAACCAAGATCACAGATCAGTGATTACTGATGAACTCCAGAGCTAGTAGAATGCAGCACATAGAATTCATGTCTTCTTCTCCCATGATTATTTAGTCTTTCAAAGTTAAATTTTTTAAATTTTACTTTTTTCTTATTCTATTTTTAAATTTTTCCTCTTTCCTGTGTTAACCTTTTTTAAACTATTTTATCAATACCTTTTCAAAAATCTTTTAAAATTTTCATTACTATAGTCATATTCTATCTCTTCATTGTATTTAACCTTATATTTAACCTTATTTTTTGTATCAATATAGGTTTATATTTCTTTAAAGTTGTGGGATACAGTTTCTTCTAAAAGTTCAAAATATATCCTAAATCTAACACATGGCTTTGTTCTAGTCTCCAGCCTGATCATATTCTTTTCTTTTTTTTCTTTTTTCAATGAACATCTTATCAATTCCTTTTTTAGAATCTTTTTAAATTTTCATCTTTACAATCATATTCCATCCCTTCATTGTGTTTACCCTTACTTTTGTATATATACATGTTTATGTTTCTTTAAAATTCTGGGAGGTAGTTTCTTCTAACAGATCAAAATACACCCAAAATCAAGTGTGTGGCTCTGTTCTATTCACCAGTCTAATATATATATATATATTTTCTTTTTTTTCCTCCTTTCTTCTTCCTTTCCCTACTGTCCCACCCTCCCCCTGCCATTTTTGTCTCTTCTGATTTGGTTACTGTATATTTTATTCTGGGATCATTGCACAGACAATATGCAGTAACAGTCACCTTACAGGCAGTACAATGGCACTAAATTCATATCATTCAGTAGTTACTCTGAATGTAAATGGGCTAAATGCCCCTATCAAAAGACACAGGGTATCAGAATGGATTAAAACAAACAAACAAACAAGACCCATTGATATGCTGCCTGCAAAAAACTCCTTTTAGCCCCAAAGACCTCCAGATTTAAAGTGAGGGGGTGGAAAATAATTTATTATGCTAACAGACATCCAAAAAAAGCTAGGGTGGCAATCCTTGTATCATATAAATTAGATATTGAGCCAAAGACTATAATAAGAGATGTGGAAGGATATAATATTATCCCTAACAGGTCTATCCAACAAGAAGATCTAACAATTTTAAATATCTATGTCCCTAACATGGGAGTAGCCAATTATATTAACCAATTAATAACAAAATCAAAGAACACATCAACAATAATACAATAATAGTAGGGGACTTTAACATCCCCCTCACTGAAATGGACAGATCATCTAAGAAACAGATCAACAAGGAAATAAAGGCTTTAAATGACACACTGGACCAGATGGGCATCACAGATATATTCACAACATTCCATCCCAAGGCAACAGAATACATGTTCTTCTCTATTGCACATGGAACATTCTCCAGAACAGATCATATCTGGGGTCATAAATCAGGTCTCAACCGGTACCAAAAGACTGGGATCATCCCTGCATATTTTCAGACCACAATGCTTTGAAACTAAAACTCAACTATGAGAGGCAAGTTGGAAAGAATGTAAATACATGGAGGATAAAGAGCATCCTACTAGAGAATGAATGGGTCAACCAGGAAATTAAAGAAGAATTAAAAAAAAAAAAAACAAAAAACCTCAAGGAAACAAATGCAAATGAAAACACAACTGATCAAAATCACTGGGGCGCAATAAAGACAGTCCTGAGAGGAAAGTATAGAGCAATAAAACCCTTTCTCAACAAGCAAGAAAGGTCTCAAGTACACAACCTAACCCTACACCTAAAGGAGCTGAAGAAAGAATAGCAAAGAAAGCCTAAACCCAGCAGAAGAAAAGAAATAATAAAGATTGGGTAAATGATCTATAACTCATCGATGCAATAGAAATCAAAAGAACAATAGAACAAATCAACTAAACTAGGAGCTGGTTCTTTGAAAGAATTAATAAGATTGATAATCCCCTGGCCAGACTTCTCAAAAAGAAAAGAGAAAGGACCCAAATTAATAAAATTATGAATGAAAGAGGAGAGATCACAACCAACACTAAAGAAATAGACTATTAAAAGAACATATTATGAGCAACTATGTACCAGCAAATTTGACAATCTGGAAGTAATGGATGCATTCCTAGAGACAGATAAACTACCAAAATTAAACCATGAAGAAATAGGAAACCTGAACAGACCCATAAACAGGAAGGAGATTGAGGCAGTCATCAAAAATCTCCCAAGAAACAAGAGCCCAGGGCCAGAAGCCTTCCCAGGGGAATTCTACCAAGCATTTAAAGAATTAATACCTATTCTCCTGAAACTTTTCCAAAAAATAGAAATGGATAGAAAACTTCCAAACTCATTTTCTGAGGCCAGCATTACCTTGATCCCAAAACCAGAAAAAGACCCCATCAAAAAGGAGAATTACAGACCAATATCCTTGATAAACATGGATGCAAAAATTCTCACCAAAATACTAGCCAATAGGCTCCAACAGTACATTAAAAGGATTATTCACCCTGACCAGGTGGGATTTATTCCTGTGCTGCAAGGTTGGTTCAACATCTATAAATCAATCAATGTGATACAATACATTAATAAAAGAAACAAGAACCACAAGATACTCTCAATAGATGCTGAAAAGCATTTGACAAAGTACAGCATCCTTTCTTGATCAAAACTGTTCAAAGTGTAGGGTTAGAGGGCACATACCTCAATGTCACAAAAGCCACCTATGAAAAACCCACAGTGAATATCATTCTGAATGGGGAAAAACTGAGAGCTTTTCCCCTAAGGTGAGGAACATGGCAGGAATGTCCATTATCACCACTGCTATTCAACATAATACTTGAAGTCCTAGCCTCAGCAATCAGACAACAAAAAGAAATAAAAGGCATCCAAATCAACAAGGAAGAAATCAAATTCTCACTCTTTGCAGATGATAGGATACTTTAGATGGTAGACCTAAAAGATTCCACTCCAAAACTGCTAGAACTCACACAGGAATTCAGTAAAGTGTCAGGATATAAAATCAGTGCACAGAAATCAGTTGCATTTCTATACACCAATAGCAAGACAGAGTAAAGAGAAATTAAGGAGTCAATCCCATTTACAATTGCACACCAAACCATAAGATACCTAGGAATATAGCTAACCAAAGAGTTATTCTAACCAAAGAATTATTCTAGAAGTTATTCTAACCAAAGAACCAAAAATATTCTAACCAAAGAATCTGTACTCAGGAAACTATAAAATACTTATGAAAGAAATTGAGGAAGACACAAAGAAATGGAAAAACATTCCATGCTCATGGATTGGAAGAACAAATATTGTGAAAATGTCTATGGTACTAAAGCAATCTACACATTTAATGCAATCCCTATCAAAATACCATCAATTTTTTTTCAAAGAAATGGAACAAATAATCCTGAAATTTATATGGAACCAGAAAAGACCCCAAATAGCCAGAGCAATGTTGAAAAAGAAAACCAAAGTTGGCGGCTCACAATTCTAGACTTTAAGCTCTATTATAAAGCTATCAGCATCAAGAAAGTATGGCACACAAGCAGAGAGAGTCAATTATCATATGGTTTCACTTATTTGTGGAGCATAACAAATAGCATGGAGGACAAGGGGAGTTAAGAAAAGGGAGTTGGGGGAAATTGGAAGGGGAGGTGAACCATGAGAGACTATGGACTCTGAAAAACAACCTGAGGGGTTTGAAGCGGTGGGGGGTGAAAGGTTGGGGGAACCAGGTGGTGGGTATTAGAGAGGGCAGAGATTGCATGTAGCACTGGGTGTGGTACAAAAATAATGAATACTGTTATGCTGAAAATAAATTAAAAAAAAAAAGTATGGCACAAAAACAGATATATAGATCAATGGAACAGATAGAGAGCCCAGAAATAGACCCTCAGCTCTATGATCAATTAATCTTTGACAAAGCAGGAAAGAATGTCCAGTGGAAAAAAAGACAGTCTCTTCAACAAATGGTGTTGTGAAAATTGGACATCCACAGGCAGAAAAATGAAACTGGACCATTTCCTTATACCACACACAAAAATAGACTCAAAATGGATGAAAGACCTCAATGTGAGAAAGGAATCTATCAAAATCCTTGAGGAGAAAGAGGTCAAAGAGGCAGCAACCTCTTTGACCTCAGCTGCAGCAACTTCTTCCTAGAAACACCGTTTAAGGCAAGGGAAGCAAGGGCAAAAATGAACTATTGGGACTTCATCAAGATCAAAGCTTTTGTACAGCAAAGGAAATGGTCAGTAAAACCAAAAGACAACTGACAGAATGGGGGAAGATATTCGCAAATGACATATCAGATAAAGGGCTAGTATCCAAAATCTATAAAGAACTTATCAAATTCAACACTCAAAGAACAAAAAATCCAATCAAGAAATGGGCAGAAGACATAAACAGACATTTCTGCAAAGAGGACATCCAAATGGCCAACAGACACTTGAAAAAGTGCTCAGCATCACTTGGCATCAGAGAAATACAAATCAAAATCACAGTGAGATACCACTCGTACCAGTCAGAATGGCTAAAATTAACAAGTCAGGAAATGACAGATGCTGGCAAGGATGCGGAGAAAGGGGAACCCTCCTACTTTGTTGGTGGGAATGCAAGCTAGTGCAACCACTCTGGAAATCAGTATGGAGGTGCCTCAAAAAGTTGAAAATAGAGCTATCCTATGACCCAGCAATCACACTACTGGGTATTTACCCAAAAGATACAAATGTAGTGATCCAAAGGGGCACATGTACCCAAATGTTTATAGCAGCAATGTCCACAATAGCCAAACTATGGAAAGAACATAGATATCCATCAACGGATGAATAGCTAAAGAAGATATGGTATATATATGATGGAATACTATGCAGCCATCGATAACCCCCCAAATCTTGCCATTTGCAATGACATGGATAGAACTAGAGGGTATAATGCTCAGTGAAGTATGTCAATCAGAGAAAGACAATTATCATATGATCTCTCTGATATGAAGAATTTGAGAGGCACGGTAGGGGGTTTTGAGGGCTAGGGAGAGAAAAAATGAAACAAGATGGGACTGGGGATAGAGATGAACCACAAGAGATTCTTAATATCAGGAAAAAATATGAGGGTTCCTGGGAGGTTAGGGAGGTATAAGGTGGCTGGGTGATGGACATTGTGCAGGTATGTGCGTTGGTGAGTGTGATGAATTGTTTAAGACTGGTGATTTACAGACCTATACCCCTGAAGCAAGTAATACATTATAAGTTAATAAAAGAAAATGCCATTGTAGATTGATCATATTCAAGAAAGTCTAGCTAACAAGTTGGAAATGTACCCAGGCCAGATACCATACCATACGGCAATGGAAAAAGTCTTTTGAAAGATGTTTTACAGGAGACCATGTAAGCTGATCTGCAGTTTTTACGAAGATCATTCTGGTTAGTCTGTTCAGAGTTGCTTAAAGGGAGCTTAAAAAATGGGTATAGTAAAATCAGTTGGGATTCTACTCTAGCACCCCAGGAACAACGTGAAAGTGTGTCATCATATCCTCATTTACCATCATCATTGTCATTGCTAAATTTGAGAACTGAGAAATGGTAACCACTCTTCTCTGTACTTACTTGTGTTTACTGGTTAAACATATTTAAGTTGGGGTGGGGGAGTGCAGGAGGAAGAGAAGGGAAAAGATTTAAGAAGTATCTTACAGATAATATTAGCTAACTGGCTAATGGCCTGAATATAAATGGTACAATGTGAGGGAAATGCAAGTATTCAAGAATAACCTTTAAAGTTCCAATTTGTGGAACCAGGTCGATGAGGGTAACACGTTTTGAGATGAGGAAAATTAGTACAATGGCAAGATGCAGGGAAATCCCCATTTTCAATGTTATTTGAGATGTCTGCTTGATTGTGTCATCAGCCCTAAGAGGATGGCAAAGGTGATGATCCCTACACTAAAGATAATAAACATCTAGTTGCATATAAATAAGAATAACCTTCTCAGAACCTTCTGCTGACATGTAGGCCTGAAATCTCTGTAGGCATATTGAATAAACTGTAGAGAAGACCTTTCATGTCTTATCTGCCTTCCCATAAATAGCATATGGTGATTCCATAAGCCAAGATTGAAGAAAGATTTTGCCTTTAAAATTATGTTTTAAGACTCCTTCATCCATTTTTCTTAGAATTATAATCCAACTGTGGAATGGTTTCAAGACTCACATGAGACAAAGACTGTTAAAATTTTTTTCTTAAATGATTATACATGAACCTCAATATTTTGGGGTGTGGAGAGACAGCTATTTACTCACATGCTTGGTGCTTAACCATTTTATGGATCTCTTTTGTACTTTCTAAACAAGTAGATTTTTTTTTTTTTTTTACACAGGTGGTTTAGGAGTTCCAACTAGGAATAAATGTGGAGTAGAGGCTTGAAGAGAAAATCTTAACCATAAAAATAATTCAGGGTGAAGGATTGGGTTTGCATGATCAGCTAGATTAGGATCAGAGCTCTACTGGTATTGGGAGAGATGAAGCTGGTATAAATGCCTGGGTCCCAGCACTCCCAAAGGAGGCTAATATCACTTCAGATCTCTTGGAGGGACACCTGGGTGGCTCAGTTGGTTGAACATCTGCATTTGGCCCAGGTTGGCTCAGTTCATGATCCTGGGATCAAGTCCCACATCCAGCTCCCTGCCTAGTGGGGGACCTGCTTCTCCCTGTCTCTCTCCCTCACTCTGTTAAATAAATAAATAAAATCCTTAAAAAAATTTAAAAATCTCTTGGAAAAATGTTTAGCCAATCCGCTCTTACTTAGGAAGGGAGGCCAACTTTTTTTTTTTTTTTTTTTTAGGAGAGATAGAACTCATTCTCGGGTTTGTGCAAGGTTGATTCAATTTAGGATCGTACTCTGATGGGGTTTGCATAAAATGAGGTAGAACGTAAAAAAATGATCCCTTGTTTGTAACTTCTTCTTACTTCCTCCCACCCAACACATCCATGTCCTTTCTTTTCTCCCTCCTAATATCATCTCTCACCTGTCCTTTTTCATCCTCTTCATTGCTTTTGCACTGTCTAAAGAAGGTGGATTCATTAACTTATCTTTAGTACTGCTTCTGAAAATTTCCAGGAAGGATCAGAATTGCAAAACCAAAATGCATATATGGCCTCAGTTAAGTCAAAATCAGCAGCTTTTTGTCAAATAAAAACAAAAACAAAATGCATTCTTCACTGCATTGTCATAGCAACCATTTTATTTTCACTGTAAAGGGACAATTAAGTTCTAACCTGGGTGGTAGTGCAAACTTTTTGAAAGAAAAAAAATCTCATTCTTCCCAAAGGGGCAGGGTTGTTTATTTTCATTGTTACTTCTGGCTCCAAAGGAGTCATTATTGGCAATTACTTTACCTACTTAATTATTTATTTATTGATGAACACATGGAAGAGGATTTAAGAAATGTTGGTGGCAACCCCCAGGACAATACAGTTCTATCCTCCCTGGGCCAGTTAGGAGGGTACTTTTTACAGGCAGTCTAAGTCCATGAGAACATCACTTCCTGCCAGGTTCCCTTTTGACTCTGCTCTGTGAAAGAAGGTATGGAGCCAAAGACTGGAAATACACTGTCTAGCTCCTTATCACTAAGAGTTACTTCACTAACAGTGTCAGTATCAATCAAGTCACTTCTATTGCCACACACACACACACACACACAGTGCTATGCAGGGATACGATATGAAATAAACAGACATGCTTCCTAGTGGGGGAGACAGATATTTATCATACATAGATACACACACACACACACACACACACACACACACTCATGTACATATTTAAGTATGAATCTTATGATTGCTTTGAGAGTTTATACCAGGATGATATTACCTAGTTTTGATTAGAAAAGTCTCAGCTGAAGAAGTGATGCTTGCATGGAGATTTAAAGAATAAATTAAACAAGGTAGGTGAGGGTAGGGAAATATTCCAGGAAAAGGGGGAAAGCATATGCAAAGGCCCTGTGGCAGACTACAGCATGCCATATTCAGGGATATGAAAGAGGCCAGGGGACAGGGAGACATGTTGAACTATAAAATAAAGATGAATAAATGCCTTTGAATTTGACTTTGATTTGTCAAATAAGTGAAGACCATATCATTCATCAATCATGTATTGAATTTGTTCCCTATGCCAGGCATGAAGATGTGGATAAACATTCTCCTGCCTTTGATTTGCTCACTTCTAACTATTCTCTTCCTCTCTGACTTCATAAAATATTCTGGTTCTCTCCCTATTATATGAAGCAATTTATCTCTATATTTTATATCCTCTATTTATTAGCTCCAAATACCATGCCTGGGCCACAGGAATGCCCCAGGTCCAGGAGTAGAGCCAGAAGTGAAGCTACTGAAATTGCTAAAGGAAAAAGTATTTGAAAAAATGGGGAGCAGTTATGATTGTGCAGAGACAAAGAGCCTCTGGACATGGTTTATTTATCCCATGCTACACAGACATAAATTTTGCCAGCACAGCATTTTGACCAGGGCTTTAGAGTTGAAGAAGTCTGACCACTTACAAGTCATTTCTTCCTTGTCACAGCGAGGGTAGATGCCACTACTCACCTCATATTATAAGTAGCAATATTCAAGTTTAGAAAAGCTAAGTGAGGTACTCAAAATGCCCATGCCCCCACCGTTGTTAATAAGCAGCAGAGCCTACATCCGAATGCCGAATTCCTGACTGTGATTCCAGTGCACTGGTCATACGTTTTATTGTTCTTGGCTGTAGAGTATCTATCTCCTGTACCATATTCATTGCTTTGTTTAGCTGCTATGAATTAGGGACATGCTATGTTCCAGGACCTACACACAATAATTTGAAAGATATGGGCCACATGTCATGTGGCGGGGCGGGGGGACGGGGGGAGAGTCTACTGACAAGATACTTAGGAAATAAATACTTGAATGAATAATCACAAACCATGATTAATGTAATGAAGGGGCATGATGCATTCTTTATGCAAGCAAGAGAAGGAGGTCACAAGTTACATCTGAGAGTCAGAGAAGTAAGTCTGAGAAAGGAAAGGCAGGTAGGAGGTAGCCAGGTAAAGATAAGTGGGAATAGCATCTGAGGCAGATGGAATAGCATGTACAAAATCTTTGGGGATAAACAGAGCATTGCACACTTGAAGGACTTAGAGAAGGTGAGGGAAGACAGAAGGGACACCTACAGAGTTCCCTGGGCCATGTTGAGTATTTTATCTTCACTTCAAATGTGATGGAAAATCGAGCAAATGCAGCAGGACAGCAGAAGCCCCCAAGAGCACTATCCTTAGCACTGAATTGTAAAAAGGAATGACACATGGGAGAACAAAACAAAACAAAACCTCTTCTGTCTGACAAGGAGTCTTGGAAGGTTTCAAGGACACACTCAGACTAGGGGATGATGGAGGCCAGATGACAGGCTCAGAGAGTGAGTAGGTAGGAAATGGCAGTTTTGAGATCCCTGATACAAGACCTTGCAAACAAAAGCAAAACCCAGAATTAAAACCATGAACCACACAGCCCCTACTCCTTAGCCAGGCTCCCTCCCTTTCACTACTACATTTCTCTTGGAAGGATAGGTGTTATTTTTCTACCCAACCTCAGAGCCCTCACTGTTCCAGTTAGGGCCATAGGCTGAGCAACTACTTGTTGACAATCTTCTGAGTAAAGTTTCATTGCAATTATTTGCTCCTTTGGGACTAAAACCATGGGCTTAAACCATGGACTTAAACAGCTGAGGGCCTTGATGAGAAGTTCAGAGCCTAAGTTACCTCTGGACAGGCAATTCAGCTGGACTGGGTTCTAGCTGTTGAAGTGTTTTGCCCATCAGCCAGGGGCAGCATTTGGCATGATCACTAATGAGTGCCACAGTGCACTACCCAGCATAGCAGCACTACAGGGGGCCTGCATCCACCCACATGCACACCACCACACTGGAGGCAGTGCAAAAGCAGGGGAGTAAAAATGATAGATGGAAAGCCATGAGCTAATGAAAGGGGGAATGAATTTCAAGGGCAGAAAGAAAGATACCACAACTTGGCAGCAAGATGGGAAAGATAGGGTCCAAAAGGAACAGAGGAAGATCAACCAAAATAATAGCCAGAATGAAAAAGAGAAAGGAGAAAACTACATGATTATGATGATCGGAACTTGTCAAAGTTCAACAGAAAGCCATTGTCAGTGGCTTTGAAAACTGAGATAAGAATATACTTTATTTTAATAAGAGCCTGACTTTGTCTTCTTGTCAATGACACTCTGGCGTTCAGTTTCAATGAACACTTTGCAAGTCCAACTTAAAACACATTGACTATGCCTAAGAAATGCAAAGATCGTCTCTTTCTTTCAGCTATTAATTTGACATCAATTTTTTCATTTGATTTCTAACTCTTTATGTTCTTTAGAACTATAAAGCTGACTTTAAAAGTTGGCAAGATTAGATAGCTCTGCACTTATAGAAGTGGAGTATTCCTAATGACAACTTTAGAAACAGAATACTTTAGGGACACCTGGGTGGCTCAGTCACTTAAGCATCCAACTCTTGATTTTGGCCCAGGTCATGATCTCAGGGTCATGAGATCGAACCCCTCATTGGGCTCTGCTCTCAGCAGGGAGTCTACTTGAGAGTCTCCTCTCCCTTGTCCTATACCCCTCTCCCCACCAAAAATAGAATAAATCTTTTTAAAAATAAGAAAAAGAATACATTAAGTCCAGACTTAATTTTTGTTGTTGTTGTTGATCCACTTGCTTTATTTGCAAAGTAATACAGAGCATCATCGTCTTTTACCCCAGCAAGGTACAAACAAGCATTTTCATATTATAAGGAAGAATTTGAGGTTGCTTCCTACAAAAAGGATCTTCGGCTTACTCTTGATGAATGTGGCCAAAGGTTCAAAGGGAACCAATGGAATCTCAAAGAAGTGTGATTCTCCAGGCTGACTGTGGAGAAAACGCTTTGCCTTTGTATGTTATATCACTGCAAGGCAGTGACCTAACAGTTGTGGGACTCTCAACCCAGCAGGAATGGTAAATATCCTTCTAGATAACACAACAGCATGGACCGTGCCAGCACTGGCTATATATATATAAAAGAGCAAATATGCCTTGTAGGTATGGGGGAAAATAACTTGAAATCGAAATTTAGGAGTCAGATGACTGGTTGAGGAAAGAAATTCCTATGCCCAACAAAATCAGAAGTGACCGCCCGGAAGAACTGGCTACTTAGGTGGCCTGGAGCTCTTGAGGATATCGTGGGGAGCCAAACACTGAATTTCCCAAGCATGTGATCAGTTGTACTAATAGCATCCCACTGGAATAGACACAACACCAGGCTTCTGTGCAGGAGAGGAAAGAACTGGGATGTAGATGATTTCAAGCATAACACAATCACTTATCTCATACTCTAGAAACAGATTTACATTCACTGGGAGTGCTAGTCTTCTGTCCATCCAAATAAAGAATGTAATTGTGTGTAGATGGAATATCATGTCTGCCTAGAAATACTAATGACAAAAACAAAACACAGTAAAACTAGGTCTTATCCAATAGTCATCTGGTTGCCTTCATTATTTATAATTCTATGCCAGACACCTATCCACAAATTGTGGCTATACTATTTGGTGTGCGTATCTTTTTATGTATATCCCATATCCCTTTCTCCATCCCTCCCTCCCTCTTTATTACCTCATCAAAGATAGGAAATGTAAAGAGAATAGCATGAAAATGATCTACAGATGATGGGGCCATCAACTGTAATGTATATACTTGAATTTCCTGAGCACCCACCATATTCTAGGCACTGTGCACTACTTTTCACACATGCTACCCCTTAAACTTCAAATGGTGAGAACATCTCAATGGTAGTGGTAGAGTTTGATGGGGTTGTATATCAGCCTCTGGTAACAAATTGCTAGGGTCTGAATTTTGAGTCTTGTCACTTGCCAGAGGGGAAGGAGCTTGCCCACTCTCACCAACCAACAATCTGAGACCAAGATTTGTAATCAGTTCTCATATAACAAAGATCATACTTTTTCTATTACACCATTCTTCTATAAGATGCAACTCTCTCTACCCCAAAAAACAATTGTTTTTCCCCATAATTATACTGAATCCTTTTATCATCATGCAATATTTGATAACTAAGCCAAGAGTATACTGACCCTCCCGATGACTGAGGAAGTCCCAATTGCAAACATCCTGTCCTATCCTCAAATATATGTTATTTTTTCTTCTTGAAGATATGGTTACTCTAATTAGGAAGCAAGGAGTATGGGGGTAAGGATGGTAAACACTGGTCTTAACTGCCAGGAACTTTCATTTAATTCAGTCATATGAATGTTCCAAGCATCTGTCAGGTAATAATGTATCCTTCCTATTTTCTGGGACTCCATCAGACACATGTTTCATTTTTATTACACAGACTTTGGGGATATTGTGAGGATGATGAAAACTTGTCCCTTCCCACCTGAAGTCTCCATTAAGGCCTTCTTGTCCCAATTTTCACCTGTCATTTGGGAATGCACAGAATTTACTATTTCTCATAAAAGATTCAATGAAAGCTAAAATAGGAGTTTGAGAATACTTCAAACAAAAGAGAAGCAAACTTAATGAAATGCCTGTTCCTTGAAAAGGCTGTGATTCAGATTTCATAAGAAATATTGTCATTACAAAATGAACTAATATGAAGAAATGCAACATAGAAAACTATTTTATGGTATAGCCAATTAATAAATCAGTGGTACTAATACACTTGATTGAATGGTTGCTACATGCAATAACCTTGTATTGGCAATGGCAACCATTTGGTCCCAACAACCTGCTAAGAGAGGTACTATTATTATCTCCACTCTAGAAATAAGGAAACAGAGCCACACAAATAATTTCAAAAGTAAAAGTGATCAAACTAACAGACTACAAGTAATAGCTTTCCTCAAAACACAACATAATGCCAAGAATTTATGGTACCTAATGCCTGCTTCAAGTATAGAACTTTTTATTCAACCAGAATGTAATAAGCATACACTTTTTAGCAGACATTGTGTTTATTATCCAGTCAGTTCTCCTCTAAAAATCACTATGCTAGGCAAAACTGTGCAATAAAAATACAAGACTTATGGGGAAAAAATTGGGTTAGGGACATAACACTCAAAAACATCACCAGTGACATTAAAAAAATCTAATAAAATGGTGGCATGGTTTTATACAAGTTAAGTGGCTAAGCAGTGCATAAATGTTACAATGAATATGGCATTTTACCTTAAGAAAAGGGAGGTAAACTTTGCTCATAGAAGGAAGTGCCAGAAGCATTGCTGCTTGTGATTTATTGTAAAATTGTGCAAGGGGACAAAGAAGGATGTTTGAGGTGTGTGTGTGTGTGTGTGTGCACATTTTGTGTGTTCCTGCATGGCTTGGTACAGCTGTATATAGTTTCCTGTGTTCACCTAGTGTTTCTTGGAAAAAAAATTTATACATGCACAAGCTTTGTACTGTATTCAAATTGTTTCCTAACCTATCCATCTGTTAGGGATGCATTTGCATTTTCAAAACAAGACTTAAAACACAACTAACTGGCTATACTTTTCTGAGCAGTCCAGGATAAGTGCTCTTTGGAGCTGTACCTATGATGGGGCCAACAGGGGAACTGCCCTGACTGGAGACATAGGGAAGGCTTTATGTAGAGGGGGCCACTGGATGACGCATCAAATATCAACAAGGTGTCAGAAGCACAATAGGTCAGCAAAGAAAAGGACAAGAGGAGGGGAAAATGGGGGACAATATACATTGTGGGGAAAGGACTTAGTGAACATTTGGTGCATTAGTTCATTCTTGATTGGCTTTCTCATGCCATTAGACTATGGCTAATGGATGGAGGGAGAATGTCTATTGTCTTCACAATGGTGTACTTAGTGTTTGGGCTGGTGCAGGCATTTGGTAGTATCTCAGTAAAAATGGAGAACCTGCACATGGATGAAAGCACCAAGAGTGGAGAAGTAAGTCTTTCACATAACCTGTCTAGAAAATAGAACTAAACGTGAATTTACAGCATGGGCTTGACACCTTTTTAAATAGTTCTTATTTGAAGAAATTACGTTCTCAAATGTACGTTCATCTTATGTCTACAGTTTGACACCATCAGATAGTTCTAGAACTCTTCTTCTAATACAGTATTTTTACTGATAAAGCTGGTAATTCATTAGTATAAGTATAGTATTAGTTCCTTTGTGTAGTATATACTTCTAAGGACATCAGTAGTAATGATGAGAGTATTTCCATGAACTCAAAAACCTGAAAGTGAGTTTTTCCTAATCCAGTTTTGTATCTGTCTCTGTGCTCTATAAAATTTTTTCTTTACTTTCTTTTTCTCATTATTCTTTGAACAGTATCTCAAATACTGTGATGTTAAAAGTTTGAAGCCTGTCACTATTACAAATTTTAATAGCTTCCCTTGAAATCTCTCAAAATAAATGTATACAGAAGAGTTGGCAAATGTCAAAGTCGCACATGAACACTATCTGACCACTTTTCAAATTTCTTAATATCTTAGCAATAAAAAGTTAGAAAAGGAGAACTCAAGTAACCATAGTGCTACACCATCTTCTGAAACAACAATGGCATCTCATAATATGGATTAGCATTTTACCTGATAATGAATTTAGACCAAGATGAAAAAGATTCAGGTGGGCTTTGCCTGACATTAAATTAAGCATATACCTATACACTCTAACAATATATCTTCTGGTACATTTCAGCCAGACCAGACATGACTAGGCCTGGTGTTTTACACACTACAACCTAGTTAATCAATAAGACATATGTGAAAAGTTCAAAATAAATGAAAATGGTTATGAGCCTTCATCTTGAGATCTAGACCCCAACAACCTAATCTAAATAAATATTAAGCAGAAAATAAATAGTGGTTATAATAAAAAGTAGCTATAACAGTAAGCAGTTAATGTTTCATGGGTACTTTTTTCCTAGGCATTATGCTGAGCATCTTCAAAACCACCATATGAGGTAGTAATAATTATGGTCTTCATTCTACAGATGAGGAAACTGATGGACAGAGAGAAGAGTTATAGCCCAAAATTCCAGGGATTAGACTTTAAAATAACCACTGTTCTAGAATATATGCAAAAACTTTTCTTGGCTTGACTGTAAATTCCTTGCCTGAATGTGTTTGGTTATATAAGCTGAATTATAGATGATAGGTGTAAGAAAAGCCACATTTAACCAAGGAGCAGAAACTAGATTCTGGAAATTCACTTAGAGTGATGATAAAATTAAGGCTTAATTATAAAAACACATTGAATTTCCAAGGCAATCTGCATCCTTCCCACAGGCCTGAATCATTGAGGATTGGCCAAGATGGGGAGACTTAGCTTCCCTGGGGACGATCCTCAGAGAGCCAGAATGGGATGAGGTTTAGTTGAATGTCAGCCCTGGAGAGAGTCTTGATCTCTCTATGTGTCAAGGGCCTCTATATCTTGATGAAAGGGGCCAACAGTGATCACCAATGCCTTGACCTTGCTAAAGAAATTATAAAGAAGATAACATATTGTCAAATACCCAAGGTTAAATAAACAGGATAATGTATTTTACAGTAAGCAGCAGGTAAAATAAGAATAGCCTCAAGACTAAAATAAGTTGTAATTTATTAAAAAGAATGTACCAAAAGCTGATGGTGGAATAAACACAGTAAGAAGATGAGCCTCCCACCAGAGGCCAAAGAGACAGTGACTTGGGGCCTCTCTTTGGGAGTTGGTGGAGTTGAATCTTTGTGGACCAATACCTCTGGGATTCCTGTAGACTAAAACCTGCATATCTTTATATGTATATACTTGTCTAAAACTACTTTTATAGTATTGCTGGGTCTGATCCTAAGTACTTTACAAAAACTAATTTGTCAACACGATATTATGAGGTAGGTACTGTTATTATCACCCCCATATTACCCCCTTAGCAAAAGCTAAGGCATGGACAGGCTAAATTTTTTGCCCTAGGTCACAGAACCAGGAAATGGGAATCGAACTCAGGCTAGCTTCATTCACTCATTCATAAACATTATGCAGTGTAAGGAGGAAATGTGGGAGCAGGAATTTGGTCAGTGGCATTCATGTTGGTTTTCACATACTCCTAAAGTGTCACGAGAGACTGTAAAACTTTCGACACAAAACATCGAGTCTCAATGGGCTCCAGTTTGAGAATAATGAAATCAGACACTCCATAAAATGAACATCATAGCTTTTGAGGTCTTAAATCACTAAGTAGGATTTGTTAAGAAAAAGTGTAAACGCACAGAGACACACACCCATACAGAAGCTTATGTAGGTATAGAATTTACAGTTATGTTTAAAGAAACTATGGATGATTTCTTCAACTGTAAAATTTGCTCATGAACAGAGAAACAGGAACAAAACCCTAGGTTAAATTGTATCATTATCTTTTTTGGATTGCTAAACCATGATTTGCAAAGTCCTCATTAGTAGGATGATAGCGAGGATCATGAAGGAAGGAAGCAACATTGCCTAGGTCCTTAAAGCCTGTGAACATGGTAAGCCTTTCTTAAATGGTGTAGGTTAGCATGGTGGAATGGAATTCAAAGCCTAGAAGTATTCCAGTAGGAAAAGATAAGCTTTTAAAATACAGTCTGATTCAAAACCAAAAGGATCATTAATTCAATATTGTTTTGTCTTTCTATTTTACATTCATTATGTATTATACAGTTAGCCGCTGGCAGCTCCTTAAAACCATTCAAAGACATGCACATTCAAATTAATGTTTGTTGGAAAACTACATTCCTTCCACATGAGATGGCAAAGTCTCTCTTAATTCTTCACCAGAGCCTCAGTTTGAAATACAATACAGAAATATCCAGGCAGCCAATAGGTCTGATGAAGTTTTCTTATGTTTAGAGAAGACTGTTTGAATCACAGGTAGGTAAAAGACACCCATTATACAAACAAGTGAGCTCCTCTATCATGTTTATTTAAGTGCCTCCTGTTTGTCAGTACTGCAGACACAGTGATATACCACAGACACTTGTTCCTGCCTTCATGGTACTCGTGGCCTAATCAGAGAGAGATGGCCAGTCAAATGATTGGGGCATATAATTGGGTATATAAATTACAAGCAAAGGGTATATAATTACAAGCAGAAGCCAATGGTACAAAGAAAACAGTTCTCTGTATAAGTAAAGAAACTGGCCTAGTCTTTTTTTTTTTTTTAAAGATTTTATTTATTTATTTGACAGAGAGAGAGAGATCACAAGCAGGCAGAGAGGCAGGCAGAGAGAGAGGGGGACACGGACTCCCCACTGGGCAGAGAGCCCGATGTGGGGCTTGATCCCAGGACCCTGAGATCACAACCTGAGCCAAAGGCTAACCCACTGAGCCACCCAGGCACCCTGTAACTGGCCTAGTCTTGAAGCTGTAGTTGAGGGAAGCCTTGGATGGATGTTCTAAGAAGCAGAGGAAAATCATTCCATACAGAAGAAAACAAAAGTAAAGAAATATTGCATGTGTTAAAGGTTCTGTAGCTAAATGAACACGACATCTTCAAGATCTAAAGGACTGTCCATATAGATGGTGGCCTGGGGAGAAGGGTAGGGGAAAAGTGGTGGCAAATTAGTCTGAAAAAGTTGGTAGGGTATAGACCACATGGGACCTTGTAGACTCCATTAAGGATGGGGATTTTACCCTCTGATCAATGGGTTCCTAGTTATGGAACACAATGATTGAATAAATATATCATTGGATTTCCACTGACACAAAAGTTCATGGCACCTATTCATTTTTTTTATTGTAATTGAAATTTTATGAATGAACAAATATATTCATTTATTTATTGCTTTACCAGGGTATGACTAAAAAAAAACCTGTATAAATTCAGGTTCATACAACATGATCCTTTTTGAGACATACAATGTGATGATTTAATATATGTATAGTTCAAAAATGATTACCACATCAAGTTAATTAATGCGTCCATCACCTCACATTTCATATAACCTTTAGAAGACATTTCATATAACCTTTAGAAGTCATGCAAAAGGCAAACATATCTAAATATATAGGGGTGGGGCTCCAGATCACAAAAGAGGGCACTTCATAAACACAACTGGACCAAGGCAAGTTGTCTGTAGTTTTCTCCTTACTGATCTTACAACTCCCCACGCTCTTCCACCAACATCTTTTCAAGTTTATAACCAAGGCAGTGATTTAACACACTGCACAGTAAGTGAATAGTTGTTTACTGATTTTTCAAGGGAGCCAAAGGAGACAAGGACAGTTATGGAGACACCATCCACACCACAAATAATACAAATGTCAGGATGTTTTTGCCCTATTAGCAATTTGTCAACATAAAAGAGTCAGCATCACTAGATCTTGGGTCCTTGCCGTCAGTGTTTTGTAAATCAGAACTAAGCAAGAAAAGCTTACTTTTCAGGGCAACTTAACTCACTACTTTGTAGGTATGGTGAAAGTGAACAGTAATAATAATAATAATACAACAAAAGGGGCATATATTAACCTAACTTTCAAAGGTCCCAGAGTCTTTGTGTAGCAAGAAATCATGTAGTATTAATTCTTCTGTGCGTATATGGAAAATAAAAAATAACCACCCTTACTCAAGATTACAGATTTCTGTGATTTTCACATCTTTGTTCTGATCAAAAGTACTTCAACTCTGATTACCAGTATGAACTTCTATGTAGGAGACTTCTCCAGGACAGGCATGCACATGGATTTACCCAAAAGCATTCGATCAATTAATATATGCAAAAAATCTCCAGTAAATGTGCCAAGTTATTATACCAACTTCCTTTTTATTTTCTTAATGAATAGGCCCTAGAGATGCTTTCTTTCCTAGCCAAAATCATTCCTGATGTCATGTGTTAAGTATTCAGACTTCCTTTGCAGTCATTTTATTTGTAATAGTGTCTTGTGTGTTGTGTCTCCTAGCTCTACATACAAACTACCACACTTACAATCTCCATGAACCTAAGTGCGTCAGTGGCTCTGGGGATGCTATACATGCCGAAAGTGTACATCATCATTTTCCACCCTGAACTCAATGTCCAGAAGCGGAAGCGAAGCTTCAAGGCGGTAGTCACGGCAGCCACCATGTCATCGCGGCTGTCACACAAACCCAGTGACAGACCCAACGGTGAGGCAAAGACAGAACTCTGTGAAAACGTAGACCCAAACAGTAAGTAACTTTCCTTTCCTTTCGACTTCCCCTCCTACATCAAGAAGCTCTAGCAACTGTGGTATGAGTTTGCCTTTCTTTGGAGAGATACGGTGTCCATTCTTGGCTTAATGGAGTGATTTCCTGGGTGAATGCTAACCTTTGCTCTTAAGAGTTTGTCTTATTCTTGCCCGATTTCACTTTTACTCCCTGTGGGGAAAAAAAGCTTTTAGAAGTTCTGCTTCTGAAGTGTGAAATCTCCTCCTTCATTCGTCCTCATTGGTATCAAACCCTCCAATTGACAGAAACATACCCATTGGGTTGTCACCCACCTTTCTAGGTCTCCTCATGTTAGGGGAACAACTTCCCAGTAGGGAAGCTTTATTACCTGATTGAACTGTAGCAAAGTGAATAAAACTGGAATATTTAATAACTTAGGAAGCAAAACTTCTTTACACTGGAACACGAATGTAGAGAAAGTTATAATTCTTTACTAAGCAAGCTTTCTAGAAACAAGAAAACACCCAAGTATACAGGCTGAAGACCACCATGGTCGTGACATCCCCACATGGGAAAGACATTTACTGTGCCACCAGAGCAGAGTTTCATTCCATGAAAGACAGAATATTAGGGAGGAGATTAAAGGTGAAATGTCACATCTGATATGCTACATTGCATATCTGCAACCCCTGGGTAGCCTCTAGTCACCCCTGCCAATGACTCCAAAAAGATGGACATACAGATACCACTTGTATGTAAGAAAACAAGACCGCTTTAACTAGAGGTTAAACACATAGAATTCCCACTTGTCAATTTTACTAATAATATGGTGATAAGAGTGCATTTTAAATTAAAACCACTACTTCCAGGATTTGTTTTCTAGGAACGAGCTGACCAGTTCCAAATACAATGTGGCAGATTCGAGTGCTCATAATACTTTGCTTTAAAAAGTAGAGGGGGTTCAGGTCGTCCATTAAATCCTTCAAGACATTTTTCAGTTATGAACTCATTTTGTCATAGACAAAGACTTCTCACCAAGCAGAAAGGAATCCCTATTCTAAAGACTCTGAGGTAATCCTTTATACTCTGCAAGTAAGAAAGAGATCTTTGAAGAGCAGGAGGCGACAGAGTTTGTTCCTGACAAATACTGTGCTAAGATCCATGATCTTGGCTCCTCTCCATTTCTAAGCAGCTGGCTGAGTGAATATTACGAAACTCATTGAGAATATGTAGACAGGGTTACAAAGGCTTGTTAATAATATTGTGGGCTTCACTTGGACCTTTTAATAGAAAGGATTCTGGGACAAGACAAGAGGAAGGGCAAAGACCACACCGAAAGAAAGGAGAAACGGAATGAATGTATAGCCTCTGCTCTTGTGTCTTCAGAGCAAATGGTGAATTGAGAGGAGGGAAAGTGGAGAGTGAATCCTGTGGTATTTGATGTGATGTTGGAAGAGGCTCTGGGTTGAGACAGACCTGGGTTCAAATCCCAACCACTCCACTTCCCAGCTGTGTGGCTTTTAGAATCACTGAGCTATCCTAAAGCTCAGCACCTTCATGTTTAAAATGGTGATACTAATATTTATGTCATAAGTGTATCATAATGTTATGCATCTAGAAAATAATATATCAGTTGTGACTGTGCTTTTTTATTCCTTAAAAGGCAGAAAAGTACATTTTAATGTGATTGGTTATGTGGATGTGATGGTAGAGTTCAGGTCTGTATGGAGGTAGATGCAGCTGATGCCCAAAAAGAAATATTTCCATGAAAATAGATGCATAAGCATCTATTTTTATTCATACTTGTGTTGATAAATATACCTGCACATTTATACTTCTGTAGTGTTTTATTCTAGGACCCCTTGCTAGACTTGCATTTTATTAAGCCTTTATCCTAAAGACATTCCATTAAGTATTTTACATTTATATCTGAGCATGTGCGCCCATACACATGCACAGAATTTAACTAGATATGCCCAAAAATTAATAAGCAGAAAATATGGTCAAAAGTCTGTACATATTGAAAAAAAAAATGACCACATTAGAAGTTGTGAATTTGGACAATTCAGTACTTTGCTACTTAAAAATAGTTAGCTTTCAAACAACCTTTCTACTATTATTAATTTTAATGATTAATAATTTAATTTTAATTCTAATGATTAATTTTTTCCCCCAATTTATTTATTTTCAGAAAAACAGTATTCATTATTTTTTCACCACACCCAGTGCTCCATGCAAGCTGTGCCCTCTATAATACCCGCCACCTGGTACCCCAACCTCCCACCCCCCCGCCACTTCAAACCCCTCAGACTGTTTTTCAGAGTCCATAGTCTCTCATGGTTCACCTCCCCTTCCAATTTACCCAAATTCCCTACTCCTCTCTAACGCCCCTTGTCCTCCATGCTATTGGTTATGCTCCACAAATGAGTGAAACCATATGATAATTGAATCTCTCTGCTTGACTGATTTCACTCAGCATAATCTCTAATGATTAATTTTATTTTTAATGATTTAATTTTAATTATTAATTATTAATTATAATTTTATTAATTAACTATTATTAATTTAATTATAAATTGCGGCAGCTATTTTGGATGCAGTAATGGTTGTAAAATGCTAATACTAACACTAATATTGACACTAGTACTAGTACTAACACAAATACTAATAATAATATTGCATCAGCTAACCTTTGAAATAGGCATTATCCAAAGTGCTTTGTGTGCACTCTCACCCTCACAGTACATCTGTATGAGAATTGTTCTTTTAACTGAAGAAACCCAGGCTGAGTGAGATTAAGTGCCATTACCAGAATCACACATCTAGTTAGCAGTGGAGGTTGGACTGAAACCCAGGTCTGACTCCCAAATCCACGCCTACTTCTCTCTGCTGCTCTGTTCCTTAGAATGTAAGTGTCATATCATACTTCCAAAACAGAAATTACTCTTTTGGCTTCCTCAACTGATGATTTAGGTTGCATATAAGGCATATAATGATGTGTGTTTCAGACTCTTTAGTTAAATGTGCTGGGAAATGTATTATTATTGCTGTGTTGTTATAAAGATAGCTGTAACTTGAGCTCAAAGAAGGCTGCCCAGGTAGAGGCCTCATCTTACTTACTCAAAAATTTATATAACTTACCATTTATGCCAGTCATGACAACTATTCCATTTGGAATTCATTTGGTGTCTTCCCATGAAAAAGTTTTGTTGGGTTTTGTCAATGATATTTTCGTGTCTACACAGAGCAAAAATAAACATTTCAGGGGTAAAATGAAATCAAATAGAGTCCTTGTCTTATAAGCAGTCCAAAACAATTTAAAAACTCTTAGTTCATTTGGTTTTGTGTAGACACTCCCTAAAATACCATAAGTAATTTGAATAGATATTTGCCTAACCATAGGAGGAGATTCATGTACCTCCAAACATTGGCGTCTCTGTTGACCCAGCTTCCAAAGGTCTCCCTCAAAAATCGAAAGAGTTTATCCAAACAAAATCTGCCCAAAAGAACCTTCTGTAGTGGTAGAAATGTTCTAGTCACATGTGGCCAGTCAGCACTTGAAATATGGTTACTTAATTGAGGAAAAAATGTTGTTTTTTTGAAATAATTTCATTCAAAATAGCCATCTGTGTTTGTGGCTACTCTATGAGAAAGCTCATCTCTAGAAATTCATATGTCTTAATAGGCAAAGACTTTATCTAGGGCACGTATTGGAAATGCCTCCCAAAGTTTTAGTAATGATGGTGACCAGGGATAAAGTCAGCTTAAAGGGATGAAACATTTGAGATGAGACAAAAATACAAGTAGTTATTTCAAATGATCCAGAAGAGCATCTAATCCAGAAATAGTAGTATTCTAGATAGTCATTTTATTTGGAAAATCAGCCCTGAGTAATGCAAAACTCAGGCAAAGAGCAGTAATGAAAAATTCAATTCATGAAAATAAACAGTAAGACTACCTGATGTGAGGGAATATTACTATATTCTATTTATACCAAATATGGCTCAAGTATTCTCAAATTCCTGAACTTCGGTAGCAGAAACAAAGGAATTATTTGCTGAAATTAAGCTATCTGGTGAAAAAAGAAACAAAAGCACATACCATGTACTCGGAAAAGCAATGTGTCTTTCCAAAGGGAAAATTCTGTACGCTGTTCTCTGAGGAAGGGTATCTGAGAGGAAGTTGGGTTTATAGGATGAGCTCGAAGTAATAATGAAACACCAGTGTCCCCTTATTCGTTGTTGCTCTAAACACTTAGTCTCAATGTATTTCAACCTTGAGTGTTCTCGTTTTTAACAGCTCTGCTCCATCATTGCAGCTTGCCATCTGGTGCATGCATGCTTCTACTCATCCACTGCAACTACATGTCCACATAATAGTGAATTTGCTTGTTGGCTTACTATGAGCAGAAATTACAACTGCCCCAGCACTGCCTGAGTTTTCCCCCAGGAAGCTCAGTTTTCCTCTTGGGTTGCTTCTTCTGTCAAAATGTCATTGCTTAAAAGAAAAACTTCTGTGTGGAATGCACAAAAAGTAAATCTTAAAATTTTAACATATCTGTACACTACTACTACTGGCATTAGATATTCAGCATTGGGCAAATGCTAGTTGGCTTCTGTATTGGGATTGAAAAAACAGTAGGATTTCTAAGGGCTTAGCTCAGCTACTTGTTGAATTATTATGTATACAAACAAGATTTCTATTGCTAGAGGATCAGAAGAGCCTGGCCTACTTCAGATAGCTTTAGATCTGGCCACCATGATGCCTTCTCAACATTCCTTTCTAAGAAGAAGGGCACCGCGAGCTCTGGTTCTCGCATCTGCATCCTGAATTCAGCACGTTTCCCCACACTTTCTATTGCTGACTTGGTAGATGGCTGTTCATGGCAAACGTGTAGATGCCAAATAAATAAGAGGACCTGTTGTGCTTGGGACATGGTTTATCGATGGCCACTAGGACCCTTTTCCAGTTGGATGAACGGTATTAACTGAGGCAGTATGTCTTTATTGGGATGGGTGGATAAAAACTGCTGCCTTCCTCAGCTGGACTGGTTAGAAACAGAAGATATTCTTTCAATTATCTTCAGGCCAGATGCTCTCCTTGTCAAGAATCGTAGCGCATAGCGATGAGTAGCCCTAAGTTGCCTTTGTCCTAAACTACGATCCATTTTCTAAGCCCATGTCCCCAGGTAGTGCAGACAAAGTCCTCAAATACCTGCAGGGTTGCAGATAGCTTGGACTCTAAAAGGTCAGTAGCAACTAGAGATATCAGGCAGGTGGACAGCTTGGGTCCCCCTTTCTAGGATGTGGGAATGTATGGTTAACTGACTGACATAGAGGCTAAACCTACACTAGACCTGTGAATACACTGTATGATGAAGCATAGTTTAGAAGAATAATTTGTACCTAAAATAGAAAATCTAAAATAAGATATTTTAAATATAAGTTTGTATTCTGATGCTGGGTTGGGTTTTTTTTTTTTTCATTTTTTACTACCATTTTTGCACCTACTATAAGGAAAACATACATGAAAACTTGTGCTGTTCTCAAAGAAGGTAATTATTACATAAAATAGTTGAACTGTTAACGTAAGAAGACATTTGATTAAAAATATATATATATGTATATATTGCTGGAAAATGGATGTAGTTACCAAACCTACATAAGTAATGATGCCTAGAAAACTCTGGAACACGCTCCTGTGCTGTGTTAATTTGTTATGGTTTTTGTTTTGTTTTGCTTCTTCATTTATTTGGATCTCTAACATTCTCAACATTATGCTATTTGTTTCATCCTGCCAGACTAACCATACAAGCTGGTCAGCATGGCTGGACTAGGCTAAGGAGGGGGAAAAAAAGGGGGGGATGGCAAAAGGAAGAAAGGAAAGTTCTGACCAGATAGATAACTTATTTGGGACCTGGTTCCCTCAACTGCTACAGCTCAAGCAACTAAAACCCGATTGCCTTAAATCAAGAGGCACCAACACTCCCATGTTCAGAGGTACCTGAATTGTGGTGAACTGGTCTACCAAAGGCTATTGAACGCACTGAAAGAGTGAGCATATTTTCTATGGTCTCTATCGCAGCCTCTTCTCCAAAAGGGAAAAAATAAAATAAAGGAATATTGTGTGTACATTTATTTTATACATACCTATATATTTACTTTTCCTGTAGACTGTATACCACCAGTAAGAAAGAGTGTACAAAAGTCTGTTACTTGGTACACTATCCCACCAACAGTATAGCTTTTGCCTGCTTTCTAAAAGGTAAGAAACAATCTAATTTTTATTTATTTGTATGTTCTTGTCTCTACTGAGAAAAGAAGTGTTTCTATGAAAACTGTGCATGATTACCTGTAAATCTATTTACTTGACAAAACGTGTTTTCAAAGATGATCTGTTTGCTAAGCATAGTGCAGACAGCTGCTATGGGCCACATGCTTGGTTTCTTTTCTGGAGAACATGCATGTGGGTGTGTGTACATTTGTCTTCTCTAATCAGGTAGCTGACAGTGGTGGAGTTGGTGTGGGTCACTCTGGTATTTGGGCTACTTTAAAATGACCGATGGTGAGAGATTATTTTTAAATGTATGTTGTCTTGTTCTGGTTTTAGAAGGCAATGTGGAAACTTACAGGGAACAAGGCGGGGGGTATGTTTTACAAGCCTAGCAAAAATATTTGTTCAGCTTTATTTCTAGTAAATATATTCCCAGTAATGTATTCATTCAAAAAACAATGAAACCCAAAAAAGTCTCGGTCCCTTCTTCACAATAAAGAAATAGAAAAGGCCATGCTAGGTGGGCTAGAAGTCTGTTGAAGATGAACTGTGCCTCATAGCTCTGTCTTAGAGAAACAGAACGAACCCCAGTCACGTCACGGAGCAAGGAAATTTTCAATGAAGGGCATCAAGAATCTATAATGAGTTTAAACATTAGTCAAACCCAGGAATTACCAATAAATACCAAATATATTCAAACAAATAACTAAGGAGAAATGGTGAATGGTGTGATGTGTGAACTGGGCATGGGAATGAGCAGACATAAGAATAATCATTGATTCTTCACTGATGTTTATTATTTGGGGTGCTCACTAAAAGGTATATGCTGTGTATGAATTTATTATTATTGTTACTCATTATTATTATTACTACCTTCCTCCTTTAGCCTATACAATAGTATAAAACTGTGGGAAAGAACCCTTGTGTTGACAAGCATCCCTCTCCAGCTGAATGTCAAAGTATTCCAAACTGTAGGAAAATAGTGGAAAACATGGTATAGAGTTATTAAAATTATGTGGTGGTTGTGAATAAAAGGTTGCCTTTTGATTCCCTTTAAATCTGCTATTGTGCTTAGAAAATAGAAAAACCTATCTGTAGAAAGATTCCAAGAGAGAGTGGAGAGGTCCTGCCATGGGAGGGGGAAATACTGCTTCCTAACCTGGGCTAGTATTCCTCTTTTCTATGTTGTTAGCATGGAACTTTTATCAGATCAATTGCTGTGTGTTTGTGTGTGTGTTTTAATCCATTTATATTATATTTCCTGTTGATTTTTAGGTAGGTGCCTCCAACTCAGTCTTTCATTTGGGATATACTGTTCACACACTTATGTCCTTTTTCTATATCAAAATGATCTGTCCTAGTTTTTAAATAGGGCATTCTTTTCTCCCAGCAAATATATAACGGTATTCCACTGAGATTTCAAGTTTTTGTACTCCAAGGGCTTGTCAAAACACTGCAGCTCATCACTTGAATCATCCTTTTACATGAAACTCTCTGAGAATAAAAAAGAGGGCATTTTCCCTGGGTAAATATGATAGATTTAATCTCAATCCATTAAAAATTCTCTTTAGCTCCATTCTAAGTTGATGCCTTTTGGGTTAAAGGATGCAAGATGAAAATGTTCTAAGTCAATTTTTCAGTTAAAAAATACTTGTAGGATGTGCTGTTTCAAAATAACTTTTGGCTAGGATTTTCCTGTTTCAAAGATCTTGACTGGGTGCTCTCCTTTTCTGCCAATGGGAAGGTGGCTTTCCAAGTTAATGACAATGATCTTATTAAAAAATAATTGGGAAATAGGTCCAAGTTACATTTACTCAGAGAGGGGAGTGATTTACCTTGTTCGGGTGACAGTAAGACAGGACAACTCTTGAACAAGGAAGGAAGGCGTGTAAAGTTGTGCGTTCAAATCCACTACTATGTCGTGTGTAGGCAGACAAAACAGTAATGGGAAATTTGTAGATTTGAGTGAACTTCTGTACTCCTGAGCTAGTAAGAAATTCAGTCTCAGCCACCACGCCCCAACAAAGGTGGAATCTACAAAGCAGACCAAGCACCTACTTGTACAGGTTGAAGGAAGCAAGTTCAAATTCAGGGAGAACAGACCCAACCCGGTTTGAAAATGCACTCCACCTCCTGACTCCGTTGAACAGCTCTGTCTCATAGTCGCCCCAGGCCAGACATCAACTGGATCAGCACTGCCTGCCGGCTCTTGTCTGAATGTTTGTAGATTTTAAAACTCTGCAGAGGGTTATCAATCTAATGACATTTGTGTTAAAATGCAATTAAGCAACAAAAACACAATCAGTCTAGAGTCATTGCCAGGTCAGCAAACAGGTTGCTTTATTAGGAGGTAAATTTTCACACTACAGGACGGTCTTCTCATTTTAAAACTTGAACAGTTTAATTCAGCCTCACAAGTAATAGCCGTGAGTCTTATTTTTATAAGGTACAGTCTTCCTAGCAGGCACATTGGTTATAATATTATTGACATTTTACTAATTTATCAAACAATATTGTAAAAAAATCAATAATCTCATCTCTTATAATTACTATAATGGGGTTATCTTATATTTTAAAGCTTTGCAGAACTGGGTAAGCCACGTTTTTGTATCATACTGAGACTCTCCCTAGTCCTTAACATTCAGTGTGATATTTCTGTGCTAACTGGAAACTCTGTCAATTTAAAATCCATCTTGAAACACTCTGTAAGTATAGCATAGCACAGAATATATGTTACCTGACCTTTGACATAGAATCACCTTAGAAATAAATGCAGCTATAAATCTTGTTGGCCTATTTCTTTCTACCTAAGAGCTCCGTGAAACACCATTATTTCTCTCATTGGGGTTTGATATCTCAGCATCCTCAAAAAAACAGTATTTGCCACCTCGGTTCTACAACTTCAGTTCCACGTAAGGAACAGGATGAAAGTTTACATGGCTGGAATTTGCACTCTTTCTTATCATTAAAGAAACATATGCGTTGTACCCCAAAGCCATGACAATTACATTTTACATTTTATCACAGCACTATGCTATCTGGGCAGGCTTTATGAACTCTTTCTGAACTTAAGTTGGGTCCATCAAAGACGTGTTTGTCAAGCACCACTCCTTTGGGCCAGCCCTGAACTGACTAGGAATTGGGGACAGAAGTGAACAATACCCACAGGGAGCCCAGATCTTATGGAAGACTCAGAGGAAAGGAATTAGAGTTCAAAGTGACAAGAGTAGGTCTTAGACGAGGTCTGTACCAGGTGCTAGCAAGCTGCAGGTGGACAGTATTACCCAGCAGGTTTTGTTCGAGCTGGTCTTAAAAGATGCAGGGCTCCAGGCAAGCATAAAGGAAAGACACTCAAGGCAGAAAACAAGTATGCACAAAGAGCCAGACGCACAAAAGGATATGGTGTATGCTGGGATTAGAAAGCAGTTCTGTGAGGCTCAAGTATTGTGTTTTGATGCAGATAGTTGTAGGGGATGACATGCAGGAAAGTGGCCTGTGTGTAGAAGGACGGAGTCACCTTTATCTCTGTGCCTTTTGCACAGGGTATGGAAAATACTAGGTTCTCAGAAAATGTGCATGAGATGATTGGAGTATATATCATACTTCACAAACCGAGGCCTCCTAACCTTACCTAGGACACAGTATATACACATTAAATATTAAGTATTTATTAATAATAAGAAAATACTGCATCTACAGACTGTGCAAGTGGAGTTATAGTCTTCCAGATAAAACCTCTAAAAATTGCAGACTGCCTTGAAAAGGCAATTTTTTGACTGTGATGTCACAGGTTTCAAAACTATGTTGTGGTTCTTACATAAAACTCTTAAAACTGATGGTCAGTACTACATCTGCACATAGGTAATTAACCAGAGTCTCTTTTGATGAGCTAACCCTGTGTATAAAATCAACAAGAGTTTCATGCCGATTTCTTTCCTTTTATGGCCTATGGATATTTACTCTATTTGTCTTTCAAAGGACGTGTGAACTTCAGAATTACCCCTGGAAATGGATCCTGTGCAGATTTAAGTGGTTAGAGCTTCTAATTTGGTAAAAACAAAAACATAATCAATTTGGTAGTTTTCTGATTATTAAGTACCTTTTTTTTTTTTTTAAAGAAACTGGCGTTTAGAACAGATTTTGTCTTTTGGGCCCCAAGTATCATTTGCATTTAAAAAGAAAACAGTGTGTATCCTAAACCAAACTCAGTTAATCTCTACAATCTTTCTTCTTCCCAATTACTGTGAATGCACATCCTCTCAGGACACAAGTGATGCTGACTCTTATTTCTGCCTCCTAAAGACATGTCTCAGCTTCGCAGAGTTGTTTTTTTTTTTTTTTCTTTTGTTGTTTTTGGCTGTACAATGGAACTTGGATGCATTTTAAATTAACTTTCTCTAGGAATCAAAGGTAATCATTATTTCTCTTTATGATCCACATGAATATTCTCATTTTTTTTTCTTTTCAAGTTTAAGATTAGTTTTCAATGCCGTTATATCTCTGCCTTCTTTCAGAGTTAACCTCCAAGGACCCCAGCTTGCACTAAGAGGATTGAGGAAATTTGTCCACAGCCTGTTCTTGCTGAGCTGACTCAAACCCTTTGAAGAACACGATATGAATCAGCAACCCCACTTCCCGTAAGTGTTGGTCCAAGTATTAGCTATGACCTTGAGCATGCTGTTGCTTTTCTCTGGCCAAGAATAAGGAAAACTGCACCAAGTTTCTGCACCGATATTTGAGGTAGCATAAGCTTGATCGCCTCATGGCCTTCTGGGATCCTAGATAAGTCCTGTCCTATGTGATCGTCGGTTTCCCCTTGTAGAAGACGGGAGCATGCTTTTCTCCAGGGGGATACCATGAAGAGAGCCTGGCATCCTATAAATAAAAGCCTTCCTCTATAAAAGCTATGCATATATGAGGTAGCATCTTTAGTCCCTGCCCATCTTTTTATTTTATTTCAATTGGCTTTGCTTTCTCCTCCTTTTCATGGTTACATTTTTTGTTTCCATAAACCATCCAACTTGGAAAAAATGACCTCTAGATTGCCAGTGAAGTCAGACAACCTTTTCTCTAGGTACGACAAGCTCTGTTTCCAAGATGGGTCACTTTGGTCTTTTGATGGGTCAGTGATAGTCTTTCAGCTTGGTGAAATTGACAGGGAGGGCTATCAGTCACTCAGCAAGGCTGCTGTGGGACCGATAGGCTCAGACTGCCTGATACATGAACCACTCCATATGATTAACTTCGACAGGTAACTCCATGCTGGCTCGCAAGTTGAAGAGCATTTTAAGTACAAATAATCATTCTGGGATATGTCTTGAGTGACAGAATAATGACTGAGTGGAACAGAGTCCCTTAATCTTTGCTTGTGAAAACACATTTTGTTTCCTTTCAAGGCCAGGATACTACGACGAAATCAATTAACAAAACCCCTCAGAGATCTTTGTTGATACTTTGAAGCTTGGTATTTATCAAGCTTATATCAAATATAGAACTTCCTTGAAGGGCTAGGCTCATTTATCTCAGTCTTCAAAGGACCTCACATAATTAGTAATAATAATACTATCATTTCTGATGAGGATAGTAACCGGACCATTTTATCCCTATTGCTACAAACTTACAAAGTGCTCAACCATCCATTGAGACAGGACTTATTGTCCCCACTTAATATATGGAGAAACTGAGGCTCAGAGCAAGGCAGCACAGTGCCCAGTGGCACAGTGCATGTCTGAACACGGGCTTCTGGCCAGAGTCCCGTTTAATCAACATTTCTAAAATTAAATAGGGTGGAACAAAACACTTCAGTCTACATAATCTATCTCATCAACATTTATTGCTCTCATCAGTTGATTCTAAAAGCCCTCAAGGGCCTCAAGATAGAAAGCATAATGAGTTCAGGGCCACTTTGAAATGAGAAGGGCCCACTTTCGTTTTTTTTCTTCTTGGACAGTACTGCAAATGATAAGACAATTTGGTGTTGTTTTACCTATTCTTGGATTCTTAGGGTGGTCTGAAAAATTAAAGACTGTAGCTTTTGCCTCCAAGAACATGGTCTTCCAGAGTTGAAAATGTTAACTCTTGAGAACTCATTGAAATGCACTGAATAACACACTCAAGGCCTAGTGGTCCTCCCAGGCTGTGAATGCGGGTCTGTAAGAGTTAAAATCTCACGTCATCAGATAATGATGGCTGCAAGCAGACTCCACCTCTGCATTCAGTGCTATGTAAACTTCAGCAAGTGAAATTAAGCTTAGAAAAGGATTTGCTCACATTAAAAAAAATGGCACTTCCCTGGCACAAACATGTGGAAAGCTAATTCCCACCATAGTTTCATCACCTCCTCCTTCTCTGTCTGCTTTTGCCAGAGTGAAGCTCTATAAAGAAACTGGTCACTGGACTCATTATCAACTGCGTTAGCTGAAAATTCGATTAAGCTGGCCTCCCAGGGTTAGCATGAAAAATTCTAGATTTTTATTCTAGGAACTTAATTTCTCTTTTCCTCATTTTGGCCATGTTTGCAAATTTCATTTGCATTTTAATTTGCAGTGGTTTGCCAAAGTCCAGACTAAGACTTTAGCTGTTGTTTCTATTCAGGTGAAAAGTGCAACCACAAGTGGCCATCTGCATGGGCATACAGTCAGGCAATTGCCCAAGGCAAGTATAATTTTGCATTTTTCTAAGTATCCTGAGCAAGCTTTACTACTCAACCCACCAAGGAATGTGATGAAGAGACCCTCTCTAATTTCCAGGACAAGCTAGCCATCAGTGGTCCTCCTCATATACAGCAATATTCCAAAATCAATATTCCAAAATCAAGGAGAAACGACACCAAAGGAAACTTTAGACTTTAGCCCATTAGAACCATTTCTAGGGACTTTTTTTTTTAGGAAAGACATCAACACCAGCAAATGGGGAGAGAGATTTCTACTGTGATCTACTTTGATGTGACCCTTTCAAAGGCAGTTCCTCCCTGGGTATTGGGTTCTCATTCCATCCTGGGTAAAGTGACAAGTATGAGAGTATCAGTAGGGTCTCCTACTTGACTCCCCTACAAAGTAAAAGAAAGTGAAATAGGATCAGTGTGTGAGACCCTGCCATTTCTGCCAAGTGGACAAAATGCTCACCCTTTAAAAAAGATCATCTGTGCCTCAGTTTCCTCATATGTAAAATATAACCTTTTAGTTTTCATAGTTGTGAAAAACTACATAAAAGAGAATAGAGTTTGGGGGCATCTGGGTGGCTCAGTTGGTTAAGCATCCGACGCTTGATCTCAGCTCAGCTCTTGATCTTAGGGTTGTGAGTTCAAGGCTCTACTTCAAAAAAAAAAAAAAAAAGAAAGAAAGAAAGAAAAAAGGAAAGGAAAGGAAAGAAAAGAAAAGAGTTTGGCAAGTTTGGGACAATAATCATTCAAATGTTAGCCATCAGTGTTGTTATTAGGTCCCCTAACATTAACTGAATTTTTCTATTTGTGTTTCCTCTAGGAAAGAATTTGGAGATTCCAATCTGATCCTTTTCCATGTGATCTCTTGTACCCATTCCATTTTTGTACCACACATAATAAAGTTTGAGAGTGTCAAGTAATCCATCTGTATCTGAGTTTTGTCTGGAAAGACTTGCAGGATTTTCAGATTGAAATATCAATACATCTCCGGTCTTGTCTTTGACCTGTTTAGTATTGATCATTTCTGGAGCAACGGTGTCTTAAAGCCTAAAGTTCACTGCGCTATCAAGAGAGAAACTGGGAAGCCACATTTAAACACACTTTGCTTCTGTTTAATTTCATAACACAGCACATATTTCCTTCCCATAAATACATTCAACACGGTCACCACCATGGCAATGTTACATTAAAATATTACTGTTAGTACTAAGATATTTAAGGAAATACCAAGGATCAATTTAAAAATTCTATTTATGGCAGAAAATCTGCCAAGAAGAAATCTTTTGAAATGAATTTCAGTTTATACTTCAGTCTAATTTATATCTTTTGTTCCCTACCCCTGGTGCTCATCAAAATGTCACAAAATTCCCCAGGGTTCTGACACACATCCAGGTTTAGAACTTTTCTTTCTTTTTTTTTTTTTTCCCTCTTTAAACTCTGCCTGATAACACATAAAATATGGTGTTGATGTGATGGTGATCATTTATACAGCTGAGTGTTTTCCAGAATATTAAAATGACTGATTAAAAAAAAAAATACTCAGGTTTGTCACACACATGTCATCGACCATGTTCCCAGGAAATCATCTCTAGCTATCTGCTAGCACTGTGAGAAGCTATTTCAAGGTCTCCTCTCGAGAGAGTCTGCCAGACTGTTGCTCCAAACTAAATAAAGATGAAGCCAATTGCTGAGCTCTATTACCGGAGCCGGAAAACATAGCACCATCTTTGTTTAAGGCTGATTCTCCATGACAACCCCAGATAAGAAGCTGTGTTAGTGTTTTTTGTTCCTGAACGGGGCCACAGTTCATGGCCTTCTGTAGGCACAGTGAGGTAACACATCTTTATGCAACAATTCTAAGCTACTCAGTAGGTCACCTCTGAATTTAATTACCCCAAAAGTTTTCAAAGAGATGAAATATTTTAAAGTTTCATTGATGCTTTTCTGCCCAACCAGGTAACAAAAAAGATGGGGATAACCATTGTTTCAATTACCACTGGTGTTAATGAATTCAATGTGATCTTAAAAAAAGGCAGCCTGGTGCACAGGTTAAAAATGAGGGTGCCAAACTCTTACTCCTGGACGCCCGATCCAACTGTACCCTGTTCTAGATCACAATGTAGGGGCCTTGCTTACTCTCTGTGCATCAATTTCTTGCCTACAAAAAGGGTGTAATATTAGTGACTACCTCATCAGGTTGTGATTAGGCTTAGTGCGTATAATATGCTTAATACACTGATTGATATATAATATTATACTCCATAACTATGTTATTCTTTTTATGAATATCACCAACTAAGTGACAGCTGATTGGTTCCTACGATAGCCACTACTCGCACAGAGCTATGTATGCTAATTAGAATGAAAGAAATTCACTTCGTTCTTCTGTTGTACTGGTCACCTTCCAAGTGCTCAGTGGGCACACATAGCTAATGACTACCATATTGGATGGCAAAGATACAAAATACTGCCATCATCACTTAAAGATCTCCCTTGGATAGTGCTCTGGACTGTAACCTAGAGAAGGTAAAAAGGAGCATAGGAACATCGTTTATATAAGTGATATCATTTGTTCTTAGCACTTTCCACTGATTATGAAAATAGTCTCAAGACTCTCTCTGAAAGCACTGGAATCCATTTTTGTGCAGCATCTGGTAAAGAGTGGTTTACATTGTGGAATATACACTAAATACTGTGAAGAAAAACAACAAAATTCCCATAACCAGCTTTCTCTCAGGTGGGAAAGTTTCCCATTCTTTTATAATGTTCTGTATTTATTGATTCTCTAGCTGCACATAATTCTTGAAAATCAAGCTCGGTGGCAACTCTGTAGTCATCACATGTTTTGGTGGAGAGGATGATTTTCTTCATTGCCACCCAAATGGAAGCAATGTACATATTTGTCTTGCCACACCAATGTTGCTCCACAGCGGAAATGTCAACTTAAGTATTCAAGGATGTGAGCACAGGCCTTCACCCAATCTCAAATAGCACATTTCCAGACACTTTTCACTTGTGATTACCCAACTTTGCAATGCTGGTGTTGGCTGAGAAATGATTGTTCTTTCCCATCAGAGTCAGAATGGCATGGCCTAGGATTGATTTGTCCCACACATTGATACTTGATTTGGCCTATGCATTGGTTAGTCCTTGGAAACAGTGCCTGGCAGGTGCTTTGTGAATGTTTGAGAATAAGGAAAAAATACAAGTGAAAAAATGAAGATTTCTATCATTTTCAACAAGAAGACGTTATATGTGAAGGAGGAACAGTTAGTGATGTTATGCATGTCTGAAGGAGTCTCTGCTATCAGTTTATATTCCAGAGAACTTTTACTGAAAAACTATCACAGAACGCTAGGAACAAGAGCCCATGCAATATACTAAATCCCAGAGCAGCTCTAGCAAATGAAGAGAGGCCTCTCCTAGCTTCTCGGATGCTCATTCCCGAACTTCGGATATAAAATGGCTGCATAAGGGACAGGAAAAACAAAAAGTGCCTCTGTTTCTGAACTTTCCAGACAAACTATATATTGTCTAATGGAAAAAAAGAAAAAAAAAAACCCACTATTGATTATACTGATTTCTAAATATTGTTTGCAGAACAGTATAATGAGTCAATGTTCCAGAAGTACAGGAAAAGATAAAAAGAAAAATTCACAGAATTTTTAAAAATTGCATCATCATCAATTAACTGTGACAAGCAACTACCCTGTATATAACATTTTATAGTTTTATTTTGCCCTGTGCTTGCACATACAGCATCTATAGACATACAACCTACAGCTCATGGGGGTGAAGGACATCATCCTCGCTATTTTTTACGAGGTAGCTTTGGAAGCCATTCTGACACCATTTTACATACACCTATCACTCTTTTAAAGAGTTGAAATATCTTTAGACTAACAAGTGAGTTTTTAAGCCAGAGCAGAAGGGCCAAAAATCCCTCATTATAGAAGATTCCTTTTTATAGCACAGTCTGGAAAACAAACACAGCAACAACAACAACAACAACAAAAGCCTCTCTTTCCTTCCACCTGTAGAAGATCATCAGCAATGAGTAGCCACTGGTCACCTTTTCTATGGAAAGGTAAACAGCTCAAGCCAGAATTGGAAATAAAGATAGACAGTTTTAGGAGTAATGAATCATTAATACCAGATAACAGCTTAAGCTGGATATGTCTCCGAGGCTAGGAGGTTGGCAAGGCTAGAGAGGAGTGTGTTGTGTCTGACGGGAGGGAGGAGGATTCTGTCTTGAATTTCATTTAGCTTACGCTGAGTGGGTTATAAAGACAATGCATATGTCCCCATTTAAATTCAAGCTTCTTTTTTATAAGCTTCTGAAGCTTACTAAAGAGGTTAAACCAAGTCTGAAAAGAAAGATAAGTTTACTATTTCTTTTGTCTACTAGTCTTCTTGTCAACAGATCCTGACCCCAAACCAACCGACATGATTTATGGAATATTTACTATTGTTAGGGACTGGACATGTAACTCTCAAATAGGGAGCTCCCTAGGTCACAACCCAAAGGAGAGGGAAGAACAACTCCTTGGCAGATGTGATTCATGGATGCATTACTAGATGTATGTCCTGAGGGCTGAAAGTGGTCATTTGCTCTCATGGATGGCAAGGGGATATTCTAACTGTGGCTTAAACAATGAACCAACATGGGAAAAGGTGTTCCACACAGATGGATCATCCTAATTAAAGTCCAAGTATGTGAAATGGTGGCAACAATATTAGTGACAGGGCTGGGTAACAGGTATTGACTATCTCCCACGTAAAAGCCACTATTTTTAAGTTCTTAACATGTATTAACTCATTTACTATAATAACCTTATTGTATATGGATCATTAAGCCCACATTACAGATGAGGAAAGTGAGGCACAGTGATTTTAAGTGACTCCCCCAAAGGCACACAACTGACAGATAGAGGAACTTGAATATATGCTCAGTCATTGGGGCTTAGAGGTCCTGCTTCTGACCACTGTAGTGCCTTGTGGTACATAGGTACATTGAGGAAGAGCCATTTCCCAGCACAGCGAGACCATAAGGCTTCTCAACCATGACACTAGTGACATTTAGAGCCAAATAAATCTTTGTTGTAGGGGGCCGTGCTTTGTGCTGTAGAACGTTTAGCAGCATCCCTGACCTCTACCCACTAGATGCCAGTAGTTCCACACTACAGTTGTGCACATCCACCAGAAATGTCTCTACATATCACCAAATGTTCTCTGAGGGCACAATTGGCCCAGCTGGAAACCACTGGACAAGCATATGATGTGTGAAAATGAAGCAAGACAGAAAAATATATTAAAACTGTGACTATCCTCAAATTCTATTCTGAAGGCTATGGGCATGTATCCTTAGAAAGAAAGGCACCATTTGGGGTTTTTAAACTGAAGGGCAGCAGAAGAGATAACCTTCAGAAGCCTTACAACAGTAGGTTCTTTGAGATACAATGTACATTCTGAGTTCTCGGCTTAGGAACAGATTTTCTCTGATTTTATGGACTGTATGTTCCAAAATCTTGAAGTTAAAGATACCGAAGGATAATCTATAAGAACAATCCAAAAGCTGAGGCAACCATCTCACCCAGTGGTCCCTGGAATGCAGCCAATCCCTAACCTGAAAGCTCAAAACTCAGTTTTATTTCAGGTAGGAAAACTTCTGGATCTGAGGGGAAAAAACTGATCACCTAGTCAGTCTTCTTAAGAAGCTCCAGTATCAGATTCTATGTTGTTAAGTGTGAACATGGTTATGACAACTTCAGAGAGGCCATTTCTACAGCAAGATACACTAGACAATTAGCAACAGTGGAAACAGTGGAAGTATGTCCACTGCTGCAAGTCTCTAAATGGGCAAAATTTCAGACCTATGGGTATGTGTTCAGAGCAGCTCTTCTATTAGCAGCAAGAAAGATCTACCCACTTTCTAAGTATTCTACAATAAACATGTTATAAAACAAAAGATGGTTCTCAAATGATCTAATTCAGAATTGTGCCTCAGGCAGTGAATAAACACTGGCCTAATTGCATAATTTCATCTGTTCATCAAACATCAGCTTTCTTTTCTATTCCCTGTTTTGACTCTCAGTGCATTATGGCACTGGAAAGGATTAGAAAGGAAAATTTTCTGAGCTTTCTTTATAAGATTACCATGGCCATCTTGAATCTAGTGCAGCTCTAAGCTTCTAATGAACTTTGGAGTTTCGAAGATGGATTTCTCTTAAGAGTATAATTTGATTGCTTGTGAGAAGTTATCTAATCCTACAGGAAGAAAACAGTGCATCTCTGACAGAAAAAGACACCCTTAGGGTGAGAGTCATGGACTTCAGAATTAGACATAGTGTTACTTTGACAAAAGTATCTTCCCACTCCAGCTGCCATGTCTGTCAACAGAAGGATTGGACTACCCTTATTAATAAGGCTCTTTTGAAGTTGGGTAAGATGACACAAGCTAAGTCCCCAGGCTGTGGTCTGATCTATGCCCAACATTCCGTAATTAGTATTCCTTCGCATCCAGAACTTAAAACAATCATTTAGGACTTTTGTGAGATCAGATCTATCTTGGAACCTCCTGGAGATTCTTCTTGTATTTAAATGGGAAAATGACCTGGCTTCAGCAAGGGTACATTCCAGCCACTGTCTGACTCTCCCTCAACTCAAGGCAGGAGGTTCCCCCACATCCCATCTCACCATGGGCTCAATGCTAGCTGGGAGGGCTAGGAGGCTAGAAACTGGAACCCCAGCATCTCCGAGTCAGCAGTTCTCCTGGAAATAACATCAGGCCCTCAGCTTGCATTGTAGTGGGAAAAAGACATAATTGCATTGTCTTTAACAGCTTTGTTTTAAAAGAGGTACTCGAAGAGAAAGTTTAAGTCTAGATCTGGCTTTCAAATAATGATTTGAAATTTTAAACAGCTGTAGTTTTTTCAAGCTTCACCGTTTGTCTATGAAGGAGACTGTTAAGTTTTTAGATTCTTCATAAATAGTAAATAGATTTAGACATAAATATCCTGTAATATGTGCTTTGTTCCTTTTATTTGGAGGCAAGTTGCAATTTCTCATCTAAACACAATAAATCAATACACAGCAGCCGTTGTATGGGAAGAACAACCAACAAGAGGTATAGTTTCTATACTGATGAAAGGCATGTAAAGACATCAAACCCCAAACATCTGCCAGCCATTGTTGGGAAAAAAGAACACTAAGCAATGCCTTGTGGCATTTTAAGGATGGCAAACATCTGGCATGAATGTAAGTAGTTTTAAGATGTCAGGAAGAAATTCAGATCACAGGATTAGGTGATCAACCCATATCTCATAGGAGACGCCTTCCTTCCCTTCAGAAGTGAAAAAAAGCATTCTCCAAGAAAGATGTTAACAACAAAACGCAAACGGCCAGAAAGCGCAATTGATAAATTCCAAAGGGGGCGGGGAGAAAGAAGCATTTTCCCCTCTTTCCTTCAGGGAGCAGGAGCACAAAATTGTTTAGACTGTTTGGGACCTCTGATGAAGAGCAAGGGGTTGGCGCTGACAACAGCCCAAGACATGCTCAGGACAGTAATACTGAGAGGCTCTGGCAGAGCGACAGATGCGACCTTTGCTAGCATGCTGCCCAGCCTTTCCCAGAAGATGCTTTTGTTCTCAACACTGTTGATTCTCCTTGGCCATTGGAGGCTGGGTCTGGAAGCTCAGACATTATGTCAAGCCATCCCTTCTTGCCTTTCTATGAGTTGTAGGAGGAGTCTAATTAAACTGATGGCAGGTTCCTCACTCAGAAAATGCCCTCTCAGTCTCAAATGTGGATGGTCAGTTAACAGGAACTCCTAACAGGAAAGGTTCCTCACTAAAATTTTTTTGGAAACCAAACACTGAGTTAATCAGAACACACTCATGTATTACTCACATGATGAGAGCTGCTAATAACATCTCTAAATGGATAGTTTCTGACACTAAGGTCTATTAAGTTGGGAGCTGTTTTTTTTTCCTCCCTGCTGTAATAGCTTCAGTAGATAGTGGGGTTCCTGGTGCACACTATATGGGCAGTCCAATTTTGAGCTAATGCATAAAATACAATGAAAGTTGCAATACATGTACTTCCAAGGAACATTAATTCAACTACATGGATTCTATAGAAGAAAAATGTAGAAGGAGAGGTGGAAGAGAAAGAAAGAAAAATTGCTCTCCTTGCTTTTCTTGTTCAGTCTAGAGACAGGTGTCCCCACCTAGGGAAAAGTGAAGCCTCAGCGAAAATGCAGAGAGAATCCAAATAAGTAATTCTGGACTTTTCAGCTTCTGCAGTCCCAGGCCTTAGCAATTAATGTATAATTTAAGACAGTGCTTCTCAAATTTTAATGTCCATGTGATCATCCAAGGATCTCGTTAAAATGCTGGTGTGGACTCTAAAGGTTTCTTAGACTCCTTGTTTCTAACAAGCTCCTGGGTGATGCCCATGCTGATGACCTTTGGACCACACTCTGGGTATCATGGATTCAAGGGACTAAGTAGGAAAATTTTAACCATGCCTAACTTTTACCAGGCTTGTTGACTTTAAAACCTAACCTATAAAAGATGTGCATTGACCAGATGCAAGCATTTTAAGCTAACCTCACACAATCACTGAATTGTTAATGAATGTGAAAACCTCCTATGATTCAATTGACTATTGCTATGTGAAGGTGTTTTAGTCTCTCTGAGGAGAAAACATAAAAATATGGCAAGTTGTTGTCTCACCTGTGAGTCATTTTAGGTTATTCTTGCAAGTACAATGGTTGAAAACACATCAAGTAATAAAAAGTTAAATAGTAAAATATTCAGGCCCTGTTTGCACTGTCATATATACTGATCATAATTACAGACTGTAGATTTTCATCTAATTGCTAAACAGTGAGTCGGCTCTTGAATAATTACGAGGAAGGGGTGTGACTTATGGTTGGAACAGCCTCAGAGTACAAAACACTTGTTTTTCAAATGTCACTATGACATTTCAAAAAAAAAAAAAAATCAAAAGTGAAAGTAATAACAAAAACAGCGCAAATACTAATCCAACACTGAAGTCTAGTGAAAGGGGCCCTGAGCTCACTGACTGAAATAAAGACACTCTGACTCTATATTTCTTGGCGCTGATTGCCCACTGGAGTTACCTGGAATGCCTTTAACTCTGGGCCTCACCACCTAGCACTCTGTGGAGTTTTATCAGATGGGGTCTAGGAAGCTGTGGTCCAAACAGCTCCCCAGGTGAGTCTAATGGCAGCCAGGGCTGGGAACCCTTGATCTATGGCAGAGATTCTCAAATTTGGTCCCAGAACCAGCAGGATCAACATCACCTGAGAATTTATTAAAAATGCAGATTCTTGTACCCCATGCCTATCCCTGATGGGCTGAATCAGAAACTCTGGGACCAGCGTCTATCAATGTATGTTTTAGCAAGCCCTCTAGGTGAGTCTGATGCATGCTACTGGAAGTTCTTTTCTGAGAAGTGGGTAAGTCCTTGTCAGTGTTCTTACCTAAGAGATCTTATGAGGGGCTACTGAAAGAGCTCGTGCTGAGACTTCTCTTTTGGATGGCCTCCAACCTGGCCTGTAATGTTAATTCTAGAGTGGGTTCTGCTACTTTCAGTCTGGGAGTCTCAGCAATGGAAGGAAACATAATGTCATTTAATTAAAGGTCTAATTGCCACTAAGCCTTTTAAAAAATAAGATCATGTATAATACACTCAAATACCTCCAATGATAGGAACTACCACATGGCCCAATCTTTTCCCCTTTCAGATGCTTACTAGGTACACAGTCTAAGTATTTTTAAAGATGATTCATTTATATGTGAGAGTGACCCTTGGGATGGATCCCATAATCTGCACAAACTGAGGCTTAGAGAAGTTTCACAGTTGGGCAAGGTCATACAGTTTCTTACCAAATTTATACCAAGTTCTTTGCCTTGAGGCAGTATAGAGAATTCATTTTCAGAGATGATAATCAATAATCTGTTGTTAAGAAAACTAAACTGTCATTTTACATTCTCTTATCTCTAAAATAAATACTCCTTGTTCCTCATAGCCAGTACCTAGCCCCTTCATCATCCCTGCTGGGTCCTATTGATCAGCACACTACATAGCAAGACTGTTAATAGACTGTTTAGCATTCCATCTATCCATCGGAACAGTGTTTTTTCATGTCTTGGCACACGTGAAAATGATAATACTGGTAAGGTGTACTTGGCAAACGAGAGGATTTGGGGTGGGGTAGGGGAAATCTATGCAAGACTTGATGAAAAAAAATTGCATGTTATTTGTAAGGATATTACCAAATAATTTAAAGTTTTATAGAAGAGACTGAATTTGTATCTAACTTCAAAACCTAGTATTTTCATTTTTTTTTCATAACTTGGACTTAATTCCATGAACAGGTATTTCCTATCTACTTATATGCATGAAGTGGGTATCCCTGGTCGAGACTGTTTGATGATGATCTCTTCAAATTCTTGATAGAGACCATAAATGAAAAACTTTGTGTAAGTAGGTGAATATTTGACAGCATTTTTATAATAATTAAAAAATGCATAGCATTTGGGTTTATATTTCAAGAGTCTAGTAGCTTCTCCTTTATTGAAAAAAAAGTAGTGTTAAAATATCCTCTGACAATGTGAATGGATTTTGAATACAGTGCAAGCTTTTTCTTGCAAGTGTTTTACATAATGATGATGCTTTAGTTTGCTGATACACATGTGCTGTTAGAGCAGTTATCATGCAACTGAGACTTTGCCACTAAAAGGGTGCCGCAGTCACAAATGGATAAAAGTATCCACTATTTATGTGAAAGCAAACATACGGGGTAACCAGTTGGATGTGGACTTGCCAGGAGGCCCACTCAGCCATCTTGCCCTGCTCTCCCCAACTGCCTGGCTTTCTGAGCACATGGATGAAGTCTTCTTAAAGCTCTTTGTCCACCATGGCAGTGGCACACACTATACTGAATCTTATATCCAGTTGGGAGAGCACCTAATTGCCCATGCACTAGGGAAGAATGGCAAGGGCTGTACCTCATTCATTGTGCTCTTCACCTGTAGAAACAGTCAGACAAGTCACCAGTTCCTTCTTGTTTAAGAAGCTTTCAAGGGAGACCTAGATCCCAGAAAATGCTCCTGGTGGCTACACATGACTGATATGGTTGTCCCAAGCTTTAAATAGCTGCCCCAAGGTCTCCCATCCAAGTACTAACCAGGCCCGACCCTGCTTAGCTTCCGAGATCAGACGAGATCGGGCGTGTTCAGGGTGGTATGGCCGTAGACAAATAGCTGCCCCAAGGTCTAAAGGGATCAGTATCTTACAACACTCTGCATTCCTGGAGCCCATGATGGCAACAGGATGGCCAATTATCATACCCATGCCATTATTTTGACATCAAAGGCACTTTTCTGAATAGTGGCTCAGGACAAATCCACTAGGGAAAAAATCTGCAAGCACCTCCTGGATGCGAATGATGATCCTGAGTGGCTACGTTTGTTCTGCAGTCACTCATTCCAACCCATATTCAGTCCCAAGGGGTCAGCTGCCAGCATCCTGCCTGACAAGTGTTTTCTGAACAGAGTCCAGTCTGAAGCCCACCTCCACCAAAATGATCAGGGGCTCCTGGCAAAAGTGCAGTACCATGGATGCCCCCCAAATTAAAAGAACTCAGTCTACTAGAGACACAGATTATAAAATGTAGATAACAGAACACACTCTGAACAAGAATTATAGGGAGCTATGAAACTTAACTATGGAGACCCAGAGTAGCTTTCTTAAGAAAGGTTTGCTTGAAGGGCATGTGGACATTAGCAAGCAAAAAGTGGTAGGCAAACTACCTAGGCAAAGGCATGTTCAAAGGCCCTGTTACAGAAGCATGGAAAAGAGGAAAGGTTGAGCAAAGGCCAGTATGATCAGAGGCAAGAAACCAGGGGAAATATGGCTCAAGAGAGACGGAAAAGTAAGTGTCAAGTCCCACAGATATTTTTAGAACAAATGAGACACTTTATCTTTGTTCTAAAGGCAGAAGGAAGCCATTTAAGAGTTTCAAGCAAAAGAGGTGAGAAAATAAGGAACATGATCTGATTTACATTTTTAGAAGAAATCACTCCAGCAGCTGGGTAGAGGAATGGCTGTATGTAAACATCCAGAATTCAGCTTGAAGATATTTATTAGTTGAGGTGATAATATTGACTTTGACTGCATAGGGGGGTAGTAGAGGCAGAGAGAACTGGAAGGGATAAATTATGTCAGAGATAAAACCAACAGGATCTGGTAATGATTTGGTTCTCCACCCTTAAGAAAATTCTGGTGACTTGGATGGCAGTTCTTGCCTACGTACTCACTGACTTCTGTGTCTCCAAATGGGGAAAAACAAAGTAGGTTGGTTAATCTTTACAGAGTCGTTTTACTCAAATTCAGTTGATTTTATTATTGTTCATTTATCTGTACTATGAAGTAAAGTACAATTTCTCCAATGCACAAAGCCAATTAATTTTGAGAGCTTTAAGAAGAGATCTCTGTGTCCATATATATTATATTCATAACCCCATGCAAGAAGTCAAAGTATTTTACATGTGTGATGAGCTTAGGTCAGCTACAAAGTTAGAAGGGAGCAGTCCTTAAAATCGTCCCAGTTAGGACACCAACTGCAAGCTTAGAGAGTTCCCAAAACCACCCTTGGATTTGATACTTTGCTAGAAAGACACTGAAAGCTGTTATACTGAAGGTTTATCAAAGGGAAAGGATAGAGATTAAAGTCAGCCAAGAAAAGAGGTACGTAAGACAGAGTCCAGGAGAAGGACCCACACTTGAAGCTTTCATTGTCCTTTCCCCATGAAGTCAACATGCATTCCTTTTCTGGCATTCATATGTGAGAAGACACCCAGCGTATGGTCAACCAAGGAAGCTCAGCCAAGTCTCAGTGTTCAGAAATTTACTGGGGCTCCATTATATCTGCAAGATTGATTGGCTGACTGTGCATGTGACTGAACTCAGTCTCCAGGTCAAACAGGCATGCATGACCCAAAGCCCCCACCCAAAATCACACCGTTACTATCTGGCTCACCTGAGGCACCAAGGCAAACAAATGTTACATCCCAGGGCCAAGAGCAAAAGGCTAGACTTCTTCTTGGGCAAGGTTGAATTCTTTACAGCATAATATGCAAATGATATAAAAAAATTGATGATTTATGTCACAAGCAGTAGAAATGTAATTAATGTCAATATTGCATTGAAGTGGAGTATGGGCTTTGTAGAAATATGCAATTTCTCTTTGGAAGCAGCAAATTAAATGAACCAAGGTCAAATTCTACCTTGTCCAGAACTAGCTTTGTATCTATTAGAAAGCTTCTTCTAAAGATTTCTCTATCTATTCTTTCTTATTGTCCTCAAAATCTACTCCCCTGTGGTAGGGAGGAAAAATGCATTTTTTTTTTTAACATCACCTAAAAGGGAAGTTGGCCCCCATTTCAACATTTTAATCTTTCTCCAAATTCTGAGTTTCTTGGTTGAGTCATTTCTGGCTGAGTCAGTTAATGAGACAGATCCTAATAACTTCCCTTCCTATATTTGAGGAAACCCCCATGAGGAAATGCCAGTTTCTTCCCTGGCACACCTACATATACTTTGCCATTCAATAAAATCAAGCAGTTCCATGGAGGTAACACTTGACATAATGTGTAAACAATGGTACTACACACTATGTTAAGTTAGCCCCATGTTAAGTTGGCATCGTTGCTGATATTCCATCTATTTTTTTTTAATTGAAGCCATCTATTTTAAAAGAAGATGAAAATATTACTTATAAGATACCAGCAGATGGTAGAAGCATCATGGTCACCAGAAATTTCCAAAATCACTTAGGCCAGATGCTTCTAAAGCATTCCCAGGAACTAATTTGATATTTGCTTTCTTTGTTGCCGAAATTCTGAGTCCCTTTATCTTTTCTATTCCCCATGGGCTCTCTCTCCAAGACAGATCCATTGTAAGTGGCTTCTGACAGTGGTTCCTGTGCTATATGTTCCTGGTTTGGCCCTCTTGCCATTTAACTTTATTCTTTGCAAAATATGGTCTTTGTAGCACTGCGATAGGACATGATCACTATAAAGGTTTTAATTTTCCTGATTTTCCACACTCTGTAAAGCAAACTTGTTATTGATTTCCAAATTCAGAAAGTGGAAGTTTGGGGGATGTATCAAATTGGGAATCTCATGGAGCACTTGTCTTGGCTAATTTCACATAATTATAGGATTTTACAGGACATTAACAAGTCTCTTCTGTCATTTTATTTCCCTCACCAAGTCTCTTTTATTTTTACTTTTTATCTTCAATCCTAACAACACATATCTAGTTTTTGTTTCAGTGCATTTTGGTTTCTTCACTTTTCAATGCATTCTGGTATATCGCTATCCAGAAGGAGGCCTAGTTTCTTTTTTTTTCCCCCAAGTGAATTGTTTTAAGGTTGATGCGCAGAAAGCAGTGAACCAATACTACACAGAGTAAACAAATATGGTAAAAAGTGAAAAAGGTGGTAGAAAGGCTGACTGTGGGGAAAACACAGAGTGCTAGGGGGGCAGAGAGGACAAGAGACCTAATTCTGCCTGAAGTATTCAGAGAAGGCTTCCTGGGGGAGGTGACAGCAGTTTGCATCTCACAGGCTGAGAGGCATTAACATGGTAGAAGTACAGAGTCTAGTAGATAAGACGGAGGGAAGCTTAGTACAATACATTTATGTTTATAGATACAGGAACAGGTGCTTTTAGAGTATGGAGACCTAGCCTAAACTTCCAGTCATAGGAGCAAAGGCATTTGCCTGGAAGAAGGACAAGCATGATCAGGATGGAGACTCTAATGTCAGTAATGAAGGTTAGAAACCATTCCTTTTTGATAGCATGATGCCTGACATCCTGTGGTTGGCTAGATCTACCAGTTCACTTGGTAACCTGGTATGGATCTAAAAAATCACCTGAGGCCAGGTCTGAGTTAGTTTGGAGTCAGGTGTGAGTAAGGTTGGACTTCTTTTCTCATAAAAAAAAAAAAATATATATATACACATATATACACATATATATTTATAGTATATATATATAATATATACATATTATATAGATGTGTACTATATATAGATATAGATATAGATAGATAGGTACTATATAGTACCTATCTATATAATATGTATTATTATATGTACTATATGTATTATATAGATATGTATATTATTATATAAATATATGTGTATATATGTATATATAGTTATATATTAATATACAATATAAATATCACACATAAATATATAAAATTATATCTAATTTGAAAATCATACACACATACATGTATCCAGTCTACAGACGGTGTTCTAAAAATGGCACAGGGACACCAGGAAGTGGCCCAGAGGGTCGGGGGCGAGAGTGGCCATGTGGGCTCAAGCAGAGCAGCCTCTCCATCATCTGGCATCTATCTTGGCTTCCCGAGCAGTATTCATTCCAGTTAGAGTTCCAAACAAGTCTGAAAACTAATTTCAACAAGCACCTCGGTATTTCTCCAATTCCTTGCATTGGTCTGGAGAAACTTAGGTGAAGGGCATTTCCCCATGATTTCTGAGCCCCCTTTTCTCCATAACAGGGAACTGGCATCCACAAAGGACAGTAAATGTGTCAATGCAGGTGGGCCGTCAGACCGTCCTCGGTCCTACTTTCATTCTCCATATGCCACCTTAGGAGACACATTGGCTGTTCCTCCACCTCCACTTAACCTTGGCTCCCTCTTTCCCCTGTTACCTGTAGATGTTCTAAGAACTCAAGCCCTGGGATAGGACCCCTGGCATCTAATTGCTGACCCACTCCACTGTAGTATATAAGAATTACACTATTGCATCCATTCTAACTTGGGTTTACATTTTTAAAAGAGGTTCAGTGTATCTCCTCATAAGGTTTATTAAATATTTATAATCAGCCTCATTATCTGGGTAAAAGAATACATGATGCCAAAGTTTTGAAGCTATTCTCATTTGGAAAAAAAAAAAAATATATATATATATATATATATATATATATATATACAAGTCTCCAACTTGAAAGCCCCACAGGACCCATTTTTGCTGCAGCAAAAGGTTTTGCAGAAACTGCACCCCTGTCACTCACACACAGAGTAATCACTAGAGATTACCAGTCATTTTCATTATAGGTAATTTCAGGGTGTGTTATTTTGCCTTGTCACTCACATTCCTGGGACCTTGCCAGAAGGTGTCACGAGGAGTAAATCAGGAAGCCAACCAGAGTCCCAGCCCCACAAGATTAAACCCAAGGCTTCACCAAATATTCCAGGCCAGATGGCATCTATCTAAATATTGACAAGGTGGGGGAAAGGTAGGACATTGGTCCCGCCTAGGTGAGCAACACGTATCAGGAGATGCTCAGCTCTTGTCTTCACTTGTCTTGGCTTCTGCCATACTCCAGAATCTGTTTGTCCAGACTCATCAACATGGGGGACAAAGCCCCTGAAAGATCTTGCCCCAGTTTCATCTCTCCAAGTCCCCGGTGTCATAATCTACCCCCACATCCATGCTGAACATTTAGTATCTCAAAAGTCCCAGTCTCTCTCCAAAAACCTTTCCCCCTCTTCCCTTATCTCAACATCAACCTTAGCTTGAGTACTTTACTGATCCTTACCCTTCCTGAGAGTTTCTCTAAGGCTGGAATGCCCCTCCTGAATACCCATTGCCGTATACAGAACCCTCTCACACTTTTATGCCATTGCCCAGTTTCATTCACTCGCATGGCCCTTCTTGGTGAACAATTCCTAAGTATCAAGCACAACAGTATCCATGATAAATTCTTACCCATGCAGAGCTTACATTTCAGTGGAAAAGAAAGGCAAGAAAAGGTTATGTTTACAGAAAATCATCATGGTGGTGTATAGAAATAGAGGGTTGCTATTTTAGATAAAATATCCCTGAGGAGGTGACATGGAGAGAGGGCTAAATGATGAAAAGTCATAAGCCACATCTCTGGGAAGACATTCAAGACAGAAAGACAGAAATGGTACACTGTGCATATAGCAAGTACAAAGGCCCTGAGGTAGAAGCAAATTTGGCACACACCAGAATGGCAAGAAGGGTAGTATAATACCTGAGCAGGGGAGTGAAAGGGAATGAAGTCAGAGCTGCAGGTAGGAACAGGGCACATTATGTCTCAAAGTCTCTAAGGCTATCACCAACCATGTGATGTTAACTGAACTACTTCTGACTTGCCATTCAGAATAAGATTTCTCAAAAACAGGATGTGTTCAAAGACGTTCGGGAAACATTCTGCTCAATTGCTAAAGGGACAACACCCTCTTCCCAGGGTTCTCTTGACACCTCACCTGTGTGTCACATATTGGAGGTCATCATTACCCTCACAGGTGACTATGACATCTCACTGCTTTTCCCTGATCAACTCCATCTAAAGGACTATGACTGTTAAAAGAATAAAATGACAAGTCACTCTTAGACTTTTAAATATTTTATTAAAACAGTGAGAAAAAAACAGTCTATGTACTTCCTGCTCTTTCTGCACCTACTTAAGTTACATAACTGAACAACTAAACTCAGGAGACTATACCGCATCCATAGCTCCTCTGCCTCCAATTTACAGGCTCTCCAGGAAAGCCTCAGTCTCCCCCAGTAGTGCAGGCCTTCTTGGCCATCACATTAGGGACAGGCGATGGCAGCACCAGACAGATGGGACTCTTGGCTCCACCTTTTATAATCTGGGTGGCTCTGGGTAAGTTAGCCTCTCTAAACCTTAATTATCACATCTATAATATGAAAACAATGAAAGATTTTTTTTATAGATTATTCTATGTGTTTACGTGTGTGTGTGTGCATTAACTGAAATACTACTTACACAGTATTTAGACTTGATAACATTTATTTATTTATTGGATACATTATGCTGGTCCCTCAAATAAGTTACCCCTTGGGCTGAACTCTGCATAAAGGTCTATTTTGTTAGGACAGAACAGTCTCCCTCTCCCCTTCTCTCCCTCTTCCTTCTTTCTTTGTCCCTTCCTCACCGAAACCCTATTTCCATAAGGTCATATTCACAGTGCCGGGAGTTAAGACTTCAATATATCTTTGGCGGGGGGAGCGGTGGGGGAGATGCAGTTTACCCCTAACATGTCCCCTATGGAACTCCAAGTGGTTACAGGACTAAAAGTTCAAAGCTCTGGAGCATTTAAAAGTGTAATTTCTAAAGAATAGTGATAATAATATTATTAAAATTTTAAAAAGCCTGAGTTCCACTTCTACTTCTGATTACTACCGTGACTTTGAATAAGTTATCTTAATTGTTGCTTTCTCAAATGTGTAATAGGACAAATAATACCTGGCTCAGATAATAGTGCAGGCATTAGTGCCAAGTAAAGTTCTTTGAACACTGCGTGTGAAAGGATGATGATTACAACTTTTAAATAAAGGAAGCTGTCAACATGAAGTCTGTCCCTTGGCTGCATGGGGAGCACCAGGCATGGATGCTATTTTCCCTGCGGTGGTGTGAGTTAGCCTTTCACCAGCCTGACCCGGTGCCTGGTTCCTGGGAACCAAACTGCGAACTTGGTGAAGAAGCCTGTCTGGACAAACAGGACAGTTCTAAATACCATTCCCAATGTCTCTGTTTTTTTCCCTGGAATTAGGCAGAGGGGCCTCTGTTGTCAGTTCCATGACGCAGAACTGGAAGGCAGGGAAACCAATCTCTGCTCAGCGTGCACATCCGAGTTTCTGAGTCCCGCGTCCTCGAGCATGTGTTGCCAACCTTACTCAGTGAATGAAGCCAGAATGCAAAACAAAACACACAACTGAACGGTGTCATTCAGAAGGCTTGGAATTATTTTGAATGCTTTAGTATACAAACCAGACTTGGCGAGAAGATGTTTGCACAGGCCATCTTTAAATAGACGTAGCAAAGAACAGAAAACAGAGGCAACCATTTTGGTATCTCAAACTGAAGAATGAACTCCAACCCAGGTCTATTTCAGTTATCTCAACTTTTATACCTTGATGAGCCTTGGAAAAAGTGCCAGCACTCCATTTAATTGTGTGTGCCAACACGCCCGGGAGTGATAAACAGAACACGACAGGGATGTACATTTCTAGAAACTCCCCCAATGCCTTGCTCTACTCAGTGTTTGGTATGTGAGCCAGCAACAGCAGCATCACTGGGAGCTTGTTAGAAATGCATCAACTTTGGCTCCATCCCAGGTTAAGTGACTCAGAATCTACATTAAAACAAGATCTGCAGGTGATTCAGAGGCACGTCATAGTTTGAAAGGTGCTCTTCAGCACCACTCTGCTCTCCTAGCCTGCCTCATGCTGATTTTTGTGTGTGTATATCTACTCAGCAGCCCGGCTGTACCAGCCAAGGGCCACCAACACGCACGTCTCCCCGTGAAACTCCTCTACTGAAGAACTAGCTATACTGAGAGGCTATACCTCAGTCCATCTCTTCCTAAATCCAAAAGAGACACCGTCACAAGCTGCAGAGAACATTGCTCGTTGGTGGCAGTGGTGACGAAGAGCATCAGAACTGAAGCCTGGCTTTGTTCTCACCTATGAAGATCTGCAGATGGAAAATGCTCTATCAGCCTCGATCCCAGGCCAGGGGCAAATTAACAGCCACCCAGCTGGTGGCTTCTCTTCCCGGCCAAACAGTGGTTGAACCTAGGCTTCTCTTTCCCAAAAACGTGGCATCCAAGGCTCTCCCTGGACAACAAACATGGGCTTCAATTTCAGAGAGAAATGCACATTTCTTTTATCTTCTGCCTCTGTGGGCTTTAAAGGGATTCTCATCAAAGGGCCGACGGGGAATTTTGCAGCCCTAGCTACCAATATCTAAGTCAAGTTTGACTGGTTATTCAAGGGTCAAAATGCTTTGCATCCACTCCATTGAGATTGGACACCTTTTCCATTGATCAGGCTGATATTCTGCTGTAGAACTTTAAATGAACAACATGACAAACACAGGTAAACTAAGAATTAAAGACAGTCTGATTTTCAACATGCTGGCCCCTTGCTCCACTCTGCTGTGGGAGGGGTGAACTTGCTTAAACACAACTGGTTTATGGTAAGTAAATGGATGTCAAATATAGTCCCTCCCCAAATGCAGTATTTTGAACTTCCTAGGGACTGTGTTATTAGAAGATGTACATTCAGTATTTAAACCCTGATGGCTAGCTGAGGCATTTATCATTGATCGCAACTCATACTATCCATCTATTACTGACTGTGCCTTTAAGTACTAGATGGGCTTTTCATTTGTTTTCTTTTGTTGCCCATCCTCAAGTTCTGATCCTGTAGTTTTCTTACTGACCTATACAATCTTTATCGAAAAAGAAAATAGCAAATATAAACATGTTTGTAAGGAGAGTATTTCTTTAAAAATAAATTTCCTTGCAAACTAAAATGAACAGTCCATTACAACAAATTTCTAGGTAAGGGGATTAGCAAAATATTGCATTCCCTTCCTTTGGAATTTTTTGAGGAATGTGTAAGGAATTCTGGATACAAATAAAATGCTTCAGCTGTAAGTGTTGCTTATGACCCAATTGCTCTGTGTAAACAGAGCAGTAAACTGTCCTAAGAGTCTCAAGGAGAGACATTATGTAATTTACTAGAGTAGCTAAGCATCTGCATCTATTGAGTGATTACAGCACATCAAATATAATCAATATCCATTTCTAAGGAGGCATCTTCAGGGTCTCAGAGCCTGATATACCACACATTCAATGTCAGTACTACTTGTACTCAGAGATGGTCTTATGTGCTCTTGAACTCTGGGGACTATAACAAGAAAATACTATTTGCTCTGTAAGGATAATGACCTAGTTGACCATAATAAAATAAGAAAGATGAAAGATCACTGCCAGGCCATGAAATCTTTTAGAGCAAGGAGAATATTTTCTTTGTTTCAGAATTAAAATGAGGTGATGGCTAGTGAGAGAGATGGAGACATCATGATGATCATCTAGGCTCCCTGCAAGGTCCCTAAGGGAAGTATGTTTGTATAGTTTATCAAAACAGCAGGAAAACAGAATTATTTACTCTTAGCTGGATTTTTATCACCAACCCATATGTTACAGCTGATGTAAAAGCCCATGGATTTTTTTTTTTTTTTCCAGAGGTAGGGGTGAGGAAAACACAAAGAAAGGAGGTATTTCTCCTGAGACCCATGAAAGAACTGGCTCTCTTATCCTCCCTGGGCAGCAGCCCTTGGTCCAATTTTTCTGGATGACATGAAAGAAGAGTAAGAAAAGCCAGAGACAGTGGAAGAGCATTCTGGGCCCTTGGGAAGAGGAAAATACAAATTGCCACATTCCCAGATCATGATGATGTTTCTGATAACTTCTGAAAACTCTACCTCTTAGGTCTGTGATTCTGGGCAGTGTTGAGAAATAGTACACATCTTTATTAGGATGTGGGGTACACTGAGATCGTGTGGAGAGGAGCCTAGAGACACACTCCCAGAGTATCAGACCCAACAGCTAGATGTTCAGTATATGTTTCCTGTTGAATCTGAATAAAATCCAAGCAGCTCTAACAATATATAGCTCTCAGAGAACCTGTTTCTGTAGGAAGGATGATTAAGAGGAACTCTTCAGTTGCCCAAAGAAGAACAGTCAATACCACACTGTGGCATAATTTACAAAATGAAACACCACACATGCCAAGATAATTTACAAAATGAAACACCACACATACAAGAAGAACATCCTAGAACTAAGAGGTCCAGTCCCTTAATAAGCAGACCTGGATTCTGCAATCCCTTATGACTCCAAAATAAGCTTATAAAGGAATTCATCACACAATGCCTATTAAGTGGTGGCTCATCTCTTGTAATTAAAATAGTTTATTTCTTTTTTTATTATTATGTGCAGTCACTGTGTAATGTATGCCTCTACCATGTCTGCAACTGTTTCTCTGACAAAAAGAAAGCCACAAAAGAGACAGAAGGGAACAAAGGAATACTCAGCAGGCCTGATGACATCATAGTAAGTGCATAGTCAATGTTTAGTAAGTACTTTACCGACATAATCCTTGGAACCACTCAGTGAGTAGGTTCTATCATCATTATTGAAGAGATAAGTAAACTGAAGCACAGAAAATTTCATCAGCCTGCCCAAGGTCACACAGTCAGCGGCAGAACACGGATTCAGACTCCCACAGCCTGGCTCCAGAGACTCACTCATAATCTACTCATCCAGATTCTACATGTACACAGAGAAGTAAGATAGAACTTAAAGGTCACAAATTCAGCCTTCCTCCTTTTAAAAAATCATTTGTTTCTCTTTTATTCCTTCTTCATCTCCCACGACATTGTGTGTGAGTGTCTCCTGTCTCCTCCTTTGCTCATTTCTGCTACTCCTGCAAAATAGAACACAGGAACTCAGCAGCCCTTTCCTAGTACCTCTTCATAATGGCCTCCCTCCCCTCTGATCCCTGATATATCCTCTTGCATCACTAGGCTCTTCCCTTTTAAGGAGCCCATCACATGCCCTCTGTGCAAGAGCATCTGAGAAAACGCGTGCCTAGTTCAAGGGTCTGGAGCTTTGGCCAATATAGAGCTTTCTAACACACTAGAGGGTGTTTTCCTAGCTCCAAAACACAGGAATGGACATTTCCATGTACATTTGCATCCTGCTCCTGGCACACAAGCTGTCTCCTTCTTAGGATACATTCTAAAATGACTGCTCCTTTAGCCAGCAATTCCCCACACTCATTGCATCACTACCCAAGGGCCAGGATACATTTATTGCCCTCATTTTCATTTCTTTTGCCTACAGAGAAAATAATAGTTTTCAAGATTAGGGTCTGTAAATTGACCATTATCCAATTCCATTTCCAGCAAAAATGATACCAATGCTCAGTACTTTACATGTCAACATCTCAAAGCCTAGGGCATATATTAAGAAGTAGAAACATCTGTAGGCTTTTCTAAAAAAGGAAATATATGGCATGGAAAGAACAGGGATTGCCAGAATTTGCTCACAGAATACCACAGAGGATGCAGAAATGGAATGACATTAATGGCCCCAGTCCAACTTGGATACATAATATAGTTCATATGGACATCCTAATCCTGTGGATTGAATGATGCTGCTGGTTTATTTTATTTTTATGTTTGGCTCTGCTACAAAAATTGATATTTGTGATGTATTTAGAGGATATCTAAACAGCTGGTTGAAAAGTAAGTAGATTCACTCAAACTAATTCCAGTAACACTAATTAAGCAGTGAGCAGGGAAATCTGGTCCTTGAGGTTTATTGAATTTTCTGGTTGACTTGAGGTTACCAGACAACATGTCTTTGTTTCATCTTTACAGTTGAAATTTTTATTTTCAAAACTATAGCACTCTGTTTACTTGGTGAAGCACGCTGAGCATTATTTCATCTTCTCTTGTCATGTGGGAGTTCTGAAATGGCCTGCAGTTCATTTTTCTGACTATTGGAATTAACTGTAAAACAACGACTTGCAGGTGTGGAAGTCTAGAATGTGTGATATCTTCCTGGGATTGTCTTAATTTCTGAAAAATGGATTATTTTTTTCCATTCTTCTTCAAAGAAGTGATTAGGTAACCACATGTAAAAATGGATGATTTAAAGATGGGTGAGTTTAAGTTTTTTTTTTTAAAATCACCCCCAAAAAATGGATAGAAAATAAAACTTTGATCTTAAAAAAAAAAATCAAAATCAAACTAATTTCTTTGCCAGTAGACAGAGGCAAAGCACAGATCTCTTGCTTGACTATAGTTTTGAAAAGATGAAATCATGTTGACTTGAAAATTTATATTAGCAGTTATGGAAGATCTGAAAACTACTGGTGCATTTTTTCTCCCTCAGAGACCAAGAAGAGTCAGGCATTCAGCCATAGGATTTTCTTGCAATATATGCTTCAGTCTATCACCTGTTTTGATCTTTAGGGAGCAATGGATATATTGCCCAAATGCAGAAATTACAGCGGGTTAAATGCAAACCTCGATTCAAGTATAAGTGCCCAAGATAAATCATATTTTTGTCCTTCCCCAAAACTGACACATCTTTGTTCCTGGACATCCGTTAGCAGCCTGTAGCTCAACAGGTGTAATGGTCCATCAGCAACAGGAGGGAAGGGGCTTCCGTGCTAGACAGAAAAGAGATTCTCTTTCCAGGTATGAGCTTTTTCAGAGGCAAGAAGAAAAAGAAGAGTACACACGACAGCAAATTCTACCCAGGACGCTTCCTATGGATGGAAATCTGCTCTCAGCTTTTCACAGTCCACTGCTACGTTTTATTCGTCCTCAGTGTGGCACCCCAGTATGCTAGAGCACGTCAGCAGAATGGACCTACATGTTATCACACCCTCCTCATTCCCTTTCTCCACTCTCCTGATGTGCAATAATGCCATTTTCTAAGATGAAGCAGATGAGCAAGACCGAAGTTTCCTGTATAAAGAAGAGAGTCACCAGGGGTCAGACGCGAGTTCTCGGGTTGGGGGACCGAGCTCTATTAGCTCAGTGGTCTTGGAAGTTAGATTTAAGCTCTCTGTGCCTCTCTTCTCCCATCTGCAAAATGGGGAGAATGAAAGCATCTTCACAGATCTCTGGTGAAAATGATCTGTCTATAATGCTTGGCTGTAAATGTCAACTATTACCATTATTAAGCAAATTCTCTTTAATCAGCATTTCAAATTGTTCCCTCACTTTGCAGTTTCTAGCAGCACTTGAGACATGCTCTCTCTACTCCCTCCTCTGTACATTATTCTTACAATAGACAGAAGAATCTTCATAACATCATATGGGGGTGGAAGGTAACCAAAAAGAAGGCCTTGGAACAAGGCAGCACTAAAAGGAGTAGAGAACAATTATCTCAAGCCTCCAGAAAAGCTCAGACCTGAGAAAATGGCATAATGAAAGGTAGCCAACAAAGAGAGAGAGAAAGATTAACTTAGACACCACGGATCTTGGAATTGAAGCAGCTTACTGAAAGCATCCCAGGAGTCAGACTGGAAATGAAATGGAAATGAAAAAAGTCAGGCATCTACTCACACAGAAGACCTAGAGAGGATACCTGAGCAAGGACCACTGGCCACGCCAGCAGTCTGGGCTTCCTATTTGGGAGGATGTCATTGACATTTGTTCCAGAAAATAATTTCCTGAGGAGAAGGTCATGGAAAACTGACAGATGGCAATGACTGCTTTGGAGCAGCAGTCTTTGGTGGCAATTTTGCTAATGTTGGCGACCTTGCTGTGTGCATGATTCGCATAAATTTTCTGCCAAGTTGAAAGTTCTTTGAGGGTTAGGGTTATACCTCATATATTTGTACACCTGTACCAGCCCTAGAATCTGGAATGGAAGATGGCTCAGGTTAGGGACTTGGTAAGTCTTTACTGACTGTTCTACCCCTCGCAGTGAGGCAGGTAGTTGTGCGATGGAATGGTGTCTGCGTTATGGCAGTTTGAGGTGACGTAAACCTGGGGACTGTAACTATCTTAGAGAACAGTTATTATTGGGAAGTATTCGTCAAAACAAAAGAGTGCTATTCTCTGTAGCAACACAATAACCCATATTTTTAAGATGGCCCTGATATTAAGAGTTTTCTTAATTAAGTGAAATTTATTTCAAATATTTAAATATTCCTTTAACCAAAATTGTTTCTTTAGCCAAACCCCATTGACTAAATTAAAATTAAAGTATTTGTTTAGACAAGCTCTCTTATCTAGAGACCACTCTTATTTTCTGAAGTGATACCAAAATCTACCTTTTAACTATGCACCTCTATTTTCTTTGCAAAAGTATAATCTCCTTACACACTACATATAGACCAGGAATGCTCTTCCCCAAGAGCCTAACAGATGGCACTGAAGCTGGAGTTCAGAACTGACCACTCTCTAGCACATAATAGCACAACTGGCAATTCCGAGTCTCATATCCATTTTGTGCTTAAATCACAGCCTATGAGATGTGTTCCTCCTGTGAAACAGGTAACCAGCTAAGTTTAGATGTAACCATTCTTCTAAATTCCACTGTCTTGTTCAGATGACTAGTTTTCAGTGATGATAATTATGCTGGTAGGACAGTGAAAGAGATGGAGGTGAATGGTGCGAGGGATGGGGGTAAGGGGGGAAAGTGATGGTTATAATTTTTTCGATGTCCTGCACTGTCCCTAGTATCACCATCCTGATTTTGCCAACAACTGAAAGGCAAGGAAGTTGGTGCTTAGGGGTATATTACAAGATACAGATTATAGAGCAAAACTGGGATTTAAATCCCTGAAATGTGACACTAGAGACCTCTCCTTAACCCCAGATTCTCTGCTCCTATCACTGACTTGGGTGATACTACCTTTCTCTTCTTTTGGGGAAGGCAAAGTCTGGACATTTGTCAACTTTTGTTTTATTTCGTTTTGTTTTCTTTTGTCTTTGCTTCCAGCCATAGACTTATCTCCAAATTTACAGAGTGCATTAGGATCACACTGTCCATTTCAGGTCTATCCTCAAGTTCCTACAAACGCTATGTTTCTTTCTTCAAGTATCTATCCTGTGCTGGTTCCTCTGGGGAGAAGGAAGGTGATTATGAACAAAGGGCTATCACGTGCCAGATTTGTTGTCAGGGTATTTCACTGTCTGTAAGAGTGCTTCTCCGCCTCCTGGAACCTAAGCATCCATGCTGCCACTCTAGTCACTGAGACTTCCTAAGCACGTCACAGGATTCTGTGCCTCCTGCAACAAGCTAGACATCGTGGGGATTAGAGAATGGAATTCTGGGGAAGACACCAAGGCAGGACAGATGCCAGATATAAAACAGAGTGAGTGACAGAGATGTTGTCCTGACTTATTGGAGCTGACTATGCCTCCCTGCCTGGTACATAGTAGACACCTGGAAATTGTTTGTTGAATAAGAGATAATCTGTGCCCCCTTGACTTTAGATCCACCTCTCTTACTCCTTTCTTGCTTTATCAAAACCCATACTTGGAAGAAGTTAGGGATGTGACATTGGATGTATCTGTTAATCTGTCTAATCCTCAGATGTCCTTTTGTAAAGTAGGGATAATATTGGTATCTGTCTTGCAGGGTTGGCTGAAAGTATTAAAAGGGTTTGTAAATACCAAATACACAGCAGAGTTCCTAGAACATTTTAAGTTCTAATACTACTGTCAAAGTACAAGCATTTGTACATCCATATGTTTCTTAACTTCAGGGAAAGAAGAACTATTGAGAATTAAAAAAATATATAGTGTTTCATCATCTCAGCAATGTTTGCTGAGGTTAAGGATCCACCCTACACTGTTTGCAATCAAGTTGTATGATTGCACTTGGGATGTAACAGGTTGTCCCGGGTATGGGGTACATAAATGCTCCCTGGAAAACATGGAAATTTGAGTGGTCACTGCTAAGTGTTTGTTAAGCAACCTGGGTCATATGGACCCAGTGTACTTATACATTCATGTATCATAGACATGCATAGATAGCTTCAGGCTCAGTCTTTTGGACAGAATTGATTTGGTAGTTGCCCAGTCTTCAATTTGCTTTGTCAGTGCAGACACCACTCAAACCTTGACTGCAAAGCTAAGGACTAAATAAATAGAGGATAAGTCACTTCAGCTCATCTAAATGATTTTGGTATGTGCTTCTCAGTTGATATCCAATTACTAAATCAAAACAGATAAAAGCAGTACATAAGTACATGCGCATTTACAGGCTCTAGTAACTGATTTCGCCAATAACATAATGGCACTACAGGAAAGGTTCCTGGAATCAATAAGTTCCTGGAATCAATAAGTTCTAATATTGCACAAAGATGTCATGGACTGTATGTAGGAGTAGCAACAGCCATTGATAATGTGTACAAGTGTGTCCATACAGTTAAAAAAACTGTCATTTTTGTCTTAATAGAACCTGCCAAAGTCCTGCTTCCCTCTTTGGCTCCCGTTGACTCACACAATCTCTCAAAGTACAAGGGCTCAGTGATACACTTTTGCAAAGAAGAAGCAGTGGCTAATGATGGCAATAGAGCTAGAGAGAAGTGGAAACATGTTGACCGTGACTTGGCAGATTCCTTTGTCAATGAACAGAGAAATGCACTAGGTGTTCTGACAACACCTTAAACCTCCTCAAGGAAAGCTGTTGGCACCCTACGGGCATCCAAACACCAAACAACTAATTTGGTTTCATTTTACAGGGAGCCTGACCTTCTGCTGTGGAAGGACCCCCTTCTCTAAGAGAAAGGCAGTGCACACACAATTGAGTCAGTGTTATGTGTGTGACATTCTCCAAACACATCCAGAGAAAAGCCAGATCACAGCCAAACTATATTAAAATTATACTAAATCCCGTTCTAAGTGTCTCACATGTATTAACACCTTTTATCCTCTTAACACCACTGACACTATGGTTACATCCATTTTTCAGATAGGAACAGATCCAGAGAGATAAAGTTACTTGCCCAAGGTCATAAAACTGAGTGGTGGCTATCCTTGTATGTCCATCTGTCCATCTTTTCCACTGCTCTACTTTTCACTCTTGTGGCTCTTTTGATGATTGCTCTTGAATTAGATCATCAGGGTTCTATACCCAGCCACAAAACAACTGCCATTTGTTTTCATCTCTTCTCTGAGATACAAAACTGTCTTGAGAGCACTGCTTCCTGGGGGCAAATGGTATAAGACAAAGGTAGGGCTAGCTCTCAGACAAGTTGTGAAGCATACATTTTTCTTTGGAGATGACAGGTCTCAAGCTATTTAATCATAAAACTTCTCAAACATTCAGAGAAGTGGAAGGAAAGTAATATAAGCCACCACCAAGGCTGAACAACTAATATTTTCCCCTACTTACTCCATCTGTACCCATGTAATTTTTTGCCTTGAACCATTTTTAACTACAGATACCATAAATCTTTACTCTAAAAAATTTAGCTCATCATAAAATGCAGACATTCTCCGACCTACCATCATATAATTATCTATCTAACCAGGGTCACAGTAATTCTCTAACATCATTTAGCATTCAGTTTCTGATCTCTAGTCTTCAGAGTCTCTCAGTCTTTCCTGATAGAAGGCACCCTTCCATTTCCTCCATCTAGTTTCTCCAAACCCAATGACTTGAACCCAGCTAAGTGCTCATTTCCTCAAGACCTTGCTGTTTTCTAGAGATGAGAATTCCAGACTCCTGTCCAAATGCCTTAATTTACATCATAATTGGTCTGATCTTGAATACAAAGAGGAACAGGCAGTGTGGACGGTTCCATTAAGCATTAGTATGGCAAAGAGAAAATGTTTTGGCAAAGACTGTAAACCATCAATTTAAAATCAGGAATTTGAAAGGTATATCTCAGGATTGTTAAATCCTCTTAACCTCTTTGAACTAATCTGCATACTGAAGGGTCATTATCAATCCATCCCATTCAAAGTAACAGATTGGCAATGTGTGAGACAAAAGAAGAGAAGAGAAACATTTCTAGAAAGAACACTGAGGTTGGAAAGTATGGAACCATGAGACACCTGCTATGGTTGGGCACAGACTATGTTGCTTGGATTGGTCATTAGAGCCCAGAGTGGTAAACCAGTTTGCTATATTAACTCTGGGCCATAATCAATTTCCAGTATACTCTTCTAGCCCCTCCAATAGAAGCCACTATCGTTACTCATGCATGGTGTGGTCAGGCATCTGTTCCCTCCATCTTTTATCTGAATACGAAGTCTCTTGTCTGCTCCCTCTTGTAAGCAGTGTTATTATTACTTACTATAAAGTCAAAATTCAAATGTTCCCATTTTCCCCAATACAGCTAATATTTTGGGGGTTTTGTTTATTTTTAATTCATGGTCCAGTCAAGGATCAGGCACTGCATTTAGTGTTTTTGTCTCTCTAGACTCCTCTAATCTGAAACAGTCCCACGTCTTATTTTTGTCCATTATGATACCGACATACCAGCTTTCTTTTAACTTTTAATAATTTGATCCATTTCTTTCAGAATTCCCAGTATACTGTTTTAATTACAGAGCTCTCACAATTCTGTAACCTATTCTTTGTGCTAAACATTATTAATGCTATGGCATAAACTTTCCCAAGTTTATCCATCATAACTCTGAAAAAATAAAAAAAAAATATATCATCACTACCTTTGATAGATTTAAATGTCCCATTAAAGAATGCTTTGGAATTTATTCAACGCCTGTCTAGTTTGAGATTTAGATTCTTCAAAACCGCAAATATTATTTTACCTCTTCCTGAACATCTTTGTGCATATAGCTTGGTCCTTATTATTTTCTATCAATATTCTTAATATTTTTTGTTTAAATGCTCATTTTCCTAGTATTAATTCATACGATTTACTATTTTACTTTTTTAAAAGTTTGTTATTTCCCTTGAAAAAACAAAAAAATCTTGAAATTTACTGTTGTTTAATGTGAATGTCTTTGCTCATAAAAATTTATTACTGTTAAATAAATGAGAAAATTAATATGCCAAATTAATATGCCAAATTAATAATAAGGAAGGAACAGTCCATCATTACAAAGTTCTAATGTTGAAACTGACATAATAGGCTCAGGTCTGAATATGAGCTGATGAGTTTTATACATCATGGAAGCCTATGTGTGCCACTTCACTGTTACATACTCAAGCTTTACAGTCCTTGCCTAATTTAGCCACAGGGGAATCTGTCTATTAGACTGAGACCTCTTTGAGGACAGGGATATGTCTTATTCCCTATGTAACCCCAGCAGCCAGTGTTAAACATTTAGTAGACATTTGCTTTATATTTGTTTTAAACTAAAGTTTTAGCTGATTTCTGTTATCTGTAGCAGATTCCAATCCTTCCATCTTCCAAAGCCAGTATGCCAAAACATACAGCCTCTCTGAAATACTGCATCCTTCCTCCTGAACAGAGACTCAGTTCTCAGGCTCTGTCTTTTGCCTATCAGCTTAAAATGAGTTGGACTCCAAAAAAGGAAGGAAATGTTAAGTCTTCATCTCTTTCCTCTGCCGTGGCCAGGTTTTCTCTGGTTTCTTCTCTTTGTGCCCCAAAGTCAACCTAACTGAACTTAACAACACTTGTCTGCAATGTCACATACACCCCCGCTTAAATTAAATATCAATTAATCAATCCATCAGTCAAATAAACAACCTAGCTCTGGCCTCAAGGCACTTCCCCATGACAATGGCCTTCAAGGCTCTTTCCCATGTTTTCATGCCTAAGAGAACAAGATGTTAGCAAGGGCACTGCTGGAGCTATGAGATGCTTCCTCATCTAGAACCCCCACTGTAATATTGTTTTGGAATTCCACTTATCACAAACACAATCCTAATCACTCCATCAACTCCTAGCTGTTCTCCCTGCATGCACTTACTATCCACTTCTTCTCCCCAACTTATCCTTCAGGTAACTATCGGAACATTCTCTACTTCTTTCAAATATTGAACTTCTCACAGTTCATCTTCATAACCAAAACACTACATGTAACATAAAATGCCCTTGCCAATTAGAGATTAACTTCCCTAGTCATCTTCTCCAGCATTCTTTCTTCTCTCCATGAACCCTGTCCTCTTTAAATGCTCCACATATTTTGCCATTATCTCCAAACACTCAGCCTTTTCACAAAACATGCCTTTGCCAGTGGCAGGTCCTCCACATGGAATGTTCTTCAATACCTGTACCCTTGACTTCTGGGTTCCCTGGCAGAGAAATGTCCACAATTAACTGCTCAGGATACTCCTTGCACTTTGAGACCTTCTTCGAGTTTATGATGGCACCTTCTGCCAAGCTGGAATTCTTCATGCAGACCACCATTTCTGCTCACTCTCTTTATTCCAGCCGTTCTGGCTTTTCAGATGCCAACCTCAGGTCTTTGCAGCTGCTATTGACTCTATGATCCAAGAATTTTCGTAGTTTTTCCCTCATCTCCTTCAAGTCACTGATCAAATGTCATCTTCTCCAAGGACATCTTCTCACCTTCCTAGGACAGCAACCTCAGCCTAACCTCTAACCCCTTAGTCAACATTTTTTTCACAGTGTTTGTGATTGCCTGACATCAGCATAGAGATGAACCTCATTATTCACAGGTTCTCTATTTCCAAACTCCCTTACTTGATGAAATTGGTGTGTAATTCCAAAGTGATTACTTGTGCTTTTAAAGTCATTTGCAGACATATTCAGAGCAGGGAAATATTTGAGTCATTCAATGCACACAGCCTCAGCTAAGGCTGGACAAGGTGATGCTCTGCTTTGTTTTAGCTCTAAGGGTGAATTTGTAGTTTGCTTAATGCCTAAGTTTTGCATTGTTCTGTTTTTGTCAGTGATTTTGTGGTTTAAAATAGCCCCCAAACTAAAGTGCTATCTAGTATTTTTTAGTTCAGGATGCATGTATTATTTAACTTTGTTCAGGAATGAATTATAATTCTCTTGGCCATGAGTTCAATGATACTGACCAATAATATATATTAAATAACGCATCTTCAAACAGATGCAAACATAAGTCAATGTTATGTCTTGATTGGTTGATAAAATTTTGTGGTCAGAGTCTCAGAGGAACCTAACCTTGTATTTCTCCTAGGAGCAATGGTTCACTATTCCATAATTCAATGTTTATGGCAACTTTATAGAATATAACAGCAAGTAACAAGAATTGGCTGCATTGGGTGTAAGCACCATACCATCAGAGTTTGTGCAGCTCTGTAACGTGGCTAAATTTCCCTGCCATATGTTTGTCACATAGTAGGTGGTCAATAAATATGAGCTGAATTGCACTGAAGCAGGAGTCGTTCAAAGATAGAGAGTATTATCCCCTATCTCTGAGCCACTAGTTTTAAACTAAACTACCATTGGCACACCATAAGCTCTTAGTAATGGAGAATAAAGAAAATAGAAATGAATGAATGGACTGTGAATGTCCTACCCCAAAAATAGCAAGACCTGGATTTTAGCTAGAGCTTTTCATCCAGAAACACTAAGTACTCCTCTGCTACTATTTTGTCACTACTGCCTTATTTGTAACATTATCCTTAAGACAGGCTTTCATGCACAGCTTCAGTCTTGGAGGCACCACTGCATCCATAATATGCTCCAGAATGCTCATATCTGTAACAGACTGAAATTGCAAAATACTCAAAAGCTTTTTCAATGCCCAGGAAAAGTGTATAACCAGAAAAAGGAGGAATATATGATGCAGTAATTGAGTGCATCCTTTTTGTTTCTAGGGCAAAACATATACAACCTCAATCAAGCTACCCAGATTTTAACTTGGCCAAGCTTAAAGATGTTTTCTAACAGAGACCTAGTCTATTTGCTTCCAAAACATCTTCCAAGAACCACGTAAACCTCTGCTTGATGCTTTAAATCTTAAAAAACAAATTAGATTTCTTAAAGAAACACTAGAATGTTCATTGACCGTTTTCATGGCAGAATTGAAAATTGATTTCTCAATTTTAGCTAGGCTGTTTTGGGCCTCTGTGGCTGCTAAAAGGGGAAGACAGACTACCATGATTTAGAAGTTACAAATGAAATCTAAGGAGCAATAGCTTTGTACAGGATAGCAATGAGTGGGGCATTGAGTGGGGGCGGGTGAGAGGGGGAAGCTTGACAAAGTCAACAAAGTTCCCACGTGTTCTGTGGTAGGAGTGGGAGGTGAGGTGAGGCCATCAGAACTCTCCTCTCCTAAAAGGCTCCTAGATCTGACAATGACTTCAGAGAGCAGAAGCCTCTCTGCAATGATTCTTCAGTACCAAGACTTATTTGGTATCACACACTACCTAGCACCAGGGAAAACAAGGGTTTGTTCCATTCTTACACCTGCACTGGCTAAGGTCTGAGACACACAGGAGCGATGAGCAGTAAGTGACACACCCTCGCTGTGCTAAGCATGGCAAAGGAAAAATAGAAAAGCCAGGAGACAGTAGAGCAGGGACACTTAACTAGTTTGGAGGCGGTTGGGAAAGGCTCCCTGAATCAAGTGACTTTGAGAAACTGTACAAAGAGAACAAGGAGTAGGAGCTAACAAGTTTAGGAGAAAGCTAGAAAACATTGTAGGGAGGTACTTCAAGTTGAAGATTCAGCTTCAGAACCACCGATGGCTTCCCCACAGCCTCTCAGTCACCACTTACCCTACCTTGGCATTCAAGGCCTTTATCAAGAGACTCCATTAGGAATCTAAATAATCATAGGGAGTGTGCCTTGTTCATCACTATCTTCAGTGTCTTTTTTTTTTTTTAAAGATTTTTATTTATTTGACAGAGAGAGATCACAAGCAGGCAGAGAGGCAGGCAGAGAGAGAGAGGAGGAAGCAGGCTCCCTGCTGAGCAGAGAGCCCGATGCGGGCCTCGATCCCAGGACCCTGAGATCATGACCTGAGCCGAAGGCAGCGGCTTAACCCACTGAGCCACCCAGGCGCCCATTCAGTGTCTTGAATTTGGTATGGCAGCATGCATATTTACTGAAATAATTATCTGGACCCTCCTATCAACCTTCAATTCCAGAACTGACACCTCTCTCCTTGTACGTTGATATGAACATGGTATGCTTTTAAACCACCAGCATCCTTCTTACATTTTCCCATGGGCTCTCCCAGATGAAGTGCCCATTTCACAGAGAAGCCTTCCCAGACTTAGTACAAAACACCCGCATTCAAGACAGGGTTAGTTAGCCCTCATTAAATATCTTTAAACACTTATCCCAGGCCCTATAATCATTTCCCCAACTATAAAACAAATTCCTTAACAAAAGGGACTATACCTGACTCATATCTTTGTTTCTAATGAAAATGGAGCAAGCACTTTGCACACTTTCTCTAAGGATTTCTAGAATGTTGCTTCTCTGTTTTCTTGAACTGGATTAATATTGTCTGCTAATATGGTAGACTGGTCCAGTTATCCATTGAACGGCCTCTCTCATTTAATGTTGGGGAAGGTACCAGTTTGCTTTGGGGGCCCCTCCCAGTGGGATTCTAACCTATGATCTCCTGCCTTAAGCTGATCACGTTACAGAGGAAAAACAACAAAGGAAATACCAAGCCCTTGATGATGGCACATGGCAGTATTCTCTAAATGTCAAAGAATCCAAATTTACAATGAAAGAGAATCGAACAAACAGCTTGCAAGCTTCCAAGCCTATTTTGCAAGATTAGCATGTATTAAAGTGACTGGTATTTACCAGGTGCTAAATAATATTTTATTAGATGGATGGTTGGATATATAGACAGAAATTCAGATTCTGGATCTTTGGTGACTAGATTAAAATTACTGGTGATGTGGAATCCTGACATATTTAGCTGGTTGTATTTTCACCCCTGCCAAGTTCTTTGTGTCAATAAGTCCAGCTAACTAACATAAAGACAAATATTCCAACATCCTCCTGATAAGTTGCTGCAGTAGAGCTAGAGGTGAGACAGAGAAGTTGTAGAAAAGTCTTAGATTTTCTTAGATCAGTGTTCAACTTGCACAATTGTGAATGCCTCATTTTTTGGTAATCATATTCTCCATTCTTGGGTATTCCAACTTTTTGGCTGAGTAATGTGCTACTTTTAGATGACAATCCATTAAAAAAAAAGTGTAGGTAAAACCATAGTATAGGAATTTTACTAGCTCTTTTGAAATTCTGAGTGGAAATTAGCAATTGAAGGTAGCATATACTTACTTGCCCTTAAGTAATGGGCTAAGGACATTTATTAATGAAACAAACAAGCAGGAAACAAGCTAGTGACCACAGAAATAAAGCTTAAAATATTTCCTTTTGTTTTAGTAACTGTAAACTATATATGAAAAATTTCATCCATTTCAGGTATTTTTAGGGACACCTGGGTGGCTCAGTTGCCTGCCTTCAGCCCAGGTCATGATCCCAGGTTCCTGAGGTCAAGTCCCACATCGGGTTCCCTGCTGCTCAGTGAAGACATGATTCTCCCTCTGCCTGTTGCTCCACCTGCTCATTCTCTCTCTCTCTCTCTCTCTCTGAGACAAATAAATAAAATGTAAAAACAAAAAAAGTATTTTTAACAAGCAACAACTGCAAATTATGTTGACAGGAAAGCAATGGCAGGGGACAGGGGAGGCACAGATACCACTTAGAATAAGTTAATAGAAAAGTCCGTTTGAGCCAAGTTTTATCAGGCAATAAACCAGTGTTTCCAAGTTTGATAAGCTTTCAAAGGATGGAAGTAATAAGCAGGACTAACATTTAAGAAATAACCACCTGGCCTCTTTCCTTTGACTTGCTCAAGGTTTTAATATGATTTTGAACCTGGTATAAAAAAATAGGCATTTATAATTCCTAGAAGAGAGCTCAATACCTAATATGTGCTCAATAAATGAAAAATAAATTCTGAAAGAGATTTAAAGTGAGTAAAAAATGAAACTTGACTTAACAACCTCTTTAAAAAACAAAATATCTGACTAAATTAAGGTAAGCCTCCTACAGATGATTATGTTGTCACATGGGGCAAGTGTTTTTCAATGGATCAGGGTTCATGCTGTTCCTTAGTATCTCACATTGACCCACTTTGCTCATTTGCACTTTATGCCCAGCCACTATAGGAGAATTCCCTCTTAGAGAATCATAAAGCACAACATTATGTTAATAGTCCTGAGAAGTCCCACACATGTCCATGTGCACACGAGAAAATGTGTGTCAGGTATTTATGTAGAAACAAAATTGCCCAGTCAATGAATGCTATGTGTATCCTCCGCTTTTCTAGGTCTTTCCAAATGATTCTTACATGGCAATTATACCAACTTCCACTCTCAGCAGAGTGGTCTAAGAATCCACACTTCATACCCTCACTAGTACACGTATCAGTGCCAATACATTTTTTATTTTGCAGCGGCTAGGCATGAAATGCCGACCCTTTATTATTTTAATTTGCATTTTCCAATTGTTGAAGCTGAGCATTTTTTGAGTGTTTTCTTAATCTACAAATTACTTTTTAAGATCATTTGATTCATTTTTTTAAAAAATTAGATCTCTTATTTCTTAGTTTGTATACATTAAAAAATTTTGTTTAACAATCCTTTGTCACTTAATTATACTGCAAATAATTTCTTCTATAGTTTTTTATCATTTACCTTTATAAATGATATTAATTTTCAAATTGCATTTATTCCAGCATTGTTTGCGATTGAAAACAATTATAAAGTAAGTAGGGCCCATCAATTTTAAAAAAGAACTAGAAACTTTTGTTATGCTTATACAGGAAACTATATAGTAATTATGATTACCAAATCAACATAAATAAGTATTAAAACCACAATATTATATGAAAAACAGGTTGTAAATGGATATGCACAGTGATACCATTTTTGTACAATTGAAAAAACACAAAGCAAAACTCCCTGTATTTTATGGGCAGCTACACACGCTGTAGCAGCATGACCCTTGCTGGAAAAGATGCCCACATCAGGGTAACAGGCTGGGATGGGAGAAGGAAGGAAGCACTTGCAGTGAGGGTGGGGAAGTAGGGAAGGCTAGACTGTGCTTTTTCTGTGGGTGGATGGAGGGGCACTTGAAATAAAGATGTAAATATATCAATGTATTATTTTCAAGGCTGTGATAAACTATTGTCTACACTTTCTGTGGCTATTTGAATCACTTCATACATACACTAATTATATATATATATATATATATATAATATGCATTTAAATTTTTAACAAGATCTCACAGAAATATATGGAATATTGTCAGTGAACTACACAAGTTCCTTATTATGTAAAAAATAAAGAAATAAAATATGGGTAGAGAACAGAGGCTTATTTAATCTTACTTATTCAAAATTATATATTTATTTACTTATGTTTCCCATAATTTAGTATTTCTTATAATATCCATAATACTCTTTTTCTTCTCCATTTATTATTATTTTTTTCTTTACTTCTATAGTCTGGGTTTTAAGTGTTCCATGGAACACAGTGAGAAATGAAACCTCTGTGAAACAAAAAGACTCATGAGAAATTAAAGAGAAAACAAGTAGTTCACCTGTAGTAGTTCAAGTTAATGTAGTTCAAGTAGTTCAAGTTAATGTCAAGCCCACTTTGATTTTGACAAAACACCAAGAGTAAGATGGAATGTCTTACGTTTTAAAGGAGAAGAAGTATTCATTCCAAAAGCTAGAACCCATAATACTGCCTCATCATGAACATCAACTCTTATTTAAAAATTCTAGAGGGACCCTGCTGTATATTCTTAATGTTCCTTGTAACTTTACAAGAAAATCTTGTAACTTTACAAGAGAAAAAATTCTAACTATTTAAAAATACTAAAAGTACCTTTCCTTAGAAAGTGTTTCACTGTACAACTATTTTGAGCTAAGCAATTTTCTTTTCTAGGCCATAAACTGCATTGGTATTCAAATAAATGGAATTATCAGACACCACTGGTACTTATCTTATTTACTCATTAGGCCAGAACATTTTAAAAATAAACATTATAATACATTGGGTATTTCTCTGAAAAGCACATAAATCACCATTCCAGGACCTACACAACTCCATTAGCATTTTGCTGAAAAGTTCCCCAGCTATTCTGCCAAGATGGCATGAATTGAAGCTAATCATTTGTATAGAGTTTTGTAATTTAGAAATACCTTTACCCATTATGTTGCCAAATGAGAAACTGAAATATTTCATACATTTATCCCATTAACAGACAACAAGGTAACAATTATTCTAACCATTTCTATAAAGGCTCAGAGAAGTTCAATGTCACTGGACTGGTCAAGTCACACTTCACGTAAGTGGACAGAGCTAAATCAGAACCTGGGTCAGGTGAGTCCAGCTGCAGCGTGGTCTTCCTACTGTGGTCCGGAGAGCAACCTGTAGATTCAAACATTAGTCCCATTTTGGAACGCTGGTCCCTCTGCGACTCAAACCCGTCCTGGGTAAGGCAGGGATTATAACAGCATTCACCTCAAGGCTTACATACACAAGAAGATAATCCATGCCAAGCATCAGTGAATTTCCATTACTATTATCATCATTTTGAATTTTTTACAACATAAGTTCATCTTCATGATGGTTTAGTGCAAAACAATGCTCAGCTTTACAATTTAAGGACAATATTTTCTAACTTCCTTATTCTTTTGTGAAGACTTTTCTGGAGAAATTGGTGTTTTCGAGTAACCTGTTTAAAGAATTTCAAATATGTTTTGCTTTTGTCACTAGACAGTTATGCTTATATGGATAATAGTCACACAATAATTACATGATAGTGGTAAACTCAGATATTTAGGTCATTAAACCTCTGGGTTTTTTTTTTTTGATCCCCCCCTTTTTGCTGAGAATAATTATTATATTACCATTTGACAAGACAGGCTGTGATTATTTCTAACAACTATCTACTGGATTTTTTAGCTATGACACTATAAATAGACTTCAGAGTAAAGAAAACATTTTTAGAAAGTTTTTCTCCTTATACTCAAACCAAGCATATCAGTGAAGACAGTGAAGGCTCTGTTAACAGTGGGGCATTAGTGACACCATGTATTTATCAAGGACAACGCAGCATGACCCTGCTCATGACTAGATTTTCCAGAGGAGTCTACGGCCATACCACCCTGAACGCGCCCGATCTCGTCTGATCTCGGAAGCTAAGCAGGGTCGGGCCTGGTTAGTACTTGGATGGGAGATTTTCCAGAGGACCTCTGTGTTTCTTTAACCTAGTTCTAGTTAATAAATGCAGTGTGATTTAATAGAGGAAATGAGTCAGAATCTTCTAATCTGAATTTACCAGGTGGAGAGTCTGAATTTTTAATCCAGGAAATAAAATCTGTTTTTATGGATGGTGTACACATGTATCTACGTATGTGTAATAAACTAACTGCGTTTCCTAATCAAAGTTCAGCTACAAACTCTTAGTATGTTACTGTGGCTTCTCCAGTCTCCTGAATTCCCATATGAATCCCTACTTAAGAGGGGTGGAAGAATTCTTGTTACTTGTTTATAATAAATGAACAATACTACTTAGAATAAAAAACAGTAAATAAAATAAGTCATCAGTAAATGCCACTTAACAGTTACTTTGTGTCCAACAGAAGCTGATGCAAAACTACTAAGATTTAGTGAATAAAGAACATGTCACATCACAGTAGTTGTATTAGTTGGTATTGAGAGCTAGAGTGTAAAACTTCAGGATCTTGTTGTCATTTCCAGCATGAGAACAGGAAAGGGTCTGTCTTGCTCATCAACTGCTCGTCAGTTGCCTAGCCCCATGTCTGGCATATGGCAGGCAACTGATGCGAATCTGCTGAATGAATGAATGAATGAATGAATGAGTGAATGAATGAGTAGAGCTGAGTTCTAGAATTACTGTACCAAATAGAAAAGTAATTGATTATTTAAAGAAAACAAACAAAAAAGGTATGCATGGTAAGATTTAAGTGAGCCTCAAACTTTGATGGAAGTCGTTCCATAAATTACCATTTATAACTTATTTATAACTTACTGACGATAACTCTGGGCAAGTTGGTCACCAGTAATTTGACGGTGTGAATCGTAACTGAAGAAGGCACTGGTTGACCTAAACTAAAATCAGTCACCATGACCCAGGACAGACCTGTCCCAAGCAATGGCCATTTATTATGAGAAGGTTTTGGAGAAGATCACACAACAAAATACACTGCAACGTGGGTGGGCGCTTTCAGCTTAGGGTCAGCTGATTAGAAAGCACAACGTCCACTAATTAATTTACTAACCATTATAAACCTTAAAGAGGGAGGTTGGAGACATCACAGAATAGAGAGCACAGATGGCTTGAGAATAGCTGGGCACTGTAGAAGTTAGTAGACAAAACCTTAAAAAGAATCAAGGAAATCCAGAGTGATGTGTGTTCCTCAGTGGGGCATGGTTCCATCTTGACATTGCACCCAAGTCATCCCAGATCTAAGTCTGTTTCTACCTTTGCAAATAAGATCATTGCTACAACTAACTCTTACATTTTTTTCCAGGCCCTGCTGCAAAAAAGAAGTATGTCAGTTATAATAACCTGGTTATCTAACCTGTTTCATTCCATGGAACCATGGAGGAGGAAGACCCTCAGTTATTTTGTCACCCAACCTGGCATAGGACTCTTTTGGTCCTGCCCGCTGCCTGTCACTGGAGGAGCATCCCCAGCCAGGAGACCAATGTTAGAGGATCCAAGTGTCCTACACAGCTGCTTTATGAAATATTCTTACTTTATCTTGGCTTAATAAGTCACTGGTATCAGCACTGCCAACTCGGCTGCAATTTTGGACCTTCCCTGCCACAGGGAGTGTTGAGACTCAAGTCCCACCCAGGCTCTTTAGGATGAACCACCGAGAGCCACAGTGAACGTTTTGGGGCTGACCTGTCTTTCTACGTATGTACTTCCAGACTGCAAGTTTTGAAATTTTCTGTACAGTTTGTGAGGACTTTTGCACTTTGCCATCTGATGTTGTACCTCGGTTCACTGTTTGTTTTCGAATGCCTTGTTTCCATAGAGCCCTATTCTCTCAGACGGCAGAATATGTGGGAAAATTTTGCAACAAGTTAAATGTTAAAAAGATCTCGGCAGACAAAAAAAAAAAAAAAAGAAAGAAAGAAAAGAAAGAAAATTAAAACCATGTATGTAATGACTGTATAATTATGATTATAATACCACTGCAAATCATGTTATTTTTTTTAAGACAAAAAAGATATTTAAAGACCAAAAACTGTGCTGAGAAAGTATGCCCCACCTATCTTTGGTATGAGGATAGGTCCCATGAAAGGAAAGTGTTGGCTGAACTGAATAGAGGTCTTGCTCTTTGGAATGCATGCCAGTAATGTATTTTACAGTACATGTTAATAATTTATGTTCAATATTCGTATTTGTGTTCTCTTTTGTTATTTTAATTAAGGTATATGGATATTTTGCAATAATTTTAATAATGATTAAGCTATTTGAAGAAAAGAATACAGATTTTTCATGTCTTGAGGTTTTGTTCATGCCCCTCTATGACTGACCAGTGTGATAAGGACTTTAAAAAAAAGCATGTATGTTTTTTACTGTTTGTAATAAGTACTTTCGTTAATCTTGCTGCTTATGTGCCAATTTAGTGGAAAACACCCTTGCTGAAAAATTCCCCCTTTCCATTCTCTTTCAATTCTGTGATATTGTCCAAGAATGTACCAATAAAATACTTTGGTTAACTTTTTTATTTCCTGAAATAAATATTTTTAGTTGTTTATCCCCTTTTAGTTATAGCTTATTTCATGAAGTCTTAAGTCAGGGAATACTGAAAACAACCAAACTTGTTAAAGAAACAAGCCTTAGCTCACAAGTGAAGTTATATCTGAAATTAAAATGGTAAACCTATAGGGGCTCAATACTCTCATAAAAAAGGAATATCACAAAGCTCGTTTATTTTGTTTCCTTAAAATCAAAGACCAGACAGCCTTCAGACACTGACTTAGTAAGTCACCCATCAAAAATAACCAAAGTGTGCCTAACTGAACATAACAATAAAAAATTAACAATAAAAATTAAAAACTGCAGAAATGAAAAAAAAGTGTCAAAGGGAAGAGGAAAAAAAAGGAGCATTAGCTTCAATAAACAATCTGGGGGCAAGTGAGTGAAAAGATAAATATCTCTGTGAAACTTATCAAAGGATCTAAGTAAAGATTACTACAACAATGCATTTGTCTATACGTCCAAAGAAATATGGTGTCCATGTTGACAGCAAGATTAAGATTTGGGGTTCCCCAAACTCATATGTAAGAAACACCCTCATGGATAAACTCACACTCACTTGGGTGTCATGAGCACAAAAGAGTATCAATTTGTAGAGGGTGACTCCGATCTTCAGCACAAGGGAAGGACCCAAAATCCATTTCAATGGATTTAAATGGCCCATTGTGGATCCACTTGTGACTGATTTTCTACTGTGTCTAGAATCTACCAAACTCTTGCTGTTCTCTTGGCCCAGGAGATTTGTATAAAAAGCTAGAAATTTTATTTCAGTATCACCCTGAGAAAAATTAAAGTATCTCCCACCTTTTCCAATCCCTTAAATACCCTTCATACAACAGGTCAATGAGATAAAATCTAATTACAGCAGATAGGAGTTTTGGATTATAAACACTTTCAAGTAGTAGAGCCAAACAACCGAGTGTGAGACCTGGCTCTCCTTATGCTAGCTCTCCTGGGGGAAAGTTACAGACACATTCTGAATCCTCCATTTTCTCCATTGGAAAACAGATTAATACTGTGGTGTATCCCATAGACTTAGGAGGATTAAGAGGGGGAAAAAAAATCACGCCAAGAGCAATTAGCCAGCATCTGTACCAACACAGTTGTTAGAGCTTGTCTTAAAAATCAGATGGAGGGCACAGTGCTTTCTCCTTCCAGACGTGCAAACACAATCTGTAAAAGAGTGCATGGGTAAGCCAGGCTGACTTCTGGCCACGTAGGAGAAACAATTTATTTCACCAAGAAATCACGTAATGGCCTTTCCCAATGATTCTGATGTATGAGCAAGAGTGCAGGCGAAATAACAAAAGCCATTCCACTGAGGAGTGGAAAGAGCTACTGCCAAGGACCTTTACTCTGCCCCTGGATCCTTGGGGTAGAATTGAGATTAACAGTGATCAAGACAATGTCAAGGATAAAAGTTAAACCTACAGCACTATAAAGGAATTGTTACTTATATGTGTTATATACATTATATATATATATGTACATTTAATACATATCGTTGCCTTTATATGTGTCATATACCTTATGTATATCATGTGCATTACAGTATATGCTTTATATACTTTAATTTACAATCCTCAAAAGACAGTTCTAATCATCTTCCATAACCTCCCTTCCCAACAAGGTAGCTGAGTTGAAGTGCGTCTATCACCCTAGGACAGATGTGATAGAAAATGGACCAATAGCAGGCAGCAGAACGAATGTCCCTCCAGGTCTCCCTACTCTTCCTCAAATATACTGAGCATAGGTAAGGTCTATTCTCTTGCCTAGCACTAACTACCCCCATGCAGCCACATGACCCCACTGCCTCAGTATTTCCAGTTTCTTAAACATCATCACATCAGAGGTCTTTTCGGAGCTCATCTAACGGAGCAGCCCGCCTCCTCCCCCCATCCCAGAGAATCCACTCACTTGCTTTATTTATCTGTTTCTTCATCTTTGTTGGTCCCTCTCAGCAATGAGGACTAGGAGAAAAGCTATACTGTCTGTTTGCTTCCTCGTACTATCCCAGCACTGAGAGCAAGTTTGGACAAGGAGCTGGCATTCTGTAAATATTTCTAAAGCAGTCAGCAAAAGGAAGAACAGGAGAACACGGAAGGAGGGCTGGAAGAGTCAGTGGAAAGAGGGGCTGGAGCTGGGTCTCTAAGGGCAGGGAAGACCCAGGTTATCCAGAGGAAGCTACCGGTGAGACCTGCCCTTTGTACTCTCTGCCTTTGTGGAAAAGGAGAGAACACAACCTCCCATGAAGTCCTTCTTTTCATCAGAATGGGAACCAGTCTAGGATGTGGGAAGCCAATACATGACTGGATATGCTACATCAGAAACACTTCCATCTGAAGGAGGGAAGAGATAAGATAGCAAGCAGGTACTCGATTCAGAATCACAACTCCTATGTCGGAGGATGAATCAGCTATGGAATCCTAGGCAATCCACATGCTCCCGGGGCCCTTCATGTCCTCATCTTACAACATCAACAGGACAGAGATTCAGGTCTTTCCATCCATCAGGCCCCTGTACATGAACTTGCTCCAAATGTTAACTTCACAATTGAAATGCGCTAACCTCGTCTGAACACAAAAACTCAACAGTGCTAGAGGTGGGGTGGCTGGGGTCCAGTTGCAGAAGAAGCATCCCTTCTTTGCTGTCATCATGATTCATGCTGAAGGTACCTGGTACCACTGTTGGCCACCACTTCACACAGACAAAAACAATCAGGCTCCAATGGACTCAAATCCCTCAACCCCTCCTCCAGTTGCCGCTGCTGTACTATTTCTCATTTGATATTTTTCTTCTATAAATTATCCTTTTGTAAAATTTGCTTTATCATGCCCTCAGATGAGTATCTGTTTAGATCCTGATATTTGTATTGGTTCCCTACCCTTCCAGTCATCACAGTAGTGATCAATGCTGCTTTACTAGCTCTCAGCCAAGGTAGTGATAATATTCTGGAAAATGACAGAGCCCAGAGCAGGGCGTTAGAGGTTTCCACCAGAGACCCATGATGAGCCTGACTTTGGTGCATTAATCAGCATTAGATCAACAGAAGTATGGTTATTGCTCTAACTAGAAACCCCCAGGGGGCGCCTGGGTGGCTCAGTGGATTAAAGCCTCTGCCTTTGGTTCAGGTCATGATCCCGGGGTCCTGGGATCTAGCTCCGCATCGGGCTCTCTGCTCAGCAGGGAGCCTGCTTCCTCCTCTCTCTCTCTCTCTCTCTCTCTGCCTGTCTCTCTGCCTACTTATGATCTCTCTGTCAAATAAATAAATAAAATCTTAAAAAAAAAAAAATAAAGAAACTCCCCAAAACTGTAGGAATGATCGTTCTGTGTTACTTTCTTTTGGCTAATAAAAAATAAGAAGAAATAAACCAGAGTCAAGGACATGCCTATTGTCATGGCTTGCAACACACTGCATCCACACTATTTCTGACTGTCACAAAACCTAAGAGACCAACACTTCTATGACTCCATGAACCATGAGTGGCTTTGGGGCTTTCTTTGTTTCTCTCTTAATAAATAAGACATCGCCTTGATCATCTTCCCTGCAATCCTGCCATGGAATCAAATCAAGTTCAGAAGTTATTCCCAAGGTCTTCCCCATCAGAAGTTCTGGCTGTGGTGTACCACCTCCAGACTCCGGACACACTCCCCAGGACTCCTCAAGGGGAGAGGGGAGGACAGGGCATGCCTTGGAAACTACAGCACAATCCGAATATCTTTACTCTCCCAAACTCAACACCATGGCCTGGGATCACACAATGGTTACTGACCCTGCTTTTGTCCTACTGTGTTTATTTTATTGGCTAAAAATTAACCCAAGTATCGTCAAAAGAGTTGTATGGGCAATTCAAGTACCTAAGGCTTACAGAACACCTGTTTCTCTCATTCACATGGCGTTCCTGACATCTGCCTTTCTTTGACTCCAAACCTTTACTTTGTGTCTCAAGTGTCAATGTATTTATCCTGGCTTTTTTGGTCATTTCCCCCCCTTTTTTTTTAAAAGAAATTAGTAAATCAATAAAGTGGAGGCAAAATACAAATCCTGATTTCTCTCCTTTAACACTTTTATCTTATACAATTGCTTCCCAAACTTGAATGTGCCTAAAAATCAGTCACCTGGGATCTAGTTAAAAATGTAGATTCTCTTTCAGCAGGTAGAGCCCAAGTTTCTGCATTTCTAATAAACTCCTTGGGGATACGATGGCACTGCTGGTACCTGAATTGGAGTTAGGTTCTTGATCCTGAATGTACATTCAATTCACTAAGAGATTTTAAAATACACTCATGGCCAGAACCCACCACAGAGAGTCCGTTTTAATTGCGCTGGGGATTTTTTTTTTTTTTTTCCTCCTGTAGCTTCCCATGTGTAGGGTGGAGGATTACTGTTCTAATCTAGTGTGTCTTGAGATTTAGTGAGGATTGGAATTCCCTGGAAGGTTTACTGAAACACAAAATGCTAAGTTGTTCCCTCCTCTACAAATTTAACACAGTAGTCCAGGGTGAGAGCTGCTAATTGACATTTCTAACACTCTTCCAAGTGATGCTAATGCTGCTGGTCCAAGGACCATACTTTGAAAACCATTGGTCAAATCTAAGGGACTGTAGGACTTTTCTCACATTCTGGTTTTGAACAGACAAAAGGCTAAAACAAAGCAAAAAATATTTTTATCAGCTCTAACTCATTTTGCACCCCTGCATGCATTCCGAATTTTAGGCTTCAAATACTACTCTTAGAGGCCACTATTTTGTGGTGGTCTGCATTTGCCCACCTTCCAGCTTTTGCATAAACTGGTTGAAAACCAACTCAATGGACAGTTTACTAACCCACCCACATTTGTCTCTTGGAACCATTTTTCTCTCCTTTCCTGGGATCCTGACCAGAGATTCAGAATTCTGAGTGTCTTCTCCCGCTCTCAGATCTGTCATCTTCCAAGTTCTGATCTTGGGTTCATTACTATATTTTGACATTTTGCAGTCTGTCTGTCCAAAGCCTCATCTGTCCAACTGGCTCTGTATGGGCAGGCTGCTACCCCCCAGCTCATGAGCTCAATTGATATTGGTGTTTTCCCCTGTTTTCTTCACCAGGTCTTCCCTGCTGATATGAATTTGGTTCAGAAAAGAGATTCTTTTCTCTTCCCTGTCCTTTGAGTGTTATAATGGGCAGTGGTTGACCATTCAATCAACCATTTGAGCACCTGCTATATACCAGACACTGCTCTAAATTCTTAGGGACAGCCCAGTAATAAGCCAAATCTCCTATCCTCAAAAAGTATGCATTGCAGATGAGGTGTCCAACACTGTGCAGATGCTGCACTTCTATCCAGGGTGAGCTCTCTTAAATAGGACATACGACCAGATTTACCGTACAGCACTCCAACCCAAATCTATCTTCTCTCACTGCATTTTTCCTTTTCCCCCACTACTCTTTCTTCTGCTTAGAAAATGTGGACATGCTGACTCTTTATTTTGCTTGCTGTTACTTTGTGTTTTATGTTCCTCTGGGCTCCAAGAGGATATGGAGATCCAAGCAGGCAGATCCCCAGCTGTGTTTACACCTGGTTCCATAGTTGCAAAACTGCATTTGCCTCTCAACTGCAGGGACCTATTCACTACAATAAAGGAAAATCCTAGGGAGAAATTATTCTAACTTCGAGTCAGCTAGCCAGCGAGCAGCATCCATTGTTAGAGTAACAATAAAATAAGTAAAATAAAAATAAGTAAAAAAATATATATTTTTTTTACCTTCTCCTTTGAACAAATAGCTTTCCAGCCTGTTCTGCACCTGGCTACTGGGCTGGACAATGACAGAGTTCATCTTGATGACTGTCTTCCTCCCAGTGGACATTTATTTCCAGAGAAATTGGGTCAGGCAAATCATACTGGCCCTTGAGCCAAGTGGAACAGGACTGCCCTTAATATCTGCCAGACATTGCGTGCAAAAACTTAGCATAGAGCTAGGTTCATCAGATACTTGGCATGTGCTCAGCACTGTGTTCAGCAACTCATAGTCACCTCATTTAACCTTAAATAGATCTCTGTGTGGGAGAAGTTGGCATTATCTTCATGTAAATGTGTAGTAAAAGGAAAGAAAGAGTGGTAGAATAATTTCCCTAAAGTCACGCCATTGGTAAGTAGCATTTGAACCCATATCTCATTGACGCTGGAGCCAAAACTGCTAAATGCTAAATTACAATGCCCAAAATATGCTTTCTTTTCACTCTAAAATAAGAAATGCAATCACCATAAGCAAAATCAGTCCCTAACCGGAATGAAATAGGACAGGGTAAGTGTGTGTATGAACAATACATAATAATTATAATAAGATAGACTATTAAACAGTTTTAAAAGTGATTCAGAAGAATGCTGTAGAAAAATGCTCTTAATGATTTTCAAGATGATTCTAACCACTTAAATGCATATATACATGCTACGATAAAGCTTGAAGGAAAAAATACAAAACAAGCTATGCGATTGTGAATTATTATTTTTTACTCTTAAATTTTTCAACTTTTTGTTTTCTCTGCAATGAGATATGGTAGATTTAAAGGGAGAAAAGTTAACTTGAAAATCATCCTATGGGTTTCTGCTAAGTTGGCAAAGTAGCACAGCATGATGCTTGCTCCCCACTTGAAATCATTTCTGGACATAACATAGAGCAGCTCTTCTGGACCCTGCATTTACACTAGAACCTCCTTGGGGGTTTTTGAAAAATACAGACCCACAGGCTCCACCCCAGACTAATTAAAGCAAATTTTGGAGGGACACCTAGATACTGATGTATTTTTAACCCTGACCCCTACAGTGTGGTTTCGAGAGAAACACAGATGTTAGGAATTAAGACTTGCATGGATACTAAGAATGATGAACCGTCCCCCCTGCCTCCCCCGTGCCAGCACACACGACCAAACTGAGAGCTCATACCCCCAACTGAGCAGAATGAGAGCCCAGAAGTGGATCTTTTCCATAGAGATGAAAAAAGCATTATGTCTGTGAAAAAAACCTGGAACACTTGTTCATATTATACACAACATAATCAATCCAAGATAGATTTTAAGGATATAAGTGTCAGAAGTTAAAAAAAAAAAAAAGGACTTTAAGAGAAAATACAGGGAAGTGTCTTTCTCACCTTGGCTGTAAGGAATGGTTTCTTAAGAACAGAGGGCTAACCACAGAAGAAATAATTAATAATTTTGATTATATTAAAATTCAGAATACTGTTCAACAAAAGATACTTTAAAGAAAGTGGAGGTAAAAAAATAATCTGTAAGAAGATACTTAAAATGCATATACCAACAAAGGGTTCATATTAGAAATATGTATTAGGAATCAGTGTACTTGTACACACAATGTGAAATCCACATAAATGTAAATAAAAAGTCACATGTATCCTGTAAGTAAGATAAAGACAGATAACTCACTTGTGGGAAGAACAGACATTTCACAGAAAAGGAAACCACATGACTGCGGAACAAAGAGAGAGATGCTCAATTTCATTAGTAATCAGAGACAAGCAAACTGAGATCACAGTGAGAACATTTGACACCCCACCCTATCCAACTGGCAATGTCAGGAAAATGTGAGTAAAGGAGAGCTCATATATTGCTGATTTGTGTTAACTGCTACAACCACTTGGACAAACAATTTCTACTTCACAGTTGAGTATCTTATGTTCTTTATGGCCCAGCAGCTCTACTGCCTCATAACAACTCAGAAAATATCTTTCTACGGGTACCCCAGGACACATGTAGAGGATGTTCATAGGAGTTCTATTCACAATTACAAAACCCTGGAAATACTGCAGTGTCTACTGACAGAAAAATGGACAAAAAATCACAGTACAGTCACACAATGGAATACTATGCAGCAAGAAAATCCATGAGACCACTTTGATCAATCTTAATAACATCATAATGAGCGAAAAAAAATTTAAAAAAGAAGCTCTACAAGATAATTTACAAAATTCAGGATCATGGTTACCTCTGGGGGAAACAGGAGAATGAGATAAGAAAGAAGGCCATAGGGAGAAGTGAATTATCAGTAATGGTGAGGTGTTAGCCTATGTATAGACTAGCAAGTAGTTCATTATATTATTAATCGTAAAGAAGAGTGTGCATGGATGAATAATGATGGTGCTTCATGCAGCAACAATGACAACTATCTCAAGTGCTTTTATGGCTACACACAAATGTGCAAACAATCATCTCAACCAAGACCCCAATCTTCCTACTATATGTCTAGAAATGACCTGCTTAAGTGTGCTGTTGAACTTAGGTGACGAGCCACGCTCCTCCGGTGACTCCAGAGTTAACAAAGCTGCATCGTATAATTAGTAATCATTTACTCAGATCTGCAACTCTGTTAGATGGGTGGCTCTACTCCCATTTCAGGAAGACAAAACTCATGAGCAATACAGCTAATTAAGTCAACTGCCCTAGTCCTACTTCTATCCTCGTGATCAAGAATCCATGAAGAGTCAAAGCTACAGCTTCTTCCTCCATGGAAGAGATAACACTGTGTTCCTTCCTAAGATTCAGTCCTTGGTTTCATTAGCCTAATGTTCTGTGAGGTTTTCACTTAGAAACATGACTCCTGTACTACTATCTGGTGATGACAAAAAGTTAAGATTCTCTTGGCTGCTGGGGTGGGGGACCTTATGTTCACAGCAAGAACCCATTATAGGAAAATAAAAGATTTAGAAACCATCCATTTTTATGGAATTTTCTCACTTGACAGAGATAAAAGTGACCAACCATTCTAGTTTTGCCTGAGATTTTGCTGGTTTTATCACATAAAGTCCAGCATCCCAGGAAACCCCCCAATCCCAGGAACATTGAGACTATTGGTCCCTCTAAGACTCACTGAATCATCTCATTCTGATATCATTGGCTTTCTGTTCATTCTCTCTTAAATGGAAGAAATTTAGAATACAGCTTAAGGATTTATCCTTAGAATAAAGCTTAAGGATTTCCTATCTGGATGAGTCTACGACTACCTCTCCAAAGGGAACGTGGCAGAGCTGTGCATGAGTCTTTCTCAGAGATTCCTTAATACTCCCCATGTTCCCACTCTCATCTGTATTTTCTTCATCCAAAGGCTCTGATTTCACATTAAGAATGACTTGTATGACCCACTGGCATACATGTACACTTATTTTGAACAAAAGCTTCCAGACCAAAGCTTCTGACATTGTAAGAATTAGAATATAAATATTACTGAATGCTACAATTACACACAGTTTATTTCCTCAGTATCTTTGGGGAGAAACTTGAAAGTGAAAAACAAAGGCTAGGTCAGCAAGAATTCCCCTAAATTGTCATATCAGGAAAAAAGTGTCACATTTCTGCTCAGTTCATGAGCAATGTAGGGGGAGCAGTTTAAACATTAATTGCTCCCCTGTTTTTTGTTTTTGTTTTTGTTTTTGTTTTTTTTTACATTTTATCAGATCAATTACACTAACAAAAGTAATCAACATCCACAAAGACCTGACAGTGGAGGTGAACTTGGTCTACAACAGATCCGCTGGCTCCAGTAAGATTGTATTTTTTTTTTAATCTCTATTTTGGTTACAAATTATGCCTTGTGATAGTGTTTTCAGAGGGGGAAAAAAATGCATGTGGTATATCTTGAAGAAGATCAACTGTAAGAAGGAGTGTGTGATAACAAGCCCTCAACCACCACCATCTAATACTGTATAGTTGATTTCTCAAAAATACTAGTTCTCAGACTTTCATGAGAAAGCTAAAGCCTTGTTGGTGGGCGCACTCAAGCATCTCTCATTTAAAAGCACTGAAGTGGAACCAAAGAATCTGCATTTCCATCCAGTTCTCATTCTTGATCCTGATCACAACAGATCATACTTTAAGAACTGTGCTCAGAAGGCCCCTGGACCAAAGATGGAGTAAGAATGTGGGGAAGCAATGTTCTTCCGCAAGCCCAGCAGTCTCACATCTGGATACATCCAAGTCTGTATCTCTGGAGGGACACTGGTAGAGCTGCACATAATTCCTTCTGAAAGATTCCTTAAAACTTATTAATGCAGAATTTTAGTTAACTATTGTAAGTCACATGTAAAGGATCTCAGATCCCAGTGGTATCAGAGTTGCGTGATGTGGCAAATACAACAAAATGAAAATCGTTGAATTTAAATAGTATAGCTCATGTGATAATTCTTCCAAACATGTGTGCATCAAAATGTTACACTGAATTTTTAAAAATACAATTCCTAATTTTCACTCACCTTTAGGATTATATGGAAACTCCTTAATTTTTAATACACTGTAATTTTCCCCAGTACTTTTAAGAGGTTACATAAAGTAAATAATATAGGTCCGACATGCAAAATGTTTAACATTTTAAACATTTTTAAATTAAAATTTTGACTTACTTAGGGTATTGGTTTATCAGTGGGTTCAAGTACATGTCAGTATGGAAGTAGGATGTGTTGGGAGAAGTGGGTAAGGAGCTGTGTCACTGAAGTAGATCCACATGACAGAAGAAGAATCTGGGACAAAAAATTAAAAAATTCAACAAACACAAACAAAGTCTTTTCTTAAGAAACAAAGTCTGAAGGCAGACCGTTGTGGCTTCTTGTAGTTGATCAAGAATGATATCAACAACCTGAGTTCTTCGTCTTCGCCTACATTGCCCCCAAACTTGATGTATGACTTTCATCCTCACATTAACAAAATGGCTGCTGTATCTCCAGGCATTACATCCACACATTAAGCAGTAAAAACCAAAAAGCTACAGTCATCTTCCTGAGGCTTTGTCTTTTTATTCAGGAACAAAAACCCTCTCCAAAGTTCTTATAGTTTTTTGGCCAGAAACTTGTGACTTGGCCTCCTCTGAAAAGCAGCCTTTTTTTTTTTTTTAAATATTTTATTTATTTGACAGAGAGAAATCACAACTAGGTAGAGAGGCAGGCAGAGAGAGATGAGGAAGCAGGCTCCCTGCTAAGCCGAGAGCCCGAAGCGAGGCTCGATCCCAGGACCCTGGGATCATGACCTGAGCTGAAGGCAGAGGCTTTAACCCACTGAGCCACCCAGGCACCCCTGAAAAGCAGCCTTTTCAACATGCAGAGTAGAGAATAGGAGTAATTTACTGGGGAGGTATCCTGGCTGAGAAAACAGTATCTCTCAAACCAATGTTCTAGAAGACGTCATATAAACTCTTTCTACTTCTAGCAATTTCTTTCCAAATAGTGACGACTGTTTAGGACACAAAATCACTACTACTACTAAGAAAGTTCTAAGAGACCTGTCCATAACGTTAAATTCTGAAAAACCTGTCCCAAGTATTCCAAGAAAGGGTAAAGAGAGGCCCAGGCACAGATTCTGAGGAGATCACCTGGTTGAATACTCCACAAATCTGTCTCTGGAAGTCTACTTAAATGTGCACCACCCTGAGGGGTGTTAACTAAAACTCAGCCCAGCAAACATCAAGGCTGGCAAGGGCCACTTCGAATCATTTTGCATAGATCATTAGGCTGCTGCAGAAGCCTGTTTGCTCTCTGGGTAGCAGCAACTGTCCCCACATTCACTCCCATTCTGGATTGTATTTTAAGGCAAATTATCTATTCAGCCTCTGTTGCTAGCACATGAGGAATCATAATGAGACACTCCATTTCAGGCTGTAATTTCTGTGCCAAACTGACTTGGAACAGAACCAAACCGGTATCTCATTCTGCCCCTCCCTGCTTTATTCTGTTCTCATCTGCTTTACACCAAAACTAAAAAGTAAGTGTAATTCCAAATCATAGAGATATGTTTCCATCCACAGTGAAGGCAGAACTAATCAGAGATGCAATAAAAAATGCATTTTCACCACACCTTTCATCAATCTTTGTCAGTATCACCTGACTGAAAAGATTTTCAGATTTCTTTTACTGATGTGTATTCTCGATTCCCATTTATTAATCACCTTATCAGACTTTCTGACAGCCCTTCAAAATCAAGACATAAGCTGTGAAATCATTTCCTCAGTTTATTCCTCTCAACAAACCACTACAGTGTTATAAAAATATAAAGGTGTCATGGTGCTTTAGTTTATGGCCACGTTCCATGCCCAACCTTATATCCAACCACCCATTCTCTCCAAGCTCCATATTTTGTTCTGGAAAGCCCATGAACACACAGAGTGAGTCATGCTGTGTAATGAAGATAAAGAAAAGTAGGGGAAGGATCACGGCTCTGTTAACTCACTATGCCTGCTGGATACGGTGGACTTCCCGTCTCAACCACCTTGCACACTTCTTCTAAACCAAAGAATGGAAGAGCTGAAAGATACACTTCCCAGATGCCTTTGCAACTGAAAGTCTGGAAGCAAATTTTTTTGCTCTGTTTAAAAGCATGCACACGAGATTGAGACAAAGAAATGCAATGGATAAGGAAAAATATTTTGTCCATCCAGAAGGTAAGAAAGAAGAGAAAAAGAGTAGGACAAATAGAAAACAGCTAGTAAGATGGTGGTTTGAAACCTAAATAAATCAGCAATGTTGTTAAATGTAAACAAGCATGCAAATGAAAAGTTAGAAAGTGTCAGATTTTTTTTTTTTTTTAAACAAAATCGCTTACAAGAGACATACCTTAGATAGAAGGCACAGAAAGGTTACAAATCAAAGAATAGTGCAGTGGACTGAATGGTGGCCGTGAAGAGAACAGATCCTAATCTCTGGAATCTGTATATGTCACCTTATTTGGAAAAAAGGAGTCTTTGCAGATAAGAGTAAATTAAGGATTTTGAAATAGAGTATCCCATATTATCTGGGTGGGCACAAAGTGCCCTAACATGCTTCCTTATAAAAGGAAGCCTAAGGGAAGGGGGACCTGGATGGTTCAGTCAGTTAAGCACGAACTTTTAATTTCAGCTCTGGTCATGAGCTCAGCGCCATGAGATCAAAACCTTCACTGGGCTCCATGCCTCATGGTGGGCTCCATACTCAGCCTGGAGACTGCTTGAGATTCTCCCTCCCCTCCCCCTGCTTGTGCTCACTTGCTCTCACTCTTTCAAAACAAACAAACAAACAAACAAACAAAATCTTAAAGGGAGGGCTGAGGGACATTTGATACACAGAGAAGGAAAAATACATATGATCAGGGAGACAAGGGGGGTGATGCAGCCAGAAGCCAAGGAACGCTGGTGACCAGCAGCAGTTAGAACAAGCAAGGAAGGGATTCTACCCTAGAGTCTCTGAAAGGGATGCAGCCCTACAGACACCTTGATTTCAGCCCAGTGATTCCAGACTGCTGGACTCAAGAACTGTGAGACAATAAGCTTTGTTGTTTTAAGCCACCCAGTTTGTGTTAATTTGTTACAATTGCAGGAGAAAATGGCTATACATGATATGCCTTATAAAACTAACCCAAAGAAAACTGGGGTACCTATACAAATGTCTTGCCTTCAAAGGGGACATTCCATAAAGATAAAAGGAAAAGAAAGCAAAGCTATCTTTCTACTCCATTTGCCTTTTCTCTTGGGAAGTAAGGTTATGGAATTGCCACATTTTCTATAAACGGCTTTTCAGTGGTTGCTCCTTTTCCCGGATGCCAAGAGCCAGTTTCAGAGTCGAGGACACATCACAGTTCTGGCTGCTTCAGTCCTGCTTCATGGTCTTTGTGACTGTGGAGGAAAGATCTTAAGCTCCTAACTCAGTAGTGGCTCCAGAAGTAGGAGCAAGATTATTGGTCCTTATTGCCCTGGAACAGGGACCAATCCATGCTTTGCTGGGCTGATGCTGACTTTTATTATGAAGAGGGACCTTTATAAAAACGAATACACATTTTCAATGTAAAATTGTTAGGGTGCCTCCCAGAGCCTAGGAAGAAGCCATCGAACTGAAAGGTCCTGCACCTACAGTTCATTAACTCACGGTGAGGGAGTGATTCCTGGGGCTCAGTTCAGAACCACAACTTCAGCCCTGGCCAATGAGGTTGTGTGCACCTATGCCCCCGAGTAAGTCTTTTTCTACCAAAATACAGGGATTTCAGTACCAAAGCCTAAATGATACATCTTTAAAATCCTCTCCCCTTCCTCAGATCTCTGCCGCTCTTTCCACCCAAGAACACTGCCATTTTTTTTTATTAACATATAATGTATTATTGTTTCAGGAGTACAAGTCTGTGATTCATCAGTCTAACACAATTCACAGCACTCACCATTGCACATACGCTCTCCAGTGTCCCACACCCAACCACCCTATCCCTCCCACCACCCTCCCCTCCGGCAACTCTCAAGTTTGGTTCCTGAGATTAAGGGTCTCTGTGGTTTATCTCCCTCTCTGTTTTCATCTGGTTTAGAACATTGCCATTTTAAACATTCTAGGAACCCAAGATGAGCTGCCTGGATGTGTTTTGCTTACCTAAGACAAAGGGGTACCTTCCATTTCTGTTTGTCTTTTTACCTCACCACACATTTAATCCAAAGTCCTTCAAACACCTGCCACTGGGAATTGCATTATGAAGAGGCTGCCTACGCCATGCTTCTACAGGAAGTGATGGGGTTTCTCCCCAAGGAACCTAGTAATTTTCTACTCTATTAATATGTTCACAATTCCTGCACCAGGGGACACTCAGAGATGATACCATCAAGTGTATCAGGCTGCAAGCTTGGGGAGTGTAACTATTACTTATAATTATGTAACTTCAATGCAGACCATTAAAGAGCCATAGATCCGAGAACAAGCAGGACATCAGACACTGAGAAGCATTAGCCATTGTGGTCTTAATCCCATGTTCCAGTAGGGAAGAAGAGGGGAGTCTGGACACAACATCCTTAACAAACATCTGAAGCCATGTAAGCCTGGATCCTTCCATGAAGTTGAGGTACCTACTACATTTCTTTCCCTCCAAGTATCTACCACGGCTCTTTCAGAAAGACACACATGCACACCTCCTTAGCAATATAGTGTCTTAGTCTGTTTAGGATACTCTAACAGAAATACTATTGACTGCATAGCGTATTAACAACAGAAATTTATTTCTCACTGTTCTGAAGGTTGGGAAGTCCAAGATCATGGCAATAGAAGGTTGGGGTGCCAGGCGAGGACCCACATGCTGGCTGATAGACAGCTGTCTTTCTGCTGTGCTTGCAAAAAGAAGGGACAAGGGAGATCCCTGTGGTCTCTTTTATAAGAGCACTGATGCCCTTCATGAAGGTCCTACCATCACTATCTAATCACCTCCCACAGGCTCCCCCTCCAAACACCATCACATTCAGGGTTTGGATTTAACATATAATTGGGGGGGAACACACACACTCAGTCCACAGCAGCAACACTCTTATTTCCATGACAGTGTGTCTTTGGATTTCACTCCATATTGCATTCTAGCACTGTTAAAGGCTCTGGGAATCCCCAACACCTCCTTATTAAAGGAATAATTGAAAGTAACGTAAGAGTGACTCCTGTCATGTGGTTTTAGGATCCACGCCAAACAATTATTGGCCATTCCCAACATAGTGCTAATGAGAGAAAGATAGTCTATCAGAAGTAACCGTCATCTGAGGGAACACCCAGGTCCCACCCTACAGTGGAAACTTGGAGCATAACTATCCGATTCCAGATGGGCAGTCACTCAGAGAGGTTACCAGCCTTACCACCTGGCAGAAGGGAGGTAGTATTTCCTGAGTATCCCACTTCATTCTCACAGGGATTCAACCTGCAATGAGAGTGGGCTAAGACGATGGATTAGCTAAACAGCTAGCACCAGAGGTTCTGATAGGTACAGAACAGTGTTCAGACAAATCTCTAGGCTATAGATGGAATATTTATATGCCCTCAAAATTCACATGTTGAAACCTAATTGCTAATGTGATAGTATTAGGAGGAGGGAACTTTGGGATGGGGTTAGAACATGAGGATGGATTCTTTATGAATGAGATTACTATTCCATATAAAAGAGACTCCAGAGAGTTCCCTCTCTCCTTCAACATGTGGAACACAAGAAAATGACTGTCTCTGAACCAGAAAGTGGGACCTCACCAGACACTGAATCAGCCAGTCTTGAACTGTGAGAAATTTTTTATCATTTATAGGCTCCTCAATCTATGTTATCCTTGTTACAGCAACCAAAATGGACTAAGACACTTAATAAGTTCCTTACCTAAGAAAGACATGACCCTGTGAGCAGGAGCTAGTAGGAGCCAAGACAAGAAAAAACACAGCGAGATAACTTCATATGAGAAGAGAAAGAGGTTAAAACAAAACAAAACAAAACAAACAAACAAACAAAAACAGCCTAGGAAAGAAAAAAATGTTAAGCAACTGGGTGGAGAACTGGATTCTGAGTTGTGGAAGTGACTTAGGAAGAGTTAAAAATAGGAATATCTAATCCTGACCTTTAAATATTTTTAAAATGCTGTGATTTAAATCTCTTCATCTTTCCAACTCTTCAGTCAACTCTTTCGAACACAAAAGCCTTGTAAGTGAACTTTCTGGGACCATATAAATTTGGGGAGAACATTATGTTTTCACAGGCAGAGAAAGAGGCTTCTAATGACATGAATTGGCAGGAAAATCTTAGTTGATATATGGGTCATATTTAAATGGTGTCATCTAAACTAAAATCTGCCTTATTAAATCATATTATTATATCACATACTATTGGTAGATTGGTTCTTCCCTCTGGACCCACACAAAGCCAAAAGCTGTGCTCTCTGACCTGTGGCCACCCAGCAGACAGTCTTCTCTTCTCCAGGCCAACCTGCCCTCTTTCAGAAGACATGATGTTGTTTCTGCCACTCAGCATGCTCCCACTAAACAAGCTCCAGCTTTTTCATTTTTTTTCTCATAAGGCATAACAAACATAACTGAACAAAATACTCTAGAAATCAGTTACCCGTTCTGTGAACACCGAGGACGTCTCAGGTAATATTTATATTTCTGCTGCCATCACACTGATGAATCAACACTGGTGGACCAGCAGCAAACTGAAACCTCATGTCATTGTCCCTCAGGCTGCCTCTCCATGATTCACTTCTCCCCTATTCTGGACCTGGAGTTAGAGTATTTTTTGGACCTATACTCATGAAATTACACTCATCCTTCTTAAACTGAATCTTATTCCAGCTAGCTGAAATTATTGAGAACCTAATTCTAGTATCTAATATTTTTATAATTCCTTCAAAATGTATGATATTCATAATGTGTGATTGACGAAGTCTGTAACTTTACTTAAGACCCTGTGACCCAAGCCTAAAGCAGGCTCCTTCAGGCTAAACAGTGAATGTTGCACACTGTGGCACAGCTGACCTCAATATTTGCTTCCTGTCTCATTTTTCTCTGAGCTAGCTCTGAGCCCTGGCACACCCAGGAGGCTCTGGAAACCCCCTGTGCATTCAAGCCTTGGACTTGACAGTTGTTATGCCAGTGTATCAAGTATCTAAACTTCCCCAGTGATTAGCACCATGCTTTGCATAGAGAAAATACTCAAACAGCCACCGGATTCATAATCCACAGATGTCTCTATTTTCAGCCTCCTGGAAAATTAGCAGGACTGATACATGAATCAAGCTTAACATTATCTCCAGCCCAAAATAATTCACCATCGTATGTGAGGAGACAAAATAAGTCTAACCAATCCTGACATGTTCTTTGCTAACCAAAAAGCTTTTGGACTTGGCCCAATTTGTTTCTTCTAATCCACAACTCTTACTCATGGTCCTGCCATTGTCAGAAAGAACCTTTGCTAGTTTGTGATGCAGAATATGAAGAATCAAAAGCAAGGAGCAAACCTGGAAAGTCTGGGAGGAGAGGAGAGAAGGCATTAGGCCAACCCCTGGAGAGAAGGAAATTATGGAATTTAGAAGAGAAGGAGCGCAGGAGCTTGGGTTGAAGGAAACAAATGGAAAATGAAAGAAAATTCTAAGAATTAATGAAATGGACAATTTTCCTTCATCATGGTAATTGGGAAACCACTCAGGTGAAAAACTGTTAACTATATGGGCATCATTTTTTGATTATTGGACCATGTTTCTTTCACAGTGGCAGTACGCTTAACCTAGATCATAGGAATCCCTAGTTTTTACAAATCTTCCCCTTCTGTAATGGTTATGTAAACATTTCATTATGTGGTAGAAGAAACATGTTCCCATCCTCACTTCTCTTTTTAATTTTGCCAAGAAAATATTAAAGACAAGAGAAATGGGCTTGCAGTTCAAATCTTATAGTGCCTTACATTAATTAAACTGAAGAGAAAACCAAACAGGCAATGGATTTCCCAGTGTCATTACATTGTAAAAGGATCCAAAAAGCTCTGTGCCCAAAAACTTTTTCCACAATGATCAGCCACCTTGTTTCTCATTTACGTCTTTTTAATATATGTTTTGGATTAATGAATTATCTCCTAAAATCATTTTCTTGGAAAAATGAGCAATTCCTGGGATCTACTACCTGCAAGATAGGAGACATTTATTACTTCATTTTTTTTTCTCATGATGACCCCACAGGCATTTGTTTCAGCACTATAACTATTACAGGTTGCATTGTATTTCCCAAAAATGGGTGAAGTCCTCAAGTCCTAACCTTCAGTACCCTAGAATGAGACCTGATTTGGAAAAAGGGTCATTGCAAATATGAGTAGTTCAAATGAAGTCACACTGGAGTGCAGTGGACCCTTAATCCGATGGGCCTGGTGTCCTTATAAGAAAAGGGCACTTTGGAAATAGATGCAGAAAGAGCAGACAGACTGTGACAAAGGACATCAGAAGACACACAGATGGAATGATACATATGTAATGCAAGGAACACCAAGGATTGCCAGCACACAGCAGAGTTTGGAAAAGGCAAAACAGAATTATCTCTACAGGATTCAGAAGGAGCATGGCCCTGTTGACATCTCAGTTTTGGACTTCCAGCCCCCAGGACAGAGAAAGGACAAATCTTGTTGTTTTAAGCCACCCAGTTTGTGGCGTTTTGTTACAGCAGCCATTGGAAATTAATACAATAACCAAGAGTTCAGGTTGTACCTAACTTTGCCGTCACGTATATGACCTCGTATAAATTATCTTGAGCTTGAGGCTTAGTAAACCTCACATTTCCTCACTTGTGAGATACAGATGATCATGTTTACTACCACAGAGATTTTCTTTTTTTTTTTTAAAGATTTTATCTTTTTTTTAAAAAAGATTTTATTTATGTATTTGTCAGAGAGAGAGGGAGAGAGTGAAGGGACAAGCAGGGGGAACAGCAGGCAGAGGGAGAAGCAGGTTCTCTGCTCAGCAAGGAACCTGATGTGGGCTCGATCCCAGGATCCTGGGATCATGACCTGAGCTAAAAGCAGACACTTAACTGACTGGGCCACCCGGGTGTCCCCACATAGATTTTCTTAAGACATAAATTAAATGGAAATCTCTGTGCTTTGCTTGCCTTAAATCCCTGCATCAGGTAAGCATTTTAAAAGTAGCATCTTCTGTTAGGATCATCCTAATGATCAGCCTTTCTTCCTCCTTGTGAATGAAGAGAACCAGAAATAGGATAAAAACGTGCCCAGTGGTAGAGCTGCAGTTCAAAATGAGGTCTGCCTGCCTGCAAAGAGCATGTAAGATTCCAAGAAAATCCTGAGGGGATGATGTTTGCTCCAGAGTCTGTTGTATGTGCTGAGGAGCTGGACAGTGAGAGGTAACTCCTTGAACATGAGGGAAGGAGAGAGACGGAATACAGCACACAGGGACATCTGGGTGTGAGCCTCTCTACGGTAGCTGCGGAAATCAAGAATGCCTGCTTCACTAAGCTGTCCTCCCAATTCCAGCCAGCACTATTTCCTACACTGTCCCCCACTGCCCAAGTTCATATTAACACTGCCACTTTTTTCATGAAACCATGCTTCATCCTTTCTGCATAACCCAGTTCCTTAAAGGTATCCAACTTCACAAGACTGCCCTTGCCCCTTGGCAAGTCCAGAGAACTGGCTTCTTGGCATTAATGTGTTTGCAATCTCTGTCTATGGCCGTGCCCTTGACTGTATGAAAGGAGATTCTTGGGCTCAACTATAGTCTGCAAACCCAGCCACACCCTCCTAGTTTGTGGCCACCTTCACTTCCCATGCAAAAGCAGTCTTGGTCTCTGAGCCAGGAGTACTGCCATGCTGGTACATGATAACTGCTGGATATGATCTAAGAAGCATTTTTTTAAAAGTACTCTCTATACCCAATGTGAGGCTCAAACTCATGACCCTGAGATCAAGAGTTGCATGCTTTACCAACTGAGATAGCCAAGTACACATAAATTTTATTTTTAAAGGTAGGTGATTGAGTTTCATGACTGTTACTGCACAGATTCTTGTGAAGCAGGGATGGTTAACAAAAGAAGAGATTAAAGACAAAGAAACAAAAGTCTGCTACAATAAATATTCAAGACCCCTGTCTGGCCCAACCCCCACATTACACACATTTTCCATATAAGAAAAATGAGGCTGAGAGAGAACCCTGTTCTGGCGCTGTCACTATTAAGTTGTGTCTGCCTGAACCCAGGCCACACACAAGTAGTTAATGGCAAACCACATGTAAGAATCAGTCTCCCGCCTGTCCCCTAGGTGCATGCCATTGTCCCATAGCAAAAGATGGCACATAAAAATGAACATATGCTGTGAAAAAGAAAACAATTTTGAAATTTCATCAGTAAGCATAAAATTTATAGACTTCTGCTCTCTGTTCTCTCCTTAATCTCAGTTTAGTCAACAGGATCTTGTGCTTACTTGGGAGGAGGACTTACTCTCATGAATACTGCCTCCCTTTAGGTGTACTCCTTGCAAAGTAATACCACAGTTTTTTTAAAAATAGAACAATTTAATCTCTCCCTTTTATGCCATAAATGCCAGTTAATGCAATTTTATTTTTTTTTATAGCACAGAACTCATTTTATTTTTATTTTTATTTTTTTTCCAATTTATTTATTTTCAGAAAAACAGTATTCATTATTTTTTCACCACACCCAGTGCTCCATGTAAGCTGTGCCCTCTATAATACCCACCACCTGGTACCCCAACCTCCCACCCCCCCGCCACTTCAAACCCCTCAGATTGTTTTTCAGAGTCCATAGTCTCTCATGGTTCATCTCCCCTTCCAATTTACCCAAAAGCACATACCTTCCCCAATGTCCATAACCCTACCCCCCTTCTCCCAACCCCCCTCCCCCCAGCAACCCACAGTTTGTTTCGTGAGATTAAGAGTCACTTATGGTTTGTCTCCTTCCCTATCCCATCTTGTTTCATGGATTCTTCTCCTACCCACTTAAGCCCCCATGTTGCATCACCACTTCCTCATATCAGGGAGATCGTATGATATTTGTCTTTCTCCGCTTGACTTATTTCGCTAAGCATGATACGCTCTAGTTCCATCCATGTTGTCGCAAATGGCAAGATTTCGTTTCTGCAATTTTCGAGGCAAATTTTAAATGTTGTCCTGCATATCCTTTGATATGGGAAATACCAACAGGATCTGAGAATGAGAGTGAGTAAGCAGCATTGCAATAACACATCTCCAAATGAGGGTAAGTAGAGGGCCCTGCAGATCCTACAATGCCATGAGAAACAGAACAAGCTGTGTAGATGATGACTAAATTTGCACGTAAATTCAAGGACAGTTGAACTATGTTAAAAGAAAAACATCTTTTAAAATCTGACTTCTTATATGTAAAAAAAAGGGAAAAAAATGTTCTCAAAGTTGCTATTATAGAGGAGGTTTAGAATTTAAATGCAAATAAGTATTTTTACAAGAGACCAAAGGCAAAGTTCTCTTTCTAAACTCAAACAGGAGGAGCTTGTTGCCTGATATCTTGAGGAAAAATTTGCTCCCTGTCTACTTTGGTTCTTTTTCTTTATTTTCTTCTCCCTTGGACACTTCTTTTCCGTACTCGCAATGCTCCAGGTCATACACAGGGCTTCTCTAAGGAGATCTAGGGGGCTCATGCCTGGACTGTATGCCTCTCTCACTTCTGGCAGTCTGCCCTAACATCCATTAATTCCCATTGTCTTAGCGACCCTGATCTCATACACTGAGGTGTGGAGACTATGAAGAACCAGACGTATCTTTAAGCCCTTGCTGGGAGAGAGGTGGCAACTCCTCAGTCTGGTCCGTGGAGCCAAGAGCCAGGAGGCACGGCAGGGGTAGGAAGGTGGGAAGCTGTCTTTGAAATTCGCACTTGAATGACACAGTGACAGAAAGGACAGGAAGCACTTCAGTAGGGTGTCTGTGGAAGCTGAAGAGAATAGTTCAAAAATAATACATTTTAAAGCAATATGGAAAGAAGAGCCTTGGACCCAAATCCTTGGGGCTTGATTAAAAGTATCCCTTTCTCCATTTTCTGAGCCCCTTCAGAAAGGTCCACATCATTTGAGGTTTTTTGGAAATATCAAATATTTCAAAGGAGAATATAGGCACAGCTATCTCTTAGCTATCTCTATCTATACTCAACACATGCTTGCAGATTCAGTTCTCTATCATTGGAATTATAGGGACTGTGGGATGGTATAAAGTATTGGACTGAATAAAATCTGAGATGGAAACGCAACACTGATTCACTTCTTTTTGAGTGTGGACAAAGTCATTTTCATACTCCAAGGTGATTTGCAGTTGTGGGAAAGAAGGAGAAGGTAAAGACCAAGAAAGATGGGAAAATGAAAAGGTAAGAGGTCAATGAAACAGGATATTCTAGAATATGGTTGTACTCCACATGTTCAGTCAAAGGAAGTGAGCATTCACTGCATATATAGGCTTGAACTTATCAACAGGGAGACATAGATGAATAATAAATGACCATTTCTATCTTCAAAACCTCTCTAGCCTTGTGGTAGAGGCAAATGTACCAACAGCAATACAACGATGTTAAAACTAAAAGTTATGGCCAAAGGCTTGAAGAAACATAGAAGAGGTGTAATTGACAGTTCCTGGAGGTAGGAAGTTCAGTATAGTGTGCAGAAGGGAAATGACATTTAGCTGGAGTTTGAAGGTTACCCAGGAACACACCAGTGAAGAAAGAGGAGGAGAAGCATGTTGTGTAGGCAGAAAAACACCTCCTCCCCAGATGTGCAAGTCCTAATCCTCAACAAGTGCAATTATGTTACTTTACTTGGAAAAAAAAAAAAAGACTTTTTAATTAAGTCTGTAGACCTTCAAAATCAAGAGATGAGCTTGGGTTATCTAGGTGGGCTTAATCAAAATGCAACAGCCCTTAAAAGCAGAGAGTTTTTCTCTGGCTGGACTCTAAGAGAAAAGAGAGAAGAGGAAGTTTGATCTGAAGTTTGAGTAAGATTCACACTGTCATTACCGGAAGGGGGCCAGAGGGAAGCATGAGAAGAAATGTGAGTGGCCTCCAGGACCAAAGACTTAGCAAAATGGAGACCTCGGTCCTACACCTGCAAATAAATTACTTTCCCCAACATTTTGAATGAGCCTATAAGTGATTCAATCCCAGAGTCTAGAGAAAAAACCTTGATTTTAGCCTCAAGACCCTAAGCAGAGGAGTAGATGTGGCATGCTGTATCCAGGCTTCTGACCTACAGAACTGTGAAACAACAAACTTGTGTTGTTTTAAGTCACCAAATTTCTGATAATTTGTTAGAGCAACAATGCAAAACTAACATGCATGCCTAGCAAAAGGTCTAGAAGAGAAAATGCACTGAGTCATGAGAGACCCCAGTATGACTGTGTCCACAAGGGGTATTTTGGGGAACTACTAGGACTAATGCAAGGAACACAAGCAGCAGCTTGGTAATAATTTTATAAAATGTAGCCATACTGTGAACAAAAGGGAGTCTCGGAAAGCTTTTGGACAGCGGAATGACAAGCATGATTTGAAAAGGGTAGGTAGAAAATTAATAAACTCCTAAATTCACCATAATTTATAAATAACATAATTTATAAATAACAAGAGTCCTCTTACTGCAAAATAATCCACAGTAGTTGGCATTTTGATTCAAATGAGGTTGCCAAGGTTTGAATATCGAGGAAATTTCTCTTTGAGATTGAATATTAGAGCCAATTTTGGAACTGTAGTAGTTTACATTAGCAAACACAAAAACTTGGGATTATTCATTAATCTCCTAGGATGACCTCATTCAGCTTATCAAACTCTTCCAAATAAATACAAAGGCTCTGACCTGGCTTCTCAGCTACACTCATCAATGCTGACCACTCCTTTATTTCCTAAATACTTTTTTTTCCCTTAGTTTCTATGATACAGTAAACTCCTGGATTTCTTCCCACCATTCTTGTTGATTGTACCAATTTTTCCCTATAAATTCATTTTCCACTATCCAACTAATAAATATGAAATTTCATCAAGTTGGCCTAAGGAATTTGTTCTCCTCACTTCTATATACTATATCTCTAAATTATCATATCCATTATCACCCATTAGAAAATAATTTAGAAATTTGTCTCTAATTTCCTCAAAAGTTCAGAACATACTCAAATCCATTTGTCATTTTTCTTCTTGGATCTCTCAAAGACACCTTAAATGCAACATATCCAAAACCATACTCAACAGCATCATACTTGATTTGGTCTTTCAGTATTTTCTCTCCCTGTGAATGATCCCACCGATCACAAGCTAGAACCCCAGCCTTATTCTTGGGGTCTTTCAATTTCTCATCCCTGAGATCCAATTTTATACATTCTCTTCTGTCTGAAACCCCTCCAAGAGCTAATCATAAGTCTTCCTTGCATGTTAGCAAAAGAAGAGCAAACATCACATAGCATGAATAAATGAGAAATAATGAGCCATTTTGGTTAACAGTCATCCAACACTGTAAATTATAGAAAGGCTGACCCAAAGAAACTAGGGGATTTAGAGAGAGAAGTACTGTGGGCGTAAGATCCACTTGTCACTGCAATCATTAACTCAGGGGTTTATTTGTTTGAATGCACTTAGATGCCTGACCTCAGAGGACTCTACAGGGATGGCAGGATATTTGGGGAGCTCAGTAAGAGTCATGACCCTGCTTTCATTTATGCACATATCATCTTCTTTTAAAAAGATTTTAAGCAATCTCTACACCTAACATGGGACTCAAACTCACAACCCCAAGGTCAAGAGTTGCATGCTCTATAGACTGAGCCAGCCAGATGCCCCATGTTATCTTTTTAATGAAAAGTAATACAACTCTTAGTTAAGTGGCATGTGCTGAGGTTGACATTTTTAGCTCCTAATCATCTCTTCGGGGGCCAGGCAGATGGTAGGACAATGTCTGTGTTTTGCATAGAAATTCCTTTTAGAACCACCAAATAAAAACAAATCAATCATTTAAATAAAACCTCAACTTTTTAGCAAAACTTGCTACTAATCACCTTACTAATTAGACTTAACTCTGAACATCATCTCATTGTTTCTAATAACTATCTACCCCCTGTAAGACTCGTAACTTCCAAATGGTTAGACCTACTTAGAGGCTTGCTAGAAAAGGCAGTTGTATAATTGGTACCCTAACAACAAAGAGAGGGACAGCCCAGTGCAGATTTCAACAGACTTCCACACTTCAGTTATCATCTTACAGACCACTGGATTGGTTAGTATATTCCATTCATACATGGAGACTCACTTTAAGGCAAAATTAAATATGGAGAGGTCTGTTTAGAGGGATACAATGAAAATGATTCATAAGCAGAAAACCAGACAGGATTCATAAGCAGATTACCTGAAAGAAGAGCTGAAAAATATAATAGATGTCTTTTTTGAAAAGAGAAGATTAAACGATAGGCAGCTGAAGGGTGGCCCTGTTGTGAATGTCTTTTCTGGTAGCCTCAAGTAGTAGAATTAGTAGCTATGTTCAAGTTTGTTGGAAGGACTATTGATTAATTCAAGCAGATACTCAGAAAATATTTATTTTTTGCATTTTATATAATAGCACATCTGAGAGATGTTTGAAGCTATGAGATGGGTCTTTGGGCTACAGAATCTTCAAGGTCCCCCCAAAAACCAAGTTTCTCTAATTCCATATCCCTATCATTAGGTTCAAATACCAAAATGCACGTTAAAATTCTTCAATTTTGTCCAATAGTAGACACGTGGTCTGTTTAAAAGATGTTTGTTTTACTTCCCTCCTTCCACCATGTGTACTTTACAAAAAGGAGAGATTAGGAGGGAAAGGAAATGCTGTACAAACTCTAAGACTGAACCTTCTTAGTATTGGAAAGGTAGTACCCCACTTTCCAACTACAGGGTACCAGAAAGACCCAGGAGACTATAGAGGCTTAGAGTCTGATCCTGAGAAGGAAACTATCTGCAAAGCTATTCCAAAGGGGGTGATTTCACAAGGTTTCTAGCTTCAGAATTAGCTATATTTGGGGTTTATTGGTACCACCAGTACAAATTCTTTGATTTCCTCTAAATGTTGGTATCATACTCATGTCATCTTTTCATGGGACCTCTCCACTCAATTTTGGGGGGTTCCGGGCCCTCTGCCAAGAAATATGAACTCTTAGATAAAATTTTTCACTGAGCATGCCTTGGTTTGGTTTCCCTCAACAGCAGATCCTGAGAATATAATAAGAGGACTAGGTATTTATGTGCAAGAAAATTCAGTAGTGGATGGAAAAAAGAAACAGAAAAGCAGGTGGACAGCAGAAGGCATGTCATCAAGAAAGTTACCCCTGGAAGTAAGTAGAACATTATCTCACTAGTGAACTCAACACCAATGTAGAATTGAGTCTCAGAATTATCCCAGCACAGAGGCAACAGTGTCTCTGTTACTCATTTGTGGGGGACTGAACTTGGAAAGCATTACTTCCTGGTTCTTCTCTCTGCCATGCACAGAAGCAGAATGTACTCAGTCACTACAAAAAGCTCCTTACACACAGAACCAGTTGCAGATGGCTAAAGTCAGCCAGAGCTGTCACAATGGCAGAGCCCAGAAAATATGGGCAGAATACCAATATCTTTTGCTACAGATGCTTTTTTTTTTTCTACAGTGTTTAGAGCTAGCACGTTTTCCTGCCATCTTCTTAGCTGATTTGCAGATGTGAATACGTGCTTCAGCTATATATGTTCTACTACTAGAAGTAACTTCCTGCTTTACAATACAAATATTTAGCAATCCATACTGACAAACTATTGCATAAAAATCATAGAAATGAGACAATACAATAGACAGGTAAAATAAAATAAATAGAAAATGGAGGAGATAGCTTCAAAGATTGAGATTTCTCTTTTAAATCTATCCTTTTCTAGTAACTTTTCATGGTACCCTTTTGGGTATAAAATATTAAATTGTTTATTTTTTCATCTGGATATTGACCATTTGGATAGATTTTTGTAATAAAAGTTTATAGGATTAGAAATATTTCACTTATCACCTTGCTTTGTATTTATAGATATAAATGATGGAGAATAACAAAACAACAAAAATGCACGTGGAGATGAGCAGAATTGTCCAATAAGCAGTCCCAGGTTCCTTCTCTAAGTTGCTTGGCAACAAGCTCCCTGGGTTATTGGCTCTCCCTTTTGACCTGGAGGGACCATAGCCAAACTCAACTTTCCACAGGATTGTGAGTTATCAAGTTGTCATCCTGCTTTAATAAACCTCCCTACTGCAAGATATTTTGGCCTATGTTTCCAGATGCTGTGCAGCTGGTATCACATGGGATTTGCCTAAATATCCAGTGCCTAAGCCTCTGCTGCCCAGAGTTCAAGCAGTTTGATTATCTCTGGTCCCATCATTTTTGGCCCATTAAAGGGGAGAATAGCAAGGAGTGGAGTCCTTCTATTTTTGCACAGTTACATGACACATTCAGATGAACTTTAGCCCAACCACACCTCTCTGAAGGATGTGGAGGGACCAGAAGGTCGACGAAGACTACTCGTTTTCTGCCTACCAGTCCACCTTGTACCAAGTGACTCTCACTGATATCCACTCCAAGTCATTTCACATGACAATGAAAACAAAATGTTATAAACAAAACCTCAGCTGAGTTCACAGTAAATTACATTAAGAAAAAAGACTTAGTACCTCAAAAATCAATCAATTGGGAAGGTAGGGACCTGTAAATGGAACCACATCTCAATCTGTTGTTTTAATATACAGCATGTAGGTGGAAGAAACACAGCAAGCAATGATAAATCAAAATGAAGATTCTTATATTTGACATTGGCAAGCAATGTGAGTTCATAATGTCTTCTGTGTTTCCTTTGTTTCAAGAAGGGCCCTGAGTCATTTTGGGGAACAACTTAACTGGATCTAGATTTGTCTCTGGATGTCCACCACAAAAATATAACTTACAGCAGAAATAGCCTTGGGTATAGTCACCACCAATGGATATGGGCAAATGACCACACTTAGCATGGTTTATTTCTGCACATCATAAAATCACAAAACTAAAGACCTTTTGCAGCTTCTTTTTTCTATTTAAGTATTTTCTCCTCGGGTGGCAATTTGCTCTAACCAAAAGACGGTAGCTAGTCAAGGTAAATGAGAAGACCAGTAAGAACAAAACATATGACACTTACTTACCAAGCACCTGGTCTTTGCCAGGCACTGTGGATAGGACTGTACCAGAGGCACACAGCCTGCCTGAGACTAGCTCAGAGTATGCTAGAGGAGGCGGGGAAAGGGGAAATAATCATCCATACACAGAAAGTGAAGACAAAGATTCAAAGTGAGATATTTTTTGTTAGCATATGCCAGATGCCTACTTATACTCCACCTTGTTTAGTTTTCACAGTAAGCCTGCAGGGAGAAAAGGTTATTCCCATTTCATAGATGAAAACAAGACAAAACAACAAAAAATTGGGACTCAGAGAAACAAAGCTCATCTCTGAAAAATAAATTGTAACCAATGTGGTAAAAACTGTAACAGAGGTACACATGCCAGGATAGTCCTTTTTCTGGAGAATCTGAAAAACATATCAAAGGAGATTAAATAAGAGTTGGAAATGGTGTAGTGAGAAGACACACATCATACAGAAAGGCAGGGATGTGCATTCAGGGAAGAGGGAATAGCATGGACAAAGTCACAATATATAAGAAGACACAGTGTGTTTTGGGAAAAATAAAATCAGTGACATTAAATTTCAGGCAGCAGATGTGGGGCTAGACTGTGGAAGTGCATATGGGCACAGCTAAAGAGATGAGGTATTCAGCAGATGGTGGGCATATTAAAGACTTGCAGTAAGGAGTGTGACAAGTTAAAGCAAGCCGTCAGAGTATCTGGCTGCTGACACAGGACTTGAGGAGCAAAATCCTCAACAACAGGGAGAAAAAGGCAACCATTCAGGAGTGAAGGAATGATGCCCTCCTGAATTTGAAATGAACATCCACAAGATACAATCACTGAACATCTGTTATGTTCTGGGCTTTGGTGCATAGGTAAAGATCTTTTTTTTCCTCCTGACATGATCTTATAACTCCCTAAAGAAATTTTACTACAGCTAAGATAGCAGAGGGTTAGCTGTTTGAAATCTCCACTCCTAGACAGTAGTACAGGCTGTAAGATATAGTGGTGATAGGAGATTAAAGAGCTCAGAGGTTTGGGCTGCTATCTTGTCTCAGCAGGTGTATCGTACCTGACAAAGTCCTCTGCATATAATATTTGATAAAAAATAATTGTATCACCAGGTTAAACCTCACTAATTGACACTATTTGAAGAAGCCCTGCTTGTCTTTTGGTCTTTGGTCAAAAATAATGATCTTTTATTAAAAATGGTCTTTTAATAAAAAGACCAAATTGTGAAGATGATATTATACTCCCCAAATCCGATTTTCTCAAAGTGAGTGTCTTGAGATGCCCATCCTGGAGACTGTCTACAAAATGATGATGGCAATAATGAAGATGAGCATGAAGTTGTTTCAATCATCTATTGCTGTATAACAAATTAACCCCAGGCTTAGTAGCTTAAAATATCAAAATTTTTCTTATCTCTAATTGTGTGGATCTATTCAGACAGTGCTCAGTTGGGCACATGACATCAGCAAGTGTCACCTGTTGATATTCCACTGACTTCTGACCTTGTCTGCAGGGTGTAAGCTGCTCCCCTAACACCTGTTACACCTGTTACCTTGATGGGATGACTGGAAGACTGAGTTCAGTGAGGCCACTCTCTCTCTCTCCCAGGAGTCTTAGGGCCTCTAAATGTGATCTCTCTAGAGGGTATCCAGGATTACAAGAGACCAAAGAACTGCAGTTTCTTAATGGTTTGGTCTAAAACTGCCATCATGTCATTGGGTGTCACATTCTATAAATGAAAGAACTCTCAGGCCAGTCCAGATTCAAGGAGTGGGAGAACAGACACCACATTTGATGGGTGACTTGTAAGCTATATACAGTGGTTCCACACTCTTTTTTTTTTTTTTAACTCATTAAAAATGTAAAAAACATTTTAGCTCACAGGGTGAACAAAAACAAGTCACAGCTGGATTTGGTGCCTGGACAGTAGTTTGCCAACCCCTATTCTGGGGAGTTCCGTGACCAAATACACTTACAAGGCTGTATACCTTATCTCTTCAAAGTTTCATAGCGCATATTAACATATTGAAGGCTCTAAAAAGTCTTAAGTAAAAAAAAAAAAAAAAACTAATACTACATCTTACAAAGCTTTAATAATTATTTTTTACCTAATACCTATTTTAAGTAACCTTTCAGAAAAAAATGCAAAAATGACACTATGACCAAAAAGTGACTCAGGATCTAAAGATTTTGTTGAATTAATAGATTTAACAAATCAAATCCTATAAAATGTTAGTTAGATAGAGGCAATGACTTCTCCAAAATATCCAAAAATATTGTGTCATTCTAAGTAGCTTAATCCATCCATTTATAGTGATTTTAAGCCTCTATGAATTTAAAGAATGCCTGTTACCCTAAATTATAAAATTCTATTCTAGTATATGCCTAAAACCTCACAGACTGAAGTTAGAAAAACACAAATCAGTAAGTCAGTGATATCACGTGAGCACAGCATTGTCAAGAGAGTGTGGGACTTAGCCTTGGACTTCTGGATTATGTCAAAATGCTGTCACTTCAAATGGTCTCCATTTTCTAATGTGCTGTGGAATTTAAAAGAAATGATAGAGTCTCTCCAACCTCTGCTCCCAGCACATTAGAAAGTGGAGGCCATTTAGCTCTCAAAACTGTTGTGAGGACTGCAGTGAATGAGAATGCACACATGGAAATGGTTCACAAATTCCTGACCCGGATGCAAAAGTATGTTTCCAGTGCTTTACAGAAATGGCATCACCAGGAAGAGTGGTCTTTTATGTTAAGTGACTTCTAACTTACTACATTTTGTTTCTCTCATGGGTAGTCAGAGCTAGAAGTGGGTGGTGTACTGTGTCAGCCTGCATAGGCTTGAACCCTGGCTTACCATCTATGCAAACATGGGCAAGGTTCTAAACCTCTCTGATCCTTTACTGTCCTCACCTGTAAAATGATAATAAGCTATACCTACTGCACAGTGTTGTGACAAGGATTATAGGCAATACAAGGCGCATGAGCACCCAGTGTACTACAAGTTTAAGCAGTCATCACACCCATCGTTATCATTACTAAAATTAATGATTATTTTAATGAGTCTACTGTAAGAATCTGATAACCAACTTTTGATGCTAAGATGGCTTTTCTCCTTCGTTCAAGATTACATGACTGACAATGGATGTCAAGAGCAGTAATATCACCAGTCAATTCTTACATAGTGTTTACTATATTCCTAGATTCTGGTCCAGAAAATTTACATGTATTAGATCATTTATTCTTACAATAGCCCTGCAAGGTAGGAGCTATCCTACCTCAATGATGCACAAAAATGCAAATGATCTGCTTGAGGTCACACAGATGGTTAGCACTGAGCTCCTATGCCAACTCTGGAAATCAGCTTCTGAAATGAATATTCCCAACCACTATAGTTTATCACTTCTGGAAGATGAAAGATTGAGAAGAAAGACGAAATACATTGTCAGGAACATTCAACCAGTAGAAAAGGACAGAACCAGTCCACAGCATTTAATATTTTTCCCTAGGACAAACCATTCCATGGGATTTCCTTCTCAGTGCACAAAAAGCAAATAACATTACCTGTGGACAGAGTGTCACAGATAATGGATTGTCTGGAAAATATGAAGCTCTGCCTGAAATACTTAATATCTTCACAGAATCTCACCAACTTCCCTAGTTTTAATAGCAGCCAAAGCATCAGACAGAGCTTGGGACTAAAACAAATTGTGTCATGAACCAGTTGGGATACAGGTATGTGAGGACACTGCTGTTATCATGACAGGCTCTGTGCACCCATGGAAGCTCATTTAATCTCCCAAGCTAGTATTTTCCAGCAACTTATCATCAACACTTGCCCCACCCTACTACCTCCCATTATAGACTCCCTGAGAGTAAATTTTACCGTTCTCTAATAATAAACCTTAGGAAAAAAGGACTATGAAACTACACCTGTAAGGGATGTCTATATCAAATATATTTGTTGATTCAATAAATATTTACTGAGTGTCTGTCAGCCAGGTACTGACTGCTCTAAGCACCAGAGATTCATGAGCAGGCAAAACATAAAGTAACTCTAATCTCAATGTATTTACATTCTTATAGAGAAAGTGAGGCAAAAACAAACCAGTTAATTTCAGATAATGAAAAGGAAACAGAAAACTATATACAACATGACGAGGTAATTAGACAGGGCCTTTTGAAAAAATGGCTTTATTAGCCATTAGCCGTTAGCTATTGCTGTGTAACAAAGCATCCCAAAACATACTAACTTAAAATATCAAGTATTTCTCTTAAATACTTTAGTTATTTCTTCAAGACAGAGAGAGAGAGAACATGAGTGGGGAGTGGAGAGGACCGAGGGAGAGGGAGAAGCAGGCTTTCCACTGAGCAGGTAGCCCAGTGTGGGGCTCAGTTCCAGGACCCTGGGATCCAACTTGAGCTGAAGGCAGATGCTTAACTGACTGAGCCACCCAGGTGCCCCACAAGTATTTCTCTTAATATAGTATCTTAGAAATAGCAACTATTATTTCCTGTAAATTGAAGGGTAAGGCAAGTAGTTCTGCTGGTCTGGACCCAGTATGAATAATCCAGGTTGGGTTCACTTATGAATTTGTAGTCAGTTGACAGATCAGCTTGTGCCCGGCTGGAATGGAATAGCTTCAACTCTTACATCTGGACATTAGCTGTCAGCTAGGATGATGAGATAGATGACCAGACCATGTACCACATCAGCTAAGAGTATGGACTGGGTTTGTTTATATGGTGGGAGCAGGGGTCAAGAGAACAAGAAAAGTATTCAAGGGTTCTTAAGGCCAGTAACTGGTACAGCAGAATATTGGTTGCATACTCTTGGTCCAATTTTATTTACACAGTCATCCCAGATTCAAGGGTAGGGAAAGTAGTCTCCACTTTTTGATCAAAGAAGTTGCAAAGTCGTCGGGCAAAAGGCATAGATACAAAGAGGAATGAAGATTAGGGAAATGTTTGCCATAAATCTACCATGATAGTAAAGATAAATCCCCCTGGAGGAGGGACATGTGAGCTAACACAAGAATGATGAGAAGAATCAGATATACAATGATCTTATTCTAAGCAGAGGGATGTCAAGTACAAATTTATGCATGCAGTTTTACGTGGCCACATGAAATATACTGATAGGTGCCTGCATGTGTAAACACGTATGTGCAGGTATACATGATAAACATCAGTGGAACATTCTGTCAGCTGAACATACCTGGGTATGTATATATCCTCTTAGCTCCTGTCCTTCACCATAGGAACATTCACACATCAACAGAAGCATATGACTCAACATACTGTTTTCTCACAACTTAGGCTACATAAGAACTATCTTCACATTCTCTGGGCCTTCTCCCTACAAGTTCTGATCCAGAAATCTGTACTTTAGCCAGGATGCCTAGTCAGGAGCAGCAATTCTGTATCTAATAAATTAAGAAACAATGTTTAACTTTTCAAGCTTTGGATGATCCCCACTTTTCCCCCTCTCCAGATAACTGATGCCTAATCATGTCTACTTTATATTACCTTAATCCATACTATTCTCACCTTTTTCCTAAGATAGTCAAGTGCATGTGAACCAGCTGATAAGGAAAAGTAAAACTGAATACACAGCATGGGCAATGAAAATGCAAAATCATATGCAATTCCCTTGTTCATTCAAGTGAGAAATTTTTAATTTTGCCTGCTTCCAAGGATATCCTAATTCAGGGGTGTATGCCTTCAAATATCAAATCCCTGGCAAAGCACTCTTTACAGACTCTACCAATGCTACCTCCACACCAGAATAGTATATATATATTTTTTGAAGTAAATGAGCAATTAATAAATGGGGGGGCTGGATTTAGGTATTTCATTTTTTAGGGCCCTCATATGATTGTAATATAAAGGTTGAGATTCACTGAGTTAAATAATCAAAGCATAAATTTTAAAAGCAACACAAAACGCCTGCTTGAATGAAATATTTGGGGTCATGAGCACCTTGTGGAACACACAGAGGTATGTTTCAGGGCAGTGCAAGCTCAGGGCTCAGATTCCCACTGGGCAATCCATTCTCTCACTGCCTACCAGTCAAGTCTCAGGTGTCCTGCAAAAAGAATGAGCTAATAAAATCCACTTAGCTGGTAGTATAATCATTTCATTAACATAGCCATTGCCATAAAGCATAATTCACTTTTAAAAGTAAATATGCCATTTGTGATGTGATTATCCTTTAGGGGACCAGTTCTCCACTTTAAAATGTCACTTTATTTTGTTCAAGGGAGGAAAAACTGTCACCATATTAAAGTACACTATATTACTTTAATAAGATGTGATCCATAGAATTAGCCCAGTTAATCAGAGATGATACAAAGTATGAGTAACAAAAATTGAGGAGGCCAGCAGACCTCAATTTGAATCCCACCTTAATGGTTTGAGGGCATGTTTCTTCCTGAACCCGTTTCTTCGTCAGTAAAACACCATCATAATATTATAGGCTGATGCCATGAACAGCTCAGAGAAGAAATCAGAAAACTTTTTTCTATAAAAGCCCCAACAGTCAATATTTTAGGCAAGTGAGACAGTTTCTGTCACAACTACTCAACGCTGCTGTTGCAACCTCCAAACAGCCTAAGAAACTAAGAGCATGGCGGTGTCCCCGTGAAACTTTATTCACCAACATGGGACACAGGCCATCGCTTGCTCACCCCTGAGTTAGAGAATATAGTTAAGCACTGAACACCATTGTGGACAAACGAGGAGCTCAACAGCCGGTCACTGGCACGGGGGGCTCATGAAGACGGTGACCATGGTCATAAAGGTGACACTGCTGGTATTGTCCCCACCACCACTGTCAGCGCTGAGAATGAAGAGACATGGGATCCTGTTCTACTTCTGCCATGAACTTTTTTTTTATAATATTTTATTTATTTGACACACACACACAGCGCACAATGGGGTGGGGGGGGGCAGCAGGCAGAGGGATAGGGAGAAGCGGACCCCTACCAAGTAAGGAAGCCTATGTGGAGCTCGTGACCTGAGCTGATGGGAGACACCCAACCACCCTTAGCACTGGCTTTCTATAATTTTTAGTCAAGCTATTTCTCCTTTAGGAACACTATCACCAAAAGATGACATCACCAGAGTACATCCAACATTTCTTCTCTGCTATAAATACCTTCTATAAATCAATCAGAAATTCACTAACACCCACAGCACTTTCGGCTTCATCAGCTGTGCCCCTGAGCAATATCAAAGACTCTGGTTGGTAGAGGGGATCCTTGTCAAAGCTAAGATGGAGGAACCCCCTTTTCCCCTGAAGAGAAGAAGGTCTTCCAAAGAATCTTCAGGAATGAGGCCCCTCAATCCTGCTGTTATTTGGAATTTGACTTCTGCTGTCAACATAGATGGATGATAAACACACCAGAGTATTTGATTTTCATCATAGGTTTCAACACAGACTTTCCAATTAGGTACAGACATAAGTACTCACTCAAGAAGGTGTATTTAAAGACAATTTAAATATATATTTAAGGTATATTTAAAGACAATTTAAATATATATATATATATATATTTGTCATGCCCACTACCACTCATGAGTTAAAGAAAAAGTCAAGAGCTATTGTGTTATAACAAGAAATGTAACAAGTTTTATTTTTTTAGAGACATGTTGGGGCATTATTACTAGGGCGAAAAAATTTACTACAACCTACAAAAAGAACACCATTTATATCAGAGAGTGAGTCTCAAACTCTGGGTCCCAGACCATTAGTATCACTTTAAGAATCTGATAGAAAAGCCAAATCATAGGTCCTCAACCTGAGCTACTGAATTCAGAAACTAGCTGAGGAGCCCAGCTCTCTGTGTTCTAACAAGGCCTCAGATGAAGATTTGCAAACTGATTTAAGTGATAAAAGTGTCACTGAACATGGCCTCTGTGAGTCCAAGCAGAGTTTTATAAAAGGCAGCTGTTGTTTTCCTATGGGTCATCTTCCTCCCTCCTCTGGTCATACCATGATTTTCCTTTGAATAGTTATTCATTCCCCACTGCATATGGTCCTGAAAAGTCTGTCCATTAAAGTCCCTGTTCTCCTGCAGCCAAGAGCTGACCCACAAGGGGCCAGAGTCTCTTCTTTTAGGAACATAGGTTTTGAGTGAAGGCATAGGGCACAAGAGGGTTGGGGTGGCCTCATCAGTAGCAGGACCCCAAAGAGCATGTCCACCTCATTTCTGCTTACTAGGCCAAGAGATGCAAGCATGCTGTCCTTTCCAAGTTCTGATAATTCAGCATTCCCCTCCATCTTAAAAGCTCCCTACTAGGAACGCCTGGGTGGCTCAGTTGGTTAAGCAGCTGCCTTCGGCTCAGGTCATGATCCCAGGGTCCTGGGATCGAATCCCACATCGGGTTCCTTGCTCGGCAGGGAGCCTGCTTCTCCCTCTGCCTCTGCCTGCCTCTCTGTCTGCCTGTGCTCGCTTGCTCTCTCTCCCTCTGTCTCTGACAAATAAATAAATAAAATCTTAAAAAAAAAAAAAAAGCTACCCACTATGCTTCCATAATAGAGTCCTTTTTTTTACGAAAAAGTGCCAGCTCTAATTGTTGTTCCTTATAACCACAGAAAAAAATCAACAAATATATCTTAATCACATAAAAGGACCAAGTTCCTAAACAGTGAAAGTTGTTAATAAGCTGTTCAACAAGACCAACATACAAGAGAAACATCCGAACACTGACCAGAACCCTAACATCCATGACACAGGAGAGGTAGGCCGGCAACAACTTCTAGTAGAATGGGATGGATGCCAGAGCAGATGGCATGGAAAGTACTCAGGAAAAGTACTGTGAGGATGGGTCCAAGTGAAGAAGCTGCCGTAAATTCCCTTGCTAACCACTGACAAGGGGATGTGGCTCCCCAAGTCTCCTCACTTAAGGAAACCAACAAGTGACTATGTCAGGACAAGTTACCACAGACCCGTTACATTGCCTGAACCTAGTTCCCAGTTCAAACTGACTTAAATGACAAAGGAAGTTATCTGTTTATATAATAACCACAGAGCCCTGAGGATGGGCAGGAATCACGTCAAAGCTATGATTCTGATGATTCTGATCTTTAGATTCATTGTGAATCTATGATTCAGATTGGAAGTCTGGCTCAAGCCAAACCTATGATTCTAATGGTTAGAAGTCTGGCTCAATCTCTCTAAAATTATTTCAACATTTCCCTCCTTTCTTCTCAGTCTTGATTCCCTCAGCAGCTCTGGGATTAAACTCTTCCACATTCATATGCAAGAGAAAATGTTAAGTCCCTCTGTTCTCCTCAAACACAGAACTGTAATGGTTAAAACAGGTGATTCTAAATTAATAAAAATGGCAAAGGACTGGGGTCAATTCTATTCAAAAAGGGAACAGATGGGTGAAAGCTGGGAGATAGCTACTTGCTCCTCGAACACAGGTTGGGAGATTAAACCTGTATAGCTCATTAAGTTAGTTCATTACAAAGAATCTGTTGGGGAATGAACAGATGGATCCTGGGGTATTGGTGGTAGTTGGTAGGATTGTTGAAGATTCTCCAAGCCACACACTGGTGTAGACAATGATGAAATGAAGAAGGGTCAGCAAATATTTTCTGCTAAGGGCCAGATGGTAAATATTGTAAATTTTGTGGCCCATATGGTCTCCATTGTGTCTAGTCATTTCTGTTGTTATAGCACAAAAGAAGTCTCTCATAATATAAAAACAAATAGGTGGGGCTGTGTTGCGGTGACACTTAATTTACCAAAACAGAGGGTGTGTTGTATTTGGCCTACTGGCTGTATTTAGTTCTCCAGTGCCTGAACCAGAAAGCCAAACTCTGTGTTTCGCTACAGTGATTAATAGCACATGAGAAGCAGCACCTTAAACCAGCAAGCCCCTCTTCTCTCATCAGCATACAGAGTTCTTTGACATTTGTCTTAACATTTCTTCACTGAAGAACTACATCATAAATGACAGCCCCTAATTTTATTTGCTTGAATATCTGCCATCCTGGGACTGTTCAGAAGCCTGATAATAAAGGTTTGTTTTCATCTTGATGAGTCTGCCCTACTTGGGTTTGTGGTGTCCTAAACCAACACTAAATACAAACAGAAAACAGTGCAGTTTCTCCTACGTACTCCTTGATCGCCATGGCTATTGCATTGAGGACATCCTTTGGCTGCAACCCCGTACATCCTCTCTACCATCACTATCTCGAACGGGCCATTCGTTTGTCTCACCCACCACCACCTCCAGCTAAACATGCTCCAATCCCAACTGGACCTTTCTACCCAAATGTATTCCCTAACCTACCATACGGTTTTCAGCGCCATTTCTGCTATTATCCTTTGCCCTCCTGCTCTTGGCCTCCTTATTGTCCATGGCCCTCTACTTTCAAACAGCCATCCTGTCCTGTTGATTTGTCTTTGATAAGCTAACTTGTGATACCTCCCACACCCTTTCACTGCATCCCACTGTTCTCACTCTCATTTGGGTCCTTAATTACCCCATACATTCACTATTGCAATTAGCCTCCCCACAGTTCTCTTCCCTTTCAATTTTCCCTTCCTAGTTATCTTCCCTCCATTTCACTGTGCACCCTAATCCTTAACAAGCCTGGCTAATAGGAAACGTTCACCATGTTGTACCCCCTTCTTGACTCTAGGGTCAGTTTTAGGTTCAGGATTCTCCCTGGGCACAGTTCAAGGCTACCAAAACACTTGTCTTGGCTTCTGGCTATACAGAAGCGTCTGATTGTGGAGTTGGCTGCTCACAAGTAGATCTTTCTTTTTTTCTCATCGATAAGTCCCGCTCCACCACCAACTTTAGAACCATCTCGACCACACATTTCTCCTCCATCTCTGGCAGCTGGGACTCAAAAACCCCTCTCCTCCATTCTCATGCCCATCAATTATTAGGTGGTTCTAGTTATATAGCTTTAATTTCACATTGTCATTCCCCATTTCTCTTTTGTGTTTTTTTGTTTGGTTGGTTCATTGGTTTATATGACAGAGAGAGAGAGAGAGAGAGAGAGAGAGACAGTGAGAGAAAAACACAAGCAGAGGAGTGGGAGAGGGAGAACCAGTTCCTGCTAAGCAGGTGGCCTGATGCAGTGCTGGATCCCAGAACCCTGGGATCATGACCTGAGCCAAAGACAGATACTTAACAACTAAGCCTCCCAGGTGCCCAGCCCCTCACCTCCCTTTTGAAAGATATCATTACATCCACTTCCCTGGACAAGTGCAATACCCTCCTATTCCTTCTTTGTTCTCCATCTTCACCCATTTTCTCACTAGAGCCAGAAGGATTTTAAAACTAAAGTCTGGTCAAGTCATGTCCCTGGTTAAAACTTTCACTGGCTTTCCATTGCCTTTCTACATTGGTTCTCAACTCTAGATCAATATAGTGTGACCTGGGGTTTAAAAAAAGAAAAAATGTGATGTTGGGGTAAGAAAACCTGAACTGTAATTGATGGATTGCTGGATGCTCAGAGCAGACAATTTTGAGAGTTGAAAACCTCAGGGAGAGCCAGTCATTTGGGCCCATACAATAGTTTAAGATTTACCTTCAGGAGGTTGGCCAGGTTCCCACAATAAATAGGGGAGAAAAAAAAAAAAAAAAAAAAAAAAAACACCTCCCCAGGCTTCTGGCAGGAGAAGAAAAGGAAACATTTTGAAATGCACCAGAGCACTCTGCCTTCTTAACAATGTCTGCCCTCAGGGGGCTCTAATTAACCATAGCCTAACTTGCTGGAGTATTATCAGAGCCTAACTCGTTTGGGGAGAAAAGAAATAAGTAAATTCAGCTCACTGGAGCTATCCTGTTCCATCTAAGAGGAGAGAAAAAACTAAAATTCTTTCAAGTTCACAGTTCAGAGGCATATGCTTACCAAATGTCTAAGATCTAATCATAGGAATATAGAACACTTCTGGAGCGCCTGGGTGGCTCAGTCAGTTGGACGTCCAACTCTTGATTTAGGCTCAGGTCATGATCTCAGAATCCTGCAATCAAGCCTCAGGTCTGGCTCCATACTCAGTGGGGAGTGTGGTTGGGATTTTCTATCTCCCTTTCCCTGTACCTCTCCCCCTGTGATCTCTCTCTCTCTCTCTCTCTCTCTCAAATAAGTAAGTAAAATCTTTAAAAAAAAAAAAAAAATAGAGCACTTACTTTCACTACACAGCTCACCTTCACATGACAAAGGCCTATTTATAGCAGTCCCCTTTGACCTGCTAAAGCATGCCTGGCTACCAAGAAAATATTACAAGGCACACTAAAAGGCAAAACACAGTTTGAAGAGACTGAACAAGCATGAGAACCAGACATGGCAGGAATGTTGGAATTCTCAGACCAGGAACTTGAAACAACTATGATGAGTACGCTAAGAGCTCTAATGGATAAAATAGACCACATACAGAAACAGATGGACAGTGTAAGAAGAGAGATGAAAATCCTAAAAGGGAACCAAAAAGAAATACTAGAGATAAAAGAAAACAAACAACAAAATACAAAAAAACTGTAACAAATGAAAAATGTCTCTATGCCTGACAGGTGTTATTAGTAGATGGGACAAAGCTGATAACAAATCTCTGAGTTGGGAGATAAAGAAAAAAAAAAAATGCTTGAAAACCAAAGAGAACAAAAATATGAGATATATATATATATATATATATATATATATCTCAGTATATCCAAGAACTGTGGGGCAATTATAAAATGTGTAACATATACATCATGGGAACACAAACATAAAGAAAGAAACAGAAATATTTGAAACAATAATGACTGAAAATTTCCCAAGTTGATATCAGGCACCAACCACTGATCCTAGAAGCTCAGGGAACACTTAACTGGATAAATGGAAAAATAAAAATAAAAACAGGAACTACACGTAGGCTTATCATCTTCAAACTACAGAAATCAAAGATAAAGAAAAATTCTGAAAGGAGCCAGAGAGGAAGAAAGACTTGCTTATAGAACAGAGACAGGGATTGTATTCGATTGCTCTTCAGAAACAATGCAGGCAAGAAGAGGATGGAGTGAAATATTTAAAGTGTTGAAAGCAAAAAATCAAAAACAAAAACAAAACAAAACAAAACAAAAAAAACCTAGAATTCTGAAACCTGTGAAATTATCCTTCAAAAGTGAAGAAAAAAAAATAGAGACAAAAATTGAGAGAATTTGTTGCCTATAGATTGGCAAGAAATACTAAAAGTTCCGTGGAGAGGAGAAAAATAATATAGGTCAAAAATTCATGTATATATAAAGAAAGAGCACCTAAGAACAAGTTAAGGTAAAATAAAATAAAAGTAAAATAAGAACTAAAATAAAAAGAAATTTTAAAGGTAAATTAAAATTAAATTAAATTAAAATTTAAAAATTAAGATAAAGTAAAATAAAACTAAAAATAAAAAAAATTAAAAATGTTATTTTTCATATTTTTTTTAAAGATTTTATTTGTTTATTTTAGACAGAGAGATCACAAGTAGGCAGAGAGGCAGACAGAGAGAGGGGGAAGCTCTCTCAGCAGAGAGCCCAATGTGGGGCTCGATCCCAGGACCCTGGGACCATGACCTGAGCCGAAGGCAGAGGCTTTAACCCACTGAGCCACCCAGGTGCCCCTATTTTTCGTATTCTTAATTGAGCTAATAGATAAGTTTGTTCAAAATAAAAACACCAACAATATATTTAATTATATAAGCATATATTTATATCTTAAGCATGTGCATATGTATGCTATTTATCTTTATATATAAGTAAAATGAATGACAGCAATGAAACAAGGGACGGGGGAATTAATATTATTTTTGTTATAAGAAGATACATTACCTTTAAAGTGGTCAGTGTTAGTTGAAAGCAGATTTGGATTAGCTGTGAAAGAACAATGCAAACTCTAAGGTAACCACAAAAAAAAGTAAAAAAAGAAGAAGAACCGATATGCTAAGAAAGGAGAGAAAATGAAATTATATAAAATGCTCATTTAAAACCACAAAAGACAAAAAAATTAGTCAAAAAGAAAGGAGAACAAAGGATATGAGCAACAAATAGAAAACAGTAATGAATATGGAAGATATTATTCTAAATGTATCAATAACTTTGCATGTCAATGGCCTAAATGCACCAATTAAAAGACAGAGATTGGGGGGAGGGAGTCAAGATGGCGGAGAAGTAGCAGGCTGAGACTACTTCAGCCAGCAGATCAGCTAGAGAGCTTATCTAAAGATTGCAAACACCTGCAAATCCATCGGCAGATCGAAGAGAAGAAGAACAGCAGTTCTAGAAACAGAAAAACAACCACTTTCTGAAAGGTAGGACTGGCGGAGAAGTGAATCCAAAGCGACGGGAAGATAGACCCCGGGGGGAGGGGCCGACTCCCGGCAAGCGGCGGAGCAGCAGAGCACAAAATCGGGACTTTTAAAAGTCTGTTCCGCTGAGGGACATCGCTCCAGAGGCTAAACCGGGGCGAAGCCCATGCGGGGTCGGCGTGACCTCAGGTCCCGCAGGGTCACAGAAGGATCGAGGGTGTCTGAGTGTGGCAGAGCTTGCGGGTATTGGAGCGAGAAAGCTGGCTGCAGAGACAGAGCCGACAGTGAGCTCGCAGCTTGGGGTTACCTTGAACCGGTCGCAGGCTCTGTGAGCTCGGAGCGTGGCCGGTGGTCAGGCAGACGGGAATTACTGGGCGCTGTTCTCTGAGGGCGCACTGAGGAGTGGGGCCCCGGGCTCTCAGCTCCTCCGGGCCGGAGACCAGGAGGCCGCCATTTGTATTCCCGTCCTCCGGAACTCTACGGAAAGCGCTCAGGGAACAAAAGCTCCTGAAAGCAAACCCGAGCGGATTACTCAGCCCGGCCCCTGGTAAGGACGGTGCAATTGCGCCTGGGGCAAAGACACTTGAGATCACTACACCAGGCCCCTCCCCCAGAAGATCAACAAGAAATCCAGCCAAGACCAAGTTCACCTACCAAGGAGTGCGGTTTCAATACCAAGGAGATCAGCAGAATTCCAGAGGAGGAGAAAGCAAAGCATGGAACTCATGGCTTTCTCCCTGTGATTTTTTAGTCTTGCAGTTAAAGTAATTTTTTTCTTTTTCATTTTTTTCTCTACATTTGCTAAATTTTTAAAATTGTTTTTAAATTTTTTTAAATTTTTTTAAAATTTTTTTTAACTTTTACCCTTTTCATTTTCAACTTTTTTTAAACTAGTTTATCTAATATATATATTTTTTCTTTTTTCATACTTTTCTTTCTTTGTTTTCTTTTTTTTAATTCCTTTTTTTTCTTTTTTCTTTTTTTTTTTCCTTTCTTTTTTTTTGAACCTCTTTTTATCCCCTCTCTCTCCCCTCACGATTTGGGATCTCTTCTGACTTGGTTAAAGTATATTTTCCTGGGGTTGTTGCCACTCTTTTAGTATTTTACTTGCTCCTTCATATACTGTTATCTGGACAAAATGACAAGGCGGAAAAATTCACCACAAAAAAAAAGAACAAGAGGCAGTACCGAAGGCTAGGGACCTAATCAATACAGACATTGGCAATATGTCAGACCTAGAATTCAGAATGACAATTCTCAAGGTTCTAGCCGGGCTTGAAAAAGGCATAGAAGATATTAGAGAAACCCTCTCCAGAGATATAAAAGCCCTTTCTGGAGAAATAAAAGAACTAAAATCTAACCAAGTTGAAATCAAAAAAGCTATTAATGAGGTGCAATCAAAAATGGAGGCTCTCACTGCTAGGATAAATGAGGCAGAAGAAAGAATTAGCGATCTAGAAGACCAAATGACAGAGAATAAAGAAGCTGAGCAAAAGAGGGACAAACAGCTACTGGACCACGAGGGCAGAATTCGAGAGATAAGTGACACCATAAGATGAAACAACATTAGAATAATTGGGATTTCAGAAGAAGAAGAGAGAGAGAGGGGAGCAGAAGGTATACTGGAGAGAATTATTGGGGAGAATTTCCCCAATATGGCAAAGGGAACGAGCATCAAAATTCAGGAGGTTCAGAGAACGCCCCTCAAAATCAATAAGAATAGGCCCACACCACGTCACCTAATAGTAAAATTTACAAGCCTTAGTGACAAAGAGAAAATCCTGAAAGCAGCCCGGGAAAAGAAGTCTGTAACATACAATGGTAAAAATATTAGATTGGCAGCTGACTTATCCACAGAGACCTGGCAGGCCAGAAAGAACTGGCATGATATTTTCAGAGCACTAAATGAGAAAAACATGCAGCCAAGAATACTATATCCAGCTAGGCTATCATTGAAAATAGAAGGAGAGATTAAAAGCTTCCAGGACAAACAAAAACTGAAAGAATTTGCAAACACCAAACCAGCTCTACAGGAAATATTGAAAGGGGTCCTCTAAGCAAAGAGAGAGCCTACAAGTGATAGAGCAGAAAGGAACAGAAACAATATACAGTAACAGTCACCTTACAGGCAATACAATGGCACTAAATTCATATCTCTCAATAGTTACCCTGAACGTTAATGGGCTAAATGCCCCAATCAAAAGACACAGGGTATCAGAATGGATAAAAAAACAAAACCCATCTATATGTTGCCTCCAAGAAACTCATTTTAAGCCCGAAGACACCTCCAGATTTAAAGTGAGGGGGTGGAAAAGAATTTACCATGCTAATGGACATCAGAAAAAAGCAGGAGTGGCAATCCTTATATCAGATCAATTAGATTTTAAGCCAAAGACTATAATAAGAGATGAGGAAGGACACTATATCATACTCAAAGGGTCTATCCAACAAGAAGATCTAACAATTTTAAATATCTATGCCCCCAATGTGGGAGCAGCCAACTATATAAACCAATTAATAACAAAATCAAAGAAACACATCAACAATAATACAATAATAGTAGGGGACTTTAACAGTCCCCTCACTGAAATGGACAGATCATCCAAGCAAAAGATCAGCAAGGAAATAAGAGCCTTAAATGACACACTGGACCAGATGGACATCACAGATATATTCAGAACATTTCATCCCAAAGCAACAGAATATACATTCTTCTCTAGTGCACATGGAACATTCTCCAGAATAGATCACATCCTCGGTCCTAAATCAGGACTCAACCAGTATCAAAAGATTGGGATCATTCCCTGCATATTTTCAGACCACAATGCTCTGAAGCTAGAACTCAACCACAAGAGGAAGTTTGGAAAGAACCCAAAAACATGGAGACTAAACAGCATCCTTCTAAAGAATGAATGGGTCAACCGGGAAATTAAAGAAGAATTGAAAAAAATCATGGAAACAAATGATAATGAAAACACAGCGGTGCAAAATCTGTGGGACGCAACAAAGGCAGTCCTGAGAGGAAAATATATAGCGGTACAAGCCTTTCTCAAGAAACAAGAAAGGTCTCAGGTACACAACCTAACCCTACACCTAAAGGAGCTGGAAAAAGAACAAGAAAGAAACCCTAAGCCCAGCAGGAGAAGAGAAATCATAAAGATCAGAGCAGAAATCAATGAAATAGAAACCAAAAAAAACAATAGAACAAATCAACGAAACTAGGAGCTGGTTCTTTGAAAGAATTAATAAAATTGATAAACCCCTGGCCAGACTTATCAAAAAGAAAAGCGAAAGGACCCAAATAAATAAAATCATGAATGAAAGAGGAGAGATTACAACTAACACCAAAGAAATACAAACAACTATAAGAACATACTATGAACAACTGTACGCCAACAAATTTGACAATTTGGAAGAAATGGATGCATTCCTAGAAACATATAATCTACCACAACTGAACCAGGAAGAAATAGAAAGCCTGAACAGTCCCATAACCAGTAAAGAGATTGAAACAATCATTAAAAATCTCCAAACAAACAAAAGCCCAGGGCCAGACAGCTTCCCGGGGAAATTCTACCAAACATTTAAAGAAGAACTAATTCCTATTCTCCTGAAACTGTTCCAAAAAATAGAAATGGAAGGAAAACTTCCAAACTCATTTTATGAGGCCAACATCACCTTGATCCCAAAACCAGACAAGGATCCCATCAAAAAAGAGAGCTATAGACCAATATCCTTGATGAACACAGATGCGAAAATTCTCACCAAAATACTAGCCAATAGGATTCAACAGTACATTAAAAGGATTATTCACCACGACCAAGTGGGATTTATTCCAGGGCTGCAAGGTTGGTTCAACATCCGCAAATCAGTCAATGTGATACAACACATCAATAAAAGAAAGAACAAGAACCATATGATACTCTCAATAGATGCTGAAAAAGCATTTGACAAAGTACAGCATCCCTTCCTGATCAAAACCCTTCAAAGTGTAGGGATAGAGGGCACATACGTCAATATCATCAAAGCCATCTATGAAAAACCCACCGCAAATATCATTCTCAATGGAGAAAAACTGAAAGCTTTTCTGCTAAGGTCAGGAACACAGCAAGGATGTCCATTATCACCACTGCTATTCAACATAGTACTAGAAGTCCTAGCCTCAGCAATCAGACAACAAAAGGAAATTAAAGGCATCCAAATCGGCAAAGAAGAAGTCAAACTATCACTCTTCGCAGATGATATGATACTATATGTGGAAAACCCAAAAGACTCCACTCCAAAACTGCTAGAACTTGTACAGGAATTCAGTAAAGTGTCAGGATATAAGATCAATGCACAGAAATCAGTTGCATTTCTCTACACCAACAACAAGACAGAAGAAAGAGAAATTAAGGAGTCAATCCCATTTACAATTGCACCCCAGACCATAAGATACCTAGGAATAAACCTAACCAAAGAGGCTAAGAATCTATACTCAGAAAACTATAAAGTACTCATGAAAGAAATTGAGGAAGACACAAAGAAATGGAAAAATGTTCCATGCTCCTGGATTGGAAGAATAAATATTGTGAAAATGTCTATGCTACCTAAAGCAATCTACACATTTAATGCAATTCCTATCAAAGTACCATCCATCTTTTTCAAAGAAATGGAACAAATAATCCTAAAATTTATATGGAACCAGAAAAGACCTCAAATAGCCACAGGAATTTTGAAAAAGAAAGCCAAAGTTGGTGGCATCACAATTCTGGACTTCAAGCTCTATTACAAAGCTGTCATCATCACGACAGCATGGTATTGGCACAAAAACAGACACATAGATCAATGGAACAGAATAGAGAGCTCAGAAATAGACCCTCAACTCTATGGTCAACTAATCTTCGACAAAGCAGGAAAGAATGTCCAATGGAAAAAAGACAGCCTCTTCAATAAATGGTGCTGGGAAAATTGGACAGCCACATGCAGAAAAATGAAATTGGACCATTTCCTTACACCACACACAAAAATAGACTCAAAATGGATGAAGGACCTCAATGTGAGAAAGGAATCCATCAAAATCCTTGAGGAGAACACAGGCAGCAACCTCTTCGACCTCAGCTGCAGCAACATCTTCCTAGGAACATCGCCAAAGGCAAGGGAAGCAAGGGCAAAAATGAACTATTGGGATTTCATCAAGATCAAAAGCTTTTGCACAGCAAAGGAAACAGTTAACAAAAGACAACTGACAGAATGGGAGAAGATATTTGCAAACGACATATCAGATAAAGGACTAGTGTCCAAAATCTATAAAGAACTTAGCAAACTCAACACCCAAAGAACAAATAATCCAATCAAGAAATGGGCAGAGGACATGAACAGACATTTCTGCAAAGACATCCAGATGGCCAACAGACACATGAAAAAGTGCTCCATATCACTCGGCATCAGGGAAATACAAATCAAACCCACAATAAGATATCACCTCACACCAGTCAGAATGGCTAAAATCAACAGGTCAGGATATGATAGATGCTGGCGAGGATGCGGAGAAAGGGGAACCCTCCTACACTGTTGGTGGGAATGCAAGCTGGTGCAACCACTCTGGAAAACAGCATGGAGGTTCCTCAAAATGTTGAAAATAGAACTGCCCTATGACCCAGCAATTGCACTACTGGGTATTTACCCTAAAGATACAAAGGTAGTGATCCGAAGGGGCATGTGCACCCGAATGTTTATAGCAGCAATGTCCACAATAGCCAAACTATGGAAAGAACCTAGATGTCCATCAACAGATGAAAGGATAAAGAAGGTGTGGTATATATACACAATGGAATACTATGCAGCCATCAAAAGAAATGAAATCTTGCCATTTGCGACAACATGGATGGAACTAGAGCATATCATGCTCAGCGAAATAAGTCAAGCAGAGAAAGACAACTATCATATGATCTCCCTGATATGAGGAAGTGGTGATGCAACATGGGGGCTTAAGTGGGTAGGAGAAGAATAAATGAGACAAGATGGGATGGGGAGGGAGACAAACCATAAATGACTCTTAATCTCACAAAACAAACTGAGGGTTGCTGGTGGGAGGGGGGTTGGGAGAAGAGGGTGGGGTTATGGACATTGGGGAGGGTATGTGCTTTGGTGAGTGCTGTGAAGTGTGTAAACCTGGCGATTCACAGACCTGTATCCCTGGGGATAAAAATATATATTCATAAAAAATAAAAAATTTATTAAAAAAAAATATACTAACATACGTAGTGTTAAAAAAATAAAAAAAAAATAAAATAAAAGACAGAGATTGTCAGAGTGGGTCAAAATACACAACCTATCTATGTTGTCTACAAGAAACCACTTTAAGTATCAAGACACATATAGATGAAAAGTAAATGGTTGAAGGAAAACATACCTTGTTTTTCTACCATTAATAATATTAATCAAAAGAAAGGAGGAGTAGTTATGTTAATTATAGAGTAAGCAGACTTCAAAGTAAGAAAAGTAAAGATAGTTATCAGAGATAAAGAAAGGTATTGCATAATGATAAAGGGGTCAATTCCCCACAAAGTAAAAACAATTCTTAATTCACATGCACCTAATTACAGGAGATTAAACCACAGGAGAAACTGAAAAAAATACAAGGAGAAACAGACAAATCCAGTATACTAGTTGGAGACTTCAACACCTCTCAGAAATGGACAGATCTAGCAGGCAGAAGATCAGAGAACATATTGAACTTAACAGTATCATCAATCCACTGGATATAATTGATATCTATAGACTACTTCACCAAACAACAACAGAATAAATGTTTTCCTTGTTTACATGGAATATTCACCAAGACACACTACATTTTGGGTTATAAAACCCACCTGAATGAGTTGAAAACAAAAGAAATCATGCAATGTCTGTTCTCTGAGCACAACACGGTTAAATTAGAAATGAATAAGAGGAAGATAATTGGAAAATCCCTCAAACAATTGGAGATTTAATAACACTCTTCTAAGTGATATGGGTTAAAGGAAAAAGCAATTTCAAGAAAAATCTTAAAAATATTTTGAACTAAATGAAAATGAAAACATAATTATCAAAATTTGTGGGATGCAGCACAAACAATATTTAGAGGAGCATTTATAACGTTGAATGCATGTATCAGAAAATAGTTAAAAATCAATAACCCAAGTTTCTATCTTGGGAAATTAGAAAAAGAGGAGCAAATTAATTTCAGAAGAAGCAGAAAAACAGAAATAATAAAAATAAGCAGAAATCAATGAAATTTTTTTTAAGATTTTATTTATTTATTTGATAGAGATGATAAGTAGGCAGAGAGGCAGGCAGAGAGACAGGCAGAGAGACAGGAGGAAGCAGGCTCTCCACGGAGCAGAGAGCCCAATGCGGGGCTCGATCCCAGGACCCTGGGATCATGACCTGAGCCGAAGGCAGAGGCTTTAACCCACTGAGCCACCCAGGCGCCCCAGAAATCAATGAAATTTAAAACAGGAAATCAGTAGAGAAAAATCAGCAAAACCAAAGCCGGTGTTTTGAAAAAAAATCAATAAAATTGATAAGCCTTTAGCCAGGGTTAAGGAAAAAAACAGAGAGGACACAAATTACTAACATGAGAAATGAAATGGCATGTGAAAATTAAAAGGATAAAGTAGTATAAATAACTCTACCCATAAATTTGATCACCTAGATGAAATGGTACAATTCCTTAAAAAACACAATCTACCAAAACTTACACATAAGAAATAAACTATCTGAGCAGACCTGTATCTCTTGAATAAATCTTGAGAAATTTACTATTAAGTAGAATTTCCCACTAAGCTCAGGTATAAAGCAAGGATTTCCCTCTCACCACTCCTTTTCAAGTTCTTGCTAATTCAGTAAGAAAAGAAAATAAAAGATATACACATTGGGAAGGAAGGCATAAAACTATCAATCATAAAGTTGTCTGCAGGTAACATGATCATCTAGGTAAAAAAATCCAAAAGACTCAGCATACAAACTGCTGGAACTAATAAGCAATTATAGCAAGATTGAAGGACATAAGGTTAATAGACAAAATTACTTTGCTAATGAACAAGTGGAATTTGAAATAATCATCATTAACATTAGCACAACCAAAAATATAAAACTTATGTATAAATCTAACAAAATTTGCACAGGAGCTATCGCAAAAATGCTAAAAATCTGACTAACGAAATCAAAGAATAAGTAAATGGAATCAAAGGACAACTAAATAAATCCACACTCATTGTTCTGGATGGGAAGACTTAAAATTGTCAAAATATCAGTTCTTTCCAACTTGATTTATGGATTCAATGCAATCCCAATAAAAATCCTAGCAAGTTATTTCATGGGTATCAACAAACTGATTCTAAAGCTTATATGAAGAGGCAAAAAACACTCAGAATAGCTAACAAAATATTAAAGAACACAGTTGGATACTACTTTAAGACTTCCTACTGATCTATGATAATCAAAGGAATGTAGTATTTTTGAAAAGATAAAAAAGGAAATTAATAGAACAGAAATGGAGAGCCCAGAAATAGACCCCTTAAATACAGTCAGATTAGCAAAATATTTTGACAAATGAGCAAAATCAATGCAGTGCAGCAAAGATGTTCTCTTTAACAAATGGTGTTAGAATAAGTGGACATCCACATGAAAAAAAACCTTACACCCTTCAAAAAAATTAACTCAAAGTGGATTATACACTTAAATGTAGATGTGAAAATTCAAATCTATAAAATTTCTAAGAGGTAAAATAGGACAAAATCTAAATGACCTATGGTATAAAGATGTCTTTTTAGATACAACACTGAAGTCAAGATCCATGAAACAAATATTAGATAAGCTGGACATCATTAAAATTCAGAACTTCTGCTCTGTGAAGGACCATATCAAGAGAATTAGAAGACAAGCCAAAGACTAGAAGAAAATATTTGTGAAATAAACATCTAATAAAGGAAAGTTTATCAAATAAACATCTGATAAAGCATCCAAAATACTCAAAAAGATCTCTTAAAACTCAACAAAAAGAAACAAACAACTGGGTTTAAAAATGAGCCCAAAACTTTAATAGACACCTCATAAAAGAAGATGGTAAACAAGAATATGAAAAGATGCTCCACATCATATGTTATTAGGATAATACAAAATAAAACAATGGAACACCACTATACACCTACTAGAAAAGCCAAAATCCACAGCACTGACACCAAATGATGGATAAGATGCGGAGGAAGAGTAACTCCCATTCACTGCTGGTGGGAATGCCAAAAGTTATTCTGGAAGACCGTTTGGTGATTTCTCACAAAACTAAACATTCTTATACCATACAATCCAGGAGTCACACTCCTTGATATTTACCTAAAGGAGCTGGAAACTTATCTCCACATAAAAAGCTGCACATGGATGTTTACAGCAGTTTTATGCATAATTGCCAAACTTGGAAATACCCAAAGTGTTCTTCATTAGGTGAATGGTTAAATAAACTGTGGTACATAGAGTCTATGGAATATTATTTTGTGCTAAAAAGGAGTCAGCTATCAAGTCACGAAAAGACACGAAAGAATCTTAAATGCATATTACTAGGAGAAATAAGCCAACCAAAAAGTTTACCAGAGAGGATTTCAACTGTATGACATTCCAGAAAAGGTGAGGCTATGGAGACAGTACAAGTAATAGTCATTTCTAGGGGTTGGGAGTGGGAAGTGATGAGTAGGTAGAGCACAAAGATTTTAGGGAAGTGAAAATACTCTATATATTATAATGAAGAATATATGCCATACATTTGTCCAAAGCCATAGCTTGTATAACACTAAGAGTGAAAACTAAATTATGGACTTCATATACTCATGATGTCTTAATGTTATAGGTTCATCTTCGGAAAAAAAAAAAAATTAACAAAAAAGATTAACAAAAAAATTAACAAAAAAAAAAACCCACACAAACACAGAACAAAAATCAAGTACTATTCTAGTTATAATACATAATGGGGCTATTATTAATGGGGAAATGTATGCATTTATGGGGACAGGGATATAAGGGAAATCATAGTACCTCGTTCTCAATTTTGTTGGAAACCAAAAACTGCTCAGACACATTTCTTCAAAGAAAGAAAGAAATGATGCCTTAGCTCTATGACACCCAAATGATTAGCAATCTCCAGGGTGAGGACCTGCTTATGGGGATTTTTTTAAAGCTCTTTAAAGGCTGATATTGCCACATAAGGGTTTACCAGACTCTTAAATTGACTATAGTTCATTCCTCTGGCCAATTTCCAGTAATAATGGCTTCTTTCTGCATCTTAAATCTTCCAAGTTCTTGTCCGAGGGCCCTCACAAGTACTCTTTCTTCTGTTCTTCCTGCCTAGGATGCTTTCTTCTACCCCACACCCACCAGTAATCACCTAGCTCAGTGGTTCTCCTTCTCTGTCGAGTAGAATTCCCTGACAAGCCAGCAAAGCACACAGAGACCCCACATCACTGGAATAGGAGAAGACCGAACCTGTGCATTTTGGGGTGAATTGTTTTTAAAAAAATTTTATTTATTTATTTGACAGACAGAGATCACAAGCAGGCAGAGAGAGAGGAGGAAGCAGGGTCCTTGCTGATCAGAGAGCCCGATGCGGGGCTCAATCCCAGGACCCCAAGATCATGACCTGAGCCGAAGGCAGAGGCTTTAACCAACTGAGCCACCCAGGAGTCCCTGGGGTAAATTTTTAAAATTGAAATCATTGTAAATTCACAGGCTGTTATAAAAAATAATACAGAAACCTTTAGTGTACTTAATCCAGTTTCCTCCAGTGGAAACATGTATAATCTATCGTAATCACTGGTATAACCTATCACTCCCAGGATATTAATATCCACCTCATTGAGACTTCTCCAGTTTTGCTAGTCTTTGTGTGTGTGTATTCCATTCTATATTATTTTATCCCCTTTTTAGGTTTGTATATGCACCATCACAGTTAAGATAGTAATCAGTTGTAACACCATAATGATTCTGTTGCCTTCTTAGAGTGGTGGTTTCCAGAGCTTAGGCAATGGGTGTAGGGATACAGGAGGGAGTCAGACGTTTGCATTGCTACCCGTACTCCAGGAGAGTCTGATATCCTCCAAAGGTGAAGAAATGCCGACCTAGCTAATTCCTACTCATCCTCTAATACTCCATTTTCTTGGGTTCTAGATTCCCTAATTCATTCCCCCTATAATGCAATCTCATAGCAGCCTCACTTTTTAAAAATACTCTGTACACCTAGAATTCTTTGTCTAGCCTCTGTCTTTCCCAAATAAATGATCTTCAAGCAGGATCCCTAACACTTAAGCTGACCAGTCCCCAGTACTTTTTAGGGAAGAAGACAACCCCAGGATGTCTGAATCTAAAGCATGTGCGATCCACTATAGTCCCCCGGCTATGGACAGCCAGGGGCAACCTCCCCAAAGTATTCTCCCATTCACATTCTCGTTTGTTGTGTGGATTTTATTAGCACTTTTCATGCCATACCCTGAAACTTTTTCTGGCATGAGGAGTTTACGTCAACTGCCCATAATTCTTATAGTATATTCCGCATGCTTTCCCCATATACACACATTTATATACACCATATATTTATAGGAGTGTGTGTGTGTATTTGTGTGAGCATTTAACCTGGGAAATGAATATACTAAAACCAAGGGTACAGAGTACACAGTCCCATATCACTTTTCCATTCAATATTTTAGTACTCACCTTGTAAAATCACCTTTCCATGGCTCACATCCTTTATAGCATAAATAATTTTTCCTGTTCTAACCAGAGTTACACTCTGCCCTCCCATGCTTCTTCAGTTCACACAGCTGAAAAGATAAGGGGCTTCACCGATCCTACATAGGCTGACTTAACAGGTCTGTCAAGATTTAAGCAGAGGAAGTGAGAGCCAAACAAATCAAAGTGCACCACATCAGCACAACTTTCCCTGATTTGGGTTCAAAACTGGGTTTATTTATTTTTTTATTTTAATTTTTTTAAAGATTTTATTTACTCACTTGACAGAGAAAGAGATCCCAAGTGAGCAGAGAGAGAGGGGGAAGCAGGCTCCTTGCTGAGCAAAGAGCCCAACACTAGGCTCATCCCAGAACCCTGAGATCACGACCTGAGCTGAAGGCAGAAGCTTAACCCAGAGACACCCAGGGGCCCCAAAACTGGGTTTAAAGGAAAAGTCTGTCTCTTGTGCAACTTCACATTTCCATGGACTGCTAGATGAGTTGAACCTTAATGTTCTGATTTCTGTTTTGGCCTGTTTGTCTTCCATAGGCTCTCTATGCTCATATGGTCTCTCCACGGAATGGGAGACGGAAAGGACAAGGTCATCTAATCCAGAGGTTCTCGAACTTAAGCACGCATCAGCATCACCTTGATGGCTGCTTGAAACATAAGGACTGGACCTACCCCTGTAATGTCTGATTCCATAGGTGTGGGCCTAAAGTCTGAGAAATTGTGTTTCTAACAGGTTTTCTAACAGGACCTATTGACACTGCTGGCCCATCTACCATACTTTGAGAACCACTGATCTAATCTAAACAGCAGCCTCTCAGGCAACAGTGTTGTTTCCAAATTGACCCCAAACACACTGGTTGCAAAGTCTACCATGAATTACCAGGGGTGTGTGTATGGTTTCAAAAAAGTTTGAGACAACTTCCAATTAGGAAATGTCACAGTGTAACTCAACCTTCAGCTTCCTTTTTTTAAAACAGAAAAAAAAAAAAAAAAAGAGAACATCTGTTAACACAGGCCCTTCCTCTCTCATGGTATCAGTAAGCTGGAGCTGATCAGCATGGCTTCTACAGCTGTGTTTCTTCATACTGGCTTCACACTTGAATTACCTGGTAAGTTGTTAAAAACTGTAATACCCAGGCTGCACCCCAGCCCAATTATATTAGAATGCCCAGGGTTGCACCCACTTCCAGCACCAAATGGCAAGTATAGGACTTCATCTAATAGAGTCATCATGAGTAATAAATTTTATCGTAAAAGCAACAGACATTACTTATATTATTCATTGAGCATTTATTTAATCTGTGTCAGACACCATGTTAAGTGATTTACAAATATCAGTCCATTGATTGCTCCTTTAGAAAAAAGTGGGCACTGAATAGGCATCAATGATCAAAGGAGAAATTTATACAGTGAACCTCTTGTATAAAAGGAAAGGAATGTATTAGAGTTACATAGTAAAGGAAAATAAGTTGAATTAATTTAAAACTTGGCTCTATCTCAGCCTGGCTGTGTTGTCATGGACAAAGACATAGTCTTTTAACATATGGTTTCTGTTTCCTTAGTTGTAAACTGGACATCATCATATCACTGCCTTCTTGGGTTGGAATTTAATAGATATGGGCTTCTGGTATCTGCTGTGGCATGAAAAGAGCTTGGAAGTCATCCCTCCCATCCTTAGAGCAGAAGAAAACTAGATCCATTAAATATCAGTGGCTTGTTTTGGATCCATCAGAGAATGGAGGTTACAGGGCAAACCGCCACCCAGAAATCTGGAGAGTCAAGTGCATTTCCAGGGCCACAGTTAAGATCTATCCACCCAAAGCACAAGTTGCTGGCACCAAAAACTGGTAGAAGTGCCCAGACAGTTATGTTGAGGAACTGCTGGAGGCCAAGCTTTTCACTATATATTGGCATCGTAATAACAGTTGGGAAGTGTTTTCTTCTCTCTCTTTCTCTCTCTTTTTTTCCTTTAAGTGTTGTTATTATTCCTTTTTCAAATGTGTGATAGAATTTGTCAGTGAAGCCATCTGGGCCTAGACATTTATTTATGACTTTTTAAATTCTTTGAGGGAAGGTACACTTCCTGGGCTCTATTTCCTGGAACCCTGTAGGTTCTCAAGTGATGATCCAAGACATCTTCTCTGGCTAAGCAGCAGAGGGAGAGGAAGAATAACCATTCTGAGTCCATTAAAAAAGGCCTACTCTTGAGGAGAAATGATTTTAGGGAACTTATTTCAGCTTAGACAAAGGCATGTCTCCCATCCAAGTTCCCTCTAGCTATCCTGCCTTACCTAGAGGGGCAAAAATCTTATGTAAACATGGATCACAGATTCAAGGAAATTGGTACAGAACTCTATCAGATAGAGAAGGAAGTGGGGGTAGGATGGGGATAAAAGAGCTACATCACTGAATGAACCCTTGAGAAAATCACAGCCCAGGGACATGGGCTCACTGAAAGAATAGATTCCATCAGAAGATCAAAGAACACCGCCCTTCCCCCACATCTTATTACCACAACAATAGGACTCTAATTTAACCACAGTGTATTATGGGTGAAAGAGCTGCTAGAGGCACAGTCTGAGGGGCTGGGCTTAGGGAAGCTCAAGACCAAAACACTAGGGGAACAGAAGTGTTCAACACAGACCTGCAACCAGTCAGATTAACATAGTACTTCACATTAGAAATCTAATGCCCTCAATCTCGGACGCTCAATAAAATGTGTCTGGGTTTCAAAAAATGATAAGGCATGCCGACAGACAAGAAAAAATGAAGCAAACATCAGGATCAGACTCAGATGTGACACAGATGTTGGAAATATCAGAGAATTTTAAATATTGATGAATACGACAAGGGCTCTAATAGAAAAAGTAGACAATATGTGAGGACAGATGGAGAATGGGAATAGAGAGATGAAAACATTAACAAGGAATCTAAAGGAAATGCTAGCAATCAAAACCACAATAACAGAAATGATTTAACATATTGGGAATTTATGGGGTGCAAAAGAGCACAGAAAGAGCAGGGTAACTGTTGGCTATTTAGGATAAAGCTGATTAACCCTTAAAAAGTATAACAAGGCAAGGAGATGGCTCTCAAGGGTTCTTTTGATCACAGAAGCAAGAGAGACAAAAACGCAACTGGGGTATTACCAGAAAAGGTGTATCTTCAGTAGTATGTGCTGAATTGTTCATATGCCCCCAAATTCATATATTGAAACCCAATCCCTCAAGTGACTGTATAGATATAGATCCTTTAAGGAGGTATTTAAGGCTAAATGAGGTCATAAAAGTGGGATCCTATTCCTACAGGACTAGGGTCCTTAGAAGACGAGGAAGAAACACCAGGGATGCAAAAAAGAAAAAAAAAAAAAAAGAAATAAAAGGCCATATGAGGACACAGTGAGAAGGGAGCCAATTACAAGTGGAGGATAGGAGCCTCAGGGGACAGGAACTTTACCAACACCTTGATGATGGACTTTCAGCCTCCAGAACTATGAGAAAATAAATCTCTGGGGTTTAATGCACCTACTCCATGGCATTTTTTTTTATGGCAGGCCTAGCAGAGTAACACTTTCAAAAAAGGCAAATATCTGGGCGCCTGGGTGGCTCAGTGGGTTAAGCCGCTGCCTTCGGCTCAGGTCATGATCTCAGGGTCCTGGGATCGAGTCCCGCATCGGGCTCTCTGCTCAGCAGGGAGCCTGCTTCCTCCTCTCTCTCTCTGCCTGCCTCTCTGCCTATTTGTGATCTCTCTCTGTCAAATAAATAAATAAAAAATATTTAAAAAAAAAAAAAAAAAAGGCAAATATCATCCCTACTTGCCCTGGGACCTTTCCTTAGGATGGCCATTTACAAGTGAGGAAGAACATGTAAATGAAGTAAAGAGACATCAGAGGCAGGTCCACATTCAGGCCAACTAACTCCAGTTAGGAAGGCTATTTGGGGAGGAGTGTGACGTTTGTGCTGAGAAAAAAATACAAAAATATAACAAGTTGACAAAGTTAAATAGTTAAATTGATCCTAAAGAAGAACAAAAAAACAAACAATGGGACAGAATGAATATTTGAAACAATAATATAACAAACTTTCTTCCAGAAATATGGGATTCAAATCTACTCTCAAATGAGTGTACAGGGTACCAGTTAAATTTAACCAAAAATAATCAACTCCAAGACATATTCTAGTCAGCAATAGTCTGATAGAATTTTGATAGGGGTTGCACTGAATCCATATAAATTTGGGAACTGCCATGTTAACAATATCGAGTACTTCAATCCATAAACATGGTATGTCTCTATTTATTTAGCTCTTCCCTAACTTCTCTGTGCAATGTTTTGAAGTTTTTAGTGTATGGGTCTTGCACTTATTTTTGTTAAAATCATTGTTATTTATCTTGTTCATTTTGATATAATCACATTGAATTGTTTTCATTTTTAGATTGAATTTTTTGGCTAGTATATGGAGATACAGTAGTTTTGTGTACACATCTAGAATCCTGCTCTCTTGTTAAGCTTGCTTATTTAGCCATTTGGTAGATTCCTTAGGAGTTTTCATCCCAAATGTATGGCTTTAATCACTTTTTCTTCCTCTGACACTGACTAGATCCAGTAATGTTTAGCAGAAGAGGTCAGGGTGGACAGCCTTATTTGTTTCTGAACTTAAGGGGAAGGATTCCATTTTTTATCATTAAAAAATATGTAGGCTGGGGCACCTGGGGGACTCAGTGGGTCAAGCCTCTGCCTTCTGCTCAGGTCATGATCCCAGGGTCCTGGGATTGAGCCCCGAATCGGGCTCTCTGCTAGGCAGGGAGCCTGCTTCCTCCTCTCTCCCTCTGCCTGCCTCTCTGACTACTTGTGATCTCTGACTGTCAAATAAATAAATAAAATCTTAAAAAAAAATGTGTAGGCTAACGTCTTTTCATAGACAGGCTTTATCAATTTGAAGGACATCTCTACAAAGTTTGTTGAGATTTTTTTTTCCTTGTACCATGAAAAGGTGTTAGCTTTTCTTTTTTAAGTGCTTTTCCTGTATTTATTGAGATTATGTGTTTCTGTTCTTTATCAGTACACTGTAATACATTAATTGATTTTCAAATGTTCAATCAGCCTTATATTCTTTACATAAACTCATTTAGTCATGGTATACAAACCTTCTTATATATCGCTAGCTGTGATTTGCTAATTTTGTTAAGAATTTTTGTCTATGTTCATGAGGTATATTGGCCTGTAGCTCTCTTTTCTGGGGATGACTTAATTTTGCCTTCTCAAGGAGATAAGAAGAGTCCCCCCCTCTTTTTCTTTCTGAAAAAGTTTGTGTATGATTAGGATTCTCCCTTAAGAAAGAAAAAAAATGCTAGACTTCAGAAGATAAGCCATCTGGTCCTAGACTTTTATTTGTGAAAGGTTTTTTTCCACCTAATTCAGTGCCTTTATTTGATAAGAATCAATTCAGATTTTCTATTTTTTTCTTATTATTTTTGGTAAGTTGTGTCTTTCTAGGAAATTTTCTATTTTGTCTAAATTGTCTAATTTGTTAGTATCAATCTTCTTCAGAGGATTTTTCTTATTCTACTAATATCTGTACAGTTGAAAGTAACGTCCTAATTTTATTCCCCATTTTGGTGGTTTGTGCTTTCTTTTCTTTTTCCTGAGAAGAGAAGGGACTATCAAGAAGCTATAAGGTGCCATATAAGAAAAGAAGTGATCCTGAAGTCAGCCAATGAAGAAGAAATAGACACAGACATATGGATAAGAGAAAGACTTAGGGGCAGTAATAGGACTTAGTGTGGAATCACAAGAGTTATAGAGAGGGTGGGAAGGGTCAAAGGTGTTTCTCAAATTACTGCGTAGGCTCTCTGGGCAGATGGTAATGCCATTTTACAAATCTCTGGACCCCAAGAGAGGAAGTCAATTTGAGGGCAAAGATCACTTGGTTTTGTATTCAAACTAAATATCTTAATACAGAGGGGTAACAAAATAACACAAGTTTGCAGACTAAACCAGGTTGGCTTTTTTTGTTTGCTTTTTTTAAACAGGGGGCAAATGATAACATATTTTTTGTTTAATTTTTAAAGATTTTATTTATTTATTTGAGAGAGAGAAAGAGAGGAGATCATGAGCAGGGGCAAGGGGTAGAGGGAGAAGCAGGCTCCCTGCCCAGCAGGGATGATCCTAGAATCATGACCTGAGCAGAAGGCAGACTCTTAACCCACTGAGCCACCCACACAGTGGACAACATTTTAAGAGTTTCATCTGAGGGACAGTTTGGAAAGGGGAGTAAACTTGAAGGACGCCTGTAGGACTCAGGACGCTTGTCTTCCCCAGTAGCTTTTCCCACATCCATACTGCTGACATCCAGATTTGTGGCGTTTTGCACCGATCCACTGTTGGCAGCTTACTATATCCTTCATAGAAGGTCACACAGTATGCAGATACCTGAGACCAAGTCACACACAGGGAAATGTCACCATGAAGATCACCACTGTATTAACCATTTTTTAAAAAATTTCCTTTTCTAATGCTTTTATATCTGGGGCCTTGCTGACCACCCCCAGGGTAGCAATTCCCTAACATAGCAAAGGACTCCCTGGCAAGCTCACTTTTCATAGGCAAACAAACCCATCCAGAGCCTCACCCCTGCCACCTCCTTCACAGGCTATCACACTCTGCCCACTATCCACCTGCTATAATCATCCCAGGGCAGGAGTCAGACTGCTAGGTATGACCTCTATACTCCAGAGCCCACTGAAATTACTCAACCTAGCCAATTTAAATCTTGCTTATTGTGCCCCATTCCTTCCTTCCCACAAAATCCTCAGGAAAGGCTCCAGCACGGTTTCTCCAAATCCCTCTGCCTCCTGAACTATCGCTCCCAGTCATTCCCTGGGTGGACCCTCATGGCCTGGTGTGCCTCCTCCTCTGTGAGCAACAAACTATCCTTTCAAAGGTGTTATCTCTTCATCTATAGGCCTTGCCATATCTAAATAAACATAAAACCTGAGTTTTAAAACAATCAATGAGCAATCTCACATACTTCGAGAACAAATTAGGTCTATGTGTGCCTGAGGCACAGAAGACTATGCCTGTACATATGCAAGGCAATTTTTCCTCTATTACTAACCCCCCACCAGGGTTGGATCCAGGAACTTTGAAATAAAATGGTCCCCACAACAGCAGAGGATAAATGGCCTTTAGAAAAGTGTTTGGGACCTAATTATTTCTGTCAAATCCCAGAGAGTGTTAGGAGATTGATTACAGAACAGCTACCCTATTGCCTTATTTGCTAGATTTGGTCTCATCCTGTTCTCTCTGCAGGGCAAGATCAAGGAAGCAGGAGCTTATTTTCCCCTGCCATTGTGCTGAATACCTGCTTCATCCAAGCATTATTTAATATATTTAGTGAGGTCATAAGACAAAGCACACCTTGGTACATGCGTGTGTGTTGGGGTGGGGGAGAGATGAAGGGGAGGCAGGTGATTCCTTCCGATCTGGTCCACAATCATAAATGTCCCACGAGAAGGATGAGATGAGAGGTTATCTACTGTATCCACTGTATTAGTTACATTTCCTGCATGCCTCTCCCCAGAGAAACATGTGTATGTCACATGCTAGGTGAAATAGGTTTAAAAATTACTATGTATATTTGTCATACAAGGGGACCAGCACCTGTAACTGTTGATCAAACAAAGAAGAAGTGTTGACTGGGTTTAATGCAGTAGGAAAAATAAATTGGCTGAGTGAGCTTATTTCAAGATAGCAAATTGTGGGCAATTAAAAAAAAAATCAAGGGTGATTTTGACTATCCTGGATATTCACTTTTCAATTGACTTCAGTACCTAAGTTTTAAGAAAAACTAGACTTTGTTCTTCGGGGCACTCACCATGGACCTGAGACTAATTCTACAGAATACAAAGGAGTGTGCAGGCCATGTGCCTTCTAAGCTCATTTATTCACGGCAGAGACATGAATGAGTAAAGCAAAAATAGTCAAAATCAACATAAATGTCAAATGAGAAAAATATCCAATACATGTTATGTCAATTGAATCTTGATACACAGATTGGGTGTCCACAAGAGAGGAAAAGAATAAAGGGAATCCTACACTGGTGAAATTTAAGGGAGAAGAGAGAGTATCTGAGAAATGTTTCTCTTTGCTCACTCTATTCAGGCATGTAAGTGAGTAAAGGGACAAGGAGAGGCAGCAGTTCCATCAACACCCGCATAGATACAATGACCCTGCAATACCACCTCTGGCACACAAGAGAAATCCTCGCACATTTGTAAGAAAAACTATATTCATCTTCTCTGCCGCTTTGCAAAAGTGTGAAAATAATGGCAATGAATTTGAACTACTTGGAAAAACATGATGAGACATCAACAAATATGGTTGAGGGAGAAAAGAAAACTATGGAATAATGCACATCATATGATGCTATGTCACCAATATAAATGTAGAAAAACCCCACGTACAAAGTTAAGCTTATGCAATGAAACCAAAAGTTACTTCTGGTGAAGGTGAGAGGGAATCAGTGTTGATTAACTGATTAATCAATTTTTTAATTTTTTAAAAGATTTTTTTAAGATTTTATTTATTTATTTGACAGAGAGAGATCACAGGTAGGCAGAGAGGCAGGCAGAGAGAGGGAAGCAGGCTCCCTGCTGAGCAGAGAGCCCAATGCAGGGCTCGATCCCAGGACCTTGGGATCATGACCTGAGCCAGAGGCAGAGACTTAACCCACTGAGCCACTCTGGCACCCCTCACTTTTGTAACTTTTAAAAAAAAATTATAAACACAGTAATTATACGTGGACATCTTTAGGAACTAGAAATAATATTACAACTACCAAGAGGGATTAATTCCGAGGAGTAGAACTACAAATGCCATCTCCTGTTTTGTACTTTTCAGACTATTACTCCTCCAACAACTATAACTCTCTTTCTCTAACCAAAAAAAAAGTAATTAAATTTTGAAAGCACAAAGCATAGCTGGAGGCCAGCAGGAAGGACAGTTGGACTGGAACACCATAAAGAGGATACTAGAAGATAGGTTCAAAAAGACAAATTGGTGCAGGGCTCTAGAAACTTTTAAATGCAAGGTTAAGAAGTTTAGACTCCTTCCTCCGCTCTCTGTGAAGCATTACTTGTTTCTGCACAGCAGAATGTCATGAAGCAAAAGGATAAATCTGTATCTATTCTTCACCCCTACCTCTCAAAGGATATCTTTTCACTATCATCCCCAACGTGATAGAACTCTAAAAGGTTTAAGAAGCTGGGTAAGAACTTTAAGACATGCTCTCTTCTCTCCAAGGGGGTTACTCTTTAAAGAAGGATTTCAACTCTTAAGACTTTAAAAAGCACATTAAGAATTGCCTCCTTCCTCTCCTGGCTCACCCTTATTCCATAGCATGAATGCTCATAGAAGGCACTTGAAGATGATGATGCTTTTTCAAGTGTAAGTGGTGAGCATGTTCTGCTGTCAGCAGGGAAAAGTGTGATCACATTTCTTTCATCTCTGTGACCTCCCAGGTCCTGTCTGTCAAAGCAGAAGTGAGCAGTAAACCTTTGGTGAAAGGAAGAAAACAATTGTGAATAGGATGGCTGGCGGTGGGGGGGGGGAACAACAGCTAACATTCGTTCTGAAAGTCTGAGATGTTGCGGAGTTAAGCTACTCTGAACAGTAAAAAGATACGAGACAGACCCAGTTAGATTTGTAGGATTCCTCGTGTGCTATGTACCTATGATTTAGCAGCAAAGCACCTTACATAGATAAGTAAATGATTATTTACAGAAAGGGTTAAACATAGTATTTCATCAACCAGAAAGGAAGAATCCGCTAATGTCTCTTTGTCTTTCAGACCTAAGAGTCCCATCCTTGACTCTACGTTCCCTATTCCTCTTCTAAGTTTCTGCTCAGAATGATCAAAGAAAACACCACAAGAAAACAGTCCAGAGGAGTAGCCTGGGCTAATCAAGATAAAATAAAAAGGAAGGGATCGTAGCCAGAGAAGGAAGGACACCGTCATGCAGCGAGGCACCCATGATCTGCCTGACCCAACAACGAGGGATTTCTGTAACTGACGGCGTTCCATCTTCATACTTTTCTCTGTCCATTCCGTCTTCCACCACGCGGTGCGCTGCTCTGTGCTCTGGGGATTGGTAGGGAAGCAAGCGAAACCCCCACCCTCATGGAGCTCACACTCTGGTAGGGGAAACAGAAGTAAATACACACGATCCTCAGTTCAGGGGTGAGGAGACCCTATCCTGAATGTAAGCAACTTGCCTAGAGTCCCGGGCCATTATCTGCCAGTGATGATGCCTATTGCCATCCGGCAGGCGTCTCACCGGCCCACAATAGCGACGCTTCACAGAGGTCACTTTGGGAGTCAGACACACAACAGGCTTCCATCGATAAACAGCAAATTACTTTGTTGAGGAGCCGGATGGCCTGAGACTTGTCTTCTGAATTTGAGTGAAATTCAAAATACTGTCACTAGAGGGCAAGTTGATATACACCTTAAATAGAAGAAGAAAGAAAGCAAAAGAAAGAAAGAAAGTAAGAGGAAAGATAAGACAAGCCTACAGTCTTGGAAACAGAAAGCCTTGAATGAGTCTCTATGTACTACAGCCCTCTCATTTTTACTAAAATTAGATGCAGAATTGTGACCAGTAAGGGGTGTCCTAACACGCTTCTTACCAAGGATTATACAAAGTTTAGAAGTCAAATTACAGCATCATCCAGTCCATCATGACTGCAGGCACACTGGTTCCTCAAGTTTAATTTTAATAATAAGGATTATAATGTGTTAGGCTTAACAGCAATCAGATTTTGACATCCCCTTCTTGGTCTGCTTGAGAAATGTCACTGTTCTTCCAAGGCTCGTCTCACCATCCTCTGCACAGGCTTTTCATTTCCTCTTTCCCGAGAGTCCTGCTGTCTTTCGCCTTGTGTCACTGTGGGCGGCTCCCCCTCACCATAACCCTGTAAGGAGGAGACTGGGACTTCCCCACTTGACACAGGGAAGACAGTGAAGCCCAGAGTGGTTAGGAGGTGGCTGTTGTGCCATCAGGCTACCAGTACGGTCACCGGCTAACAGATGTTTTTAATAGACTGTATGTAACGTGAGGGCAGGGACCATCAACACATCCCCAAAGGGCCGAGCATTGTGCCTAGAATAGGTTTCGTGCTCTGTATACAGAAGAGTGGGCCAACACTCTACAATTCTCAAAATATCTCCTTTGCAGGTTTGTGGTTGGGGATGAGGGGCCAAATGGGAGACAGGTGAGAAGTACTCAGTTGCACACCTGGCATACAGCCAACAATAAAAAATTCTGATGATTATTATTAGCGTGTTGTTGGTCTTACGATGTTGGTCAGCTGCTAATTTAAGTTTAAATTCAAATTTCCCTCCATGGTTCTGCAAGCTCTGCAAGATCTGTCCTCTGCCTGAATCTCCAACTCTAGCTTTTGTCCTACCCCAAGTCCCAGGCCACACTCCTCACCTCTCTGGTCCTCAAATGTATCAGGCCCTTAGTTCTGCTCAGGCCCTTAGTTCTCACTCTTCTTTAGCCAGATTCACTGTTCTCGGGCTTTGGATGGCATCACTTCTTGTCCTTTCAGTCTCATTTCATCTGTTACCTCCTCCAGGAAACCATTCTAGACTACCCTAGAGAACCTCCTGCCCTGCCTCAACCCTATTTCCTTCCTTCATAATACTAAGTATGGTTTGAGTTTTTTTATCCATCTGTTTACTTGTTTTTGTGTCTCCTTTGGGTTTATGGACCAGTGCTTGCATGCACCTCTGTGGGCTCAATGCCTAACACACAGTAGGCCATCACTAGTTGATTTGTTTGTTTTTTAATCAGAAGGATGGATGCACTGACAAAATAACAAATAATTACCAGATGAGAAAACATGAGGCCTGGAAAATGAAAGGGAGCCAGAGAAAAGAACAGGGGTTGTTATGAGCTAAACTCTATTTCCCAAAATGGTATGTTGTAGTCATAACCCCAGGTAACTGTGAAGTGACTTAACTGGAAATAGGGTCTTTGCTGATGTAACAAGTTAATGTGAAGCCATTAGAATGGACCCTCATCTAATATGATTATTGTCCTTATAAGGAGAGGAACATCTGGACACACACACACACACACACACACACACAGGAATGCCGTGTGAAGACAAGGACACAGAGGAAAGGTAGTAATGTAAAGAAACAGGCATAAATTGAGGTGGGCTGCCACAGACCAAGGAACGTCTGGAACTTGCAGAAGTCTGATCCTCACCAACACCCCTCAAAGGGAGCCTGGATCTGCTAACATTTTGATTTTGGATTTCTAGCTTCTACCATAGGACGTTTTGTTTGTTTGTTTGCTTTTCAAGCCAGCCTATGTGTGATATTTTGTTACTGCAGCCCTAGGCAACTAAACAGGTGGACAGAATGTTGAATGGATAGAGATACATACAGGTTTGGGATCAAAAACACACCATATTTGAGTCCCAGTGATGATAATGTAAAATGTTTTCTGCTGACGTCTGTATAGCATAACACATTTTAGAAAAAGAAATTCTTACATTGGTTTCCCTGCCCCCAAACTCCCATGAAACAAGCAACAGAGCTCTAAAAGCCAAGATACTAGTGGGCTTTCCTGCCACCATAATGGTGACCTCTGCTGAGCTCTGTTCTTGGGGTTGGGTGAATGGGGGACTCATGTGAACTCCCCACTCCTATCATTTTAACTGGATTGGCTCTAGAAGTTTCCCAGTTCTCTGACCAACTTTGCTGAGGCCATGTGGGTCCCTCTCACAGCTTTAGTGCCACAACAAGCCTTGTCAATTCCTAATCCAGGAGGATTTCAGGAGCTCCAGTTCAATGTTTAAAAGGATCAGCACCAAAGTCTATTCTTTCACCAAAGCTCTGGCCCCGTTGCCAACAGCTAAGTCTGTTACTCTAGGAAATAGGTTCTGTTACTGGACGCTTGTCTTACTCTGTAGTCCTTATTAGCCACATTGATGATAGTTTATATGGAATCTACTGTTTTGAGGTTCTGAGCAGAAGGCAGGAGAGCTCAGAGAGTCATATACTAAAGTCAGACCAGCACTCAAACCCAAGCATTACTCAGTTAATTAGTCCCTGGGCCACATTTGTTCTCATCCATAAACAGACATGACCATCACTTCATAGAATTGCTGTAAGCAAGCACTTACTACGGCTCATGGCCAAGACCTGACACTGGCATTTTGTTGTACTCTTGCCAGGCTTCCTAATGCCACTGAAACATCAGCCTGAGAGCTCAGAAATATTTATTTTCGGACTCCATTCAAGTAGACATCAAGTGCTAAAGACTGGGCATTAGCATAGCTCAGATTTGGCTGAATACAGCAAACCAAGTGCTCATGCAACCTGCAAGATGAAAAAAGAGTCAGAGGGGAATATTTACTCAAGTACCACTCAACCTTCCCAGATTCAAATAGGAAACCTGCTCTCTGCAAACAAGCTTGATCCCCAAAATGGGGGAAAAAATGTAAAATTTGAAAATATGTCACCTTTCACAATGCATCATCTTTGCAAAGGATGCACATGGGTTTGGAGGTAAAGGATCTAGGCACCATTTTTGGACCTCATCTGTGACAGGTGAACACCAAGCAACCGTAACAACAAAGACAGCATTTACTGAGCCAGTCCCTGTTCTCAGCACCTTCTACAAATTAGCTCTTTTACTCCTTATAATAACTCCAGAACACTGGCATTATTTTGTCCCCAGAAAAGAAAGAAAAGAAAATTGAGACACAACCCACATGATTCCAGAGTCCTAGCTCATAACCACCACCAACGATGCATCCCTAAGAACAGCTACAGATTTGTGAGCGTCTACCTGTACCACGCTACGTGCTGTCATAGCTTGCCTCCCTGAGGTCAACAATGAGAAGATACCACCAAGCTGTCTCACAAGTTTGAGATGACTCTCCAAAGCATGTATTTGTAATCATTTATAGGACATCAAGCTTTTTACAAATGTTATTTCTGTAAGGACATTTGGGAATTGCAAAAAGATTACTGGGCTCTAATGAAAAACATTGCAATGTTTTGAGCATACTCCTCTGGGTTATCTTCTTTTAGCCTTTCATTGCCCTTGAACTTCATTACAGCTCTGCAAGTTAGATATAACTGGTAGCGTTGAAAAACCGGACCCAAGGACTTGCAAATATTTTGTTTGGTACGGGTCCAAGACTTCATTCTTCTCCCATGGATCAAAAAACAAAAACGCAAAACCCAAAACCTGTTTGGTGTTCATTTGCAGTATCCATTCAATCTTCTATTTCACATAAATGTGTACTTCTTAGACTTCTCCTGTGAGTCTATTATAAAAAATGTCTGATTCACTCTCTAATCATGAGCTAGGAAAATCTTTAATGTATTCATGTTCATTTTTTTGTATGTGAAAATTATCCTTTAATACTATTGTCACTAAGAAAGAATTTAAAACTTTTTGAACAATAATTCTGTATGTATATGAGTCATCAATACTTCATGAACACACTTCCTTCCCTTTGCATTATACTCAATTGCCTTTAAATTAGTAGATGGAAACTGGTAGAACACGTACATGCCTTGATTTATTTTCATATACAGGCAACATGCATGTGTAACATCATAGAGTTATTGCATCTTGGATTAAAAAAAAAGTGGGTCCATCTGTCAAGAGGTGGAGATTTCTGTGAGAATGCAGAAACATATTAACTGTCACCAGGTTTTGCCCTACAAATCTAAACAAGCAAACAAAAAAAAAAACCCAAAACCTCAGTGTAACTGTCACAACAGATGACAGAAGAACAGGTTTCAGTGCTGGCATTGAAGCAAATCTGTACTGACTGGCTGGAGGAAAAATAAATAAATAAATAAAACTCTAAGACAACAAAGATACCACTTGACACAGAAGATGGTCAGATGAGATACTAAAAAAAAATCCTCTAACAAAACACAGTTTGAAATAGAAAAATAAAGTAAGAGAAATGGGTGAGCCCATGCTATCAGCAGATAGCTGATAAACCCAGAAAGAGAAGGGCAAAATTCTCAAGAGATGTTCCACACAAAAAATCACCTTAAAAATGAATAATAGCACTGAAATCCAGAGTGGTAATAATCTAGCCGAGAAAGACAAGAAAAAGAGGTAACAGAGAGATGTACCTGGTTGAAAAACAACAACAACAACAATAACAACAAACCCAAAGACATGGTTGTGATATTATCTATTTTACTTACAAGGAATATGTAAGCCCAAAGCGATTTTTAGAAGGCTTTAGAAAAGACACGTGATTTATCCCTTTCATTCCTTTGAAATGGGAATACCAATAAAGCTGCAAAAAGTAGGCATCCTATCAAATACACACCATAGGCCCTTCTACAAAACACCTAGCAAGATAAAGTCAATGTCATTAAATAAAAGAAGGCAGTTCAAGGTCAAAAGAAACTAAAGGAGGGGTCTTGGCTGCACAGGAGAAACATCTGTGGGGCTTCAGAGATACTGATGCCTGAGTTTCACACCTAGAGGTTCTAACTGACATTGCGTCTTCATTCGAAGATTCCTAGGCAATACTATTACCAAGACTGAGAGTCAAAACTGTACGGAAGCAGTGGTTTTCAAATATTAGCATGCTTCAGGATCACCACGACAGATTCTCGGTCTCATCTCCAGAGTTTTGGATTTGGTAGATCTGGAGTAAGATTTGAGAAGTGGCATTTCTTACAACTTCTCAGATGATGCTAGCGCTGGAGGTCTAAGGGATGACATTTGGAGAACACTGAACTGAAAGAAGTAACAACCAAACAGAAATGCCATCAGATTCTGATTTTAAAACAAACAGTAAAATATGTTATAGGGACAACTGGAGAATATTGGAGGTAAGTTAGAAATTAAATATGATGATGGGATTTTTCACTTTTATCAGTTTCCTAATGGTTTTGGATCATGGATAAGTAAGCCCTTATTCTGAATGCTGAAAGTAGGTAACTAATGTTTCCTGAATTTTTGACAAGACTAATTTCTCACTATTCTATACAACTCAATTGGTGCAACACTACTTTGAGATATAATCTAACTCTTCTATTACTTAATTTAGGGCATTGCATTATACTCCCTCCAAAAACACTCCATGTCTTAAGCTTGAGATGTGCCTGCTGAGTTCACTTTTTTTTTTTTTTTTTTTTAAAGTAGGCTCCATGCTGGGCTCAAACTCAGGACCCTGAGACCAAGACCTGAGATGAGATCAAGAGTTGGATGCTTAACTGACTGAGCCACTCAGCTGTCCGTTGAGTTCACTTTTTTTTTTTAATGATTTTTTAATAGATTATTTATTTATTTATTTGATAGAGAGAGATCACAAGTAGGCAGAGAGGCAGGCAGAGAGAGAGAAGGGGGAAGTAGGCTCCCTGCTCAGCAGAGAGCCCGACGTGGGGCTCGATCCCAGGACCCTGAGATCATGACCTGAGCTGAAGGCAGAGGCTTAAACCACTGAGCCACCCAGGCACCCCTATTGAGTTCACTTTTAACCATAAATACTTGCTACAGATATGTAATACTGTTTGTTCCTGAATATACCTTATCACCTACCAGAGGTCCCTGAGCAGAAGAGAAACTCACTTCTAAGTGGCATACAATTCTGTAACTCTAAAAACTATAATACAGAAAACAAATTTGTTCCTATTTTAGTAGAAAGAAGATTTAATTGAAATGAGATTTTTTCCCCTAAAACCTGAAACCTCATATAAAATTTTCCCAATTTTGCATCATTAATAAGAACCTAAATTTGTCTGGGCTTTCATAAATCCTGAAGGACATCAGTAACAAAAGCTGTCATATCCTAAGGGGGGGAAAAAAAAAAAAAACAGACAACAAAATGAATCCTCCCAAAATGTGTCCCTGAAAAGTCATGCTTTATTTTATTACTGGAGGACCCAAACCCATCCAATATTGATGTCAGCTCTGCATATTTTATCTATCCTGGTCAAATCCTATCAATTCTACTTCTGCTTTTGGTTTCTCAATGTTCTGCCATAGTCTAAGCATTTATCAGCTTCCATCAAAATCTCTTCACTAACTGGGCTACTTGTCTCTTATCTTCTCTCCATCCTTTCAATTCATCTACACAGTATTGCCAGAATCATATTTCTAAATCAGGGATTGGCAAACTATTGCCTATGGACCAAATCCAGATTCTGGTTTTTTTTTTAAATAAAGTTTTATTAGGACACAGCCATAATCATTCATTTTTGTATTATTGATAGCTGCTCTAATGTTATAATCATAGAGTGAAGCACCAACAAATGTGATGTATACAAACTTGATAATATTTTCTCTTTTGGCCTTTACAGAAAAATTTGCAGATCCCTGTTTTAAAGATTTTATTCATTTATTTGACAGACAGAGATTACAAGTAGGCAGATAGACAGGCAGAGAGAGAGGAAGGGAAGCAGGCTCCCTGCCGAGCAGAGAGCCCAATGCAGGGCTTGATCCCAGGACCCTGAGATCATGACCTGAGCCGAATGCAGAGGCTTTAACCCACTGAACCACCCAGGTGCCCCTGCAGATCCCTGTTTTAAACCCTTGGTACAAAAAGTGTGAGCCAGGCACCAATAGTTGATACCAGCATCACCTGAAAGTTTTGTTAAAATTACAAATTATTGGCTCCACCCCAGGACTGCTGAAGCAGATCACATATTTTAATAAAATCCTTAGTAGATTTACATGGACAAAAATGTGGCAGAAGCACTGTCCTAAAGTGCACATGTGATCATGTCACTCCTCTGTTCAAAAATCCTTCTGCAACTTCCCTTTCCTGGTATCAGTAAAAAGTGTGATGCAAACATGTGTGCCAGACTGAACTTCCTATTTGAAGGACCTAACCAGGATGTCACACTCCAGCGATCGCCAGGGATAGTACCACAAATATCATTATCTAAATCAGCAACAATCCCACTAGACAGAATGTGCATGTATACAGACAAGGATTATTTTGCATTATTGTTAGCTACAATTTACTGAGTTGCAAACTTTCACTTGTAAAGTGATATGCATAATTTTCCACGGTAGTCGCCCAGCATTCTTTTCTGCTTATTCCAAATTTCCTTTCCTGGTGAGACTTGTTTACCTCCCCAGAGCAACATCAGGGAGCAAGTCATAAGTCTCCACTGCTCACAGGCTCTGCAGACCCCTAATCTCTCTTTTCTCTGGAGGCATCTCTCCTTTTAGCTTGGCAACATTTCCCTTGGTAATGCATCACCTTTTTAACGATTTGGCCTTTAGGGGGAACAAAAATCCAAAGGGAAAGGGGAAAAGGCAAGTAAATGTATGCTATCATTTACTAACACACAACCTCTCTTCAAGCCAAAAGAATTAAACAAAAGCTCTGGCAAGAATGAAATCTGCAGGGAAAGAAAACACAAAGTAATACCCCAACAAATTATCTTGCCACGCTGAGAGGTCTGTGGAAGAGAAGCAACTGGAAGCAAGTTCTAACTAGAATCCACCTAATGGCTTTACTCTTTGGTCCCCTGAATTCCTACTGACCAATATGATCACTGGCCAGAGAGGAATCTAAGGAGATCTGGTTCATAGCTCAGGATACTGTATTCATTCTGACCTGAGTACCCATGGATAACTGAGTTTCTGCCATTTTCAGACCACAAGTCTCACCTTGCTCGCTCTAGTAATGAGTTCTTCCTCTTTTCTTCCCACTTCACGCCCTACAAATTCCTTCAATGATTAAACATCATTACTGAGTAGGGGTAGAGGGGTGCTTACATTCCTCTGGCTAGCAGAATTCCTCTCTAAATAAAGTGCATTCTCCTGATAAGGTTGGGTCTTGGGGCCTTACCTCTTATTTCTCTTCTACTGAACCTGAACTTCTCACCCATTGCTGGCCCCCCCAGTGCTTCCCAATTTACTCCTTTTTTGTGGAGCCCCCATTTGCACACATGCTAGACTTCCCTTAGCCGGGCCCATGCTGTACTTGTGGTTGTGATGCAGTGCTCTCTCTTGACTTCTCTGTGGGACCCCTGTCACTCCCTTCCCTCTCTCTTGCCCCCTGCCTACCTCTGCCACAGGGGCTAACTCCTCAGGGTCATCTCCCTCTAAGTCAGACCTTCCATTCTGAGCAACGCTGCTGAGAAATGGCGTAAGCCCATCTGTACACAGTTCCGAGGTCTTCTTTTTGGTGGCTATCAGCTACCCACCTATAACCTCATTTTCAAATTCCAACAAAAACAAGTCTCAGGTCAAATTGTGCCTTATTCACACATTTCTAAATACAAATTTGTTAGCAAACAGGCCAGACTAGTTTGAACAGCCATGCCGTACATTCCCACTGCCCCAGCTTACCGTGGTTTTAGACGTCCTACCCGTGAGGTTCTCACAAAAGGTTAACTAAAAGCAGACCTGACAATATCCCAGAGATACTAAGAGTGAGTCTGGATGCATCAGCACCCAGAAATGCCCGGAGTTGTACCGGGTCCATCTCACACCTTCCCTAAGTATTCAAATTGAAGGCCCCACTAGAGTATTTTTCCCCATTAGACTATTTTTTAATGCAAATTTTAAAACATATGTAAATGAAGAGAGAATAATCAATCCCTACATGCCCATTGCCAAAAACTATTTATATTTTGTCAATTATGTTTTATCTATCCTCCTAGGTATTTGGTGTTTAAAGTTTTGTCATCTCTCTTCTTTTTGTCTTCGGTAGATGTGGCTGCAATTTTTTTTTTTTTTTTTTTTTTTTTTTTGTGGCTGCAATTTTTAAAAGCAAGTCCCAGATACAAGGTACGTCATTTGATTTGTAAGTACTAAAAGGGATATCTCTAATAGGTAAGGGATTAGAGAAAATTTAACCATAATACTGTTATTACACCTAGCAATATTTACCTAATATCTATACCCAGTTTATATTCAGATCACCTCAAATGCCTTAAAGATGTATTTTAGTTTATGCCTTTCAATAAGGATCCAAACAAGCCTCACTGACATTCTTATGCTCTGGCTTTGTAAGAGGGGGGCTGTATGTGTACACACACACACACACACACACACACACACACATATGCATATACACGTAACATATATATGCAGTGTGCCTTGGGTGAAATATCACAGTATGAGATAAAAAACAGACATCATATATAAGATATTTTAGCCAAACTACACAATTTGAATTCTGCTTATTTTATTTTATTTTTAAGATTGTATTTATTTACTTGACAGACAGAGATCACAAGTAGGAAGAGAGACAGGCAGAGAGAGAGAGGAGGAAGCAGGCTCCCCGCTGAGCAGAAAGCCTGATTCGAGGCTTGATTCCAGGACCCTGAGATCATGACCTGAGCCGAAGGCAGAGGCTTTAACTCACTGAGCCACCCAGGTGCCCCAGAATTCTGTTAATTTTAAAAGGAGAATTCATTTCTATCGACATTATGTTGATTAACAAACAACTATATCTGCCAATAAATTTATTTGTTTATTAGACCAATTGGTAAAATATTGGGTTACTCAGAACTAAAGACAGTGGCATCTTTGGAGTAGAGCGTTTTCTAGTAACAATACTTACTAGCTGACCACACTACAGTCTAAATCCTTAAGGAAAGGGCACCTGGGTAGCTCGGTCAGTTAAGCATCTGCCTTTGGTTCAGGTCATGATCCTTGGGTCCTGCGATCTAGTCCTGCATCAGGCTCCCTACTCAAAGAGAGCATGCTTTTCCCTCTCCCTCTGCTTGCTGCTCCCTCTGCTTGTGCTCTGTCAAATAAATCAAGAAAATCTTTAAAAAAAGCCCTTAATCAAAATTCTAGCTATATCGAGTATGTTACTTACACTAACTTATACACAGGTGGTATTAGGATGTCCCTGCAATATTTCAAAAGGGAATCACAGACCCAGTACATAACAACATGGGATGCGTGGCTTCTTCTGTCACCGATCCACCTGACTGTCTAGATGGGAAAGTCAAGAGCCAGGATGTGGAAAATCACCGGGATCCAGAACCTGTGTTCCTGTGATAGGACAACTGAGAAGGAAGAGTCTCAGAGTCAGGAAGGACCAGGCTGGACACTGCAGAGGATTCTCCTTTCAATTCCCACCCCAGGGAAGGCAGGAGCTCTCCTGCTCCTATGGACAGGAAAACTCATATGCAGGCAGGTGAAGAAAAATCAGGTTCGGCCTGACTCCAAAGTCCCTGCATAGACCTGATTCTGTGCGAACATGAGGAGCGAAGAAGAAAGGTCATTTCTAAAAAGAAGAGGATAAGGAAAGGCCATGCCAATTTCACATCAGACAGTCTGCAGGGGCCAGGGTTCCTGTGCCTGCTCTTCATGTCCCTCTGAACTACTGACCACGTGTACACAGACAAGAATCTCTCATGCACATACTGATGGGGAGAAACTGACACGTGTGAGAAATCGCCCAGCAGCAGAGGCTCGCGAAGTGGGCTGCTGGGAATTCCCTCGCTTGTCTGGAGAGCACCTGAAAAACACAGGTCCTTCCAAGACAACTCTGCAGCCATGAATTTTCTAGGGAATTGTTTCCCCGGGCACATTCCTCAGTTGAAAGGAGTGTGACGTGAGAAAACTTGCAGATCCAGAAGGAGAGAGCTGCTGTTGGTGAAGCCGCAGCTCAGAGCCATTCTCAATGGGCGTTCCGTGCACAGCCCTACTGAGTCATCCCAGCAATGCTGCCAGGTAGATACTATCTCCAGAGAGCAACTATTCTCCCATTTCACAGAAACGGATGTCAGGAGGGGAGGTTGCTCACCCCAAATCACTTACCCAGCAGGCACTAGAACAAGGTTAGAAACATGAAAGTACAGTTCATTTATTCCTCCAGAACTCCATGAAAAGCTTGACCTAGACTCACAAGAGAGGGGAGGTTGCTTCCCAAACCACAAGCCTATGTGTCCCTGTGCAGTGTACCCTATCCTCTACTCCAAATCTTCTCTTGGTTTCTGCCAACTTCCTTCATTAAATCTCATGCCTGGTTTAATCTTATTTAAACTGAAAACTCCTGTTTTCTTCTTCTTCTTTTTCTTCTCTCCTCACTGCTGCTGACACAGGCAGCATTTTAGATATTCCAACCAATAATCTTGGAATTAAAAAAGTATATAAAAATTTCTTGACAGAGCAATGTTTTTGTTTGTTTGTTTGTTTGTTTGTTTTTAAGATTTTATTTATTTGACAGAGAGAGAGAAAAGAGATCACAAGTAGGCAGAGAGGGAGGGGGAAGCAGGCTTCTTGCTGAGCAGAGAGCCTGATGTGAGGCTTGATCCCAGGACCCTGAGATCATGACCTGAGCCAAAGGCTTAATCCACTGAGCCACCCAGGTGCCCCTGTTTTATTTTATTTCTAAGGACATCAAATGAATCATCAAAAGAACAAGCTAACCTATGGGAGTGTTCTTGAAGAATTAATTGGGTTTTTTCCCCCCTAATATGTGCAATGAGCTTAAACTGTCAATAATTAATTACAAGAGAAAATCTCAAATACCATTTTGCAGTCATTTTATAAAGCTCATTTCCCTCCACTAACATGGCACCGGCATTAGAAGAAGTAGCAAAAGGTTTATATTCTTCACCTCTACTATTGTAATTAAATCTGTTTCACAACGCTGCACCTCCATGAGGCATCAGAAGGCTACTTGCTAAGAAGGTTGACTCTCTGGCCAAACTCTGAGACAGTATGTGTAACTGAAGAATTAAAAGCATAACCGTTTTAGTGACAAAGTTTTATTAGCCCTCAGAGCCAGGTTCCATGTTAGACACCGAAAACTCATTTATTCAAATATTGAAGGAGTCCTCACCATCTGCCAAGCACCGTCAGAGACATTAAGGTTAAAGAGGCTCCTGTGCCATAAAGAACCCGACTGGCCTTTGTCCTCAGTTCCGGAGATGGAGCTTCTAAACCCTTGGAATTTCCCAAATAATAAGGGTATTTTATTAATACCTTGGCTCTATGTTAAACCACATAAACCACACCTGGCTCTATGTTAACAAAGTGACTTGTGATGAGACCCTGGATAGTTTAAGCTAACAAGGAGACTCAGGATAAGGGTGATTAGAAGATTAAGGTTTTGAGCCATGGGATATCAGCCAGCCTCTGGGGAGAAGATAGGAGTTAGAAATTGAGTTCAACCTCATGGCCACCTGAGTCTGTCACAGTCTGCATAACGAAACCCCAGTGTCAACTCCAAACCCTGAAGCTCAGGAGAGTATCTAGTTGGCACAATACCCTGAAGACCATCACACACTGATGTGCCAAAAGAATGACTTGTCCCTAAGGACATGGGAGCTTCACTTTTGGGACCCTCTCAGACTTCATCCTATGTGTCTCTTCCTTTGGCTGGTTCCAATTTGCAACCTTTCACTATAATAAAATTCTAAGTATAATGCCTTACTCTAAGTATAGTTCTGTGACACATTTAGAGAATTATCAAACCAGAGGCGAGTAGTGGGAACCCCCAAATTTGTAGCCAGGTGGTAAGAAGTGAAGTGACCTGAGAACCGCCACACTTGTCGCTTTATGTGAAGTGGGGCAGTTATGGTGGGGGACTGGGGGGACTATACTCTTAACTTGGGAAGTGTTGCCTAACTTGAATGGAGCTGGTGTCAGGAGTCATTACAGAGATGAATGAGGAAATCTCCCTGTCCTACTGGAATTTGTGTTCTAGTGGACCAAGGAAGCAGACAATAAGCATGTAATATGGATTTCAGCAAGGGAGAAGTGCCATAAATGGCACAGGTTAATGAGAGGGGGAGAGACTGGCTGGAGAAAGATGGAGAGTACCGTCAGGGAAAGCCTATCCCACCTTAGAGTTGAGACTAAAGATGAAAGGGGGAGAAATGGTGAGGATGGAGGCTGAGTCCTGCCCTTCTTCAATTACCGCCGAGCAGGACAATGCAAAACCAAGTCAACATCAACTACAGAAAAGTTTTGCTTCCCAAAAGAGTTACTCCTGAAAAGTTGATCATAAAGTGAATTTTCTGTGACTTGAGTTACATTTTTCCCCATTAATTTCCATTGTAAAATCATGGATAGAGCATCTTGGAAAGTCTCTCTGGATGATGATGATAATATGGACACACCAAAGAAACTTGAAGTCAGAATGGCATTACAGATAAGACAAGGTACTTTCCTCTTAATCAGTTCACTCTAGTTCCACTGCACATGGCCCACTGATTCTCAAATTTTAATGTAGATATAAATGAACTGAGAATCCTGTTAAATGAAGATGCCTATTCAAGAGTTCTGGGGCAAGGCAGGAGATTCTGCATTTCTAGTAAGTTCCCAGGGGATGCTGTGTCACTAGTCTGAGGACATCATCTTGAGTAAAGACATTCTGGCCCAGCACTGTCCAAAAGAAAGAAAATGTGAGTCACAAATGTAAGCCAAATACATAATTTTAAATTTTCTGGAAGTCACATTAAAAAGTAAAAAGAATCTTTTGAAATATTAATTTTTATGTAAGCTAATATATCCAAAATATTACTTCAAAAGCACCATAAAAATATTAATGAGGTATTTTCAAACTTATCTTTATACTAAGTCTACAAAATCCAGTCTGCATGTTATACTTTATAGGACTCTCAATTTGACATAGCCACATTTTAAGTGCTCAGTGGCCATTTATGTCTAGTTGCTACCACAACGATCAATGCAGGTGTATTAGAGAGCAGCTCTACCCACTGAGTTGTCTTAGCATTGGGATGTTATGCTTACAAAATCTAAGACTTTGGCTACTGTTGTTGAAACAATTCAATTTTAGTGTTTTATTTCTGATAAGTGGATTTTAGGATTATGCAACAATTATGGTGTTTTTCTCGCATCATTTTAAATTGATTTCTGCCTTATTTATTCCTATATATGATTATTCATATATGTGAATTATATGTGTGCTATACATATGGATATACATATGTATAATGTGTATATAGAATATTTCATATACATTAGTATTTATATGTAATAACATTAATAATAAATGATTTGCTCAGTAGCTGTTATTCAAAGGATTCTTATAGTAGTTTCTTACAGGTACCAAGTAGGAATTTTCACAGGTGTTTCTGCTAAGCAGAGTAGCTGGACACAGAAAATGGATTTTTTTCTTCCAACTGAATTCTCCTGATTGCTAGCCTACATTAACAAAAGTCAGCAGGTGATCACTCAAATGACCTGGTCTCCCAGGAACGCTATCAGCATCTTTCATCCAAGTCTCCTAAGCACATTAGGAGCACAGCTAAAGCTCCAAAATGCCCTATGACTCAAAAAGACCCAGTTTACAAACAAACTGATAAGACAGCCATTGGCCGAATGATTTGTTGTCAATCCCAAGACCCACTTCAGTGGATTGGTAATCAGAAGCCTTTGCTTTGGGCACCATCTACCATTAGTCTGGCCTCCTCTGGACACTGCATTTTCTCCCTTGAATTGATTTTTCTAAGTCACCTAAAGCAATGGTCTTGTGAAAAATGATGTTGGCAAAAAGGAAGAAAACGAGCTGGTATGATCATTAAAATAATGATTTTTCAGATAAAGTCATAGTTGGAAGTAGATATCTTTGCACACTGAGAATTATCGATTATTTCCATAAGAGAAAATAAGGTTATAATCCATGGTAATTAGGCCTGGACTGAAATAGTAGTAATGTGTTTTTATAGACAGAAGGGAAAGCAGATTTTTTACTGACTTGCCAGGGGCAAATCTAACAGGGTGGGAGAAAATCTCCAATAGCACAGACAGGTGTCATCTACCCAGGAAGCATGTGAGTGCTAGTATTCTTTACTGCCTGATTGTTCAGTGTTGTTCACTGAGGCCTTCAGTTAGCTCCAAGCATATAGATATTTTTATTATTAATTATTAACCATTTTGAGCACTTATTTAGCCAGCCACTACAACGAGAACTTCCATATATGTTATCATTGGATCTTCATAATAATATTATGAAATACAAACTTTTTCAGAATGGATTAAAGGCCTAAATATGAGACCAGTAACCATAAAGATTCTGGAAGAGAACACAAGTAGTAATTTCCCTGGCACTGGCTGTAACAACGTTTTTCTAGATATGTCTCTGAAGGCAAGAGAAATAAAAGCAAAATTAAACTACTGGGATGACATCAAAATCAAAAACTTCTGCAAAGGAAACAATAAAAAAGTTAAAAGGCAACCTACATAATGGAAGAAGATATTTGCAAATGACACATCCAACAAAGAGTTCATATCCAAAATTTATAAAGAACTTACACAACACCAAAAAAAACAAATAATCCAATTTAAAAAGTGGGAAGAAGTCATGAACAGACATTTCTCCAATGAAGACATCCAGATGCTCAACAGACACATGAAAAGATCCTCAACATCACTCATCATCAGGCAAAAGCAAATCAAAACTACAATGTGAGGTCACTTCACACCTGTCAGAATGGCTAAAATCAACAGCACAAGAAACAAGAAGTGTTGGAGCATATGGAGAAAAAGGAGTCCTTCTGTACTTTAGTGGGAATGCAAAGTGGTGCAGTCACTGTGAATATAGTATGGAGGTTCCTCAAAAAGTTATAAATAGAACTACCCTATGGATCCAGACATTGCACTACTAGGCATTTATCCCCAAAACCAAAAATACAAATTGAAAGGGATACCAGTTAGGATGGTCAAAATTAATAGGACAGGAAACAACATGTGTTGGAGAGGATGTGGAGAAAGGGGAACCCTCTTTCACTGTTGGTGGGAATGCAAGTTGGTGCAGCCACTTTGGAAAACAGTGTGGAGATTCCTCAAGAAATTAAAAATAGAGCTTCCCTATGACCCTGCCATTGCACTCCTGGGTATTTACCCCAAAGATGCAGATGTAGTGAAAAGAAGGGGCAAATATACCCCAATGTTCATAGCAGCAATAGCTACAACAGCCAAACTGTGGAAAGAGCCAAGATGTCCTTCAATAGACAAATGGATAAAGAAGATATGGTCCATATACACTATGGAGTATTATGCCTCCATCAGAAAGGATGAATACCCAACTTTTGTAGCAACATGGACGGGACTGGAAGAGACTATGGTGAGTGAAATAAGTCAAGCAGAGAGAGTCAATTATCATATGGTTTTGCTTATTTGTGGAACATAAGGAATAACATGGAAGACATTAGGAAAAGGAAAGGAAAAGTGAATTGGGGCAAATTGGAGGGGGAGACAAACCATGAGAGACTGTGAACTCTGAGAAACAAACTGAGGGTTTTGGAGGGGATGCGGGTGGAAGGATGGGTGAGGCTGGTGGTGGGTATTAAGGAGGGCACGTACTGCATGGAGCACTGGGTGTGGTGCATAAAAAATGAATCTTGGAACACTGAAAAAAATAAAATTAAGATGTTAAAAAAAAATTTTTAAAAAGGGATACATGTACCTCTATTTATTGTAGCATTATTTACAACAACCATTATGGAAGCAGCTCCAGTGTCAATCGATAGATAAATGGATAAAGATGTGTATATACACAATAGAATATTAATCAGCCATAAAAAAGAATGAATTCTTGAGACGCCTGGGTGGCTCAGTGGGTTGAGCCTCTGCCTTCAGCTCAGGTCATGATCTCAGTGTCCTGGGATTTAGTCCTGTATCAGGCTCTCTGCTCGGCGGGGAGCCTGCTTCCCCCTCTCTCTCTGCCTGCCTCTCTGCCTGCTTGTGATCTCCATCTGCCAAATGAATAAATAAATAAATAAATAAATAAATAAATAAATCTTTTTTAAAAAAAGAATGAATTATTGCCATTTGCAAGGATATGGATGGAGGTGGAGCTAGATTATACTGCTAAGTGAAATCAGTCAGTCAGATAAAGACAAATACCACATGATTCCACTTGTATATGGGATTTAAGAAACAAAAAACAAGCAAAGGGGGAAAAAAGAGAGAGAGAGAGGGAGAGAAAGAGACAAACAAGAAATAGACTCTTAACTATAGAAAACAAACTGATGGTTATCCGAGGGGATATGTGTGGAGGGATGAGTTAAATAAGTCATGTGATTAAGGAGTATACTTGTCCTGATAAGCACTTGGTGATGTATGGAATTGCTGAATCACTATATTGTACATCTGAAACTAATATAATATTGTATGTTAACTATAGTGCAATTTAAAATAAAAAATTTTTAAATTAAGTAGAAACAAACAAAAAAGGAAAGTCCAAACTTTCATTAGTCTTAAATTTTACATGAGGAAGGTTAATTAACTGGTCCAAGATCACAGATAGGAAGCACAAGAGTCAGGACTTGAACCCAGGCAATCTGACTCCAAATTTACCAGTTGTTAACTACTAGATGATGCCAGCCTTTTCAACTCTGAAAAGCCCTAACAGTCTTAAATAATTTTTTTTCACTATAATGAACCATAACCTGGCTCTCGTAATATCTACCTCTTAGAACTAGCTCAGCATTTGGGAACCAAAAAAACCCAATTTACTCTTTACCTAATATTTATCTGGGGACAATTGGTTTTTTTATATATATATATTATATTCATTTATTTGACAGACAGTGAGAGAGGGAACACAAGCAGGGGGAGGGGCAGAGAGAGAGGGAGAAGCAGGCTTCTCCCAGAACAGGAAGCCAAAAGCTGGGCGCAATCCCTGACCTGATAGCAGACACTTAACGACTGAGCCACCCAGGCACCCCAAGGGAGAACTGGGTTTTATCTGGGACATCTTTTGCCTAAACAACAAGATACTAGGTTCTTTCCACTGCCCTTCATATTTTATGGGTCCTAATCCCTCTGCTATGTCAAGAATTTATCTTCTATGATCTACTTTAGAATTCTGTATTTGAATCAGTGCTTTTATGTAATCTGCTAGCCACTACGGAGGGTTAGAATAAGAGGGCTGAAGTTATGGTAGGATCTCTTGCAGGTATCACATAATCTCAGACACCATTAGGTAATGAGGTATAACAGATAAGTGTTGCTCATTTGGTAAACCACAATCTTTGTTTTCTTCAACCTCCCTCACACACCCCACCCTAAAAATAAAAAGGAAAGAAAAGAAAAAAAAAAATCTGAAGGTAGATGCAGTGGTAGAATCAACCTGTCAATAGTATTAAAAATGAACAGAAAAAAAAAAAAAGAATATTAATTTGCAAGACAGCTGAAAGGCTAAATGCGGTATATTGCAAAAATGGCCACTCATCTCAAAACTTTCCTGTATCCTTGAACTTTCTAGGTGTATTTGCAGTTCTTCCAATCAAAAGATGGAGTCTACTTACCTTCCCCTTGTTTATGGTCTGGTATTGACTGGTTTTAGTCAAAACAATGGGGCAGAGATGACTCTGCAGGATCTAAGGCTAAGCCTAAAGAAACTTGCAAACTTTCACTCAGTCTTTTAGAAACCTGTCCAGCTACCATGTGAAAATTTCAAGCTAACCTGCTTACATGAGATTATAGGGAGAAGAGATGAGGCTATCTGTGATTAGCTACCCCAGGCCAACCCAACGCTGATCACAGGAACATAACTGAAACCAGGTTAAACCAGAATAGCCACTCAGTTAAAGGTAAACCAAATTGCCAATCTGCAGAGCTATGGACTAAATAAATAGGTATAGTTTTAAAGCCATTAAGTTTCAGAATTGTCTGTTATACAGTAAAAACTAAATGATATGCTATGTCTGCAGCTAATTTATCACATTCTCAAGGAACTATATGCAGTATTAGTAAATAGACAAAATACAAAGTAGCAAAGTAATTGAAGAATAAATATCACAAATATTCTTTTAACAGTACAAGCACTGGGGTGCCTGGGTGGCTCAGTGCGTTAAAGCCTCTGCCTTCGGCTCAGGTCATGATCCCAGAGTCCTGGGATCGAGCCCCACATCGGGCTCTCTGCTCAGCAGGGAGCCTGCTTTCTCCTCTCTCTCTCTGCTTGCCTCTCTGCCTACTTGTGATCTCTGTCAAATAAATAAATAAAATCTTAAAAAAAAAAAAAAAAAAAAAAAAACAGTACAGGCACTGGTGTTGTTACCTTTGTTAGCAACTATCTAAGAAAATGTAAACCACAGACCAAAAAGGAGAATTTCCTTCTTCTTACAGATTACACAAATGGCCATGGGCCAAAACACTATCGCAGTAAATTATACGAGTTAACATAGGCTCTTGGGTTCAACAGCTTTCATACCATTAGCCATTTCTATGGTCTTCATTGACACAAAGACATTCAATCCTGCCATACTCTCACTCTGCCCTCCTGTCTTGGTCAGTTGTTTAAAACCAAGAAATTCCTGGGACGCCTGGGTGGCTCAGTTGGTTGGACGACTGCCTTCGGCTCAGGGCGTGATCCTGGAGTCCCGGGATCGAGTCCCGCATCAGGCTCCCAGCTCCATGGGGAGTCTGCTTCGCTCTCTGACCTTCTCCTCGCTCGTGCTCTCTCTCACTGTCTCTCTCTCTCAAATAAATAAATAAAATCTTTAAAAAAAAAAAAAAACCAAGAAATTCCTAACAAAAAGGAAACAAAGACACTGCAATAAACTATAAACTTTCCCTTTGTCCTCAATAACAGATGCTAAGTTTTGACATCTATCACCCTTGGAAATTCTCTGGTGGGTCTTCACGATTTGTGTTCCTTTTGGAACAGTTCCAAAGACTTCTGTATTTCTTCTATATGTAATATTCACTCCATTGGATTCTCAAACTGAAAAACCTAAGTGAGGGACTGAAATGAGCCTAGTTATTATAAATTAATCATCAGTGAAGACAGAACATTTTCCATCACATTATGGATTTAGAAGAACTGGATTCCCAGTTGCATCTTCTGAAATTCAATGTACTCCACACACTTGTCAATCTTCCACAGTCTTAAGACGATATAGTGGCAGTATTTGGTAAAAAAAGCAAGGGATATTAATCAGAAATCAAGCCAATTAGTATGTAATTTGCTAAGCTGTAGCAATTTGCAATAACCATTGCAAAATTTTTATTTGTACATTACCAATACCATTTTAGCTGCAGTCATTACAGTTGTACTGTTTACAGCAGGAATTCTTTCTCTAATTAGACTATCTTTATGGGAATACTGACCTCGCTGCTTATTAGCTTTTTGTTTTTGCATGAATTCATTGACATCTCTATGCCTAAGTTTTCACACCTCAAAAGTGGGGCAATAATAATTCTCCAAGGGTTAATATGAAAATGAAATGAGTTACCACCTTTCTTTGACTCTAATATGCTGGAGGCACTGATATTTTATATATCAATAGGACAGAAAATGGGAATGAATTACACACTGATTTTTGAGAGATTAAATGTTGGGGGAAATGTGGAAAAAAGAAGGACATTTTAGAATTGATGAGTTCTAATAATACTGGCAAAATTCATATTAAGTATTATATAAGTTCATATATATGTATGTTTGCTAAACCAAATGTATGCATTATTTCCTACATATGATCAATGTTCATACCTTAGTTTTAAAAAATCATAGAACTCCCCCAACTCTGAGTTGGGAAATTATTTTATACAAAGTGTCATAAATACAAATAAAGAGAAGACTATGCAAAATTGTGTTTCTAGAACAGAACTTTTCCAACTCTGAAATCAAATTTTAAAACTGAAATAAAACTATAAAACTACTACAATATTATTCTGTTGTTTTCCTGAAAACAACTCAAATCCAAAAAGTGAATGTGGTACTTAGCGGTGAGATATAGGCTCAAAAGAGTGTGACATTCTTTACAACAGGGCTTACCAAGAGATCTGATTTGTCTACCACTTTTCTTCATTTAAATGCTCCTAGGACATATCTTTTCATAACCTCATGTGATTTCATTTACCTTTCACTGGAGGAAAAGACATTTTTAGATTAAGTCCGTCTCTGTCGTTCTTTTTAAAATTTATAAATTGTCATTTATTCACACTAATACCATTCAAATACAACACAGAGACTCTGATATAAAAACATGGGAGGTCTCAAATAGGAGATGGTCATCCAGGCAAAACTATGCTCATATTTTTTTTTTAAAGAGAATATAGTAACCAAACCCAGAAATTAAGATCTATGTCTGTCTATATAACTGCATATCCTCCAGCACAAGTCAGCCAAGCCATATTTTAAAAATTTTTTTGAGAGAGAGAGAGAAAGGGTTGTGGAGGGGGGTAGAGGGGCAGAGGGAGACAGAGAGAGAGAATCATAAGCACCCAGCCATGATATTTTAGCACTTTGGAAAAAGCAATTTGAAAAATGGGATTACAGTGGAAAGAGAAGAGGCTTTGGAATCAAACCTTGGGATGACCACTTCCTGCCAATGATGGGGACAAGTCATGCAACTATCTCAGTTTTAGTTTCTCCTTTCTACAACAGAGAGATAACAAAGATGGGCATTAGAATTTCTTGGGTGGCAGTGTTCAACATTCCTCCAAAATTTGGAACTAAAGATGGTAACTTTAAGTGATAAACTGAAAATGGATGCAAAATGGAAGCAAGTCGATAAATGAAAAGTGATATTATTTGCATACTTTGCTAATCAGAATTCATTTCTCAGTTTCCAGGGAATAAAAGAGAAGAGGAGTAACTTCAATAGTCATTATGCAGTGATTCTCCACCTGCCAATTCACCGAATGAACACATTCCACTGAGTGAGAACTACATAATAGGCCCCAAATTGGCCAATCCTATAGTTAGTGTCAGTTCCTGCTCTTTTTTACATTACCTGGCCCCAGAGGTAAACCACTAACTACATCTGCTACTTTATGAAGAAACACAATCAGTTCCATTGGGAAAGTAAATTGCTGGATTAACAGAGATGTTATGTTAAGTTCTAATGTCATATATAAATGTATGTACTATATTTTATAAGCAATTTAATGTATATCTGGTATGATTTGGCAAAAGTACTTCCTTTTAAACCTAAGAATCTAACCCAGCTGAAGATGAGGTTGTGTTCTAGCTGATGAAAGGAAATGTCCAGTAAAAAGAAGGCGGTCAGCTTTAGAATAGAGAGGAAGGATGTCTCACGGGGCCCTTTGTGTCCTGGGAACCAGACTCCAAACTGACCACGTGAGAGCAGTCTACCTCTTTTAAACAGAGAATGCATCACACCACCTCCACTCAATCCCTAGCCTCAAAAATCATGGGCCTCATTCCCCCAACTGGGTCTCAACCTTCACTTTTGGCAAGAGGTGAAGCAACCTTCCAAACACTTTGGTCTCAGAGGTGTGTATCTATAGAGAAAGATAACTGGCATCTGCTTATGAGTTTACTTACCCATCATTCTGTGATCTTGTTTAAACTGAGGTTTTACCCTGAGATATGGAAGTCCATCTAGGAATAAATGAAGCTAGTTATCAAGTTCACGAGACCGAGCACTCGATACAGGACTGGAAAAAAGCACCAAGACTATATAGATGCTGTCTTTCAAGGATACTCAGGAGGCAGCTAACCATGCGCTATGGTGTCCAGAGGGAAAGGTATTCAAATCCTGGCTTCAACATTTACTAACAATATGGCACCAAACAACTGTATAAATTGTCTAGCCCTTGGTTTTCTCATTTGTAAAATACGGGTGACAGTAAATACCCAGGTTTTAGAATGCGTTAAATGTAATAAAGTTTGTGAGGTGCTGATCACACTATGGGTTATGTAGCAAGCACTTAATAAATGTTAGGATGTGGCAGTGCTCGATTTACTAAGCACTCCTTCAAACACCATCACCATGCCATGATAATAAGATCTTCCCTGTATTTTAATTTCTACAAAACCACTGGGAATGATAATTATAATCAAACAAAGTTTCTATCTCCGTGACTGGGACATAGAAAGAAGCTGCTCAATAAATTGTAGCTATTTAACAAGAGAAAGGATTACTCTGATGGTCAGTCTTATCCTCTAAAGATGTGTTCATCCTTCAACTGGTCTAAGAATAAGCAGTATTAAGATGAGGATACATTTTATGATAGTGATCATAAAACACTTCTCGCTTCAATGCAACACTATTCTTTCAATTAGAACTGTATAGATACTGAACTTAAACTCCATAAACATTTGAAAACAGTAATGTTTCAATCAATCTCTGGAGCAGAGGAGGTGACTCCAAAGTAAGCATGTCTGGGAAGAAATGAGTATCTGTTAAGACTTCTCATGCCTCGGGCTGTATTTCTTTACCCATTACTCCAAGCACAAACTGAAGTAGATGATATCATGTTACATCTTTTACAGATAAGGAAATTGAAACTAAGAGTTTACTAATCTGTTTAGGGTCACATGTAAAGGGACAATATATGAACCCAACCCTGTCTCTGTCAAAGACCCATGCAGTAAGCCACAAGGCAGGTGGGACTGGTAGGCCACATTATCCTCCCCTTACATAACTATTCACATATAACTTTCTTGAATTTCAACTTCCATAACACTGTGGGAATGGAAAAGATCAGAGCAGGAATCTTTGAGCCTGATGGTTCTATGAGGCTCTGAAAAAATATGGAATAACTAACTAAAAAAATATCTCATGCATTCGTCATTGCTGTAGACCAAGCAGCATGTAAGGAAGCAAAAGGAAAACTTCAGAAGCTAAATCAAATTCAAGTAGGTCTGGAGTCTGTCCTGTTAGGATAGGCTGAGATTAATGCTATTATGACTGAGGTCTATTTAATCATGAACCATTATAATTTTCTAAATCATGAACAATTGTGATTTTCTAAATTTTGACCTATGTACAGCAGAGAGCCTAGACATGAACAACAGGGGTACATTTAGAGAATAAAATGAGCATTTTGCACTATGAAGAATAAAATGTATGAAGCTATCTCAAGAAGTTGAAAACACAGGAGTAACCCTGCATATACCAAATGCCTATTGTGGACCAGGCCATGATAGTTGCTTTGTAGAGACTACTTTATTAGTTCTCATAACCAGTAAAGAAGACTTTATTCCTTTTATGGATGAGAAGGTTGATGTTCATGAAGAGTCAATATCTTGCCTATGATTACAGAATAAATGGTAAAAGTCTGAATTTGAATCCAAGTTTCTAATATGCAACCCTATGCTAATACTGGCTTGAGGGAGGTTCAATTAGCATTCTCTAGTGTGTTCCTAATATAAAGGTTCGATTTTTTAAATAATTGAGAAAATAATAATTAAATACAGTTAGACAGGCTTTCTTACTGTTTTATCAGAAGCTTTGTTAAATTTCAGAAGGGAGATACAGCATACATCTTCTTCCAGATGGAATTTACTTTTCAAGGGAAATTTCTTTGATTATTATTCTGAACAAGTTTGGGGAGGCACTGGCTAGATAAATTCCCAGATGAAATATTTATTAAGCCTACACAGAAAAATTACATAACCTCAGGGAGAATGAAGGCCCACAATGCCTAGCTTTTGGTTTAACAGTGAGAGATATGGTATTGCATTTTTTTTTAAGATTTTATTTATTTATTTGACAGAGAGAGATCACAAGTAGGCAGAGAGGCAGGCAGAGAGAGAGGGGGAAGCAGGCTCCCCACTGAGCAGAGAGCCCCATGTGGGGCTCGATCCCAGGACCCTGAGATCATGACCCGAGCTGAAGGCAGAGGTTTAACCCACTGAGCCACCCAGGCGCCCCTGGTATTGCATTTTTAATGGTGGGGGAGTGTAGTATGCTTGGGGAAGGAGTGCTCTTGTCCTAATATTTAACATTTAAAGTATATGACTGTTTTTTTCCAGTCCTTATGTTTTGCTTGATGCTCGTAATGAGGAGAGCCTTGAAAGTTGTTATTGTTTGCTTGTTTGTTTAATCATACATAATGCCATGTGTTGATGAGTATGTGGAGAAACGAGAAATCAGAGTGGTGTGAATACAAATTTATGCAACTCTTCAGAGAGTAAGTTGGCAATTTCTTTTTTTTTTAAGCTTTTATTTATTTATGAGTTTTATTTATTTTTTTGACAGACAGAGATCTCAAATAGGCAGAGAGGCAGGCAGAGAGAGAGGAGGAAGCAGACTTCCTGCTGAGCAGAGAGCCAGATGGGGGCCTCAATCCCAGGACCCTGGGATCATGACCTGAGCCAAAGGCAGAGGCTTTAACCCACTGAGCCACCCAGGTGCCCCTAAGTTGGCAATTTCTAACTGAATTTCACTTCTAGATAGATAGCTTAGAGACATTCTTACACACTTACACAAGTGTACAAGGAGATCTGTATGAGTATATTCACTATCTGATGTTTGAAACAGTGAAAAAATTGGAAATAATCTAATTGTCTGCAATTAAGGGAAAGCAAAAATAAATATACTATTCCTGTTTTTCATAAATTTAATCTTATAAGGCAGTTTCATAATGTACATTGATCCATATAAATTAATCTCAAAATTATAATAGTAGCAAAGAACAAGTTGCATATAGAATCACATTCATGTAATTCTTAAATTATGCCAAATAATACTATATATTGTGCACAGATATTTGTATGTCAAAAAAGTATAAAACATTCTCTATGTAATATAGAAAATGAAAAAAATTATGTAATTTCATATATGCTTGACAGTCACTCACCTTAAATACTTAAACCTAAGGAAGGAGAAAGGGACAAAGTGTAGAAAATGAACTTTCCATTGGGTAGGTGTGTGGAGGCCGAGAAAAACTATGGCCATCCCACCTCAGGTTTAGCTTTAGCATAAGTACAGCCATCTCAGACCCCTATGCCCAAGGGCTGAACTTTCCCCAACTTTACTTCAGTTTTAAGAAGCCCCACCCTACTTTAGTTCTAAGGACCCCCACCCTACTTTAGGAAGCCCCACCCTACTTTAGTTCCAGAGCCCCCCACCCTGCTTTAGTAACAGGAAACCATAAATAGCCCTGGCTTAACTAAACTTGGGGTCCAAGTCCCCACTCCACTGTGCTGGGTATACTTGGGCCCAAGCTTAAGCTTGTCAAATAAACCCTCATGTGATTGCATCGGTGCTTGGATCCTTGGTGGTCTCTAGGACTCGAAAACTCGGGTACAACATTTGGAGGTTCCATCGAGATCTGGGAGACTCTTAGGACCCCAACCTGGAGGGTTTTACACCAGCTGATGAGTGCACTTGTTTTTTGTTTGTTTGTTTATCTGTTTGCATGCACACTTTCAGGGAGCTCCCATCTGTATTTTTACCTGTAGGTATTCTTAATCTGAGTCGACATTGGCTAAAGTGGACACGTGGCGGGCCATCAACTGTGGGGGAGGGGGTCTTGGGAGACATCCCTCTGCCCCTGCCTGGATGCTCGGCTGCTGTTGCAGTCAGGCCCAGAGGACAAGATCCTTATCTGGAGGCTCGGCTGCTGTTGCGGTCAGGCCCATATCTGGAGGCTTGGCTGCTGGTACGGTCGGGCCATATGGGGAGGCTTGGCCGCTGTTGCAGTCAGGCCCAGAGGACAAGGTCTTCATCTGTGAAGAGAGACGGCTGCTGGTACAGCTGGATTCTCCCTTAACTTCCTTCCAGTTTTGTCTTCACGGCCGCGCCGGATCATTTGATTTTGTGAGTGTGTTCTTGTTAATTGTCGTAAGTGTATTTGTCTTGTTGTGGACTGAGGACGTGATGGGACAGACACAGACAACTCCTCTGTCTCTGATGACTGACCACTTCTCCGACGTTAGGGAAAGAGCTCATAACCTGAGCACAGATGTACGAAAGGGAAAGTTCGGACTTTCTGCATATCTGAATGGCCATCCTTTAATGTTGGACGGCCCCAGGAGGGTTGCTGGATCTGTGGCTGTTTTTGTCCTCTCTTTTTGTTGTATAGCTGGCTATAACTGGAGCCAACTGTGGTTAATCTAACTCGAGACAGCGACTTTAAAAAATATTCCCAAGCAGCTGCTGAAACTATCTTTGTTTCCGGGACGTTCCTTGCCTTCTCTGGCCCAACGGGGACTGCCTCACCCCTCCCCCTTGCTGGCGGGAAAGCGTGGCATCTGCTCTTCTCTTGGAACTGATGAGCCCTAGAACCGGGAACCCTTTCTCTGCCCTCTGGTGGCACTTTGTTCTGTTCTTCACTGTCAAGGAACAAGAAGAGCAGCCCCTGGACCTAACACCCCCCACTCCAGATCTTCCTATCCATCCGTGTCTCAGGTAAACATTCCAAGTGGAGTGGGCCCAGGTGGAATGTAAATCAGTATTTGAACTAAGTTAAGTTTGTTGGTTTAATTAAGATATACATGTCTTTTAAGTTATTAGCAGTAAACGTGAAACTTCAAAGTTAACTGAAGGTCAAATAAGCTTGTTATTTGTTAAAATTTGTTAGCAAAGAGATGACTAAACTGATGGTTAATTGTATGTCTCAAAGTTTTAATGGGTAATTGCTGAGATAGCTTTCAAGGTCATTGGTAACCTGAAAGTTTAAAGTTTTGTTTGGATGACAAATGGAATTAAATTTGTTAGACATCTAGGTCTTTTCCAGATAGGATAAAGTGCTAAAGCATTGAGTACTGAACATAGGTTTGTGCTTTTGACTTTTTACAGCAAAGAAAATAAGAATATTTAAATATGTTGGTAAACATGTTTTGTGCTTAACTAATTCATAAATTGGTATCTAAAGAATTCTGCTATAACCATTCACAATTGATTAATAACTGACTAGAAGTTAAGGTGTTTCTAAAAGTACAAAATTCCAGGGACGCCTGGGTGGCTCAGTTGGTTCA